>NC_087282.1:7316640-7916640 GCF_015220805.1 Pogoniulus pusillus | reverse complement strand
AGCTCCAGCCTCACTACAACCTCCTTTTAGGTAGTTATAGAGGGCAATAAGGTCCCCTCTCAGCCTCCTCTTCTCCAGACTAAACACCCCCAGCTCCCCCTCATAGGCCATGTTCTCCAGACCTCTCCCCAGCCTCATTGCCCTTCTCTGCACTGCTCCAGCACCTCAATGTCCCTCCTAAACTGTGGGGACCAAAACTGGACACAGTACTCAAGATGTGAGAGCTGAGTAGAGGGGCATGATCACCTCCCTCCTCCTGCTGGTCACACCTGGGGCTTCAGCACCACCTTCACATCAAATACCCAGTCTCTTGGAGCAGCTGATTTGGATGTCCACTAAAAGAGATGATACAGGAGGAGGAAGAAAACAAAAAGAACAGAAAAGCTGGGAAAAGATTCTCCTCCAGCTTCTTAACCACCAAAGACATCACTGCACTGGAGAATTCCCCTTGTAAAAATAAAGCTGAGCTGACTGGAAGGAAAAATACACCCAACCCACACACTGGAGTGAAAATCACAAATGGGTGGTTTGTTATCTGCTAAAATGGGCTCCAAAGGATACAAAAGCCCCTACCACAAAAGTAGGGTTAAAGACATGGTTCTGGAAGGTGAACAGTGCAAGACCCATGTAGGAGAAGATGAAGTTTTCTGCCAAGAAATTCAGAAGCTCAAACAACTGAAAGAGAAAAAAGAAATGAAAAGCAAGTCAGACATCAGAGATTTAACAACAACAACAAAAGTCAGCCCATCCATCACCCCTGCCATAAATACTGCTGCAGAAGCAGCCCTAGTAAAATCCATCTGT
Organism: Pogoniulus pusillus; assembly: GCF_015220805.1. Lineage (NCBI taxonomy): Eukaryota > Metazoa > Chordata > Aves > Piciformes > Lybiidae > Pogoniulus > Pogoniulus pusillus. Next base: position 7,915,836 of record NC_087282.1, on the reverse strand, counting down.
AGAATCAGAGAATCAGGCAGGGTTGGAAGGCACCACAAGGAGCAGCCAGTTCCAACCCCCCTGCCATGCCCAGGGACACCCTACCCTAGAGCAGGCTGCACACAGCCTCAGCCAGCCTGGCCTTAAACACCTCCAGCCATGGGGCCTCAACCACCTCCCTGGGCAACCCATTCCAGCCTCTCACCACTCTCCTGCTCAACAACTTCCTCCTCACCTCCAGCCTCACTCTCCCCACCTCCAGCTTTGCTCCATTCCCCCCAGGCCTGCCACTCCCTCACAGCCTCAAAAGTCCCTCCCCAGCTTTTTTGTAGCTCCCTTCAGACCCTGGCAGGCCACAAGAAGGTCACCTGGGAGCCTCCTCTTCTCCAGACTCAACAGCCCCAACTCTTTCTGTCTGTGCTCACAGCAGAGCTGCTGCAGCCCTCTCAGCATCCTTCTCTGGACACTCTCCAGCATCTCCACAGACCTCTTGTCCCAGGGGCTCCAGAACTGGATGCAGTACTCCAGGTGGGGTCTCAGCAGAGCACAGCAGAGGAGGAGAATCACCTCCCTGGCCCTGCTGGCCACACTTCTGCTGCTGCAGCCCAGGCTCTGCTTGGCTTTCTGGGCTGCAAGTGCACACTGCTGGCTCCTGTTGAGCTTCTCCTCCAGCAGCACCCCCAAGTCCCTCTCCTCAGGGCTGCTCTCCAGCCACTCACTGCCCAGCCTGCATTGGTGCTTGACATTGCCTTGACCCAGCTGCAGGACCTTGCCCTTGGTCTTGTTGAACCTTCTGAGGTTGGCTTGTGCCCACCTCTGCAGCCTGTGCAGGTCCCTCTGGATGGATCCCTGCCCTCCAGCCTGGCTGCTGCACCACACAGCTTGGTGTGGGCAGCAAACTTGCTGAGGCTGCACTCAGTGCCTCTGTCTGTGGCAGCCACAAAGACGCTGAACAAGACTGGTCCCAGAACTGATCCCTGAGGGACTCCACTTGTCACTGCCCTCCAATTGCACATGGAGCCATTGACAGCCACTCTTTGGGTGTGGCCATCAAGCCAGTTCCTTATCCATCAGTGCTCCACCCATCAAACCCATGTGTCACCAGCCTGGAGACCAGGACGTGGTGCGGGACAGTGCCAAAGGCCTTGCTCAGGGCCAGGTCAATGCCATCAGTTCCTCACCCTTCAACTATTCATGCTGTGACCTGTTCATAGAAGGCCACCAGGTTTGTCAGGCAGGATTTGCCCTTGGTGAAGCCATGCTGGCTGTACCCAGTTATCTTTTCACCATTCTCCTGCCCCAGTAGTGCCTCCAGGAGGATCTGCTCCATGATCTTACCGGGCAGAAAGACAGATGCACTTCATTCTGGCTAGAGGGAAGGGAAAAAGACTGAGCTTGAAATACAGAGAGGTTGAAGAGGATTGAGGAACTCTCACCTGCTTAGTTCTGTGTTGGGACTCTGTAGATAAGTTGTTATAGGTATAATGGGCCTGTGTGATCCCACAGAAGAGTACAGCCACCACACCTGGGGAGCAGAGCATCACATTAGGCTCCTGGTCAGGAAAAGGGAACTGAGCTGCACCTCAGTACTGTAGAGGACAATGCAACAACCCCAGAACTCAGAGTAATTAAACTTCTGGAAGCAAAAGCAGAGCTCCAGCTGCAACGGATACTGAGAGAAGCAAAACTCCCCAGGCCATCAACCCTGCAGATCCCCCTCCCAGATGCAGGACTGTGCTGGATCTTACCTGTAAAGCCACATGCTTCAGCCAGCAGGAAGGTGCTCCAGGACATCAAGAAGAACAAGCCAGTCTCCAGCAATGGGAACTCCCGAAGCTTGGTGAACTTGGTGACGTTGCAGATGGTTAAGGACACATTGGAGAGAAGCTGTAGGCTAAAAGCTTATCATGTGTGCCTGAGGTGTAGAACCCACTCCTGTCCTTGGTGCAAAGCAGAGGGAGCAGCACGACAGGGAGGGGATTCTGCCCCTCTGCTCTGCGAGTGCCCACCTGGAACACTGCATCCAGTTCTGAGGCCTCCAGCACAAGGACATGGAAACGTTGGGGCAGGTCCAGAGGAGGCCACCAAGATGATCACAGGGCTGGAGAACCTTCCCTGTGGGGACAGGCTGAGGGAGCTGGGGCTGTTCAGCCTAGAGAAGAGAAGGCTTCAGGGAGACCTTAGAACAGCTTTCCAGTACCTGAAGGGGGCTACAGGAGTGCTGGGGAGGGACTTCTGACATGGGTGTGCAGTGCTAGGGCAAGGGACAATGGCTCTGAGTTGGGACAGGGGAGGCTGAGACTGGACATTAGGAAGAAATTCCTTACAGTGAGAGTGGTGAGACACTGGAACTGGTTGCCCAGGGAGGTTGTGGAAGTCCTCCCCCTGTGTTCAAGGCCAGGATGGATGAGGCCTTGAGCAAACTGTGCTAGTGGGAAGTGTCCCTTTCCATGGCAGGGGGCTGGAACTAGATGATATTTAAGCCACTTCCACCCAACCCATTCTGTGATTCTATGATATCAAATGCAGTTGAATGTCACAGCAACCTTACAGAGCCTGCCCCTAAACAGGCTGAGATTCTGCCTCGCACTAATTTAGGCACAAAACCACAGAATCACAGAATCAATCAGGCTGGAAGAGAGCTCCAAGCTCAGACAGTCCAACCTAGCACCCAGCCCTGCCCAACCAACCAGACCATGGCACTAAGTGCCCCAGCCAGGCTTGGCTTCAACACCTCCAGCCACGGCCACTCCACCACCTCCCTGGGCAGCCCATTCCAATGCCAATCACTCTCTCTGCCATCCAGCCTATGCCTCCTGTGGCACAGCTTGAGACTGCATCCCCTTGTTCTGTTGCTGCTTGCCCGGCAGCAGAGACCAACCCCCACCTGGCATGAAATAATGCACCCAAGTGCCACATAGCACAGAAAAAAAAACCTTGGGGGGAAAAAAACCACCAGAGAAAGGATATTAAAGCTGTCACAACTCCAGTAGCTGCTCCCATTGCAAAAGATCCACTGAATATCCCCAGGAATATCCCAATGGACTTGAACATCGCTGTGACATCGAACGTGTGGCTGTTGTCTCCCGCTGGCTGGTATGCAACAATGGAACTGAAAGAGGGGGGCAAAAGCACACACAAGAGCACACTCCTTAGGCTGGAGGCAGAGGCACCTCTGGGCTGCTGCATGAGCTCTGCACAACTGCTGCAGACACCAAGCCTGACAAATCAAGGAGATGAAACCCGAGTGCCAAGCTGCAATCCCTGCCCCCCGGGATTGTGGCATGTGCCAGCAGCATGCCCTGAGTGGTTTGGGATCTCCTTCACTGCCAGGCAGCTCTCCAGAAGTATGGCTCTGAGTTTGCTCTTTATAGATGTTGCAAAGCAGAAGACCATAGCCCCTCTGTGTGGGTTTGAGGCTAAGTGGAATATTTTACTGAGAGAAATGAAATCCTTAGCTCTGAGAAGAAAGAAAAAAGCCAAACAACAGTACCCTCCATCACTCATGCCTCTGCTGAGAAATGCAACTAGGCAAGACAGAGACAAGACACTGCTCACACACTGCTCAGCTCTCAGATCTGCTCCTTCTTTCTGGCAGTCTGGTCTCTGTGGTTGCCTCTGCCTTCAGTCTTTAACCTAACCCTTTTTCCTCTAACCTCCTTGGTGTCTTTTTTTGACATCTCATAGAATCACAGAATCAAGCAGGTTGGAAGAGAGCTCCAAGCTCAGCCAGTCCAACCTAGCACCCAGCCCTGCCCAACCAACCAGACCATGGCACTAAGTGCCCCAGCCAGGCTTGGCTTCAACACCTCCAGGCACAGCCACTCCACCACCTCCCTGGGCAGCCCATTCCAATGCCAATCACTCTCTCTGACAACAACTTCCTAACAACATCCAGCCTAGACCTGCCCTGGCACAGCTTGAGACTGTGTCCCCTTCTTCTGTTGCTGCTTACCTGGCAGCAGAGCCCAACCCCACCTGGCTACAGCCTCCCTTCAGGGAGCTGCAGACAGCAATGAGGTCTGACCTGAGCCTCCTCTTCTCCAGGCTCTGCACCCCCCCAGCTCCCTCAGCCTCTCCTCACAGGGCTGTGCTCCAGGCCCCTCCCCAGCCTTGCTGCCCTGCTCTGGACACCTTTCAGCACCTCAACATCTCTCTGCAATGGAGGAGCCCAGTACTGGACACAGCACTCCAGGGGTGGCCTGAGCAGTGCTGAGCACAGGGGCAGAAGAACCTCCCTTGTCCTGCTTGCCACACTGCTCCTGAGACAGGCCAGGATGCCATTGGCTCTGCTGCCCACCTGGGCACACTGCTGCCTCATTTTCAGCTACTATCTCCCAGCACCCCCAGCTCCCTCTCTGCCTGGCTGCTCTCAGCCACTCTGTTCCCAGCCTGTGGTGCTGCTTGGGGTTGTTGTGGCCAAAGCACAGAACCCTGCACTTGTTCAATCTCATCCCATTGGCCTCTGCTCACCCATCCAGCCTCAGATCTCTCCAGATTTATCTTGTGAGATATATGTGAGTTGATCTGGTTATTTCTGAAGGGAGGGAAAGAGGGCAGAGGGGACAGAGGAGGTGTGGGTTGGGAGCACCTCCTGGCAATCTGATTTCTGGGAGGGCTATTGTGTCTCTCTATTACTTTTAACTTGTATATAACTGTACATATCTGTGTATACATCTGCTAAGCTGTAAATATTCCTTAACTTCCAGCTGGCTGAGTCTAGTCTGGGTGACTGCACTGGGGGGTGGCTGGGGGGGCAGGTGACTCCCAAACCATCACACCCTCTCTTGCATGATCTGCAAATCCAGCCCATGGTTTGTGATGGTATTTGGGAGGTTTGGCACCAGCTCTCTACGAAGTCAGGCACTCTCAGGCCACAGAGCATTCAGCTGAGAAGCCCACATGTCTCTGTCAGCTCTGCAGGGCTGGCTGAGCTGAACATCCCCTGGGGAACTCCGAGCTATGCTGGTTTACCACATTTAATGCACACCACATCTATCTGGCACCGCTCCCGGATCCAAAGGGGAATATGGTGGGGCGGCAAACGGCGCCGTGCCAGCTTGCTTACAGCAACACTTCTGTCTTCACTCACCACACCCCAACACAGCTTTGTGGTCAGATGGCAAATGGGGCTCTGCAGCACTGAACCTGCTTCCTCCTAACTCCTGGGGAGCTGAGCCTTGCAGTGGTCATTCCACTGTTTGACTAAGAAAGGCTGAGGTACAGGGGTCCTCCTCCCTATCCATCTCCTACATCCTATTGCAACAGCAACTCCTTACCTTGCTTTTATCAACATAAACGTCCCAGAAACATTAACTTCCTGGTTAGCAACCCCATGCCTGCCTCTCTTAGAACTCTTGGTTGTGGACTTTCAACTGTTGCTCTTTAACCTCTCAAGATATGTTGGAGTGGAAAGTAGAAGTTGTGCCCTCTTGCACACATCCCGCAGCTTTCTCTCCCTCAACTACACATCAACATTTTTCTGCCACCCTCAAGTGATCCTTCCCTTGCTAAGCTTTCCTGCTTCCAGTGCCTTTCACTTTTCTGCCACCCTCCTCAAGTGATCCTTCCCTTGCTAAGCTTTCCTGCTTCCAGTGCCTTTCACTCTTCTGCCACCCTCCTCAAGTGATCCTTCCCTTGCTAAGCTTTCCTGCTTCCAATGCCTTTCACTTTTCTGCCACCCTCCTCAAGTGATCCTTCCCTTGCTAAGCTTTCCTGCTTCCAGTGCCTTTCACTTTTCTGCCACCCTCCTCAAGTGATCCTTCCCTTGCTAAGCTTTCCTGCTTCCAATGCCTTTCACTTTTCTGCCACCCTCCTCAAGTGATCCTTCCCTTGCTAAGCTTTCCTGCTTCCAGTGCCTTTCACTTTTCTGCCACCCTCCTCAAGTGATCCTTCCCTTGCTAAGCTTTCCTGCTTCCAGTGCCTTTCACTTTTCTGCCTTGTGTTTTACTCTGCAGGCTACAGTTTTAACCCCTGTGGTTTCATTTCTTTTGCCCATCCCATCCTCTACTTCTCATTCACCAATGTGCTTTTATTCTGGGCTTTGAGGCTTTCTTTAAAATCCAGACTGGTTTTGTTTCCCCTTCCAGAACTGATTGTTTGGGTGTTGGGTTTGTGTTTCAACCACTTACAGTTTTCCTTCTGCTTTTGCATCTCTCACGGCTACCAAATCATTGCTGCCAGCTGCTCTTAGTGGGTTTTATTCCCTTTGCCCACAGGGCTCCCTATGGCATTTAGCCCCTCTGGAACACCCCCTCAGAAGAAGCAGGTAGAGATCCTGCAGCTTCCTTTCCCTCCCTGCTCCTGAACCACAGCCTCAGCACCTCCCTGCCCACAACTTTTCAGTTCTGGGTTCAATTCCTCTTCATCCTGCAACCAAGCCAAGCCAGGCCAGGAGAGCACAAGAAGACATGGATCCTGCTCCTCAAGCATGGGAATGGACATTAGTCCAGGACTGAAAGCAGGGAGGTGAAGAGCCTTGAAGGCTCCCAGCTCCCACAAACTGAAGGAGTCTCAGCTCTTTGTCCCCACCCCAGCATGGGGATGGTGCCCACAGTGCCAGCTTTCACCAGGCACAAGCAACTGGTGGTGCCTCCTGGGGCAATCACTGAACCCAGGCACTCTGCCAGCTGTGGCTGGAGCCTTTCTTCACCCCTGGGACCAGGTGGGACTCACCACCAGCTGTGACCCAGGCAGCACCTCCTCCATCAATCCAGCCCACCTACCTGCCCAGAAATACCCCTATTCTCCATCCTCCCAACTCATGTCTGCACTTCCTAACTTGGCGAGCAGACCTCCTGCTTGTGGGAGCTGAGTCATCCCCATGTGTTTCCCTCACTTAAGCCTCTGCTGTGAAACAGGCAAACACCAACCTCAGTTTAAAAAAGGGGAACCATGAAAAGGAGCTCTGGACTGCTCTTGGAGGAACACTGCTTCCCACAACAAGAGGCCCTCACCTTCTCCTTGCATCTAAGATGTGTTTGAGGCTGTCCTTGAATCACCTGCGCTGACCTGACACTTGCCATGCTGACCAGGGCTGCATTATGCTGCTTGTGATGACCACAAAAAACATGGCAATGGCCTCAAGTTGCACCAAGGCAGGTTTAAGTTGGCCATAAGAAGAAACTCATTCACTGAAAGGGTTCTCAGAGCTTGGCACAGGCTGCCTGAAGCGTGGTGGGAGAGTGCCCAGCCCTGGAGGTGTTTCAAAGAGGCAGAGCTGTGGTGCTGAGGGTCATGGTTTAGCACCAGACTTGGCAGAGTTAGAGAATGGTTGGATTGGATGATCTTAAAGATCTTTTCCACCCAAACCAATTCTGATTCTCTAAGCTTGAAAGCAGGTACAGATTAACTGCTGAGAAGCCCTGAGAAGTCAGCACACTGCTGGGCCAGCCTGCACAAAAGCCCTTCAGCAAAATAACTTTTGACTGCAGCTTGCAGCTGCTGGTTTTGGTGCAAATTATTTCAGGGAGTGAGATGGATTGAAGTCAGCTTGTGGAAAGAGGAAAGAAGGAAATCTGAGCACCAGCTACCAAACTGCTACTGAAACAGTGCAAGAAACAAATGGCCACGCAGGGTGTGATCACCTCCGTGTGCAGAGTCACCTCCTCCAGTGTCAGTACTCTGATGCTGAACTCATCTGTTTACACTCAGAGCCTCCTATCTGGAAGCCCCCACGTTCTCCCCACTCAAGATGACTTCTTAAACACAACCTGGCTGTGCAGCACTTCCTCTTATCCATCATAAAAGCCAGCAGGTAGTACAAACCTCCACAGAAACACTCAATCCAGTAAGCACAACTTGCTGCCTCCACCTCAGCCCAACCCACACCACCAGCACACTGGAGTGACAAATATTCCAGCAAGCTTTTCCTGCCTTAGTCTCAGCTCTCTGTTAACCTGTCACTACTGCAGGTATTACATACTTCCAAACAAATCCCCATGAGGATGAGGCAGTGCAGCTAAAGCACATCCCACATGCAGGGGTCATGAAGTATGAAAGAATAGAAAACATTCTTTAGAAAGCCAGCAAATTTCCTATGCAGTCAGTGAAAAAAAAAACATCTTCTTGAGGCACAGAAGTGAAGGGGGAGAAGGAAACAGCTGCTGCACCAACTTTTCCCACCTAAACAAAAGCAGGTGTTTGTGGGTGGGAAGGAAGGAGAATAGGAGCAAAGCCATCAGCAAGGGGTTTGGGTGGTATCCTGTGGCTGAAAAGCAGGCATGGTGCTTTTCCCACTTTCAGAGGAACATAAAAGCTGCCTGCTGGCTGGGCCAGCTGGACATGGCACTGCAGTGTGCCCTGGTGGCCAAGGCCAATGGGATGCTGGGGTGTATTAGGAAGAGTGTGTCCAGCAGATCAAGGGAGGTTCTCCTCCCCCTCTACTCTGCCCTGGTGGGACCTCATCTTGAATACTGTGTTCAGTTTTGGGCTCCCCAGTTGAAAAGGGACAGGGATCTGCTGGAGAGGGTCCAGCAGAGGGCTACAAGGATGATGAGGGGACTGGAGGGCATGGCTGATGTAGAGAGGCTGAGGGAATTTGGGCTGCTTAGTCTGGAGAAGAGAAGACTGAGAGGGGATTTGATCAATGTTTATAAGTATCTGAAGACTGCCAGGAGTGGGGGGACAGGCTCTGCTCACTGCTCCCTGGGATAGGACAAAGAACAATGGGTGTAAGTTGCAGCAAAGGAGGTTCCAGCTCAACACAAGGGGGAACTTCTTTCCTTCCTGTAAGGGTCCCAGAGCCCTGGCACAGGCTGTCCAGAGAGGCTGTGGAGTCTCTTTCTCTGCAGACTTCCAATGCCTGTCTGGATGTGTTCCTGTGTGATCTGTGTTAGATAGGATTGCCCTGCTCTGCAGGGGGGGTGGACTGGATGATCTCCTTGGGTCCCTTCCAACCCATAACATCCTGTGAGCCTGTGACATAAAAGCCAACCAAAACTATGCCTCGTGCAGGGCTAAGTTGGAAGTACAACCTGCAGTCCCAAGCTGTGGTCTGCAGTGAGCTGTATCAGCAGGTGACTACAGGCTTTGGGGACATTTCATAGAGAGGCCTGCTCTTGCAAACGTTCCAGGAGTAAGGCCAGTGGCTCCCCTCAGCCCCTGACAGGTCACACAGCTCACAGACAGGAAGAAAAGCAGCAGACACTTACGAGGACAGCACTATGGCAACGGCATCGTTGAGGACGCTTTCGCCAAAGAGAAGGGCATAGAGTTCCACATCAACCTGGAGTTCATGGAAGATGGCAAGAACAGTCACTGACAAACAGAAAAACAGAGAGACATTCAAAAAGGTGCTGTTATTTTGCTGCAGGCAAAGACCAAATGCCCCTTTTCAGAAAGCTGCCCTCCTGCCAGCCCTGTGCCGCCCTGCTGCGATGGTGCCAGCCACCCGCCCGTGCTCCCTTTGAGACTCTTCCTCCTGCCTTTTCAGGTTTGGATTTGCTTTATCCTTTCCTTCTTCCTCCTTTTACTAAAGCACCTCATCTCCTGTTGAGTTTGCAGAAGGCAAGCCCTGTTCTGAGTTTCCTGAGGGCCTGAGCTCGTGGGCTGGACCATGGTACCATGCTGACACAAGCCACTCAGCTTTTAAGCTGCCAAGAGCTCAGAGCATCAAGCAGAGCCTTGCTCCACCTGCAGAAAGCCAGGAGAATGAGGCTTTTCCAGGACTAAGGCTGTCTTTTCCTTCCATCCCTGATGGATACTCCAAGATACTCTTGATAGTCCAAGAGAAATCTTTGGATTCAAGGGAAAAAAACAGGCATCAGCTCAAACCCTGAGCAGGGGAGTTTCCTGTGATTGACAGCCAGATGGCAGGAATCAGAGTACCCTCAAGCACTTCCCCACCTCAGCAGCTCCAAGATATAATGAAAACACAGCAGGTTTTGCTTATCAGCCTTGCAAAATGAAACAAGAACCCACAACACCCAAAGCAGGCCAGATGTGACACGTGGTGCATCGTGCAAGGCCCAGGCTGCTGTGGAGGGCTCAGCTAATTCCAATCAACTTCTCGGGAAGGCCTTTAAAACAGCATTCAGGAGCTCATCTGTGCACACTGGAGAGGGAGTTCAGCCAGTTCTGCAGAGAGAAGTGCCCCTTTTATACCTGTGAAATCTTCTGGTGCCCATTTAGAAGCCTGAAGGAGGGACACAATGCCAAGAGCTCACCTGCAGCATTCCTAAGCAGCATTTCTACCCCCTACAGTCCCTGCCTGCCCTCTCTCCCTTTGCCACCAACTCCATCAGCACATCTGTGAGCTGCTCCCCACTTTGCAAATGTGCCCCCTCTGGCATGTTAGCCCTTTGTTAAGCTACAAGGAGGATGCTCAACCTTCCAGTCACACAGGAACATCTTCCCACTAAAGGTGGCCTGACCACAAGCCCACCCAAGATACATTCAGACAACCTGGGACATGATAGATTCATAGAATGGTTTGGGTTGGAAGGGACCTCAAAGACCATTTAACTCCAACCCCAAGGACAGGGAACCTAAATCATTTTGCTTTGTATTTTTCTTCTCATAAAAGTATCAGCAGCAACAGCCACATCAGCACCTGGCACACCTTAGGGAGCTAACAGTCACCCAAAAAGCTCCAAAATAGAGGACTCACATCCTAGGGAGATAACAGTCACCCAAAAAAACTCAAAAATAGAGGATTCACATCTTAGGGAGATAACAGTCACCCAAAAAAAATCAAAAACAGAGGATTCACATCTTAGGGAGATAATAGTCACCAAAAAATCCCTCCAAAATAGAGGATTCACATCTTAGGGAGACAACAGTCACCCAAAAAAAATCAAAAACAGAGGATTCACATCTTAGGGAGATAACAGTCACCAAAATAACCCTCCAAAATAGAGGGTTCACATCTTAGGGAGATAATAGTCACCCAAAAAATACCCAAAATAGAGGATTCACATCTTAGGGAGACAACAGTCACCCAAAAAAACTCAAAAACAGAGGATTCACATCTTAGGGAGATAATAGTCACCAAAAAAAACCCTCCAAAATAGAGGATTCACATCCTAGGGAGATAATAGTCACCAAAAAAACCCTCCATAATAGAGGATTCACATCTTAGGGAGATAACAGTCAGCCAAAAAACCCTCCAAAATAGAGGATTCACATCCTAGGGAGATATTAGTCACCCAAAAACCTCCAAAATAGAGGATTCACATCTTAGGGAGATAATAGTTACCCAAAAAATATCCAAAATAGAGGATTCACATCCTAGGGAGATAAAAGTCACCCCAAAACCCTCCAAAATAGATGATTCACATCTTAGGGAGATAATAGTCACCCAAAAAAACCCTCCAAAATAGAGGTTTAAAAGCTCCTGGGGAATACACATCTGCCATCTCCACCTGCCAGACAGATGTGGCTGCTGCAGGTCACGTTCTAGCTGCACTATTCTTGCCCACATACCCACAGTGCTCCTGGCTTTGCCTTTGAAAACAGAAATGAGTCATTAAGAGGAGCAGGAAAAGGTCCCAATTCACCTGGGAATGACAACCACTGGCACTTGTTACAAAAGGATAGAAGCCTTGGCTTGGCCAGGCATGAACCTCTCCCTTCCAAGCAAAACTGACCAACATCTGCATTTACAAAGACTCCTCCAAAGCCACCCTGTGGGGATTAATGCTGTCACTCTCCTCCTCAACCTGGCCCCACCACACTGGTGTAGCCCAGGCTGCAAAGGAAGACATTCAAGCCCTGGTCAGCAAAGGGCAGGAGGAAAGAGAGAGCTTTTTGTGGCACTGAAGTTGGAACACACAAATAAACAGCTACTGCATCAAAGCAACCAGGAGCTAAGGCAAATTCAGCTGGGCAAGGCATGGTTTTCATAGCTTTGATGTATAAAGTGCATCAGTAGACCAAGGTGTCACTTCCAGTCCTCAGGACTGCTCGTTAAGATCCATTTTGAATGAGATTAGCCCCTCCCAAAATCCCATCCAGACAGAAGCAGAAGCAAACAGCTGAACTGAAACCATCAACTGAACCCTCCCCACAGGATGGCAGAGATGCAGCGGGGACCTGTCCCATAGCCCAGCAAAGCCAAGAGGGAGGTTGCTTGGATTCTCTGCAAACAATGACTCAGGAAAGGAAAGGTTAGGAAGGGTTTTAACATGTAACTGGAGGGAAGTAAAAAGGCACAGAGACAGATCTCACCCCTAAGAACCTTACACATAAACTGACCTCTGAAATTCAGAAGGAGGGAACTTGCAGGGGACTTTCTTCCCCTTTTCACCACCACCCACAAAACAGTGCCAAATGTTTGTAAAATATGGAGGGGAAAAAAACCCCACACCCAAACCCAACTCATCTGGCATACCTGGGTCAGTAGCTGACACGATGGCACCAAACAGGAGGCAGTCAGTGAAGTAGAAGTCTCCCCCGAGCTGCCCGGTGACTTTCATCAGCGCCACGCAGCCATAGACCACAGAGCTGGGGAGCAGAAGTGGCAGTTACTCATCTCTGCAGTGCATCACAGTGACATTCAAGTGGGCTCCAAACACCTGCACTAACCCCAAAAGTTATCAGTCACAGCATGGTGAGGATTGGCTGGAGAGCAGCCAGGAAGAAAGGGACCTGGGGGGAAGAGGTAGAGAGGAGCTGAAGAGGAGGCAGCAGTGTGCCCAGGTGGGCAGCAGAGCCAATGGCATCCTGGCCTGTCTCAGGAGCAGTGTGGGCAGCAGGACAAGGGAGGTTCTTCTGCCCCTGTGCTCAGCACTGCTCAGGCCACCCCTGGAGTGCTGTGTCCAGTTCTGGGCTCCTGAATTGCAGAGAGATGTTGAGGTGCTGGAAGGTGTTGAGAGAAGGGCAACAAGGCTGGGGAGGGGCCTGGAGCACAGCCCTGTGAGGAGAGGCTGAGGGAGCTGGGGGTGTGCAGCCTGCAGCAGAGGAGGCTCAGGGCAGAGCTCATTGCTGTCTACAACTACCTGCAGGGAGGCTGTAGCCAGGTGGGGTTGGGCTCTTCCGCCAGGCAAGCAGCAACAGAACAAGGGGACACAGCCTCAAGCTGTGCTGGGGGAGGTCTAGGCTGGATGTGAGGAGGAAGTTATTGGCAGAGTGATTGGCATTGGAATGGGCTGCCCAGGGAGGTGGTGGAGTCACCATCCCTGGAGGTGTTCAAGAAAAGCCTGGATGAGGCACTTAGTGCCATGCTCTGGTTGATTGGCCAGAGCTGGGTGCTAGGTTGGACTGGATGAGCTTGGAGGTCTCTTCCAATCTGCTTGATCCTATGATTCTATGATTTTACCAAGACAGCCTGCAGAGAAGAGTGAAACCTTCCCTGCTATGTACAGAGCTATTTAGCCTGGGATGCTGAGGAAGCACTATGCAGTTAGACAGCCCTCACCCTGTCTGCACAGCACAAGTTTAGATAGTAACCAGTACTATATGCTGCTGCTAAGCAGCTGTACCAAAGAGCCTGTGAGATCTTTCGGGGCTGGGATTAGCAGCCACAGCTCCAGGCTCAGAGCACTGCCTCTGAGCATGGCTCAAATCCACCTGGAAGAAACAAACCAGCTCCAACTACTCACCCGATGACCAGGCAGGAAATTGCAGTGCCAAGAAAGGCATAGGCTAGGATGGATCCCAGGTTTCTGAAGAAGTGCCTCTAGAAAGAAGAGAAAGAATAACCCAAACCCTGAATTATAATTTGCTAACCATTTCTTTCAAGCCTGCACAGGCACCCACACAGTGTCTGCAGGTATCTGGACCCAGCTCAGACACCACGACTGGACAAGCACAGCTGAACAGTGCCCAGCACAAGTGGCTGCTGCCAGAGCAGAAGTGCATGCAGCATAAACAAACACAAACAGATCATTTTCTTGTAGCTCTGCATTTAATAAGGTGCTGGTTCAAGCCCTGGGAACTGATTTCCCAACTCAGCAGCATTCCTCTTTCCTTCTCCCACGGGCAAAACCAGATGATTTTCCTCTCCTTCCCAATCAGCATGTCAGAGAGCTGCTGTACTCTAAATCTCTGCTAGTCTGAGCCTAGCTGGGATATTTTAGTGAGAAGAATTAGATGCTAGGCTGTGAAAAGGAAGCAGTGCTGACGTCTACTGCACTCATAGGCTTGCTGAGATGGATACAAACAAGAACTTAAATACAGATAACAGAGTTGCTCTTTGGGCTCTGGCCACATGCACTTCTCTCTCTAAACTGCTGTCTGACTAATCTCTCTGCTTCCTAACCCCCCTGGTTGATTCTCCAAACTCACCTTGAACATAAGGCAAAGTCTGGGCTAAGGTAGAGGGGTGGCAAGGAGGTGGAAGGGTGGTTGGGAGGCCCTCCTGGGGACTCTGGTTTCTGGGAGGGCTGTTGTGTTTCTGTGTTACTTTTAACTTGCCTATTTCTGTCTATAGCTGTAGATATATTGTAAACACCTGCTTGTGTTTTGTGCTAAGCTGCCAATACAAAGCTTCATTCTTTAATCTCCAGCTCGGCTGAGTCTAGTCCGGGTGATTTTCTTAAGTGGGGGGGGGAGGTAGCACCCAAACCATCACAAAATCCTTCTCACCCCCCTACATGCTTCCAAAGCAAGGATGGCTGAAATGGCCTAGCTGACCTCAACAACCCCTGCACAAACCCATGCTGGAAGGGGTTGAAGCTGCTGACCTTTCTCAGGGCAGAAACTGACAGGGGCACGCTCAGCCCTGCCTCCCACAGTCCCAAATGTGCTGAGGAAAACCATACCCAGCTCTGCAGCCCTGGCCTGCTGAGCAAGCACTAAAGCACCCTCGAGTATGGAAACTGCTCTGGAGGCAGAGGAACTACAAACACAAGCACTGCACGTACCCTTTTCAAGCTGTAGCCTGCATAAAAGATAATTGGAGGAAGCAAGATGTTGAAAAACACTTCAGGATCGAACGTCACCTGTTGAGGGGAAACAAGAACAAATCAGTTAGAGGCCTTGTTAAGACTTGGCAAGACAAATAAACCCACCCAAATAAAAAGGTCATGTAAAATATATAAGGGGCACTCCATACCCTCAGCAGATGAAAAGCTTTTGGGTCAACGCTGAGGATGTGTCTGGGATCTTTTGGAGGCAGAGGCGAGAGTTTTAAGAGCTTAAATTAAGATCAGCTGGAACTGGAGTTTCATTGCACTCAGAGATTCATAGAATCTATTCATAGAATGGTTTGGGTTGAAAGGGACCTTAAAGATCATCCAGTTCCAAGCCTCCTGCCATGGGCAGGGACACCTTCCACTAGCCCAGGGTGCTCAAGGTCTCATCCAGCTTGGCCTTGAACACCTCCAGGGAGGGAAGATCTACAGCCTTCCTGGGCAACCTGAGACAGTAATTTATAGCTGATCACAACTGGAGCAAACACAGAAAAGAGAAGAAAAGAAAAAGAGGGGAAAAGAATAAAAAAGAGGAAAAGAGGGGAAAGGAGAGGGGGGAAGGGAGGGAAAAGGGAAGGAAAAGTGGGGGAATAGGGGGGGAAAAGGGGGAAACAGGGAGGGAATAGGGAAGGAAAAGAGAAGAAAAGAAAAAGAGGGGAAAAATAAAAAAGGGGAAAAGAGGGGAAAGGAGAGGGGGGAAGGGGGGGAAAAGGGAAGGAAAAGTGGGGGAATAGGGGGGGGAAAAGGGGGAAACAGGGAGGGAATAGGGAAGGAAAAGAGAAGAAAAGAAAAAGAGGGGAAAAATAAAAAAGGGGAAAAGAGGGGAAAGGAGAGGGGGGAAGGGGGGGAAAAGGGAAGGAAAAGTGGGGGAATAAGGGGGGAAGGGGGGAAACAGGGAGGGAATAGGGAAGGAAAAGAGAAGAAAAGAAAAAGAGGGGAAAAATAAAAAAGGGGAAAAGAGGGGAAAGGAGAGGGGGGAAGGGGGGAAAAGGGAAGGAAAAGTGGGGGAATAGGGGGGAAAAGGGAGGGAATATGGGGGAGAAGGGTGAGGGGGAAGAAGGGGGAGAAGGGGGGAAAAGGTGGGGGGGGGAGAAGGGGGGACAGGGGAGAGAGAGGGTGAGAGAAGGGGGAGAAGGAGGGAGAGGAGGAAAAGAGGGGAGGGAGAAGGGGAAAGGGGGGAGAAGGGGGAGAGGGCGGAGAGGGGGGAGAATATAGGGGAGAAGGGGAAGGGAAAGGGAAAGGGAGGGGTGAGGGGAGAAGTGGGGGAAAAGGCGGGGGGAAAGTGAGGGGAAAGGGGGAAGAAGAAGGGGGAGAATGGGAGAATGGGGGTAGGAGAAGGAGAAGGTGGTAAAGTCTGTTTTGCCCGCAGCCCCACGCCCACGGCAGCAGAGGGGAGCACTGCTGCCGGCATGGGCAGCTGCCTCGGCTCACCTTCCTCAGCATCTCGTTGTCCTGGACGTTGTTGAGCTCGTGGGCGCTGATCTCCCCTTTCAGGGTGTACTCGTAGTACTTGCCGCTGACGTTGACCAGCAGCGTGGCAGGGCTGGTCTGCACCTGGCAGCTCAGCGTCACGTTGTTGGCGTCGCTGGGGACGTGGATGCCATAGCGCAGCACCACTCCCACCAGCACCCCTGCAGCGGGACAGGAACCGTGGCAGACACCCCGGACCACACCACCACAGAACGGCTGGACTTGGAAGGGCTCTTCAAGGCCATCCAGTTCCAACCCCCCTGCCATGGGCAGGGACACCTTCCACTTGCCCGAGTTGCTCAAGGCCTCATCCATCCAACCTGGCCTTGAACACCTCCAGGAATGAGGTGTCCACAACTGCTCTGGGCAACCCATTCCAGTGTCTCACCACCTTCACAGTAAAGAACTTCTTCCTAAGCTCTAACCTAAGTTTACCCTGCTCGGTTTGAAATCACTGCTGCTTGTCCTGTCACCACAGGCCCCTACGAAAGGTCCCTCCTCAGCTCTCCTGTAGCTCCCTTTAGGCACTGCAAGGCTGCTTTAAGGTCTCCCCAGAGCCTTCTCTTCTCCAGGCTGAACAGTTCCAACTCCCTCAACCTACCCCCACAGAAGAAGTGCTCCAACCCTCTGATCATCTTTGCAACCTCCTCTAGACTCTCTCCAACAGATCCAAGTCCTTTTTGCACTGGGGGCTCCAGAACTGGATGCAGTACTGCAGGCAGGGTCTCACCAAAGCAGAGAGAGGCAGAATCACCTCCCTTGACCTGCTGGTCTTTTGAAGCAGCCCAGGACATGGAGCAGCATGCAGGAGCATGGATGCAGCACTAGCCTGATCCAGGCCAGTATCCTGACCTTCTGCTCACTGACTGAGCCCCACCTCCACCCAGATAACTGCCCACGGAATACTAAGCCATCCACACCCTCCCATGAGCCCTGCAAACACTCCATGCTCATGCAGAACCTTCTAGTCCCTTCAGCGTCCTTGTAGCCCTCTGCTGGACTCTCACCAGTTCCCTGTGAACTGAGCAGCCCAGAAGTGGACACAATACTCCAGGTGTGGTCTCACCAGGGCAGAGCAGAGTGGGGGGAGAACGAGGCTGGCCCCTTGGGTCTGCTCCTTACCCCCTGCAAAGCTCCAGCTCTGCACCAGCAGCAGCAGCCCTGCAGCAGAGCCGTGAGCCACCGCTGCCACCAGCTCCACTGCTGCACAGGAGTCTACAGGCTTCAGGTGCAAGTCAATTTTAGGGCACTTGTGGATGGCAGCAAAGCTGAGGAGCTGCCCTCTGAGGCTTCACATCCAGAGCAACAGCACTGGCACAACATCACTCCATCGGGCTCCTTCTGCCCAGCGCTCTCCTGGCAGAGCTGTCTGACACCTGCAGGCCGGGGAGGGATGTCCCACAAGATTCCTCTCCACACAGCCTTCAGCACAAAAGGGTTTGGAAACTCCTCGACCAAGGCAGCACTGGCTGGCCACAGAAACCTTGCACCTTAAAGCCCATCTCTGAACCACAGGGTTATGAAAAGCTGTCAGACACGTGGGAGCTAAAGGCTTGGAAGTCTCCATTTGCCTGCCAGGACACTCCTGTTTCTTTACTGCTGCCTTAATTAAGGCCTTGCTCTGTGCTCTCCTACAGGCAGGGCACCACCCAACCAAAGGGAACAACAAACACTTCCTCCACCACCATCTCATGGATGCAGAGCCTGGGTACAAGCTTTGCCAGAGCTGAGCAGGAGCGCATGGTGTCCTGGTCCACTCTACATCTCCTGCAGCCAGTTCCAAATCTACTGCCCAGTTTTTGTCTTCTCTGCCCTTGAGAACCTTTCCTGGAAAAGATTTGGTCATTTTGACAACAGTAATGCTCCCATCTCCCATCTCCCATCTCCCATCTCCCATCCCAGGAGATGTCCATGCACGGCAGGGCCATGAACAGAGGCAGAAGTATCATAGAATCAAGCAGGTTGGAAGAGACTTCCAAGCTCAGCCAGCCCAACCTAGCACCCAGCCCTGGCCAATCAACCAGACCAGGGCACTAAGTGCCTCATCCAGTCTTCTCTTGAACATCTGGTCTCTGCTGCCAGGCAAGCAGCAACAGAAGAAGGGGACACAGTCTGAAGTCGTGCCAGGGCAGGTCTAGGCTGGATGTTAGGAGGAAGTTCCTGCCAGAGA
Source organism: Pogoniulus pusillus (assembly GCF_015220805.1). Classification (NCBI taxonomy): domain Eukaryota; kingdom Metazoa; phylum Chordata; class Aves; order Piciformes; family Lybiidae; genus Pogoniulus; species Pogoniulus pusillus. The sequence continues at coordinate 7,897,365 of NC_087282.1, read as the reverse complement.
GAGTGATTGGCATTGGAATGGGCTGGGTGGAGTGGCTGTGCCTGGAGGTGTTGAAGCCAAGCCTGGCTGGGGCACTTAGTGCCATGGTCTGGTTGGTTGGGCAGGGCTGGGTGCTAGGTTGGGCTGGCTGAGCTTGGAGCTCTCTTCCAACCTGCTTGATTCTATGACAACCCTTGAGGTACCATGGGACAGGGCCAAAACTTCACTGGGATAAAGCAAGCTTCCAAGGGTTATTCACTCCTGCTTCTGACCAGACTGTTACTGTGAGGACTCAAATGAAAGGGCAGAAAGCCAACCTGGAGAGCTCTACCCCTGGAACTGCTTCTCCAGGTACACCACACTGCAGTCCTCCAGAGCTACCTGGGGTGACTTTTCCAAATTCTCTTTTTTTTATTCCTTTTAAAGTGGATTTTAGAGCTTCATGCAGGACTCAGAAACCTCCAGGAGCAGCTGCCTGTCTTTTCTCAGGTGGAAACCCATCCAGCAACCCTTTTAATGCCCAGGCTCAGCACTCTGACATGAGAGGCTAGCAGGAGAAGTGAGGGACAGACTAAGGGCAGGACATGGCTGCTAGGAATTCAGAAGGGATCCTGAGTCACCTCTCCACTCTTAATCCCTATCCCAAAGCAGCACTACAGCTGATAGCAGCCCTGTTTGTCCTCTCTGCCTCCCTCACCCAGGCAGCTGTTCCCAGCCCCATGCAGCCTAATTCCCACTCTGGTCAGGAATGGGATAAGGGGAAAAGGAGGCTAACCTGCAATACCTGCCAAGGGCACTGTGCCTGAGGCTCCAAAAATCAGGCATTTTGTCTTGCCCTGTAACACACTCTGCAAACCCATGTGGGAAAAGAGACCCATATGCAAACATGCATCCACACATGCCCCTCCTGGGCACCGAACGTAGAGCAGCCAGCATGGCACCAGTGGCTCCCAACATACACACACCATCAGAGCTACCTGTAGGGAACACATGGTGATGCCCTGCTCAAAGCCAATTACTCCTGCCCAACAGTGGACCCCTAATGAGTCCTCCCCACCCAATCATAGAATTAGAGAATCATTAGGGTTGCAAACCCCCTCTAAGATCATCAAGTCAAATCCTCAACCCAACACCACCATGACCATCAAAGCACATCTTGAAGTGCCATGTCCACAGATTTCTTGAGGGGTGGTGACTCCACAACCTCCCTGGGCAACCTGTTCCCATCCCTGACCACTCTTGCAGCAAAGACATTTTTCCTAATCTCCAACCCAAACTTACCCTAACACAGCTTCAGGCCATTTCTTCTCATTCTGTCACCTGATACTAGGGAGAATGATGCCACTGGAGGCACCTGGGAGAAGCTCAACTCAGATGACAGAGATTTTCAGACACCAAAACCAGCCCTGGGCTCCAGCTGCCTCAGCCAAGCCCATGGGACCATGCAGGTCCTCCTGCTTCTGTCTGCCTCTTAGGAAATCATAGAATGTTAGGGGTTGGAAGGGGGCTTCAGAGATCACTGAGTCCAACACCCCTGCCAAAACAAGCATCACTTAGGGCAGGTCACCCAGGAACACATCCAGGTGGTTCTAGAAAGCCTCCAGAGAAAGAGACTCCACAAGTTCCCTGGGCAGCCTGCTGCAGGGCTCCATCACCCTTACAGCAAAGAAGTTTTTCCTCATTTTAAGGGAAAGCTTCCTGAGTTCCAAGTTCATATCCATTGTCCCTCATCCTATCACAGGACACCATTGAAACAGAGCCTGGCCCCTTCTTCTTGAGACCCACCCTTCAGGTAATTATAAACATCTCCTCTCAGTCTGGTCTTCTCCAGGCTAACCAGCCCCAGGTCTCTCATGGTTCAAACTCTCCTGGTGCTCAAAAGTGAGAGCAGCAGCAACTGCTGAGCTGCTCTGCCAGCATCGAGGTGTTTCTGCATCCAGAAGTTGGACCAAACTGAGCCCTGGGAGGGAGCAGGGCAGAGGGAACCTGAAACCAAGGAAGCTGCCAGCCAAAAGCTGCGATGAGTGGAGAAGCTAAAGGCAAAGCTGGGAAATTAATTGATCTCTTTTATGCAAAGTGCAGGAGTTATTTTCATTGCATTTGCCCCAAGGCCCAAGGGCCTTTGTTTTTTCTTCTTCTCTTTTCAGGTGCTGTTGAACATTTCCGAGGTAAGGTTTGCGACGCAGACTAACATGTTAGCAGCCAGGCACTTTGCAACAGTGGAAGCACACAGCATCCCCAGGCAAGAATCAATCTGGACACCAAAAGGAAAGAAAAATGGAGACAAGCAACTGAAGACATTCCAGACCCAAGCAATTTAGACACAGGCAATCCAAGGGCCAAGTGAGAACATGTAGAAGGAAACTAAAGCTCAAGGGAAGTTCCTGCCACAACCACCGTCAGGCTCAAGAAGAACTGAAACAAAACTGTTCAATTAATCATCCTGAACCTCATTTTGAACACTGAAATGAAGCTCAGGGGCTCCTAAACCCCTAGATCACGCTGCCCACAGCCTCATCCAGCCTAGCCTTAAACACCTCCAGAGATGGGGCCTCAACCACTTCATAGAATCATAGAACCAGTCAGGGTTGGAAGGGACCACAGGGATCATCCAGTTCCAACTCCCCTGCCATGGGCAGGAACACCCTACCCTAGATCAAGCTGCCCACAGCCTCATCCAGCCTGGCCTTAAACACATCCAGCCTTGTGCCCAGCTCTTGAACATCAGCCCTGAGCTGACAGTGGGATTTGTAAGCTACAAATCTCACCACTTGGAGCAAAAGCTTTTATAACTTAGAGGAACCAAACCACCCTCCCACCCCAGACACCAAGGAAACTGTGATGTATGTCAGCTAGAAAAGATGTAGGCAAAAGTTTTATTTGACTTAGTTGTTTGGGTGTTGTGGTTTTTTTAACTTTGAGAAGGACAGATTACTTTTCTTGCCCAGACTTCAGGGCCTGTTTTGCAACCTGCCCTCTGCAGCACTTCCACATTTTCGGTGGCTGAAAGCAAAGCACTGCAGCAGGGCACGGACGGTGAAGCAGAAGTGGCACCTGCCCTGCTCCCTGCAGCTTTGAAGTTGCTGCTGTAAAAACCAACAGCACCTCTCTGCACCTGGGGAAATGAGCCACCCCTTTCCCTCTGGCAGCTGTCACAGCCTGGGAAGAGAATTCCAAAAGCCTGGATAGCTGGGAAAACCTGGGGGATTTTCTGCATGAGCAGGCAGGGGACGTGACTGATGTCACCGGCAGCTCCCTGGGCACACTCTGCCACAGAGCAGACAGAAAAGGGGCAGGAGACTGAAACGACCTGGGGTTGTCCTCTGAGAACAAGGGCAGCACTCAGGTGGGTCAGAGCGAACAGTTGTGCTAGCTAGAATGTTTTGGTGAGAAGAACTAGATTACAGGCTGTGAAAGGGAAACAAAGGTGATGTCTACTTCACTCATAGGCTTGCTGACAAGAAGAATCAAAACACAGATAAGGCACTACTCCTGCTGGCGAGCTCCGAGCTGCAGCTCTCTCTCTAACCTCACCCTCCATTTCTCTGGCTAATCCACTTTGCTTCCTAATCCCCTGCCTGAACCTCCATTCTTCCTTGGGACTGGGGTAAGGTTGAGAGGGGTAGGGGGAAGGTGAAGGGGTGGTTGAGAGCCCCTCCTGGGGACTCAGGTTTCTGGGAGGGGAGTTGTGTTTCTGTGTTACCTTTTACCTTGTCTATTTCTGTCTATAACTGTATATACTGTAAATATCTGCTTGTGTATTGTGCTAAGATGTAAATAGAAGCTTCATTCAATTTCCAGCACCAGCTGAGTCTAGTCTGGGTGATTTCCAAAGTGGGGGGGGGGGAAGGAACACCCAAACCACCATCACAACAGTGGACCACGAGAAAGAAAACTGAGCAGGTAAAAGGCAGGTTGAAAAGCATGAATAGAACAGAAAGTCCAGGTTTCAGTGAGCTCCAGGGCAGTAGAAGGAAAACCTTCCGTGCTGGAAGGATATGCTCCCACATCACAGCTCCCACCACAGGGAGGTCAGGATCACAGGATCATACAGGATATTAGGGGGTGGAAGGGACCCAAGGAGATCATCAAGTCCAACCCCCCTGCCAGAGCAGGACCACACAATCTAGCACCGATCACAGAAGAACACATTCAGACAGGCCTTGGAAGTCTGCAGAGAAGGAGACTCCACAGCCTCTCTGGGCAGCCTGTGCCAGTGCTCTGCAACCCTCACAGTAAAGAAGTTCCCTCCTGTGTTGAACTGGAATCTGCTGGGCTGCAAATTACACCCACTGCTCCACAGGTGACCACCCCTGCCCGGGGCAGGAGGCCAGCAGTGCCTGCACCTGGCTCAGCAGTGGCTTGCAGGAACCAGAAATGACAGAGCAGTATTTTGTGCCCCGAGGTGGACACAAACATCTCCACTCCTCCTTCTCTTTTTGTTTGTTCTTGTTTTTTGTTTTTGTTTTTGGCAAGATGCTTCCAACCAACTGAAATTTAGGATCACAAAAGTCAACAGCACAAACGAGTCAAGTCACAGCCATGAGAGGAAAGCTTTCTGCTGGGCAGAGGACTCAGCCACGGTGCTGCTCCAAACCAAGCTTGGTCACCCAGAACTAGCAAAGGCAAAAAAAAGCACAGAGGCACTAGACACAGCCCTCAGCAGAAGACTCCTTTTCCATGCTAAACTCAAATCTTGCCTAGATAAGGATCCATGGCTGTGTTAATCACTCCCACACCACAACTCCCAGTGCCACTCTGGCTGAACTCCAAGCCACGCCAGATAACCCAGCCAGGGCCACGCATGGCACCTCCATACAATGGTTCAGGCCCCTTCAGAGGCCACAGTGCCTTGGGAAATCACAGGCCACCGCTGGAATCCAACCAGCTACAAACCTCTTGACCCACAGCCTTGCTCCACTCCTTGTGGAAACTCAAGCAGGGCATCTCACCAAGAGACCTTGTTACAGTGGGAGGTGGCTCCTGAGCAGCCAGGAGACAAGCTGCTGGCCCTCTGGTACCCTGAGAATGGCAAAAGGTGCAAGTATCTCCCTAGGTTGCTTCTCCATTCCTCCTGGAGAGCTTCTGGGCATTCAGGAGCTCTAAATACAGAGTGGTAACACAACCTTCGGCCCCTGCCTGCACGACGCAAGGCTTCTGACCAGTGCAAGTCCTCACTCTCAGCCCCAGAGCAGGGAGCTGGCACTTGCTGGTGCCTGATGACATGGTTTCAACGCCCCTCGGCATGTGGCAGCCCCCGACCCCACCAGCTTTACCTGTGCTGCAGCTGCCCCACAAGGCCACCCGAGCAAAGCCAGCGAGATGCCCGCTGCCAGAGCTGTGGGAGTAACGCCGCCCTCAAGAGCCCTCTTTCTCTTGCCTTTGGAAACCAACCAGCCCTCCTCCCAGCAACACCCAGGCACGGCTGGGGATGGGGTGCGCCGGGACGGGACACGCCGCCCGGCGGCCCCAGAGAGGCTGCGAGGGGATGCAGCCTGTGCCCGGGCACCTCCGCGGCCCCTGGCCCACACTGGCGCCCACGCACCCTGCCCCGTCGCAGCCCCCGGGCAAGGGGCCACCAGGCAGCGTTGGGCTGCCGCTCCTGCCCGGCGGTGCCACGGAAGGGGGCGGTCAGGCACCAACCCAGGCACGCCAGTCGGCCCAGCGCAGAGCCAGCACTGGTTCGGATGGGGGATGCCAGTGCCCGGGGCAGGGCAAGGGCAGCACTTCCCAGGGGTGCAGGGGGCAGGAGGCGCCGTGCGTGGGGGTGCCCCTCACCGTAGATCATGGCCAGTCCAGTCTCATGGAGGAAGCGGGCACGGCGGTGCTTGAAGAGCCAGATGGTGAGGATGGTGAGGGTGAGCAGCAGGATGAAGACGAGCAGGTTGGCGCTGTCCTGCCGGTGACTCTCCTCCGCCGCCTTCTCCGATACGATCTCCTCCTCCAGGGCCCCGGGATGCACCGGCACCACTTCCCCGCCCGCCGCCGCCTCCCGCGCCCACAGCCCCGCCAGCACCGCCAGCACCGGCCCCGCCATGGCTCCGGCACCGGCCCGGCCCCGCCGCCACCACCAGGAAGCGGCGCTGGGCGCAGGCGCTGCGGGGCGGAGACAGGAGCTGCCGGGAGCCCGGATAGGAGCGGGCTGGGGCGGGCATGGGAGCCCCCGCGGCCCGGGCAGAGGAACCGGAGCGGAGGGTGCGATGGGGGAAAGGAAGCTGAGGGGGAGAGTGCGGCGAGGAAAGGGGCTGGGGGTTGCTGTCTACAACTGCCTGCAGGGAGGCTGTAGCCAGGTGGGGTTGGGCTCTGCTGCCAGGCAAGCAGCAGCAGAACAAGAGGACACAGTCTCAAGCTGTGCCGGGGGCAGGTCTAGGCTGGATGTTGTTAGGAAATTGTTGTCAGAGAGAGTGATTGGCATTGGAATGGGCTGCCCAGGGAGGTGGTGGAGTGGCTGTGGCTGGAGGTGTTGAAGCCAAGCCTGGCTGGGGCACTTAGTGCCATGGTCTGGTTGGTTGGGCAGGGCTGGGTGCTAGGTTGGGCTGGCTGAGCTTGGAGCTCTCTTCCAACCTGCTTGATTCTGATTCTGTGATTAAGAGACCAACTGCCTCCCAGGGGAACACTTGTCAAAGTGTTCCCTTTACAGGGAAGAAGTTTCAATACCAAAGTGCACAATAGCAATTCTTTGGGGGTGTTTTCTACGAATCACCTTTAATATGTGGTATTTACTGCAGCCCTTGCCCCATCAGTTGCACAAATCCCCTCTTATTTCTTGGCACACTGGGTGAGAAGTTTACCCTGGTCCCACCTCGGAGCTCCCCACAGTTCCTGACACTACCCACGGGCCTGTTGCTGCTTGCCTGGCAGCAGAGCCCAACCCCACCTGGCTACAGCCTCCCTGCAGGCAGCTGCAGACAGCAATGAGCTCTGCCCTGAGCCTCCTCTGCTGCAGGCTGCACACCCCCAGCTCCCTCAGCCTCTCCTCACAGGGCTGTGCTCCAGGCCCCTCCCCAGCATCATTGTCCTTCTCTGGACACCTTCCAGCACCTCAATATCTCTCTTGAATTGAGGGACCCAGAACTGGACACAGCACTCTTCTCCCAGTCAGCTAGGGACCAAGGGGACACAGTCTCAAACTGCACCAGGGTAGGTTTAAGGCTGAATGTTAGGAAGAAGTTCTTCACACCAAGAGTGATTGGCACTGGAATGGGCTGCCCAGGGAGGTGGTGAAGTCACCGTCCCTGGAGGCATTTAAAATGAAGCTGGAAGAGGCACTTGGTGCCATGGTTTGGTTAATTAGAAGGTGTCAGGTTGGACTCAATGACCTGGAAGGTCTTTTCCAACCTGGTTAATTCTGTGATTCCTTGGAGGTGTTTCAGAGAGCTGTGGTGCTGAGAGAGATAGATTAAGGACCAGACTTGGTAGAGTTAGTGAGTACTTGGACTTGATGCTCTGAAAGGACTTTTGCAGCCACAAAGACTGTGTGCTGTTAAGACCTCTGTGCCTCAGGTGGCATAGCAGACCCAGGAGGCAGGCCAGGCAGGTTTCCTTGCTTTGCCCCAGGCCCGGTCGGGGCATGCACCCCTCGACACGGCTTCTTCTCCTCAATGGGTGCTTCGAGGTTACACCTGTCATAAATAACAGGCACAAACTGGCATTCATGCAAAATAAGCCTTTAATGGAGTCGCAGGAATCAAGCAATGCACAGCCCTGGGTGCGTGGGCAGGCTCTGCTCTACCCTAACGCACACCTTTTGGTTTCAGCTTTCTCTTTTTATACCCTATTCTGTTACAGATTCATTACTGGTTCTAAGAAAAGCTTGGGTTTTCCTTATCAGTTTTAGGAATGGGAGGTGTTTCTTCCACGCCAGGTCTCTTTTTATCTGGATGACGGTCCCTCTGGTGGTCTTCAGTGATGAAGTAAGGGGTGTTCCTCAAGTGTCCTTTGCATTCCTCCCTTAGCTCATGCAAAAAGGTGGTGCAAGGAGGAGTGCAGCTCCATTCAAAATCCCCCCTTCCTCCCTTCAAAATCCCCCCTTCCTCCCTTTGCTCCCACAAAAAGGCTGTCTCTTCCACATGCCTCCCTCCTCCACCAACCTTTCTAGTTTCTAGTTACTAATTACTGTTATCTTACGCCTATTGTATACCTTTGCGATGGTGGTGCAAAGAGGAGTGCAGCTCCATTCAAAATCCCCCTTCCTCCCTGTCTGTGACCTCTTGCCACGAATTGATTGAATCAAACATATATTTCGCACACGCCCATGGAAAGCGAGACCTGCCCCGGGCTCCTGGTGGCCCCGAACATGAGTGCGTTCATCCATGAGGGCATGGGCCGGGCGCTCTGGCTCGCCTGACTCCCTCAGCTGCCCCCCGGGCGCAGCCCGGCCCCGCTCCCCTTCCCGCCCCGAGTGTCCGCAGCGGCCCCGCTCCCTGCCCGGCCCCGCTCCCCTGCCCGCCCCGAGTGCCCGCAGCGGCCCCGCTCCCCTTCCCGCCCCGAGTGCCCGCAGCGGCCCCGCTCCCGGCCCCGCCCCGCCCCGGCAGCTCCGCCTCCGTGTGACGCCATCAGCAGGCGCCGGGGTTGCGGGCGCCCCTGGCGGTGGCGGTGGCGGCGGCGCGGCGGCGGCGGCGGCGGCGATGGCGGCCGCCTCGGTGTGGAAGGGGCTGGTGGGGCTCGGCCTCTTCGCCCTGGCCCACGCGGCCTTCTCGGCGGCGCAGCGTGAGTGAGCGGGCGGCAGGGGCTGGCCGGCACCGGGGACACCGCTGGAGGGAGGGGGCTGCGGCGCGGGGAGGCCTGCCGGGTTCCGTCACTCTCCGCCGGCCGCCGGAGGAGCTCCGGGGCAAGGACCGGGCCGCGGCGGCATCATCATCATCATCATCATCATCATCATCACCATCATCATCATATCCCCGCAGGTGGCCCCGCGGCGCCGCCGGGCCCGCCGGCTGGGGTGGCCCTGCCCTTGAGAGCTGGGCTGCAGGGAGAGCGGAACCGGCGCTCGCCGGGAACTCTCCGGGAGGAGAGCGAGGCTCGCCCCGGACAGCGCCGCGGCACCGGAGCAGGGAGGGGTGAGGGGGCGGGAGGGTGCCCCTCGCTGCATCGCGGCTTCATTTCTCGCGTCTGCCATCTCCGCATCCACCGTCCTGGCGCTAGAGAGGGTTCTCCCTAGTAACAAGTGACAGAAATGTCCTCAAGTTGCGCCCCAGGAGGTTCGGGTTGGATGTGAAACGAAAACTTCTTCCCTGAAAGGATTCTCAAAGGCTGGAACAGGCTCCCCAGGAGATGGTTGGATCCCCGTCGCTGAAAAGTGTTTCAGCGAAGCAGAGATGTGATGCTGAGGGATGTGGCTTAGCGCCAGACGTGGCAGAGTTCGAGAATGGTTGGATCGTAAAGGTTCTTCCCAACCCAAATCGTTCTGTGACTCTGAATCCTGGCGCTCCTTGCCAGCCATAGCGATCAGATGCTGTGCTGAGGGATTTGGTTTGGTCAAGGACTTGTCAGTGTGAACCTGATGAGTGGACTCGAGGAGCTTGAAGGGCTTTGCCAATCTAAGCAGTTCTGCGATACAGAAACAGCTGTGCCGGAGTTCTGCGAGGTGATGAAGTGTCACAGGGAAGGTCCCGTTTCGATTCAGTGAGGTGCTGGGGACTCCTTGGGGTTTGGGATCGGCTGTGCTCGGGGGGAAGCAGAGTCTCAAAGCAAGCCCAGCTGCCTGAGGGTGGCTGGGACCCGTGCGCGTCTGAGCCTTAGGGCCAGCTCCCGTGGGCTTCCTGCCCTGCTGTTGGGTTTGCTCGCCGGTACCCGCGCTTGACGCCTCTGTCTCTTTCTCTTTTGTAGATCGTTCTTACATGAGGTTAACAGAAAAGGAAGATGAAACATTGCCCATAGATGTAAGTCGAAGAGGGGGGGGGGGGTAATGCCGTGTGGGCAGTTTGGGTTTTCTCAGCTGCCTTTTGTTTGATGAGATAGGTAAATAAAAGGGGAAAGTGTTTTAATTGCACTTTAATTTGAGCTCCCTCTGTCAAAAATAACTCTGTGTGCTCTCCCAGCTTCCTGCACTGTGTTAGATCTGTCAGAGACACTAAACCCTCTCCTTCTTTAGAACTACCCTGAAGCATCTTGGCCAGGAATTCCCTGAACGTTGCCCAGAGAATTTTTGCATTCATCTCCTTCTTTGCAGCATAAACATCCTCCTCCCTCTGGCTTTTGTTGGCTGACATTTGTTTATCCAGTGTGGCTGCATGCCCGTTTGGTCCCAGCACAACGTGCTTCAGGAGTGGGTGGGGTGTGAGTTGCTTTTGTTTTTTTTTCAGTTTGCATTATTTACTTGGGGTATTTCTGGGGGTAAAATTCCACTTCTGATTATTTTTGGTTCTTTTTTTTTTTTTCTTTAACTTAAGCAGAAAGGTGAGGAGTTCAAAGAGCCACAACAAGCAGGGCCAAGCAGCAGCTGCCACTGCTGCACAGCGTGTGTTGGCTGACAGCTCATCCCTTGGAGAGAGCTTTAGATCCTGAAGTGGGGAAGAACAGGGTGTTTTGTTCTGAGGATCTTGCTGAGGAGCTGAGTGAATCAGTTGAGTTCATCCAGGACAGCAGGTTGTCAAGCTCTTCTCGTCATTGGGCCATGCTAAATAGGCAGACAAGGGGCCAGGAGAATGATCAAAGGGCCAGGAGAATGATCAAGGGGCTGGCAGCCCTGCCGTGTGAGGAAAGGCTGAGAGAGCTGGGGTTGTGCAGCCTTGGGAAGAGAAGGCTTAGGGGAGACATTACCACCATGGACCAGGACACACAGGGTGGCTACCAGGAGGATGGAGATTCCATTTGCACAAGGAGTGCCGTGGAACAGACAAGGGGTGATGGGCACAAGTTGCTGCTGGGGAGATCCCCATTGGGCTCCAGAAGATTCCAGTGTCTGACTGTTCTCATGGGCAAATATTTTCATCTTCCAAGTGGATTGCCCTGCGCTGGACAGTTGTAAGACTCAGCTTGCCAGGGTGCTGGGGCAGCTCATTTTAACTCTGGCCAGCCTGCTCCAGGGTAGGGTGTCCCTGCCCATGGCAGGGGGGTTGGAACTAGATGATCCTTGTGGTCCCTTCCAACCCTGACTGATTCTGTGATAACTCCACTGTAAAGGCTGGACCAAATGATCCTTGAGGTCCCTTCCAACCTGGCATTCTTTCACCTGATGCCTCAGTTTCCTTGGTGCTGAGCTGCCCCCTGTAGACACCTGCTGTCACTGGACACTGCTTGAAAGATGAGATCCTATGGTGCCCCCAAAGTCATGTGTCTGTTGTGTTGTGCTTGCCTCTCTTACAGATAGTTCTTCAGACGCTGTTAGCCTTCGCAGTTACCTGCTATGGGATAGTACATATTGCAGGAGAATTTAGAGACATGGATGCCACTTCAGAACTAAAAAATAAGTAAGTTTTATTTCTTCTTGTCCTAAGTACCTTTGTCTGCTCCTCTCTGCACACTCTGTATCTCAACTCCTAAATGCATGTTGTAGGCAGCGACACTGAGAGCGTCACGCCTAGGAAAGCCAACCGTGTCTTGAATTCCAGAGAGATGGATAGCAGAGTAAATGAAATTCTTGCTTTTCCTCATCCAAAATGCTGCTCTGCAGTGCTGGTAGAGGAATGAAACACCTAGCTGGGAAGTCAGGGCTCAGCAATTACCAACTGCTGTCATGAGATGGGCTTGTAGACTACAGGGCGGTGTGCCTGGCTCACCCTCTTTGTCTTTGCTTCTTTACAAGAGTCTGAATTATTTGACGCTCACACTGAGCTGCAGTTGCCTTTCACACCTTCACCACCTCCCTGGGCAGCCCATTCCAATGCCAATCAGTCTCTCTGGCAAGAGCTTCCTCCTAATATCCAGCCCAGACCTCCCCTGACACAATTTGAGGCTGTGTCCCCTTCTTCTGTTGCTGCTTGCCTGGCAGAAGAGACCAACCCCAGCTGGCTACAACCTCCCTTCACGTAGTTGTAGAGAGAGATCTGCCCTGAGCCTCCTCTTCTCCAGGCTAAACAACCATTTCTAGTTGACTGGACAGGGCTGGGTGCTAGGTTGGACTGGATGATCTCAGAGATCTCTTCCAACCTGGATGATTCTATGATTTCTACCTCTAAACCCTAACCTTGACTCTTCTCAGCCCCCTCCCCCTCACGAATATTAACATTGCCTATTTTTTTTCCCCCTCTCCTTTTACCCTTTCTTTTAAAGGACGTTTGACACCTTAAGGAACCATCCATCTTTTTATGTATTTAACCACCGTGGCAGAGTATTGTTCCAGTCCCCAGACACAACAAATTCCTCTTCAAACCAAGATGCTTTGTCATCCAGCTCAGCACTGAAATTCCGCAAACTTGAACCTCTGCGCCGCTAAGACTTTTACAGCTGAGCAGAAACCACCCAGGACACTGAGATGTAATCTTCAAGTCGGGGATGTAAACACTTATCTTTTGGGGAGGGGGAAGTTTGGGTTGGTTTGTTTTTTTATTTCTGGAGCAGTATTTATATTGATCTTCCAGACTTTATAAAGATATATATATACACACACACATATATATCTATTAAAAGCTAAAAAGGACCTTCTTTGTACACGCTCTTAACGAAAACTGCCCCCTCCCCAGGTGTGAATTGGCAAATTGTTCTGCTGGGAAATGCATCTTCAGATTCTACTTTATTGAAACAGCATCCCCCCCCCCCCCAAAAAAAAAAAAACACCTCACAAGCAAACAAGGTAGTTTTTAACTGCAGTTCATGTTCTTTGACTAGCTGGAATGTCGTGAGTGCTCTTTGCACTCCAGTTGGTGGAACCTTCCTTTGGAGATAAAACTGTGTGCGCTGCGTCGCTTAACAGCACAAGAAAGGGGCAGTGTCACTCTCCTCTTAGAATGCCAAGGAGACCTGCAGGGTGTAGGCACAGCAAGTCCAGAAGGTTGCTTGCTTTATTTCTTTTTGTTTGTTTGTGTCAGGAATAATTGTGTGAAGGTTTGGGCTTTGGTTTGTTTTTTTTTCCTCCCTTAGTCTTTCGTTCTTGCATCGCTTCCTTGTTGCCTGCCTTCGTTTCCGTGTAGACTGCCCTATGTTGCCCCAAGCTGCATGGGTTGTGGCTGTCCACGTGGTGCCTGCTCACTTCTGATCCTGGAGCTTGTCCACCATGCTCAGCTTGTTTGGCTGAGCGCAGGGGAACACTCATCAGATGGCTGAACGCTGTGTTGGCACCAGAAATCCATTCCCAAGTCAGCTCCTGTGTAAGTGTCAGCAAGAAATCTCTTCTGTCAGGGGTCCAGCAGCTAGGTCTGCTTGCTGGCATTGGCACAGTACTGGTAATCAACTGGTCATGGTACAGCTGCCCCCTTTTCTGCCAGCAGAGCCTTTCAGCTTGGTTTATTTCCTTTTTCAGCTGAACCCTTAGTTGATTTATGATTCCCATTTTGATTTCCTGTATTAGGACAGGTGATGCAGTGCTTCACCCTTACTGATGGCTAAACTCTCATCTCCCCTTAAGGCCTGAATCAATGCTCAAATTCCTCTTGGCCTGGCATTTCACCTCCCTGACCTAGCAAAGGGGTGGTAGCTCGAGATTCTGATGGGGCCAACTAGAAATTTGCCTAAGTCTGAGGATGTCTCACTGCCATTGTGGAAACTCATCCTTTTTTCCTGGCATCTGTTGGTTTTTAAACTGGTAAAAACTGTCAAAAGCAAAAAGCTTAGCAAAATACTGTGTAAAATGAAGCCTCTTTTTTCTAGCTCTGCCCATCCTATGGAGTGGGTGCCCCAGTGCCAGAGCAATATCTGTATCTACAATCACCCTTAAAAGTCTGGGTTTGGTTAGAAAGGGTTGCTCTGCCAGCTGCAAATGTCTGAACCGACAGACTGCTTCCTAAAGTGTCCTGGGTCCCCCTTAGCTGGTGTCACAGATCAGCTCCTGCCAGCTGCTGTCACCAAAGGCCTCCAAAATCTAAGTATCAGGTCAGCTCTCTGTTGCAGCAGAGCTCTTTCCTCGGGGAAGGGAGCTGCTGCACGCCGAGGAAAGGGCTGAGCCTCGGCCAGGTGACCTTGCGAGGCACAAAGGAAAGAGAAGCTGCCGAGGGAGACAGAAGCAAGGGAGAAGGTCAGCAAGCACTGCACCAGCCTGACACTGCAGCTGTGGTTGGCAGTGAGCCGTTTGCAGAGGGTCTCTTAGAGCAGGGCTGCTCACCCTTGATGTCTGAGAAGCCCCATTTGTGTTCCTGTAAGGCTTAAGTGGACCTGCCTGAAGTGGAAGGTGCTGCCGTGGAACAGGGCAAGTGGAGAACCTCCTCTGCTTCTCCCATGGATCCTGACTGCATCAGGTGTCCTCTGGTGACAAGTAGCCTTACTCCTCAGCAGCAGTGGTTCTGTCACAAAGCTGTACAAATTATTTTTTCTTATTGATCTTGCAATGTCCAATAAAAAAATTATCTCCTTCAAAGTGTTTTGGAGTTGGTTTGGTTATCTCTGACCACCCTGGATGGAGCCTGCTGCACTCAGTCCCCACGGCTGAGCCATTTTGAAGTGACCACCCATGGAAGGAGCTTGGAACTAGATGGTCCTTGTGGTCCCCTCCAACCCTGACTGATTCTATTGACTGCCTTAATTGCAGCAGCTTGGTGAAAGCACTCACCTGGGCTGGTGCTCACTGCTGTGAGGTTAAGAGCAGCAAGGGAATTGCAGAATCTCAGCACCCTTGCCAAAGCAGGGTCACCCACACTAGGTTGCCTGGGATCACAATGTCCAGGTGGGTTTAGAATCTCAAGAGAAGGACACTTCATAGCCTGTCTGAGTTGGCTGCGGCAGGGCTCCAGCAGCTTTACAGCAAAGATGTTTTTCCTCATGTTGTGATGGAACTTCTGTGCTCCACCTTTGCCTGTTGCCATTTGTCCACTCACAGAACATCACTGAAAAGATCCTGGGCCCTTTTTCTCAGCACCTACCCTTTAGGTATCTGTAAACATTGACCAGACCCCCATCTCAGGCTGCTCTTCCCCAAAGTTAGCCCCAGGTCTCAGCCTTTCCTCATAAAGCAAATGTTCCAGTCCCTGCATCATCTTCTCTGTCCCTCTTGAACTGGGGAGCTCAGAACTGGGCACAATACACAAGATTCGGCCTCACTAGGGCAGAGTAGAGGAGGAGGAGAACCTCCCTTGACCTGCTGGCCACACACTTCTTCACGTCCCCCCAGGATACCACTGGCCTTGGCCACAAGGACATATTGCTGTCCCCTGGATAACTTACTGTCCCCCAGCACTCCCAGCTCCTTCTCCACAGAGCTGCTTCCCAGCAGGCCCCCCCTCACCTGTACTGCTGCAGGAGGTTGTTCCTCCCCAGGTGCAGGACTCTACACTTGCCCTTGTTGAAGTCCATGAGGTTCCCTCTGCCCAGCTCTCCAGCCTGTGCAGAATTAAAGTAACATAGCATGGGTAGTATAAACAAAACATCTAGGGGGGGAACAGTCTCAGCCTGAGGGTGAGCCTTTGAGATTGGGAGCCAGCTATGTCTGGCAGAGCTGAAAGATCTTCAGTCCTGCCTTTAACCATGGCAATGGCTTTTCCACCACGTGCTGATCCCCTGCCAACCCATGGGACAGGCTCCTGCAAGGTCTGCTATTGCAGCAGCTGCTGGGGGAAAGCAGCCCAACTGATGGGGCTGGAGATAGTGAAAACCTTGGACTTGAGCAAGATCACTTTTCACTCCCTCTTCTGCTTTTCCACTGGGGGAGGTGGAAGAGCTAGCAAAGAACTAAAGGAGTTTGCTTAACCACATCATGATGCATGCATCGTGATTGCACCACAGCAGATTCACCCTTTGCCTCCTTGCTGTTCTACTGCTGTGGTCTGCATCCCACTCTCGACAGCAGGGTGGGAAAACCCAAGGACCAGAGGGCTGGGGAAAGGGCACCTTCACTAGCTCCTTGTGCTCACCCTGGCATGTGCAGTGCCACGCAGATCAGCTTCCCTTCCTCAAAAGCAAAACAAAAGGTGTGCCAAGACCTTCTCAGATCAGGCCAAAAATGAAGCTTCCAGTTTGCCGTCACCACACCTTGAATAGCTTTGGCTGCAGGATGTGATGTTTCTGCTACATTAAATCCTAGATCATCCAGTCCAACCCCCCTGCCAGAGCAGGACAATCCTATCTAACACAGATCACACAGGAACACATCCAGACAGGCCTAGAAAGTCTCCAGAGAAGGAGACTCCACAACCTCTCTGGGCAGCCTGTGCCAGGGCTCTGGGACCCTTACAGTCAAGAAGTTCTGTTCTGCTCTGTCAGCAGAGACAGAGCACTCTGGAGCCATCACTGCAGTGCAGGAGGACAGCAAAGAGCAGTCATGAAACCCAGCAATGTGAAGAATGAGGCCACTGTGCCATCTCCTCAGTGTTGCCCAGCACTGCATTAAAGCCTGCTTGGAAAAGCTGGTGGCTAACAGACCCTTCCCAGTGCTCTGGAGCACCAAAGCAGCCCCTTCCCTGGAGAAAGCAGGAGCTGGTCGTTACCTTCCAACTGAAAAGTCATTTTTGGCTTCCCTGTCACGTCCCATGCTGTGAGTTCCCTTGCCCTTCACCATGCTGCAGTAGAACCAACCTTCTCTGTCCCCAACACCTTCAGCCAGCTCATCAGCTATGGGGACATCCTCCAGCTGGACACAGCCCTCCCCCCTAGTTCCCTGAAAGTGGCACTTTTTCTGCTCCTCTTTAGGAGTCACCTGCACCAAAAGGCAGCAGTTTTCTACCAGCCAATTTGGGAAGGCTGAGGCTCACCCTGCAGCACTTTTTCTGCTCCTCTTAAGGAGTCACCCGCACCAAAAGGCAGCACTTTTCCACCAGCGAGTTTGGAAAGGCTGAGGCTCATCCTGCAGCACCAGGGCCCACAGCACTGTTGCTGAGCAGTCCATGGGAAGCTTCCCATCCTGTCCTGTGGCCCCCAGGTTCAGCAGGGCAGGGAAGCTGCAGCTGGCTTTGCAGTTCCCTGCTGTCCCAGCCAGTGCCTTGTGCTGAGCTGGCAGCCTGCCCGTGCAGAGGGGAAGGGCAAAGAAAAGCTATTTTGAATGTTAAACAAGCAGGGGTGGAAAAACCACTTTTGGTACCAGCTCACCACGGCCAGCACCAGCAGTGACTCCTCTGATTTGGCCTTGAGGTTCACCTTGAGCAGTAATCACCTGGGGGAGAAGCAGAGTGGAAATAAATCTGCTATTCCAGCAGGTAAAGAAGCTTTTTAATCAGCCCCAGGCTGGTCTCAGTGATACAATGGCATTTCAAAACACTTTGGGCTGCAACAAAAGCTACATCCTTAAAATGGCAGCTAATTAATTTTCCTGTCTTGCTAAGTTAATCCTTTTTTTTTTTTTTTTTTGCAGCCAAGAAAGGCAAATGGGAGTTCATGGAGCAGAGAGGCAGGCAGGAGCCTGGCAGCATGAGCAGGAACAGAAGCCCCAGGGAGCTCTGGCAGGGGCCCAGGCTGTGCACTGTCAGGGCTCACCAGGCCATTTTAAAAGGAAGGAAGAGGGGAAAACAAAGCCAACAATCAAGTGAAAGGTGACATTTGGATTATCAAATCACTGGGCTCATCCCCTGCTGGTGATCCTGGGCACCCCACAGACCCCCCATGCAGATAGATGCAGCCATTTACCTCCAGTTTGTATCCCTGGTGTAAGCTTTGCTGCCAGGCTGAGCACGCAGGGCTGGCAGTGCCCTCCCTGTCTGGACTGGTGCTGGCTGAACCAGTTTCCCCAGGATTTGCCAGAGGCAGGCTGGGCTGCAGGAGAAATTTACTCTGCACTGGAAGAAATAGAGAGAAAAAGAGAAAAGAAGGAGAAAAAGGAACAAATAATGAAGGGGAGGGGAAAGGGGAAGGAGAAGGAAATGGGGTGGGGAGGAAAAAAAGGGAAGAAAGAAGGAAGAGGGAAAGAAAGAAGGATGGAAAGAAAGAAAGAAAGAAAGAAAGAAAGAAAGAAAGAAAGAAAGAAAGAAAGAAAGAAAGAAAGAAAGAAAGAAAGAAAGAAAGAAAGAAAGAAAGAAAGAAAGAAAGAAAGAAAGAAAGAAAGAAAGAAAGAAAGAAAGAAAGAAAGAAAGAGAAAGAAAGAGAGAAAAAGGGGGAAGAGGAAAAAGGGGGAAGAGGAAGGAAAAAGGGGGAAGAGGAAGGAAAAAGGGAAGGAAAGAAAAAAGGGGAAAGGGAAGAAAAAAATGGGGAAGATGAAGAAAAGAGGAAGGGCAGAGAAAAAAAAAGGGGAAATAAAAAAGGGGAAGAAAAAAAGGAGAAGAGGAGGAAAAGGGGAAGGGAAGGAAAAAAGGAGAAGGGGAAAGGGAAAAGGAGGAAAAACAGGGGAGGGGAGGGAAAAAAGGGGGGAGAAGGGGAAAAAGTGGGGAGGGGACCAAAAAAAGGGGAAGGGGACAAAAAAAGGGAAAGAGGAGGAAAAGAGGAAAGGAAGGAATAAAAGGGGAAGGGGGCAAACAAAAGGGGAATTGGACAAAAAAAGGGGAAGGGGAGGAAAAGAGGAAAGGAAGGAATAAAAGGGGAAGGGGGCAAACAAAAGGGGAATTGGACAAAAAAAGGGGAAGGGGACAAGAGAAAAGGGAAAAGAAAAATAAAAGAATAAAGAAAAAACGAAAAAAATTAATAAAAGAACAAAAAAGAAACCTTCCCCCTCCTCCCCAAGGCATGTTTTGGAGCAGTTCAGGGCCAGCCACACAAGGCCAGTGCTGACGTCCTCCAAGGCTCAGGCTGCTCCAGCATCCATCCCCTGTGCCCAGGAGGTCTCTGCTGCAGGCCCCAGGCGAGAGCAGGCCTGGTGCACGCCGCAGCTGCTGAAGCAGAGATTTACTTCCTTGCCTTGGACACAGAAGTGCACAAAACAAGACACTTGCATCTAAAACAGTTTCGGAGGAGCCAGTTGGACAGGTCCTCCAAAAAGCAGACTCTCCCTAAGACACCTTCTGGGTGCAGGCTTCCACCTTCCGAAGGAGCTCCTCATCAACACACCTGCCTGAGGAAGAACAGGGCACGGCTCTGGCTGAGGCTTTCAGGAGAGGCTTGTGACAAGGGCTTGTAGTGCTAGGACGAGGGGCAATGAATGGCTTTGAGCTGGGGACTGGAGAGGAGGAGGAAATTCTTTAGAGTGAGGCTGGGGAGACACTGGCACAGGTTGCCCAAGGGAGGTGATGGATGCCCCCGCCCTGGAGGTGTTCAAGGCCAGGTCGGATGAGACCTTGAGCGCCGTGGGCTGGCAGGAGGTGTCCCTGCCCATGGCAGGGCAGTTGCAACTAGGCGATGCCGAAGGCTGCTTCACACTCCGTGACTCTGGGACATGTCCACCCTGCCGCTGGCTGCCTGTGCCGTGACCGGAGCAGCCTGGCTCGTCCCCTTGCTGGCACAGCTGCCCCCGCTCCTGGGCTCAGCAGAGCGCGCAGCCAGCGCAGGGCGCAAGGCAGATCCCGGGAGGAGAGCGCCTGCTCTGCTGGCATCCGCAGCGAGCCCGGGGCTGGCCACCTGGCCCCCAGACGACACAGAGCGTTCAGCTGCCCATGGGCTCAGAGCCCTCCAGGCCCCGCTGCGTGCGCGCCGGGACGGAGCTGCCGCTCTCGCCGTTGTCCAGCACCGGCTGCGCGCCGCAGCCCGGGCCGTGACTCAGCAGCAGCTGCCTTCCCTCGGGGAAATGCCTGCCGCTTCCCAGGAGCACAGCTCACCCCGGCTCACCCTCCGCAGCCGCGGGGATGGCCCTCCCTGCCAGCGCCGCCAGCCCCGGCCTGCCCTGCCCGCAGCCAGCCGCCGGCCCAGTGCCGCACACCTGCGCCCCTGCTGCCCCGCAGGAGGGCCTGCGAGCACCGGCCCCGCACCGGCCCCTCCGGAGCTCAGCGGGCCCCCGCGGCCTCCTTTCCCACCAACGATCGCTCTGGAGAGCGGCTCCCAGGCTCCGTCTGCTTCTTGCGCGCAGAGGCAGCTGCCCTGGCTGCAGCGGCGCCAGAGGAGCTTGAAGTACACCCCCAGGGGCTGGGAGGGGCACGGAGCGGAGCAGCTCGGCTCAGACGCCAGGACTTGGCTTTTTACAGGCTGCTCGGAGAGATGAACAGCCACACCTTGAGTGCTGTGTCCAGTCCTGGGCTCCTCAATCCCACAGACCTGTTGAGGTGCTGGAAGGTGTTGAGAGAAGGGCAGCAAGGCTGGGGAGGGGCCTGGAGCACAGCCCTGTGAGGAGAGGCTGAGGGAGCTGGGGGTGTGCAGCCTGCAGCAGAGGAGGCTCAGGGCAGAGCTCATTGCTGCCTGCAGCTCATTGCTGAAGGGAGGCTGTAGCCAGGTGGGGTTGGGCTCTGCTGCCAGGCAAGCAGCAAGAGAACAAGGAGACACAGCCTCAGGTTGTGCCAGGGCAGGTCTAGGCTGCATGTGAGGAGGAAGTTCTGCTAGAGAGAGTGATTGGCATTGGAATGGGCTGCCCAGGGAGGTGGTGGAGTGGCCGTGCCTGGAGTGGCCTTGCAGTGCCTGAAGGGGCCTTCAGGAGGGCTGGAGAGGGACTACTGCCGAGCTCTTGTAACGACAGGACAAGGAGGAATGGGTTTAAACTGGCAGAGGGAAGATTCAAAGTGGATGTTAGGAAGAAGCTCTTTCCAGTGAGGGTGGTGAGACACTGGCACAGGTTGCCCAGGGAAGTTGTGGCTGCTCCCTCCCTGGAGGTGTTGAAGACCAGGCTGGCTGAGGCCTTGAGCAACCTGGGCTAGTGAGAGCCTTGGAACTAGATGGTCTTTAAGGTCCCTTCCAACCCAAACCATTCTATCAATCTATGACTGCTACCACCACAAGAAACAAAATATCCACAAGTCCCACAAAACCCTAGCTCCAGCTGCCTATCACCACACCTCCAGGACCTGAGATGGCTCCAGAGCAAAAAATCTGGGCACATGCCAGCATCCTTTTCTGCAAGGACTACCTCTGCACAAGCAGCTGGATCACAGCTGTAAACCACAGAATTTGTTTGCTTGGAGAAGACCTCTAAGATCATCAGGCCCAAATACCAACCCAGCACCACGCTGGCCACTGATCCATGTCCCAAAGTGCCATGTCCACACATTCATTGAACACCTCCAGGAGCAGAAACTCCACCACCTCCCTGGGCAGCCTGAAGTCATCAGGCCAAATACCAACCCAGCACCACCATGGCAAATGATCCATGTCCCAAAGTGCCACGTCCACAGGTTCACTGAACACCTCCAGGTACAGAGAGTCCATCGCCTCCTTGGGCAGTCTGAAGTCTCTCAGCTCCATACCCTTCTGAAGGCCAAGCCCTTCTTTGATCTATTCAGTACAGGAGATGCCCCCACCTGAAATGTAACATTAAAGCATGCACCTACTTTGCAGAGGTCAGACTCAATCTTAGAGGTCTTTTCCAACCAGAGCATCTCTGTGAGTCTCCAAGGGCCAGAAGTAGGCTGACCACTCAAACAGAGCTTTACCCAGCTAACTACCAAAATGCTTTACAAACCTCTCCTCCTGTGGCACCACCTCATGAGGCTGGAAGTGTTTTATGATGGGCACACAGCTCTCTGTCCTTGCCAGCTGCTCAGCAGAAGTGAGCAAAGCCCTGGGATACAGCAGATTGCCAGAGGTGCCTGATATTTTAAGGGACATTATGCAAGACTGCTTGCATTAGAGCAGTGACAGTGACTGAGATGACAGCAAGCAGATATAAAAGCCAAGGATCTGGCTGCTTCCACTGCTGTTGGGCCTGATCCAGGACTGCAGAAGAGCTGTGAAATTCCCCTTGCGGATGTGAAGATGAAACTTCCCAAGCTCTCCAAAAAGGCCCAAATAAATCTCCAGCAGAAAGTCTGACAGGAGGGTTTCCATTCCATTGCCTTTTCACAGGCCAAACTCTTCTTTTGGATTCCACCATAAATTGTTGGAGAGCTTCAGCCCAAGCTCAAACTCTTAAGAAGCAGGCAGCTGCTTTGGTAGCTTCCTAAGTGATTCTCTTTTGTGGGTTTTCTTACCACGGTTCCAGCACTCATCACTCCTGGCTGCCAGCTCAGGGAAGGCAGATGCAGCTGTGCTCTTCCACTGTGTGCGAATATACCCTCTGGTGAGTTTAGCACAAGGCTGCACCAATAGCTCCACTCCTTCCTTGGCACATTCTTCTGAACAACCCTGAGTAACCAGCTGCTGATGTTACCAGACTGGCACTGTCAACCCCGAGAAGCATCTCACAGGCTTCCAAAATGAAGGCTCTGCAGCAGAATTAGCTTTCACAGCATGCAAGCAAGGCTGCATTTCCTACCCAGGGCCCTTGACTGTGCTCCCTGCTCCCTGGACAACAACAGGGCTCCCACTGAACTGCCAGGCCACTACCAAGACACAGCCACAAACACCGAGAGCACAGAACAAGTGGGAAAAAAAGCAATGCTAAGACCAAGCCAACAGTCTACTTCCAAAGATGAAACGAGATGCCAAGGTGCAGCTGAACTGGAATGGAGAAAAATCAGGTAAGTCCAGGCTGTTTGGTTTAGGCTTCCCTCCCTGAAGAGTCACAAGACTCAGATTCAGAAGTACAGCTTCACTATTCTTGCAGGCCACAAGCTTTTTGCTAAATTCCAAGGCATTCTTCTCCAGTTTCTTCCTTTTCCACTGCAGACAGCTCTCAGCTTGGTTTTGCAGACCTGAGAGCAGCAGCTCCTTTTAAATCCAGTGACTAACATCCTTCCTTGAGGTCTCTGCCAAACCTCCTTTCTGCCAGATTTGAAGTGTCTTTGGCCTTGTTTTCAACTTAACTAGGTTGCATATTCCTCAGCACAAGTGCTGTAGAGTCCATTTGCTCAAGGTGTGATGTTGCCATGTTGCTGGCTTAGCTCTATAGAGCTTTAAGTCACTTATTAACCAACTCAGTTCCACTCCTGTTTTTCCATCAGAAGTTTCATAATAGATATTCAAGAACGGAGCTAAAGGAAACAAACTCAACACTCTAGACAGTTTAGAGGCAGAAGCTGGAGGGGAAGAAGGAGGAAGGAGGGAAAGAAGGAGGGGTTTTTTATGGTTTCTTTCCTATGAAGGAAGAGATCCAATTGCTTGAGCACTGCAAAGTCAAGCAGCCACTCTGCTATTTAATATCAGCAGCCTCTGTGGATTTTGCTTTGGAAGGTGACCACTGCTTTCTGGTGCTGGCTAAACCTGATTAAGAATACAGTAGCCCACCACAAACACAGTGCACACACAGCAGCACCCAGCAGCTATCTGCCATCAGTGGCTGAGCTGGGAGCTGCATAGATCTGGGCTTACTTTGGGAAAGAGGAAGAGTCCTTGGTGAAGAGAAAGGTGGAAGGAATAAAAAGTTAACCACAAGGATGCCCAATTAAAAGAGGATCAGAACCTGGAAGAAGAACACACACAGGTATCCAGCCCTTCTACCTGGCAGAAGATCAGCACTCAATGGATGAGCAGCCTGGTCTAGCTGAAGCTGCCCCTGCTCATGGCAGGGAGGTTTAAACTAGATGGCCTTTAGGGTCCCTTCCAACTCGAGCCATCCTGTTTCAGTGACTCAGGTGAAGCAATGCAGGAAACACAGCAAGCTGCACTCTTCTCTAACAACTCCACTTGAGCTGTGCTGCACTGTTTCAACCTCGAACAAGGGCTCCAAAGCCTGAGCAAAGCACAAACAGCTTTCCAGAGTCCATCCATACAGCCAGGTGTATTTGTGGAGCCAAGTTGTCTCCTGAGCCCTTGATGAGGAAGACTGACTCCAGAGGCTCAGCTGTCACACACTGGACATGCTCTCAATCACACAGCTGTTGCTCCAGCTGTGGTCTCCACCTAGAAAAGGCAAGGCTGGACACTAGCAAAACCACTCCTGACTGGCCCAGCTGCAGACCAAGTGAGCTGTTCAAAGCACGTGGCTGGTGTTGTTCCATGCAGGTTCCACTCACATCCAGCATGGCTGTTTGCCTGGCAAGGAGCTCTCTCTGTTAAGGTTCTCCACAGGCAAGGAGCATTCCTGGGGGTGTTCAAGAAATGTGAGGATATGGTTTAATGGCTGTGGTGGTGTGAGGTTGGTGGCTGGACTGGAAGATCTTTGAGGTCTTTTCCAGCTCTGTAATTTACTGTTTCCCAAGCAACCAATATCCCTTTTGTGATCCATTCAGGACTCAGAGGCTGTGCACACACACTTGGATGGATGACTGCTGCTCCCTTCTCTGTCTCTTCACTGACAGAGCCTAGAAGGATGCTACATCTTCATTTGCTCTTATGAAGATTTGTCTCTAGTCCACTAGAAGGCTTCTTCCCCTCCAATATTCAGATCCAAATTCAATTTATTCAGGTAACAGAATGGTGGGGCAAGGGAAAATTCTCACTGTTTGAACTTGAACGGACTGTTTTGTCATTTCTGAGGTACAAGACTCCAAAAGAATGAACCAAAGCCACCATCTTCCTGTAGCTAATTTGGCAGCCAACTGCTTCACATCACAAGAGCAGGTTTACATACTGACAAGGTCACCAGTTAAAAACCCCAGCCCCTGCTCAGACACACAATATACAAGTGAGTGCCTCTGAAGCCAGGGAAGGAAATTAAATAACCATTAACTAGACAGAAAAGAGCTGGCTCCTCTTAACCACCTACTGTTTCAACCTCAGTGTGTTATATGCAGCTCCATGCATGCAACCAGGCCCTTTTAAAACAAGCTCTGTACAGCAGATCTGACCTCCTGTCAATAAATTCCCTTGTAGGAGTCCAACATGGCAGGCTTGGTGTGGTGACACAAAGCTTCCACACGATGATTTGGAAGGAGTGATTGATTCACCTCTTTTGTCTAACTCCAAGGGATTTCCAGGGTCTAAAAGATGCTCCACTGTAAAGATGAGCAAAGTAAGTTTCTTGTGAGAGATAAACTGAGACATATTTATAGCAACATCTTGTCCTGTGTCACTTCATGCCATGCTGTCACAAAGGTTTGCTGTTGATGGATTTCATTTCCTCCTGCAATTCCAGTGGTGAAATTCCAATGGTCAAACCACACTTTCCACAGTGACTGCTTCAGACTGGATGGAAAAGATGCTTCATGAGCTGGCTACTACTAAAAGCCTCAGCAAAAACAGCAGCACAGACTTGCCACCTAAACTGTTTCCCTGCCTTTCTTGTGCTGGCTAGGCCACCAGACTCTCTAGGATGTTTGCAGTCAGAGGTAAAGAGCCAGTTGCCATTAAGAGCCAGTTGCCAGTCAGAGGTAAAGGTAAAGAGCCAGTTGCCACAAGCACAACTCCAACCTGTCTTTAAAAGCAAGCTGTGGAAGGATCAGAGGATGTTAAGTGTGAAGAGCTGGGAATACACAATTACCTGAAGAGCCACTCACTCCTGGCACATTTTGGTACTGCTTTAACCAAAATATTACATGCAGGTGCTTCAGTCTTCTTTGCATGTTTTGTGATATACAGTATCAGTTCTGCACAACACAGGAAGAGAAGAGGACAGGCTATCAGCTCAGGTAAAGTCTGGTAAGCTGGAACTCTCACAAAGAGTAAAACAACCTGCAGAGGGGTACACAGAGCTGAGAGCTGGGGCAGGTGCTGCTGGGTACAAAAACCTTCTGCAACTTTCAGCACAAAGCTGCGTTTGAGGGTGAGCAGAATCAGGTCCAGCCGCAGCAGAGCTCTGCTACTCACAGGTTTTTACAACAATAGGAGCAACCTGCTGGGAACAGAAAACAGCAGAGGAACTCAGCACTGCCTACTACAGACTCCTCAAGATTGGTACTTCTTAAAAATTAATAAAAGGGTTTATTTTTTTATATATATATATATACACACACATATATGTTCCAAAAGAGAAAAAAAAAAGGAGAAAAGGTGGTTGGGTTTGGTTTTTTTTTTTCCTTTTATACAGTTAAAATATCAAATTAGTGATCTGGTAACAATACTGTTCAAAATAATCTCTTTTTTGTATGAACATTTTAAAATACAAGGCTTTGTTTAAAAGCATTTTTGTTTTGTTTTGTGTGGGTTTTTTTTTTTTCCTTTTAGTGCTTCCAAAGCACAGCGTGTGCCAAGGCCACCTGAAGAATCTCCGTCCTCCTCACAGGATGAAAGAGAACTGAAGTCGGGGACCTGGGAAGCCTCAGGTGCACTTTCATAATGTCTGCAGACAAAACAAAAGAGAGTCTGAGGTAGATTGTTTAGTGACCATCGGGTGGTAACAGTCACAGGGCTGTCTTTTAGCTTTTCATTAACACAATAGCAGTTTGCTTTACTCTCAATCTACACTGAATCTCAAGTTTAAAAGGCATGGCTAGCAGTTCTTGGGAACAAGACACACCCTTGTCCCTGTGGTGGCAACATGCAATTTTACCAGTGCAGGTGTTTCTGGGAGGGTTTGGTATTTTTTTTTTTGGGAGGGGGGGCTCTGTCTCTCTCTCCACGATGCAGACTGAGTGTGCATTTGACAGTGCCCCATTTTAGTGCAACCTGCTGCCTACAGCACGTAAACGTCTACCAACAGCGTTCAAATTGAGTAAATTCTCATCACCTGCAGGAGGGGCAGCAACGGTTATTTTTCTTCAGCCTGTTGAGCAAATAGCACCCTCCACAGGAAAAAAGCCACACCTTTCATAGCAAATCCTTTAGCTTATAGCCCAGCTTCTGCCCAGAGAGGTTCTTAAAGTTAAAGCTCCGTTGCTTCTTCTCAGACCGTGACAGTAAAATCGCTTGGCTGCCAAGATGGTGAGGGCGGCAGCTGCATCCTCTTCTGCTCTTCTGTGGCACAGCAAACTCATTCCTGGTCCATATTGGTCTGGCTGGTACATTATTATCTACTGTTGACATGGTTAACTCTGTTGGGTAGGCTGCTGAACTCTAGCTCCTCTAGTATTCTCTCTAAGTGTTGTATTAAGACTCGTTTTCTAAACCTAAGGAAGAAGAGGAGGGAGAGCAAGGTTATTCTTTTCCATTCCAAAATAATGCAGTTTAATCACCCAAGACTACTCAGCCATGGCAAGTCACATCACCAGAGGTTCTCTCTGTCCAGTATGGAAGAGCTCTGCTTTGTTTCTGGTATTAGAATGGCTACAAAACTTACTAGAGCCACTCTTCCCCAGCCTACCCAAATTTTGGGCCCAGTCCTATCCAATATCTTTGTTGATGATCTGGACCAGGGGATTGAGTCCAGTATCAGTAAAAGTTTGCAGATGACACCAAGCTAGGAGCAGGTGTGGAGCTGTTGGAGAGTAGGAGAGCCCTGCAGAAGGACCTGGCCAGGCTGGATGGGTGGGCAGAGGCCAATGGGATGAGACTGAAAAAGGCCAAGTGCAGGGTTCTACACTTTGGCCACAACAACCCCAAGCAGCTCTACAGGCTGGGGACAGAGTGGCTGAGAGCAGCCAGGCAGAGAGGGACCTGTGGGTGCTGGTAGATAGTAGCTGAAGATGAGCCATTAGTGTGCCCAGGCTGCCAGGGGAGCCTGGATGAGGCACTTAGTGCCATGGTCTAACTGACTGGATAGGGTTGGGTGCTAGGTTGGACTGGATGAGCTTGGAGGTCTCTTCCTACCTGGCTGATTATATGATTGTAAGTTAGTAACAATCTATTAAGGACGAATCTGACCTGGGGGTTGGCCTTCAACAGCAACACATCCCAACTCAACCTTGACCTAGGGGTTGGCCTTCAACAGCAGCCCACCCCTTTCATTTTACATTTCAATTCTAAGCAAAGACTACAGACTTCATAAAAATATAATGGTTATAGCTGCTTTGATCCAATTGCAATGGATCAAAAACAAAAGCAGAACATATTAGTAGTGGAAAAGTTTGATTCACTACCAGGATCTAAATGAAAACCCAATATATGACTCCCAAGTCATTTACATCTATACAAACCTTGCTGCTTCCTTGATAGCAAATTCAATGAAATACTTCTGAATTTCTGTGGGTCCTTGCACCTCCTCAAGGAGAGAGAAAATTTTTTCATAATCTAGAAAGCAAAGAGAAAAAACCCAACCATATATTTACATTTCTTTTTCTCAGATTGAGTGAAAATGTCATTTGCAAGAAGAAAAGAAAAGGACAGTTACAGTTGTGTGCACAGGAAAAGAGGTGACACCAGTAACTGGAAGCGATGCCTGATGATCTGATATTCACGTGGCACCAAAGGATTTAAGTTGGCTGTAAGAGCTTAAAGAGAAGCCAGAAACATCTGTCCACATCTGTCCTCAGAAAAATGCAGGCTGAGTGGAGAAGCCTCTTATCTTCCTTTGGATAAGGATTTGGCTGGATGGTGGCATGCAGAGAGTGGTGGTCAAGGGCACAATGTCCACCTGCAGACCAGTGCCAAGTGGTGTCCCTCAGAGGCCAGTGCTGGCACCAGTGTTGTTTAACATCAGTGATATGGACAGAGGAATCAGTGCACCCTCAGCAAGTGTGCAGATGGCACCAAGCTGTGTTGCACAGTCAACTTGCTAGAGCAATCCATCCAGAGGCACCTGGACAGGCTGCAGAGGTGTGCCCAGGCCAACCTCATGACATTCAACAAGGCCAAGTGTAAGGTCCTGCAGCTGGGTGGGTGCAATCCCAAGCACAGCTCCAGGCTGGGTGGGGAATGGCTGACAGCAGCCCTGAGGAATGGGACCAGCAATAGAACAAGGGGACACAGTCTCAAGTTGTGCCAGGGTAGGTATAGGCTGGATGTTAGGAAGAAGTTTTTCACAGAGAGAGTGATTTCCCATTGGAATGGGCTGCCCAGGGAGGTGGTGGAGGCACCGTCCCTGGGGGTCTTCAAGAAAAGACTGGATGAGGCACTCAGTGACATGGTCTAGTTGACTGGCTAGGGCTGGGTGATAGGTTGGACTCGATGATCTTGGAGGTCTCTTCCAACCTGGTTGATTCTATGATTCTATGATTCTGGGCTGATGAAAAGCTCAACAGGAGCCTGCAGTGTGAGTGCAGCCCAGACAGCAACCCTGTGCTGGGCTGCAGCAAGAGCAGTGTGGGCAGCACGGCAGGGGTGTTGGTACTAGATGATCCTTGTGGTCCCTTCCAACCCTGACTGATTCTATGACTCTAGCACCACTTACAATACCCTAATTAAGCCACCACAGCCTTCTCCTCCAGACTTACTTCGTCCAGGCTTGCGAACCTCTTTCATGAGTTTGATTTTGATATCAGCATTGTTCCCCTCCAGCATCATGGGTGTTATTTTGAAGGAGTTTGGCACGGACTCAGAAGTCGACTCCATCCCTCGGTTTTGGTCATCTCCAGCCGCATTGTAATTCAGAGGTCCTCGAGTTACTGCGTTGGTGGAAGGTTTATGATCCAAGCCATCCTCACTTAAACAGTTGAATTCAACAGGTAGAGAGTCCAAGTCATTGGGTAACATTTCATCCTCTCCCACAGCAGCTGGAACCGAAGGAGCCATCTGCATCGGTAAGCCATCGATTTGCTTTTCCAGCGGCTGACAGTTTTCTGCTTTCTTCTCTCCATTGCCATCTTGGACAACACTGTTGTTGGTATCTACAAATTAAAAACATCTATCTTACTAGTGCATGACTGCACCAGCAAAACCCCCACAAGGAAGCAGTTCTGTATCCTTTATCCTTCCTCATGTAAAGGACTGTGTAGTGACCTGACAGCACTGAACAGCTCTACAACACATTTATTCAACCTCAGAGGTGACCAGGGAAAGACTTCCGCTCAATCTGCAGCAGCAGTCAGAAATTAGTAAGCTACTGAACAGCTTTAAACTGAGGCTAGAGAACAGCCTGGCAGCAGTGCTCTGAATGGAGCCCTGCTGCTTTGGGTATAGGTGTATTTTAGGCCTCTTTCATCACTCTCCTAAGAACCAAACCAATCAGAAACCAAAGAGATACCTGCACAAGCACCAAAAAGTGGCAAAGCTCTTAAGTGCCTTCAATCTCCTTCTCTGGAGACTTTCAAAACCCACCTGGATGCATTCCTGTGTGGACTACCCTAGGTGAAGCTGCCTTTGGCAGGGCAGTTGGACATCTTGATCTCCGAGAAGTCCCTTCCAACCTCTAGCATTCTGCAATTCTGTGATTCCCTCTGGACTTCTCACACCACTATCAGGAAGTCATCATTTTCTACATTCCTCTTGCAGTGTTAGACCTTCTAAAATAAACTGCTATTTCCTTTCCTCCCCCAGATCCAAGCTAACAGTTTTCTTCTGATTTCATTTGTTCCAACAGGGCCACAAGGATGCTGAAAGTAACCAAGCAGGTCCTCCTTCCACTAAACTGTGTCCTGCACCCTGGCCACATCTGGAGTACTCCCCAGTTCAAGAGGGACAGGGATAGAGTGTGTCCAACAGAGGTTACAAGGGTGACGAAGGGACTGGAACATCTGTCTGATGAGGAAAGGCTGACAGAGCTGGAGCAGTTTAGGCTGGTGAAGAGAAGGCTGAGAAGGAATATGATCAATGGTTCTAAATATCTGAAGAGTGGGTGACGAGAAGGGGCTAAGACTCTTTTCAGTGCTGTCCTTGAGTACTGTGTCCAGCTCTGGGCTCCTCCATTCAAGAGAGATGTTGAGGTGCTGGAAGGTGTTGAGAGAAGGGCAGCAAGGCTGGGGAGGGGCCTGGAACACAAACCCTATAAGGAGAGGCTGAGAGAGCTGGGGTTGTTCAGCCTGGAGAAGAGGAGGCACAGGGCAGATCTTGTTGCTGTCTACAACTCCCTGAAGGGAGGCTGTAGCCAGGAGGGGTTGGGCTCTGCTGCCAGGCAAGCAGCAACAGAACAAGGGGACACAGTCTCAAGCTGTGCCAGGGGAGGTCTAGGCTGGATGTTAGGAGGAAGTTCCTGGCAGAGAGAGTGATTGGCATTGGAATGGGCTGCCCAGGGAGGTGGTGGAGTGGCCGTGGCTGGAGGTGTTGAAGCAAAGCCTGGCTGGGGCACTTAGTGCCATGGTCTGGTTGATTGTCTAGGGCTGGGTGCTAGGTTGGACTGGATGATCTGGGAGGTCTCTTCCATCCTGGCTGATTCTATGATACTGTGACTGGCCAGGGCTGGGTGCTAGGTTGGGCTGGCTGAGCTTGGAGGTCTCTTCCAACCTGCTTGATTCTATAAACCTCTCCCAGTGCAACTTGAGGCTATTTCCTAAACAAATATTCCCACTTGCAGCTGCCGTAACCTTTATAGCACTGCATCACCACACCTTTATTTGCTGGGCCACCTTTGAGGTTCAGATATGATGGGGATCCAGAAGCACATGGTGGTCCTTTCCCCCCAACATGATTGGTGACAACAGGTGGTGACTGTGGCCGTCTCAGCAGGGGTGACATGCTACGCCTTCTCTTCAGTGACGCTGGAGTGTTCAGCTCTCCAGGACGCTTGATCTTGTTCTGAGGTCCAGCAACAAATTCATCTGCTTCGTCTATCATCATACCCTGAAAGGCATAAAAACATTGTTCATTAAAACATGGAAACTGATTCATTTGTGGAGTCACTCTGTCAAAATTCAAGTGGCTTTCAAAACACCTGACAGCTCTGAACAGAGAAGCCTTTGGTAGCTCCAAAGCCCTCAGCACAGAAAGGACATGGATCTGATGGACCAGGTCCAGAAGCAGCCATGAAGATGATCAAACTGTTGGGCACCTCTGCTACTAGGATAGGCTGAAGGAGCTGGGGTTCAGCCAATACCTGAAAGGTGCCTCCAAGAAGGTGGAAGATGGACTATTTCCAAAGGTCTGCAGTAATAGGACAAGAGGCAATGGCCTGAAGTCAGAGACTGAGATTGGATGCTAGGAACAAATTTTGCACCATACAGGTGGTGGAACACTGGAACAGGTTGCCCAGGGAGGTAGCTGAGACCACATCCCTGGAGACATTCAAGGTCAGGCTCAACAAGTCTCTGAGCAATCTGATCTAATTAAGGATGGCAGAGGAGGTTGAAACATACTACCCTTGGAAGTCTCTTCCAACTCAAACCACTCTGAACCTACACTGAACTTAAGGCTAGTGCCACAATAAACCAGCACAACTCTTTACAGGTTTCTCTTGGATGACATGAAAAGCAGCACTGCTCTCTGTACATGACAGTTAGCAACATAGTGCAACCATGGGAAAGAAATTCTACTCAGAAATGATTTCAAAACAAATTCAATATAAATCTACAGCAGAAAGTGTGGCTCCTCCTACCTTCTTATCCTGTTTAAATGGATTGCCAAATGTATGAAGTCTTTTTGGTTGGTCTGGGTCAATCTCTCGAAGAGGTGAAGGCATCATTTTCAGGTACTCCTGGTAGTTCCCCATCTGAGCAACAGGAACACTATGAAGGCAGTCTGCAACAGAACCAGAGAGCTTCACTTAGTCCACTTTAAAATGAAGCACTAAAAACCTGACAGACTTTGAGGGCACGTGGTAGCATTTGCAAACTAGAAATGACTGCCTCCTTCTCACTATGAAACAAGAACTGAAGGCTACAGGTTCAGAAAGGAGGCTGGCAAGAGGTGAGCTTCACTTGCAGAAGAATGAAGAACAAGCAAGTTTAATCTCTATGCTAGCAACTGCATTTAAACCACCAGCACCTAGGAAGGGTAAAACAAAGAGGCCTCCCTGCTCTAAGACATCATCACTACAAAAAAGATCCCCCCCCCCCAAAAAAAATATCAATCAAAACAAACTACATTTCTACTCAACTTTAGTATACAGGAAAGCTCTCCCATCAACCTCATTTACAAAATTCAAAGCAAACCTGACATTTTGCATGACAAAAAGCAAAAGTCTTCTCCTTTCCCCTTCAGGGTCAAGAAAAGAACACTCAAACGATGATACTTCTGTTACTGCTGCCACACCCAGGACAGAAAACACTGCTTTAGGGAATAAAATGTGGCTGTACCCCCTGCAAGCTGCCGCTCAGCAGTGGCTGGCTACTTACCCTCATCCTGCCCCAAGATAAGCCTGTGTGTTTTCAGGAGGTTGGTTCTCATTCTAGTGAGCTGGTCCAGGAGGTTGCGACGAGGAATATCGTATGCGTTTCTGAATGCCTGCGGCTTCAAATCCTGGTGTGGTGACAACAAAGAGCCTTCAGTCAAGCTCATCAGCTCTCACACACAGAAATCCTTCTATACACTGAAATCAGGTTAAATATAGCAAGAAGAAATTAATCTGAGGTAACTTTAGGGCCAGGAGGATGCTCAGAGGGCTGCAGCAGCTCTGCTGTGAGCACAGACTGAAAGAGTTGGGGCTGTGCAGGCTACAGAAGAGGAGGTTCCCTGGCGACCTTCTTGTGGCCTTTCAGGATCTGAAGGGGGTCTCCAAAAAAGCTGGGGAGGGACTTTTCAGGATATCAGGGAGTGGCAGGACTGGGGGGAATGGAGCAAAGCTGGAGGTGGGGAGAGTGAGGCTGGCCATGAGGAGGAAGTTGTTGAGCAGGAGAGTGGTGAGAGGCTGGAATGGGTTGCCCAGGGAGGTGGTTGAGGCCCCATGGCTGGAGGTGTTTGAGGCCAGGCTGGCTGAGGCTGTGTGCAGCCTGCTGTAGGGTAGGGTGTTCCTGGGCATGGCAGGGGGGTTGGAACTGGATGATCCTTGTGGTCCCTTCCAACCAAGTAGCCTTACAATTCCTGGTTTTGTGGTAACTAAAATGCTGCAAGAACCAGGTTTTTGTTTCAGTCTTCATTTAAAGAAACTCCATCTGCCACCACTAACAGATGAACAGAATGGTCTGGGGTGAAGGGATGTGTAAGACCATCTAGTCCCAACACTCTTGCCCGTGGGCATGGACACCTTCTCACTACACCAGCTTGCTCAAAGCCTCATTCAGCCTTCAGAACTCAGTGAAATGCCTTCCTCCTTCTACACTAGGTCCATAGAAGTTAGCATTTCAAACAAAGGAGATTAAATGCTCAGTCATGCAGGATATCTTTCTGCCTTGTGTACCTTGTTTAAAAGTCCGATGTGGAAGCCAGCAAATTCTTTCATGTTTGTTTCTGCCAGTCTCAGTGGAGATTCCCCAGTGATCCCTTGCAGCAGTTGCTTAAAATCCCTACTGTGTACCAAGGAGAGGCCACTGGAGTGATTTTTCACTTTTATTCCAATTTCTTGTGGAACTTTCTTACCCACTGAACCTATTATCCGTTCCGACTCTATTTTAGTCTAAAATGGAATCACATCACCAGTTAAAGAAATCAGAAGGCATTGCAGACTGCCAGCATAAAAACCACACTGTGTATTCAACAGAAAACTACACATTTCCTTCCCAACTACTCAAACAAATGGGAGAACCAACTACCCCAGGGATAGATTGGATTACAGAGATCAGCTCTCAAGTCGAAAGAAAGCCTAACGTGTTATAACATAGGGAGAACGAGCAGTATTTAGCCAGTGTAGCTAAATGGATAGCTGTGACTATCCCTGATTTTGCTGCAAGTCTGTGACTCTTCTGTCCCTGGAGAATCAGCTTTAAAGGGCGGGGGGGAAAGAAAGGAAAGCAGGATGCCTTAGGCTACTGCAAAGTTACAGCTAAACCAACACTTTGACTTGGGTATAGCACCTTAAGTTGAGGTTTTCTTTTTGATACAACCTATCAGGCTAAGGTTTGCACTCTGTCTGTAGTCAGACAAATGAGAAGTCAGAAGAGAACAGGAATTTGCTCCATTTGCACATAGCATTTCCTCACTTAGCACAGGTTTATTATAGCTACAGATCATTTCACTGTATTAAGCTTTAACTGTATTCAAAGTAAGATTTTTTTTTTCCTTTTACCCACTTGCAATACCTCCAAAAAAACCCCAAACCCCAACCAAACAATTCCCAACCAACCAAAACCCCAAACTCCACAGTAATTGTAACCCACTTCTCCCCCAGATCTGATCCTCTGCAGATTTTGCTTCATTATCTGTGGGCAACTCTGTAAACAAGGCCAGCAAGA
Organism: Pogoniulus pusillus; assembly: GCF_015220805.1. Taxonomy (NCBI): domain Eukaryota; kingdom Metazoa; phylum Chordata; class Aves; order Piciformes; family Lybiidae; genus Pogoniulus; species Pogoniulus pusillus. Next base: position 7,862,536 of record NC_087282.1, on the reverse strand, counting down.
GCACAGCAGAGTTCTGGAATTGCTGGTCCCTACACAGAAGCTTCTAATGTATCTAACACATTTAAGCTGTTTCATGTGCTGAGAATGTCTGTGAAAACCACAGCAGCCATCTCAAGCCATTCCAACTCCATACTGCAGATGATATGCAAATTTGTATTATATTAAAAAAAAAACCAAATAACCCAGCAAGTTTCATGTCTAATAAATGCTCAGTCATTCAGAGACTTTTTTTGGAATAGGATTTTGTGCATTCTTTAAGGTGTAGGATTTTTTTTCCCCCCCTCTTGTGTGATTTTAAAGGCTGCACTGCTTCCCCACTGACTTCTAGATATTAAAGTGCTGTTGTAAGAACCACTCATGCTAAGGAGGGATGGCTTTCAGTTGACACCTGCAATGGCACTCCTGACAAGACAAAAAGGGTACAGAAAAAAACCCTGTTTCCCCACCAGGTCATGCTTAAGACATGGGATGGATGTGAGCTGAAGGAAGCAGGAAGCTGTGATTTCACACCCACACGCTTTGGGGTCTTTTGCTTTTTGGAACATGGACATTGCCAAGGCACACATGGAAATAAACAAGAGTCTGAGAGCAAGCCTCTGACTTCAGCTGTGAAGGACAATGGCAGTCATAAATCCAATCAGTGATCATCATTGGGAGTTTAAAGATCTAGCAGATAGAGATGAAGAGGTCTCCTTCACACTCCTCTCCACCGCTTGCAGAAGGCACAATCACTGTCTACAGAAGCCCTCTGGACTGATCCATGCTGGCAGTGGGCAAGCTCAACCATCCTCAGTTAGCATCAGTGCTGCACCCCCATAGCAACTCCCCCAGGGATTGACTGCTTCAGCATCAAGAGTACCACAAACTAAAGCATCAACGCACTTCTAATCGCAAAGGTTTTATCAATACTACCTGTTGGCTGAGTTTTTTAAGGTAAGAGATAACACTGTAACTAAGTCCACAATCTAAATTATCTGATATCAGATTTGGAGCTCCCATCATCCTTAGGGCTTTCTTTAATGGCTATAAGGAAAACAAAATACACAATAGTAAGAGAAGAAGTCTTTCAAAAGTACTAATTTAATCAGCTCAAATCACAGGAAGCTAAGGCACGTGGAGCAGTGCTCTAGCTTTTCCAGCTTTGGGCCACTAAAATTCCAGTCTATTCAGGTAACAGGTGACATCAGTTTGGCAGGCTAACTAGCTCACAATGGACATTATGCCACATTACCAAGACACCAGACAACGTGGTGCCACTGGCAATATCCACTCAAAGGCTTCAGTACCAGAATAGCCGGGATGATGCAAGTCCATATTGAGGTGCATTGTCCAAGCTACATGTAAAAGATGACACCGTGCCTCCCCCCTCCATCCCCACCACCCTTTCTTGGTATCCACTTCCTGAGTTCTAGCACTTCACCCACATTCATAAACAAACAACTCTGTGTTTCCCTTAGCCAGTTACCAAAAGGTCATCCCAACTCTGAGTTCTCTGAACAACCTGAAGTACTTTAGAGCAAAGCTTATTTCATCTTTAACAAAGAGAAGCCCCATAGGAAAATGTTAACATATTAACTAGAACTCAGTGTTACAAGAAATGCTATTTCTTTTCAAAGGTTAGACCTGATCTACATACCTCTGCAAAGCAAAATGTTTACTACCTAGAAGGTCGTCAGCATCATTATGTAAACAAAATTTACTAGGAAGAGGTATGATGCACAGGACTATTCACAGCAGCCTTTATACCCAGGAGGATGAAATGAGAAAGGAACATACCAGTAAGTAGTAAGGAGGCATTGTTTTTAAGTAGTTGTCAAAAGCCTGTCGCCACTTCAGGTTTGGCTTAAGTTTGTGAACCTTAAACAAATCATCTGCAACAAGGAAAAACAAGAGAAAAGGTTTCACTGATACAGTCCTAGACCATCATCCAAAATTCAAAGTGTCAGGTTTCCCCCTCCTTTTCTCCTCCCTCCACCCATCTCCCATTGGGGCTGCCCCACAAAGAAAAACCCTGGTCTTAGCCTTAGGTTTGAAGGATTGTGATTCCCCAATCCTAGCTGCAGTAGACAATCCAGATCAAGTCCTCATTGTAGTCAAACTTAGAGAGTACACCAGACTTAAATACTGCACACAACTGCTAGCAGCATGGAAGGTGCAACAGATCCACCTGTTTAGCTCTTCACCTCCCTGGCCTCTCTCTTGCATCAGATCTGATCTGTATCTGATCAAACCAAACAACAGTCATTTGATTCAATCTCCATTTTCAACCCAGCTTTCTTTTGTTCAACCTGTATGATGAATTCTGGTCTCCAGTAAAAATATTCTTGGACATTAAAAGGGGGGGTGGGGGGGAAAGGAAGAAAATGAAAATTAAAATATCAGAGCAAGGAATCCCTCAGATCAGTTTTGGTGGATTCTGCTGACACTAGCAGCAGCTGCCCTTAGAGAAGAGATGCACCTCCAGCCACACTGCCTGCCTCATGCCACAGCAGCAAACTCTCCCACAGATACAGATGAGAGACAATAATTACTACCAAACCTGCTGCCCTTTAAGAGAAGGGCAGACAGATTGCTTCCTTTGGACAGGTTTTCAGATGTGCCTTGCTCACACAAGAGGTGTGCATGGTACTGTTAAGGAACCAGAGTTCAAGCAGGTACCTATTTGCTGTGCACACTAGAAACAGTGACCTCTAAACATCAACAGTGAACAAAGTATGCTGCAATTGATCATTTCAAATTATCAAGCTCAAGTTTCTCCTTAGCATGGCTGTAGCCTGTTGACAAAGTGAGGCTACCATAAGGATATGCAGGACTGGAGAAAGATGTCCAAAAATCACTGGGGACAGCTACAGGAGACAGGAGCTGCCCAGGGAGGTGGTGGAGTTGCCATCCCTGGAGGTGTTCAAGAAAAGACTGGATGAGGCACTTAGTGCCATGGTCTAGCTGACTGGATAGGGCTGGGTGCTAGGTTGGACTGGATGATCTTGGAGATCTCTTCCAACCTGGTTGATTCTATGAAAAGAGGTGCACAAAAGAGAGATGCAGCAAGGGAAGTTGTTTTGTCCTGATTTGAGTTTTCAACATCTATTTGGAGAAGAAAATCTATTTGCATGGTATTGTGCACAAATGGAACAGATGTTTTTCAAGTTCTGATAGTCACCCCATGCAGTTAGAGATATTTTCCAATCTAAATTCTGTATCACATACAAAAAAAAACACACTAGGGATGCTCCTTCTCTCCTGGCCTGAAGGAAGTGGGGTGGAGTTTGAAAGGACAAGTTGTAACTCCACTTAAAAAACACCCTACCACATTCACTATCATCCAAAAGAACCTGTGATGATATCATGGCATATGGCAAAGATAAACCAGCATCCATTCTTAGCTCATAGGCATATCAGCTTTTGGCAACAAAATGGAAGTTATTTATCCTTTTCCACAGTCAAAACTGAAAAACACAGCAAAACGACCCCAACATTCAGATGTAAAATGTCTGCAGTTCCAGTATGTCCTAATAGTTTAAAGTCCATGAGTTGGTTGTGAGTACAGCTTGAACCTTAAACCCCTTTATCAGCACTTTATGACTGATTTCCTGCACTGTAGCAGCACAGAAGCCCTGCAGTTGGGCTGCACAGGCACTCTCCAGCAGCACACTCAGAGTGCACCCTGGGGAGCCAGTTCTGATCCTCTCCCCACAGTATGGTAGCAGCCTGTGGCAGCAGGAGGAGAGTCACTTCCCTGACCTTGGCCATCCCCCTCTACTCAGCCCTAGTGAGGGCCTCAGTCTGGAATACTGTACCCAGTTTGGAGCTTCTCAGTTTAAAAGGGACAAGGAACTACTGGAGAGCCACTAAGATGCTGAGGGCAGTGGAACAGGTCTGACAAGGAGAGGCTGAGAGACCTGGGACTGTTTATTCCAGAGGAGAGGTCACATCAATGCTGATCAATCAAAGGTTTGAGGGTGGAGCCAGACTCTTCTCAGCAGTGCCCAGTGAGAGGGCAAGGGCCAATGAACACAAACTGGAACAGGTAAGCATAAGGAAAAAAAAACTACAAACCAGAGCACTGGACCAGGCTGCCCAGAGTTTGTGGAGTCTCCTCTGGAAGCACTCCAAACCCACCTGGACATGTTCCTGTGTGATTTACTCTGGGTGACCCTGCTCTAGCAGGGGGAGGTTGGACAAGATGGTCTTCAGGGGTCTCTTCCAACCCCTGCCATGCTATGATTCCATGAAACCTAAGCAAAGCTTCAGCAAAGACTTGCCTATTTCAAATGAGAGCTTCCCCACAAAGCAAACTCACTGCACCAACCCCTAACAGTCACAGTGGTTAACACAGCCCCAAGTTCCAATGACAACATCACAACATCAACACCTTACCTGCCTCTATCATGAGAGTTTGAGACATACACTGCTGGCAGAGTGCAACCACAGGCATGTGAAATGTACTTCTTGTGCCCTGTGCTGCACATAGTAATTTATCTCAACGAGCAAAGAGTAAATCCAGTTAACTATGACTTCATCATAGATTAAATCCCAAACTTTCATAGAGAAAATCCACCAAGTACTGAAGAAATCCCTTCATAAGTTAAGTTTTAAGCCCACCTATTCATTTTTAGCTACTACTTTTCTGTGTGGATCATTTGAGGTAGAATTCCTTTTGCTTCTACACTCAGAGGATGCTAAATGCACTGTGTAACTGGGAACATGGTATTAAAACCACTGGGAAAGGGCTAGGAGGCTGCAACAATTCAACAGATCAGGTCAAGCTACAGACAGAGCAGGGCATTTAAAACTCTGTTGCAAAGTCTTTATGCACTTCAAGGGGATGTAGAAAACAACTCAGTTGTGACAAGCAGGGTACCAATCTACATCTTTAACCCTCAGTAACACATAAGGGGTGTTGATGCACTTTCAAGCTCAGTGAAAAAAAGAACAAAACCAACAAAAGCCAAACACAAACCAAGAGCATAAGAAAAGAATGGTCAGCAGGTAATTTTACTATTTCAGCTGGAGCCTAGTCCCAAAAACAGTTCATGTGACAACAGCCCACAGGCGAGTGACAGCTTGCACTATGTAACCCACAGTAAAGCCTTCACATAGGTTTTTTACATCATCACTCTATATTAAATTCCACCTGAGTAAGTCCACCACCACCTCTCACCTCCTGTAATTCTGAGCTTTTGAATGACTCTGCAGTAACAGGCTTTGCTTTAACCAGCAGAGACTCGTGGTTTTTACATTTACAGGAATCAGGATGCTTCCCTGCAGGCAATCTAGCCAAACTCAAGGCACTAGAATGTCAAATAGTATCCACCATTAAAAAAGAATTTATTCCAGCCTTCCTTTTCCATTGCTTTGGCTCTCCTTCTGTTCATACTGGTGAGAGACAGCCCATAGTATCTCAAATATCAAATCATTACTTGCAGGATCTCTCAAGCAGCTGTAAAAGAATCAAACTATCCATGCTGCAGTCCTTCACAGGCAGACACTCTCCAAATGTTCATCCTTCTGCACATTTAGACCCACAAAGAAAGAGTATTAACCATCTTCCTGTGGTATTTCCATCAGGGTTGTCTAACTACTGCTTCTGCTGACACTCCCAATAAATAATCCTTCTTAGTGCACAGCCACCACCTGTCCTCCCAGACAGCTAAGAGAAGCCACGGAAAGCTCTTAGGCAAGGAGAAGCATTTAGAAACACATCTCATCTTTGCTAAGGAGGAGCCTTTTAGGCAAGGAGGGGCATTCAGAAGCATTTCTGTTCATGCTGGTGAGAGACAGCCCTGAGTATCTCAAATATCAAATCATTACTTGCAGAGTCTCTCAAGCAGCTGTAAGAGCAGCAGAGGAAACTACCCACGTTGCAGTCCTTCACAGGCAGACATTCTCCAAGTGTTCATCCTTCTGCACATTTAGACCCACAAAGAAAGAGCATTAACCATCTTCCTGTGGTATTTCCATCAGGGCTGTCTCACTACTGCTTCTGCTGACACTCCTAATGAGTAACCTCTCCCATCACCCAGCAGCACCTGTCCTCCCACTCAGCCAGCTAAGAGAAGCCAAGGAAAGCTCTTAGGCAAGGAGGAGCATCTAGGAGCACACCTCATCTTTGCTAAGCTTGCTTCTCAATCTCTCCTTTGACTTCTACTTTAAGATCTTGGCCGTACAACTGTTTCTAAACAGAATAGTATCTGAAATACAGTAACTTTGCCAGTATCAGCTACAGGCAACAGCCCTTTGAGGGGAGATTTCCATGATCTGTGGGCAAAGCATGACAGCATCTGTGAAGTTGTCTTCACAAGTCTGCCTCAGAATGAGCACACACAAAAAAAGGCAAGAACTGCACCCAACTTCCTCAGTTCTCAGAGCAAACCATGACCCCCAGCTAGTCGTGGTGCCTCTCTAGCCTTTCCCACGAGAGCAAAAAGGATCTGCTCAGCTGCAGCAGCACTTCCCACGTGGCCTGTCTTACCTCTGGAGAAGACTAGAGACCAGGACTTTTGACAGAACCAATTTATCACAGTGCATGGATCAGGTTAACACACAGACTGCAGCTTGCCTGTTTTATGATGTCTCATTAACTGGCTCCTCTCCTTACAAAGCTTCAGATACTAAAAGCAGACCCATTAAATTACAAGCTAGGGCAGACTACAGCATTCACAAATCCACTCCTGCAGAAAGGGAGATATAAAATCACCAAATCTCTAGGATGTGGTACAATTTATCTACTTCAGCCATGACTGGCTACAACTTGTTTCAGTTTGCTCAAGTATCATCTACAAGCTTGCTCATGCAGACTTGTCCTACTTTTCTTTTGGAGCTCTTCCATTATCTTCCAAAACAAAAAGAATTAAACCTTCCCCTGCTCAAAACAAAAAATGCAAGAAAAAGAATTCTTAAGCATCTTGCTATCTGTTTCTAAGGTTGAACACACATAAACCACCTGGATAAGGCAGTAAGTTTGGCTTGGTCTGTAAGAGGCACCAAGAAGGAACGGAGAGAGACTATCCCAAGCGAAGCCACTGTCCTTCAATACAACATTGTTCCAGTAGGACAGCGGTCACTAGAACTGCACTGAGGCAGTGGTATCAGAGGTAGTGGCTGAAGAGCAGACTTCTGGCTGGGAAGGTCTTGTATCCTTTCTAAAACAGGTGAGAGCAATGAAAAGATTTGTTTTACACTCTCCAAGCTGTGCTCATCTGAACCGTTGCTATTAAGAGACATGAGGGGGAATGATTTGAGACAGAAACAGCACCTACCTAGCTAAAAACACAGAGTCAGTGGGGCTTAAAACATCCACAAACCATTTAACAGCAATGCTGCTTATTATCTTGAGTAATTTCTTGTACTGCTAAGGAGAAAAGAGGCCAGATTTGCTTTGGTGTTTTCTGTATGTTCCACAGAACTTAATTCCACCATGCCTCGGAGATCAAGGATAAACAAAGTCCTGGAACAAGATCTGAACATCACACTTTGTGTAGATGTGTGTGTTAGCAATATGGAACGCACAGCATTTGTGTTCTAGAGAAAAAAACATCTCCTTTGCAACTCAAGCAACACAGAAGGGCTGCATTCTCCTTTAAAACAGCCTTCAGAAATGTAAGATGTGGGATACCAGGTCAGCAAACTGCACACTGAAAAATGTCTTTCTCCAAAGAGTAGGAAGGGCTTAAAAAAAGGCAGGGGTAAGATTAAGAGCTGCCAGCAACACTGAAAACATCAACCTCAAAATGAACAGGGAAATACATTTAGTATCAGTGATGGTTTCTCAGCTACAGTAGTTCAGTAACCACAAGCTTGCAGAAACTCTAATTTAGCCTCCAAGGATCCTACTTGCAGACTGAGGGACATTTGTTAGGTTCCATGGATGATCAGGTAAGACACATTCCAATTTACCAGCAAGCACAAATTTCATTTCTTTGGTTATAACCAGGATTATGAACAAGCATTCCTGAAGTGTATTGTGGTCTTTTTGGGGTTTTTTTTTTGGCTTTAGAAATGAAAAGTCCTGCATAAGACAGTAAGAGTCATGGTTAATTCTCTTGATCTCCACTGTTATTATCAATAAACACATCCACAAAATAACTGACTAAAAAAAAAAGAAACCCAAATCACCTTATAGCATCAGCAACTAAAAGGGTGAGCAGCACCCAAGAAGCTCTTCTCTCTACCATTACCTTTATGCCACAACCCTAAGAGCCACAATTATTATGGCAGTTATTCACACAGCACCTTCTTATGTCACCTTTCCTGTAGAAAGTAATTTCATAGTGGGAGTAAAAACAAAAAGAAACAAAGCAAATAACACTGGTCCTTGGGGGAGGGAAAAAGTGCAGACTGTTTCACTGCTCAGCTCCTCCTTAGTGCTCTAAACTGCATCAGGGAATGCCCTCTTCCCAACACCCGTGACACACACTGCATCTGATCTTCCAGTAAAAAATGAGCTGCTCCAAGAGCAACTGCAAAACCTGGATACACCACACCCTAAATGAGGGAAAAGAATGGAGGTTGAAGCTTACTCCAGGTTAAGGAAGAGGCTACGTGTCTAGGAGGTGAACAGCATCAAACATGCACTGGAAGCAGGTAGCTCTCCTCCTCTGCTGGAGAGAAAAAAAGGGAGAGGGGGTATGAAAATCCTCTCCTCCCAAAGAGTTTGCAACATTCTCTACTCTCTGATCTCCATTATTTTAACACGCCTCAAAACTAAAGCAGAACACCAACCATTACTGCTTTTCTTTTAGTCTGAAGTAGCTGCATTGACAGTCCAAGGTAAATGTGTTACCTACCTAACAAGGGAAGTAAAACAGGATAGTTGTAAGGCATCACAAAGAGGTTTACACAGGTTAAAGTAGTGCTTGCTTTTAAATACCCGAACGGATGGCCGAGTTCGCTGTATTTTCCACTGCTGCTCACAAATACCTGACAAAGAACGAGAGAGATTCACTCTGTTAGCAGAAAATGAAGCATCAGGCACTTAAAAAACCCTAAAATTAACCTGAATCCAGTTGCATTAAGACAGAAAATTATCAAGGACAGGCAAAGATTGAGGATGCACCCATCGAGATGAGCACAGACCTACACTAAGCCTCACCATAAAACTTTGGAGTAGGTCCAATTCAGTGTGGGAATGCTCTGCACAGAATAAGCTTTAGTGAAACCACTTTGAAGTGATACTCTGAAAAGCTTCTGAAATCATTTCAAATAGGTCAGGGGACAGCTGCTGAAGGTATGTTAAAATGTAATCTATTTGAAATTAGCTTCCTGACTCACGTAATAGCTGAACTTGAAATTGACTGAATTTAAATGGCTGAGATTTCAAACGACTGCATCTGAAGTGCTGCTAAAAGAAATCTAAAACGACTTTTAAAGCACAGAAATTAAGCAAAACAAAAGAAACAGTCAAGGGATGGCTCTCCATTATGTCAAGCACCAATATTCTTCAACACTGACTTTTTGATTTGGTTTTGATTTGAAAGTGCGTATGCATGAGGGTATTAACCTTGCAGAGCAAGAGATACAAACTATTTCAGCTGGGTAAAGATGCTACAGATTCTTACTGGGACAGAAAGAATAACACACATCTGCCCCAAACCTGCAGCCCCTGTGGTCCCTGCAGCCCCTGCACTCCCTCCAAGCCCAAACCTGCAGCCCCTGTGTCCCTCCAGCCCCAAACCTGCAGCCTCTGTGGTCCCTGCAGCCCCTGTGTCCCTCCAGCCCCAAACCTGCAGCCCCTGCACTCCCTCTCCAGGCCCAAACCTGCAGCCCCTGTGGTCCCTGCAGCCCCTGCACTCCCTCCAGGCCCAAACCTGCAGCTCCTGTGCTCCCTGCAGCCCCTGCACTCCCTCCAGGCCCAAACCTGCAGCCCCTGCGTCCCTCCAGCCTCTGCACTCCCTCCAGTCCCAAACCTGCAGCCCCTGCGCTCCCTCCAGCCCCAAACCTGCAGCCCTTGCAACCCCCTCTAGCCCAAAACTCTGTAGTAAGAAGTGTTTCTTTTTCTCCTCTATTTTTTCCAGACCATGAGGACTAAGGTTTGTTCCATGGTTAAGGCAATGAGTTGAATTCTAGTTTGTCAAGTTCCGATGTGTGGCTGGGATGGGAAAAAGTGTTTGAAAGACAGCAGAGTAATCTTAATAACGTCAATAAATAATGTCCCTATGAATGCTTAAAGGATATTTCTGAAATAAGTTTATCAAAAAACACCTAAAAATGCATAATGAGAAGAAAAAGTTAAGCTGTAGTATTTGTTAGGGCAACAGAAATGTGAAAGGGAAGGCTTCAAGCCCATTTTTCCAGCTAAATTATCACACTTGGCAGACTTTTGGTGTGCACATTAACCTCTGCTGTACAAGGACACTGAGAAGGAAATTCCACACCTTATTTTGTAGGGGATACACAAAGGAGTCACTTATCCCCCAAAAAGTAAATCACAAAAGGAGCATGTAACAAAGAATTTCAGTACCAGAACTTTGACCTCTTCAAGGCCAGTCCAGCCAACAAGATCAGCAGCTTCCATTCAATTCCCATTAGCAGCCTCACCCATCTAGGGCAAATGATTTGGAGCTGTTGATTAGGTGAGATGATGGAAACTAGAGCTAGGTTTTCCCTGTAAGCAAATGGAAGCCTAGAGAGAATTTCAATTTAGCTGAAAATGGAACCTGCAGGACACATTTCTTAACAAAATGAGAGGGACCTAAAAAGAGAATTAAATGAGATTACAAAGCCTGTAGAGGGAAGACTCATTTGGACTCCTGATAATTGTATTAGAAAGAAGGTAACTGAAACCTTGACATGTTTCTTCTCATCAGATGCAGTCTGCAACCAAACCCCAATTCTCCAGGCTCACAAAGACTTTAAGGCACCCATTACATTTCTAGTTTGACATAAAGGGCAAATACCTGCCAGCAGGTATGGGGAGACTTTCGTTCCAGGATGTACTGTGTTAAGGGTGAAGGCTCCAGCTCATATTTGTCAAAAGGAAGCTTGTCTATTACCATTGGCTCACAATCCACACAGGAGAACCTCACCACAGGGTGAGCTGTGCGTGGAGGCTGGAAAGAAGGAAACAAAAAACCCACATTAACATTATCAACTGTCTGGTATTTATGGTTAACAAATAAATGACCTTAGGAAGATTCATATATACGTGTATTTTACCATCTAATAGGCTTAAACTCTTTGTTTCTACAGTTTCACAGGATCACAGAAGTCAGGGTTTGGAAAGGACCTTTGCAGATGGGAGTCCAAACCTCCTGTCAGAGCAGGACCATAGAATTTAGCACAGGTTGCAGAGGAACACATACAGTTGGGTCTTGAAACTCTCCAGAGAAGGAGACTCCGCAACTCTTCTGGGAAGCCTCTTCCAGTGCTCTGTCACCCTTACAGACAAGAAGTTCTTCCTCATGTTGAGGTGGAACTTCCTGTGCTGTAGTTTACATCCAGTGCCCCTTGTGCTATCCCAGGGCACAAGTGAGCAGAGGCTGTCACAGAATCATAGAATCTGTCAGGGTTGGAAGGGACCACAAGGATCAGACAGTTCCAATCCCCCTATCATGGGCCTGGACACCCTACCCTAGAGCAGGCTGCACACAGCCTCAGCCAGCCTGGCCTCAAACACCTCCAGCCATGGGGCCTCAACCACCTCCCTGAGCAACCCATTCCAGCCTCTCACCACTCTCATGCTCAACAACTTCCTCCTCACGTCCAGTCTTAATCTCCCCACCTCCAGCTTTGCTCAACTCCCCACCCCTGTCCCTCCCTTCCTGACTCCCAGCCCACTGATATTTATAAACATCTACTACATCCCCTCTAAAAAGGACACAAGCTCCCACAATGAAGTAATTCTCTCATTTAAAAATAGAAAGCCATCCATACACATTCTTCCCAGCAAGAGAAAAGGTGGTTAACATCCTCTATTTTGGTATTTCAGAACCTCTGTGCCAGGCACAGACAGGTTTAAGAGTAAAAATTTCAGCTCTGCTTCCCAGCTTGATGTTTCAAGAGGTACAGATGTGAAACTCTGTTCACTCTATCTCAAGACACTCCCTACCCAGTCTGGTTTCTTTTCAGCTTTGAATCTTTAAGTGGTATTGAGAAACTTGATTACTTTCAAGGCAGAGAAAGAGAACATGCTGAGAGAGACATCTTTTTAGGGTAAACCATGCCATGGTCTAGCCTTGAACTCTGTGGTAAAGGGTTGGACTTGATGATCTGTGAGGTCTCTTCCAACCTTGGTGATACTGTGATACTGTGAAATGTGTGATCATTTCAGTAAGGAGAAACAAATACTGGCTTTCCCTCGTTTTGTTTGTGAGTGGCTGGAGAGCAGCCCTGAGGAGAAGGACTTGGGGGTGCTGCTGGAGGAGAAGCTCAACAGGAGCCAGCAGTGTGCACTTGCAGCCCAGAAAGCCAAGCAGAGCCTGGGCTGCAGCAGCAGAAGTGTGGCCAGCAGGGCCAGGGAGGTGATTCTGCCCCTCTGCTGTGCTCTGCTGAGACCCCACCTGGAGTTCTGGAGCCCCTGGGACAAGAGAGATGTGGAGATGCTGAAGAGTGTCCAGAGCAGGGCCAGGAGGATGCTCAGAGGGCTGCAGCAGCTCTGCTGTGAGCACAGACTGAAAGAGTTGGGGCTGTGCAGGCTGGAGCAGAGGAGGCTCCCAGGTGACCTTCTTGTGGCCTGCCAGTTTCTGAAAGGGATCTACAAAGAAGCTGGGGAGGGACTTTTCAGGATATCAGGTAGTGACAGGACTGGAGGGAATGGAGCAAAGCTGAGATGGCCATGAGGAGGAAGTTGTTGAGCAGAAGAGTGGTGAGAGGCTGGAATGAGTTGCCCAGGGAGGTGGTTAAGGCCCCATGGCTGGAGGTGTTTCAGTCCAGGCTGGCTGAGGCTGTGTGCAGCCTGCTCTAGGGTAGGGTGTCCCTGGGCATGGAAGGGGGTTGGAACTGGCTGCTCCTTGTGGTCTCCTCCAACCCTGCCTGATTCTATGCTTATAGAATTATGGGTAACTACTGTTGCAGTTTTAATTCTTCCTGTTAATGAAGGAAGAGCCCATACATAAAGAGTACAAAGAAAAAAAATTGGCTGATTATTATCAAACCCAAGGGTTTTTTTTTTAGCTCCCCAAATAAATGTGTTTTATTAAGCTTTGATTAAAACAGATAAGGATCACAATCTTTTGTGGTATGGGAAGTAATTTATAGCTCAATTCTGTGGTCTTTAAAAAACACATTTACCAAATGAACTAAACCATAGAGCTGAAAGTAAAACTCCCAGATGCAAAACCCATCACAGCACACACTAGCTACATTAGATAATACCATTCAGTGCTACAAGTTGCTTTAAAAGGGTGCTTAAAAGCTAAGCTAGAGAATCAGGGAACACATTGGGTCCAAAGGGACCTTTAAAGGTTCTTTGGTCCAGCTGCCCTGCAGTGAGTAGGGATAACCTCCACTAAATCAGGTCATCCAGAGGCCTTACCTTGAGTATCTCCAGAGATGGAGATACACATGGAATGCATCAGGTTGGAAGGGACCTCTAAAGGTCATCTAATCCAACCTCCCTCCAGTGAACAGGGTCTAGCACAGCAGGTTGGTCAGAGTGTCATCAAGCCTGACTTTGAATATCTGTAGGGATGGGGCTTCCACCATTCCTGGGCAACCAGAACTACCTGCAGGGAGTCTGTAGCCAGGTGGGGTTGGGCTCTGCTACCAGGCAACCAGCAACAGAACAAGGGGACACAGCCTCAAGCTGTGCCAGGGGAGGTCTACGCTGGATGTGAGGAGGAAGTTGTTGTCAGAGAGAGTGATTGGCATTGGAATGGGCTGCCCAGGGAGGTGGTGGAGTCTCTGTTGCTGAAGGTGTTGAAGCCAAGCCTGGCTGGGGCACTTAGTGCCATGGTCTGGTTGATTGGCTAGGGCTGAGTGCTAGGTTGGGTTGGATGAGCTTGGAGGTCTCTTCAAACCTGCTTGATTCTGTGATTTAATTATCACAGCTGCCAGTATGACATGGGCTTCCACCACCCTCACAGTAAAGAGCTTCCTCCAAGTGTTCAATCTAAATCTCTTCTAGTTTCAAACTACTTCCCCTGGACCTGGTGCTACAAACCTTTGTAAGCAGTTCCTCCACAGCCTTCATGTAGATCATATTAGAGTAAGATAAAGAACTACTACACTCTTCCTTTTCAGTCTGTGTAATGAGCTGCAGAATGCCCTTTTCAGTTCTTATTTTACTTACCAGTGTTGGTGAATTCTGATCAGGCCAAAAAGACTCTGGGATGGGCCAGTGGCCAACAGGAACCCCTGTTTTAGGGTTAGGCCGTACATATATTAGTTTGTGACAGCTATGCCAGGGTTGAGAAGCAAATGAATTGATGGGCCTGGAGGAATCAACAAGTCCATCTAAAATTTAAAGAAAGCAAAATAAACATCAACCAAAGAAAGAAGATCTCCCTGCATGCATATTTCTCCCAGCATGATTTTCACACGAGGCGTTTCATTACAGTTGTTTCAAAGACCCACATCAGTGTTTGGAAATCCTCACACATCAAAATGCAAGACAGTAATCATCTCAATCAATGCTAACACATGGCCACATCTGCCCTTCTGCTCCTGTGGCATAGCCATTAGATAATTAGTGCAGCAAGGCACACATGTGATGAAAAAGGGCATTTGCTTAAGGCTTGACAAGGACCTGAGAGGCAAGAGCAAGGCTATCATTTTTAGTTCTGCTGCACCTGTAAATTGACATTGACAGTCCTATGTGGGATGCAAAGCTCACTGACTGAGTGAAAACTGAAACTGGAGAGAAGTGTCATGGAGAAGTCAGATTTCTCTTGCAGGAGGACCTCTCACCACATTTCTCATCAGTAAGAAACTCATAGATCACTTAAACCTCACTTGCTGACTGCTCTCCAGCAGGCTACCACAGTGCACAAGCACAGACTCCCCTCCACACTTGAGGTCAAAGAATCATAGAGTGGTAGGGATTGGAAGGGACTTCTGAAGATCCCAATCACTCATGCCAAAGCAGGATCACCTAAGGCAGGTCCCACAGGAACACATCCAGACAGATCTTTAAGTTCTCCAGAGGAGACTCCACAACTTCTCTGGGCAGCCTGTTCCAGGGCTCCAGCACCCTCACAGCAAAGAAGTTTCTCCTCATGCTGAGGTAGAACTTCCTGTGTTCCAGTTTGTGTCCACTGCCTTGGTCCTATCACAGCACACCACTGGAAAAAGTCTGCCTCCTTCTTGACACCTCCCCTTCAGATACTCATAAAGATCTTCCATTAATAAGAGCTTCTCTCAGGCTGCTCTTCTCCAGACTAAACAGCCCCCAATGTCTCAGCCTTTCCTCATAAGGAGTTTGTAGCAGTACAAAATCCCTGGCATTAGTTTTCCAGGAGTGCTCTTCAAACCCAACAGCACAGCAGAGCTCATCCATTTCAACAATCTTCTTCATTTTGAAGCCATTTTCCATGACTAATTTTCCCTTGCATTAGACCCCTGGCCAAGAATATTACGTGACACACTTTTCAGGTGCTCATCAGTTTGGTTTCTCTGCTTTTACCACAGTGATTTTTACTTCTCTCTAGGTTAGGACTTTCTCAATTCATGAAAAATGGAAAACTTCAACAGTTTTGTTCTTTTGTACCCAGAGGACACCATTTAAGTGTGATAAAAACTGAAAACCCCAAGCTTCATCAGCTATTTTGTCACCAAGGAGAACATTTAGGCCAACAGATAGACAGGAGTCTGTTGAGGTGCTGTCCTGCACAGCATTACAGGAAAGCCTTCAAATAAGATGACATTGAAGTAAGCAACGGGAGGAGAAATATATAGAGAGAGAGCAAGAAAGAAGTGATTCAAAAAATGGAAGCAGGACTAAAGCTGGCTAAAGCTAAGGAGATCCTAAAAGCTATAAAGTTTCTGACATTCCAGGAAGATCCTCATTTCCTAACTATGAACTGCTCTCTCTCTCTACTTAAGCCATGAATTGTGGCAAATCTGAACAACTGCTCCACATCAGGAGTGCATTTTCCTCTCCCCTCTTATGCACTTCCTTTGCAGCTAGAAAAAGAACTCCTTGCTCTTTGCAGACAGCATTTCTTTTGCAGCTATTAACACACACACAGAGCTGAAAACTTGTGTTGTGATCAATTCACAGAATGAAAACATCCAGAAAATAAAGCATAAATATTACTTGAAGTGTTTCAAACACAGCAGTAATAGATTTAATTATTCTAAAACCAAGAACTGACAACACTAATTCAAACTACTGCTTTCTGTAAACACTTTTCTCAGTCCCCAACAAAAAGGTGAGAAATGAGTGAGAGAAGAGCTAGGAAGGAGGTTGATCATTCACACAAATCTGTGCAAATATGGCACAATTTAGCAAGGATCAAACCAACACTTGTGAAAACACAAAGGCAGGACTAAACACAAACACATAAACTGTTCAAAAGCTTTGAAGAACAGATGCAGAATGATTTTGGGGTATTAAAAAAGATATCAAAACTCTCTCACTGAAGCATGTAAGATTTATCACTACTTTTGAGTATGTATCAGGCATATGATGCATCCCAGACACTACAATGCAAAGCTGTTAGGAAGGACAAAGACATTTAAATGCATGCAAAAGGTTTCTATTGAACTCTAGGAGAAAACCAAATCAGTTACTTTACCTTCTCCAACAGGAGCTGGATCTGGTCCTGATTTTTCAAAGTTAATAACAACTCCACTTTGGACTTTCTGAACTAGAGATTCTAAGCATTGATTCAACATTCTCTGGGTCCGAACGCAGTAAGAACGACCTGTGCGAGGGATAAACGAGACAGGGAAAAGAGGAAAGCAAGTTCTGAGTCACCTCCATTAAGGAAGAGGTTTTTATTGCAGATGACAGCAAGCTAGGAGCAGATGTGGATCTGTTGGAAGGTAGGAGAGACCTGCAGAGGGACCTGGCCAGGCTGGATGGGTGGGCAGAGGCCAATGGGATGAGATTGAACAAGACCAAGTGCAGGGTTCTGCACTTTGGCCACAACAACCCCAAGCAGCACTACAGGCTGGGGACAGAGTGGCTGAGAGCAGGCAGGAAGAAAGGGACCTGGAAGTGCTGGTAGGGAGTAGCTGAAGAGGAGGCAGCAGTGTGCCCAGGTAGGCAGCAGAGCCAATGGCATCCTGGGCTGGCTCAGGAGCAGTGTGGCCAGCAGCACAAGGGAGGTTATTCTGCCCCTGTACTCAGCACTGCTCAGGCCACACCTTGAGTGCTGTGTCCAGTTCTGGGCTCCTCAACTCAAGAGATATGTTGAGGTGCTGGAAAGTGTCCAGAGAAGAGCAACAAGGCTGGGGAGGGGCCTGGAACACAAACCCTATGAGGAGAGGCTTAGGGAGCTGGGGTTGTTTAGCCTAGAGAAGATCAAATTCAGCCTCCTTGCCCTGCAACAGAATTGACATCTTAGTAATGACCTGTCCCACTCAATTCAGCACTTAAATAACAAATCTCATGACTGAGCAAAGCCAAATTTCTGGAAGGAAAATCTAAGAGATTTTCCAATTCCTCCTACTGCTGCCTTAAGAAAAAATTTCCCACATCTGGAAGATCTGAAACAGGAATAAGGTTCTAGTTTAAAGTTCTCCTGTGCTACTGGAAACCAAGTTCAAAAAGCACCCCACAGACTGACAGAGGCACTGAGTGATTCAGA
This sequence comes from Pogoniulus pusillus, assembly GCF_015220805.1. Lineage (NCBI taxonomy): Eukaryota > Metazoa > Chordata > Aves > Piciformes > Lybiidae > Pogoniulus > Pogoniulus pusillus. Next base: position 7,844,846 of record NC_087282.1, on the reverse strand, counting down.
GGGAGAAAGCAGCATTGAATCAAAGGCAAAGATACACACTAAGGCAACTATCAAATGTGAGGCAAAGCAAAGTAGCATCCCCTTACCTCCTGTAACTTCACACATCTGTGTGATAGCAGATTCATCAGTAGGCACACTCCCAAGCTGCTCTGGTTCAGCAGATGCAGCTCCTGGCAAACGCAGCACCAGAGCAAACAGCCTTTGATCCCAACGAAACGGTTCTTTGGTTAGTTCACTTCCAGGCAAAGGAGAATTCAAAGGAAGATGGAGCTGGCAAAAAGAGATTGCAGAATATTTTCAAAGTCTTTGACAAAGCAATGCTCAAATTTTTTTCATCACTCTGTAAAAGATCCCATTCCTATCCACTGAGTTATCTGACATTATGGTCTGGAAACAAATGTGAATGATGAATTCAGGGGCTAGGCATTGACAGCATCATTTCTGTTCTCTAGAACAAAACAGGTTGATGAAGCATAAGTACTACTAGCAGGAAAGAAGCATAAATACTCATCTCATGACAGAGCCAACTTGCAAGGCAGTAACTGAAAAGAATGTGATGCAAGTTTACCTCCTCTTGAACTCCAGCCGTATTTGTCAGTTTGTTTCCGTCTGTGATGGTAATCAAAATAGATGGCTCCAAAAAGAATGGATTCCTTCCCTGCAGATGAAAGCACAGCAACCTTAACTCACTTAGATTCTTGTCATTATAAAATGAAGGCTTAGATTTTTGTCACTGTAAAATAATCAGTCAGATCAGCAACCTTTCCAAATAACCCTGGGGTTTTCTTTCAGTAGGGTGGAGCCATAAAGAAGAAAAGAAAATGATCAACCATAGCATCCCATTTTTAAAACATCTTCTATCACAAACCACAGAAGAGTTTGGGTTGGAAGGGACCTCCAAAGGTGGGTCCAGAGGAGGGCCAGCAAAAATGAATGTTGGTGGACAGCTAGCTGAACATGAGCCAGCAATGTGTCCAGGTGGCCAAGAAGGCCAACAGCATCCTGGCCTGGATCAGCAACGGTGTGACCAGCAGGAGGAGGGAGGTGATCATGTCCCTGTACTCAGCACGTGAGACCACACCTCGAGTACTGTGCCCAGTTTTGGACACCACAGTGTAAAAGGGACATTGAGGTGCTGGAGTGGGTGCAGAGAAGGGCAATGAGGCTGGGGAGAGGTCTGGCAAACATCATCTATGAGGGGCGGCTGAGGGAGCTGGGGGTGTTTAGTCTGGAGAAGAGGAGGCTGAGAGGGGACCTTATTGCCCTCTACAACTACCTAAAAGGAGGTTGTGGTGAAGCTGGAGCTGGTCTCTTCTCCCCAATTACTGAAGATAGGACAAGAGGAAATGGCCTCAAGCTGCATCAGGGGAGGTTTAGGTTGGATGTTGGGAGGAAGTTCTCTCCTGAGCAGGTGGTCAGGCACTGGCACAGGCTGCCCAGGGAGGTGGTGGAGTCACCACCCTTGAAGGTGTTTAAGAGGAGAGTGGCTGTGGTGCTGGAGGCTATGGTCTGGTGATGAAGGCTGCTGGGATGAAGGTTGGGCTAGATGATGCTAGAGGTCCCTTCCAATCACAGCAATTCATAGTGATTAAATGTTGTGCTGAGGGATTTGGTTTGGTCAAGGCTTTGTCAGTGTGAAACTGATGACTGGACTTGGGGAGCTTGAAGGTCTGTTCCAATCTAAGAAATTCTGTGATCAGGGGGCTGCAACACCTCTGCTAGAGGACAGGCTGAAGGGAGTTGGGTCAGTTCAACCTGGAGAAGGGAAGGCTCCAGGGAGACCTTAGAGAAGCCTCCCAGTACCTGAAGAAGGCTTACAGGAGAGCTGGGGAGGGACTTTTAATGAGGCATTATAGTGACAGGGTAAGGAACAATGGATTGAAATTAGAGTAGATTTAGATTGGATGCTAGGAATTAGTTCTGAATCATGAAGGTGGTGGAAGACTTGGGCAGGTTGCTCAGGGGGGTAGTTGGGGCCCCATCCCTGGAGATACTCAAGGACAGGCTTGACAAGGCTGTGAGCAACCTGATCTAGTTGAGGATGTTCCTGCTCACTGCAGAGAGGGTTGGAACAGGTGCCCAGGGGGGTTGTGGGGTCTGCCTCTCTGGAGATATTCAAGACCTGCCTGGATGTGTTTCTGTTTCATCTGGCACAGGAGTTCCTGCTCTGGCAGGGGGGTTGGACTGGAGGAGCTTTCAAGGTCCCTTCCAACCCCTGACAATCTGTGATTCTGCGAAGAGATGACCTTCAGAGGTCCCCTCCTACCCAAACCAGCCTATGACTATGACTTACCATGGTTGTGTTGGGCTGATGGTTGGGCTTGATGATCTTAGAATCATTAAGGTAGGAAAATACCTCTATGTGCTGCTTTATGCACTTACACACAACCCCATTACTCTTTTTCCCCTTCCAGCAATATAGCAAAACCTCTTTAGCCCCGAGAAGCAGTATTTTATGGCAGTAGAGGGGAAAATCCAGAATCATTTTAACTGAAGCTTTCAATTGAGGGATTCAGAACATGAACTACCAACAACACACAACAGCAGCATGCTGCCAGTCACTGTGCAGACTCCCAGACAGCCATTGCCTGTCTGCACTTGAGGTCATTCACACTCCTTTCTTTGCAGTTCAGCAAGGAAAGAAGTGCTAGCATTACATCTTCTGAATATGGAATTTAAGAGAGGGAAAAAGGAAAACAAAAGTTCACAGTTCAAGATTAAACACACAGGCACCCAATGTTTCAAACCAGAAAGGAAAATACAAGAACAAACTCCAAGCCCTCCATAAAATCCTCCCCAACCACAATTTCTCCAAGCATATAACAATAAAAAAGAGATGGAAAAGTTTATAAAGAGATTTGTTACCTGTCCATAGTTGTCTATTCCAGACACTAATCTATTGAGATTTAGCAAGTCAAATGATGACCTGAGTGCCTGACCAAGGGTGGTTAGTCCTGAAGCCTGAAGATTTTTCAGTTCATTCATGAAGGTTGCATGGTTCTCCTTCCACCCAGCCTATTATAGAGAACAAAAAAAGGCTTCTTAATTATTTTAACAAACTGCCCCTTATCTCCCTTCCCACCAAAAACCAGACTTTCCCACCAAAAATCAGACTGTATTCCTGATTAATGGATATGCAGCATCATTTCCTGCTATCTGTGGGACAGCAATGTGCTCTTGTGGCCCAGGAAGAGAAATGGTCTCCTGGGGTGAATGCATGAAAAAGGGCAACCAGCAAGTCAAGGGAGGTTCTCTTCCCCCTCTATGCTGCCCTGGTGAGACCACACCTGGAATATTGTGTCCAGTTCTGGGCTCTTCGGTTCAAGAGGGACAGGGAGATGAAGTTCAATGGAGGCTACAGGGATGAAGGGACTTAAATCTCTCTCCTGTGAAGGAAGACTGAGGCTGAAGAGAGAACTGGGGCTGTTTAGTCTGGTGAAAGGGGATCCCATGGTAAGCAGTTGTGATTCATGGACCATTCTCTCAAGGAATGGGATACTGCAAGGTTCAGGAACTGTTTCAGCTTACAGGGTATCAGCACAGGAGTTAAGCTGCCTGTACTGGAACAAGCAAAGCTTGAAAGCCACAGACATGCACAGAGTTATCAGCTTTGCTATCACGTCTCACTGTCTAAAGCCATTCTTGCAGTCAGTGAGCAGTTATTCATCCAGGCACACCATCATCTGGCACTGGAGGAGGTCCCATGCTCCACAAGGAATCTTAGCTACACAGACAAAGCCAGAATCATTTCAGACAGTCTGACTTTCACTGGGACAACTTCTGAGCAGATTCTCTTCTTGACACACTGGGTTCAGCAGCAATCACCTACTGATTGTGCCACATTGTGCAAGATCCTAAAAGGACAGCATTTCCCTGTAGCTTAACAGCCAGTTTCTGAGGCATACTGTGGGGCTGCAGAGATGGTCATGGACTAACAATTATAGAGTCATAAGTGAATACAAGAATGGGGTAAAAAGAAAGGAAATGAGATCACAGGATCATAGAATCAAGCAGGTTGGAAGAGAGCTCCAAGCTCAGCCAGTCCAACCTAGTACCCAGCCCTGCCCAACCAACCAGACCATGGCACCAAGTGCCTCATGCAGGCTTGGCTTCAGCACCTCCAGGCACAGCCACTCCACCACCTCCCTGGGCAGCCCATTCCAATGCCAATCACTCTCTCTGACAACAACTTCCTCCTAACATCCAGCCTAGACCTCCCCTGGCACAGCTTGAGACTCTGCCCCCTTCTTCTGTTGCTGCTTGCCTGGCAGCAGAGCCCAACCCCACCTGGCTACAGCCTCCCTGCAGGCAGCTGCAGACAGCAATGAGCTCTGCCCTGAGCCTCCTCTGCTGCAGGCTGCACACCCCCAGCTCCCTCAGCCTCTCCTCACAGGGCTGTGTTCCAGGCCCCTCACCGGCTTCATTGCCCTTCTCTGCACACCAACTTTTCCAGCACCCCAATATTCCTCTTGAACTGAGGGGCCCAGAACTGGATGATCTTTTCTTCATTGGAAGAGGCTGCTCAGAGAAGTAGAGTGGTCACCATCTCTGGAGGTGTTCAAGGAATGTGTGCATGCAGCACTTTGGGATGTGGTTTAATAGTCATGGTGGTCTTAGGTTGATGAGTGGACTTGATGCTCTTAAAGGTGTCTAAATGAAGCAATTCTATGATTCTAAGATCAGTGTCACTGTTAAGTTCTCAGGTCTAATCCAGGAAGGATTCTTTTCAGAATGAGGAACTATCATAAGGAGATTCAACACAACCAGGTTTTGCTTAAGTTTAGCTCCCTGAACCAGTTCTTCAAGCTTTAGATTACTGCAAGGGTAGAGGGGAAGAGAGAGAGAATGAACTACAATAAGGCAAAGAAAGAAAAGACTTTCAAGCAGGACTGGCCCAGCTTTATCATCAAACAGTATTTGAAGCTCAAAGGAACAGCTTAGTTGTCAGTAAAACACCATCAACAACCCCTTACAACTGCAGCATCTCATCAGCTGAGCCATAGCAGCAACTCACATCTGCTCTCAGCCCAAAGCAAGAATCAAGCACAAGCATAGGGGCACTGCCCTGGATTAAAAGTGACTTAGTTGATGACCTTTTTTCTTCAAAGAGCACCAAATCCCAGCAAGATGATTTATATTATCCCCAAAAAGTTCATCTAAAAACAATTTAAAGTGAACAACTACAACAATCTTACTGTATTCATGCTATGAAGCCTTAGACATAGGTGCAACCACTTCATCTTGTCTGGGACAAACACCTACCAGCCAGCCCAGCTTCTAGGGAACAGCCAGGCTGGAGTCCAGAAAGTGCTTTCATAGAATGGGTTGGGTTGGAAGTGGCCTTGAAGATCATCCAGTTCCAACCCCCCTGCCATGAGCAGGGACACCTCCTACTAGCCCAGGTTGCTCAAGGCCTCATCCAACCTTGAACATCTCCAGGGAGGGGGCACCCACAACCTCTCTGGGCAACCTGTGCCAGTGTCTCACCACTTCCACTCCAAAGTATTTCTTTCTCTTTCAGTTCAAAGCCACTGCCCCTCATCCTGTCACTGCACTCCCTGATAAAAAGCTTTCTAATAGGCCCTTTTGATTTACTGAATAGCTGCTAAAAGGTCTCCCTGGAGCCTCTCCAAGCTGAACAACTGCCAACTTTCTCAAGCAGATCCCCATCAGAGAGGTGTTTCAACAATCACCTTCATAGTCCTCCTCTGGACATGCTCCAGCAGGTCCACATCTTTCTTTCACTGGGGGACCAAGAACGGACACAGCACTTCAGATGGGGTTTTGTGAGAGCAGAGGGGCAGAATCACATCCTTTAATCTGCTGCCCATTTAGCCCAGGATACGGTTTGCTTTCAGGGCTGCAAGCACCCAGGAGCAAAGAGTAAGTTAATTTGTTGCAAAGGCACAAACAAAACACTTACAAGGCAACACTACTCCTATCCTGAAACTCTTACTTTGTGCTCTGATGAACTTAAGAGTGTTTCTGTGTAAAACAAACAGTAACAAGCTTCACTGAAACTTTGAGAGTCTGCCCTTTGCCTTTGCTGAAGACACCTTCTTGGCTTCCACATCCCACTGTAGGATGGTCAACTGCCTGCAAAGTGCCTTGCAATTTCTCCCATGCAGAGTCAAGCAAGCAGCTGATCACCACTGGTTTGCCTTTGAAGAGAATTATTTTTCATCTTACAGGACCTTAAAAGATGAAACTGAGGAGAGCTACACCTTTCAAATATAGTAATACTGAAGAACAGCTCATTAAGTGAACAAGGGCAGCAAACAGAAGATTTCCTAATTCCATAACTTACTGATTAGTAGGTGTACTGTATCACCACAGAATCAAACAGGTTGGAAGAGAGCTCGAAGCTCATCCAGCCCAACCTAGCATCCAGCCCTGGCCAATCAGCCAGACCATGGCACTAAGTGCCCCAGCCAGGATTGGCTTCAACACCTCCTGCCACAGCCACTCCACCACCTCCCTGGGCAGCCCATTCCAATGCCAATCACTCTCTCTGGCAGGAACTGCCTCCTAACATCCAGCCTAGACCTGCCCTGGCACAGTTTGAGGCTGTGTCCCCTTCTTCTGCTGCTGCTTGCCTGGCAGCAGAGCCCAACCCCACCTGGCTACAGCCTCCCTGCAGGCAGCTGCAGACAGCAATGAGCTCTGCCCTGAGCCTCCTCTGCTGCAGGCTGCACACCCCCAGCTCCCTCAGCCTCTCCTCACAGGGCTCTGCTCCAGGCCCCTCCCCAGCCTTGCTGCCCTTCTCTCAACACCTTCCAGCACCTCAACATCTCTCTGCAATGGAGGAGCCCAGAACTGGACACAGCACTCAAGGTGTGGCCTGAGCAGTGCTGAGTACAGTAACCACCTCCCTTGTCCTGCTGGCCACACTGCTCCTGGCACAGGGCAGGATGCCACTGGCTCTCTTGGCCACCTGGGCATTTTCTGGCTTATCCTCAAACTAGCTTCTTAATATCAAATAACCCCAACATTGACAATGAGGTCTACTTCTGGAAGCTGGTTTTAAAGACCCTAACCAATGTCTGCATTTAAATATTTATTTCAGGGTCAGACATTAAAGCCCTAAAGAACACTTAATATATTCTCCACATATACAGTAAGACAGCAAAATAAAAGTAGAGAGCATAGAGTATATGCATTATGAGTTCAACAAAACACTCTGAAGTGATTAAATAATAATCCCTCTCACATTTAAAATACTGCCACTAATGCTGCTTAGGAAAAGCTCTACTTTTATGTAGCACTATTTCCATTTGCCAGAAGAAACATTAGACCAGAGGAAAACACAAACCCATCAAAAACTTCAACCAAAAAACCCAACCAAAACCTTACCAGCTTAGAGGACTAAACACAAACCTACTCTACAAAACCTGTGTCTCCTCTACAAGTCAAAGAATCAGGCAGGGTTGGAAGGGACCACAAGGAGCAGCCAGTTCCAACCCCCCTGCCATGCCCAAGGACACCCTACCCTAGAGCAGGCTGCACACAGCCTCAGCCAGCCTGGCCTCAAACACCTCCAGCCATGGGGCCTCAACCACCTCCCTGGGCAACCCATTGCAGCCTCTCACCACTCTCCTGCTCAACAACTTCCTCCTCACCTCCAGCCTGACTCTCCCCACCTCCAGCTTTCCTCCATTCCCCCCACTCCTGCCACTCCCTCACAGCCTAAAAAGTCCCTCCCCAGCTTTTTTGGAGACCCCCTTCAGATCCTGAAAGGCCACATGAAGGTCACCTGGGAGCCTCCTCTTCTGCAGCCTGCACAGCCCCAACTCTTTCAGTCTGTGCTCACAGCAGAGCTGCTGCAGCCCTCTGAGCATCCTCCTGGCCCTTCTCTGGACACAGAGTCACTACTTATGAAGTCAGAACTAAACACTAATTACTTGAGTTGTTTGTGACCACTGTAATTTCTCATCATCTTCAATATTACATTCCTACATGGTCATTTTTATGCCCAGAATGTATTAACAATCTGAGCTACCTTTGTCTTGCCACTGTGTTACTAGCTTCTCCTTTGATAATTGATGTGTTGCACAGAGGCTCTGAGATGGTTTGTTCACACCAAGAGACTCTGAAATACAGCTGGGAAGAAAACAAGTACCACAAGCAGTAATCTCTCCCTGTTTGCTTATGCCAAGAACAGGCAGAAATGCCGTGTCACTCAGACTTCTGTGTTAACAACTGCAAGCTTTGGACACTGTCCTACAAACCCCTGAGATCTGGAAGCAGCAGACTACCTTCTAGCTCCTGGCTTCAGCCTCTGCAAGCAAATCTCACTGAAAAAAAATACAGTGAATTAAGAAGAAACATTTTTTTCCTGGTGGTTACATTTCTTTTGATGCAGCCAAGTCCTTAAGTGCCAGCTCACATTAAATGCCCCATCCAACACCCCCCGCCCAAGTCTTCCCCTGAAGGGTTGCTCTCAATGCACTCATCACCCAGCCTGTAGTCATGCTTGGGACTAGCCTAGCATAGGTGCAGGACCTTGCACTTGGCCTTGCTGAACAAGGTTGGCTTGGGCCCACCTTTCCAGGTCCATGTGGCTGACACCCCTTCCCTTCCAGGCCACACAGCTTGATGTGACTGGCAAAGATGCTGAGGGTGCCTTGATCCCAGTGTCCAAGTCACTGCCAAAGATGCTGGAGAGCACTGTATAATGTTATAATCTCAGACACACCAGAGCTTACCTGTCAGAATGACTGGCTTTTAGTTTGACCAGCTGATTGGGTTGGATTTTGTTAACCAGTACCACATTTTCAGGCAGCATGGCTGTGTCCAACAATTCTTAGCACAACGTGGTCAGCCTGAAGGGGGAAAGGCCCAGCACAAGAACCCCAAGAGCAAAGCAGTCTCTCCTGATTTCCCCAGCCCAATGAAATCCAGGGAGCTGCTTTTTCTCAGGCTGCAAGTCTTAATTTTTAGTACTTCTACAGACCATGCCAAAACCAAACAAACCAAGCAGAACTGTGGAGTTTACTGTTCACTGGCTTGCTTTCAAACCTGATGCAAAAATTCTAACACTGCTAAAAATAATCTTCAAAGTAGGAAAATAACTTGCAACCCAGCATGCCAATCACAAGTCTGTCACAGTAAGGACTCAAAACTTCTTTAAACAGATGGGTTTTTTTAGAGCTCTGCTAATGGTTCCCTAGAAAGAATTGGATTTTTAGATATTACAACTTGCTTAAAGCATATGAGTTTCTCAATAATTATCATAGAATCAGTCGTGGTTGGAAGGGACCACAAGGAGTAGGCAGTTCCAACCCCCCTGACATGCCCAGGGACACCCTACCCTAGAGCAGCCTGCACACAGCCTCAGCCAGCCTGGCCTCAAACACCTCCAGCCATGGGGCCTCAACCACCTCCCTGGGCAACCCATTCCAGCCTCTCACCACTCTCCTGCTCAACAACTTCCTCCTCACCTCCAGCCTCACTCTCCCCACCTCCAGCTTTGCTCCATTCCCTCCAGTCTTGGCACTCCCTGAGATCCTGAAAAGTCCTTCCCCAGCTGCTTTGTAGCCCCCTTCAGATCCTGGAAGGCCACAAGAAGGTCACCTGGGAGCCTCCTCTTCTCCAGACTCAAGAGCCCCAACTCTTTCAGGCTGTGCTCACAGCAGAGCTGCTGCAGCACTCTGAGCATCCTCCTGGCCCTACTCTGGACACACTCCAGCATCTCCACATCTCTCTTGTCCCAGGGGCTCCAGAGCTGGATGCAGTACTCCAGGTGAGGTCTCAGCAGAGTGCAGCAGAGGAGGAGAATCACCTCCCTGGCCCTGCTGGCCACACTTCTGCTGCTGCAGCCCAGCTTCTGCTTGGCTTTCTGGGCTGTAACTTCCCTGACCCAGCTTCAGCAGCTTTGCTACAAGAATTCTAGCAAACACAAAAACCATTCTGGTCATCCCAGTTTTGCCACAACACAACTTAGCAAAGGAAAAGAGGAGGTGCCAGGTGCCTCTTTTATCCATGAAGGGCAGGGTTATGCTGCTTGTTAGCACAAAACAATCAGTGCTATGGCTACCTTTGTGCTTTTTATTTGATGTTCAGAGATCTACTGATTAGAAACCCTGCAGAGGAGAACAAAGGAGCTGACCATGCTATAAACATTGTGTGTACTTTTACTTTTAGGACTTCTGAAAGTTAAATCAGTCAACACCACACAACCTACATCACCTACTAATCTGCTCCTCACAGACGCCTGCCTGCACTCTGCAAATGGGCAGAGGGAGTAACTCCATGAGACAGACATTGACTCCTCTCCAAATACTTCTGAATGCCATTCTTGTGGCAACAGAACCCTCAGGTTCTCTCTGTATCTGGGCTGCAGAATAAACTGTGCATTCAAAGTTACCTTTCTTGATATGCTTTTTCTAAACTGAGGAAGAAAAAATGTCAATGTGGAACCCCTCCTTCTGTTCCTCAGTAGGATCATAATTAAAGTTTACTATAGATTGAAATAATAAATTAGTATAGTTATTTTTTCTCCTCAGTATCTTTTAGGTCCACTGACCTGGGGCTTTTTTCTCCCCAGATGGAGGAACTCTAAGGAAAGTTTCTATGTACCTATCAAAGATAAAATAGTTTTCAGCATACTGAATGTTCACATTTCACTTGGTTACATTATCTTGGTTACATGCCTGGAGAAGAGGTGTCTCAGGGGTGACCTCGTTGCTGTCCACAACTACCTGAAGGGAGGCTGTAGCCAGGTGGGGGTTGGTCTCTTCTGCCAGGCAAGCAGCAACAGAACAAGGGGACACAGTCTCAAGTTGTGCTGGGGGAGGTCTAGGCTGGATGTTAGGAGGAAGCTCTTCCCAGAGAGAGCGACTGGCATTGGAATGGGCTGCCCAGGGAGGTGGTGGAGTCTCCATCCCTGAATGTGTTGAAGCAAAGCCCGGATGAGGCACTTGGTGCCATGGTCTGGTTAACTGGATAGGGCTGGGTGCTAGGTCGGACTGGCTGAGCTTGGAGGTCTCTTCCAAACTGGTTGATTCTATCTATCTTATTCCAGTACCTGTGCTCTCTAGCTACTTTTATGCAACCTACCAGTCCTGTCACCATGCAGTATCGAACAGCCCTTAGCAAAGAAACTCACAAGATCAGTTTTTGTGCTCTTGGCACAGGGCAGGATCACAACACCCACCTCTCATATCTGAGATTAGCATACCTCCAGTACAGAATGATACTGGCACACAGGCCTGCAGTAAGCTTATCATCAGGGCAGTGCTGAACACACTGAGCCAGCTTGGATCCAAGCTGTACTGTCCTGGATTTGAACGACTAGAGAATGCTGGTGGAGGTACCTCAGCAGATTTCACTGCTCTCATGCAAAGCTTGTGGGGAAAAGAGGAAGGTCTGATGGGACACCAAGCCAGCTGTGTGCACTTGCTAGTGCTGTGTCAGGCTCTCCAGCACACAGTAAAATCATTTCTATTACTAGTTTTATTCCCCACTCTTCCAGTGTCCCATTGCTTTAGACAAAGGTTTGAAATAGGCAGCTGCTACCCCTAACCTTTGCTGTATCAAAGATTCTAATGCAAGGATGGAAGAAAAGACAAAAATACATCTTGGGTAGCAAGCCAGGGGAGCCTATCTTTAGCTTTTCACAAGGAAATCTGGTTTTGCAAAGCAAAACAAGGGACAGCTTCAGAGCAAAACTTGGCTATGAACCCCCTGCAGGCAGAAGAGGAACAAGTCCTGGTTGCTCAGCAGGTACACGCTGCTGTTTGCTATGAGATCAGCCTAACAAAAAGCCACCTTTTCACTTTTCATTTGAGGAGTATTTTAACAGACAGCAAATTCACAGCTTTAAACTGCTTCTTCAATGAGCCCACAGAGTATTCAAGTACAGTGAAGAGTCTACAACAGCATTCATCACTGGGTCCCTCCTTACATTTGAGTCAGTCACAGGTTATCATTTTATGACCGAAATGCTGTGAATAGTAAGAAAATTGTTTCTCCTTCAATTTATTTCTGCTAGTTTTATAGAGCACTCAAATTGAAACCTAGTGGTCAAGTGCTCCTTTAAATCCTGGGAGAGGGTGGGTGTGTTTAAAAGAAATTATCATTTTAAACAACATTTGCTTGAGTCTCAAAACAGTCACAGAAGTTTAACACAGGTAAAATGTCTCCAAGAGAACAGAAAGGCATAAACTGCTTCAAGACACCTCCAGAATGCCTCTGTAGAAAGACTCTCAAGTAGCTGATTGCTTTAATCCCACAAAGCTGAGACCTTTTTTGCACCAAATTTCTACCAGAATGCTATCACTTCACTTGATCTTGCACCTCCATCCTTTTTCAGGCATCACAATTCCCATTCCTTCAGATCTGGGATGGACTATGCACCTTGACCACAAACACAGAGCCTTTCCTCACTCATTTTTTTTCTCCTACACAACTAGAGACGGCTTTAGTACAAGGAAGAACAGGTCATGACCTTTAGACCAGCAAGCAGTGAAGCACAACCAAGGCAGCAGATTCTGAGGGGATGACAGCCACATTACTTCAGAACAGCTGTCCTGTGGCATAGAATGGTTTAGGTTGGAAGGGATCTCAAGGATATACTTAGGGACTCCCCAGACAGTGCTTGAGGAGCATCTTCTAGCTTTCTTTCATCCAAAAGCAACCCAGCTGTTACACGCCAAGGCAGGTCTGCAATGTAACCTGAGGTGCACAGGAGATCCCCTTAATTGCTGATTCCTAAGCTGAGTTCTCCTGAGGGTGCAAAGATTAATTCAGACTGGACCAGCTCCTTTTCTAGAGTATTTATTAATGAAACCAAGATCAGAAGTGCATTCTGGTGTGATCTCTAACTGTTATTGACAATCACTTCAGTTTTTCTTCTCCAAGATACCTCCCAAAATAATCACACTGTAAGAAACAAACTCAGCCAAACCACACCAAGGTGGCTGATTGTCCTTTTAAGATGACTTTGACATTAAACAAGACACTGAAATGCTTTTACATCAATAAGAATTGAATAGCTTTGTGTAAGAGCAACTCTTACTAATCTTTAAGCATAATGTCCATGGAAAACATTAGTAGAGAGTCTCTTAAGGTCTAGTTACAAAATGACTACTGTGGCCTTCTGGTAAGGTTGGCATTTTTAGAGCAGCAATACCTTCACTCTGTTAGAAATGTCAGAGATACTCAAAGCTCAAACTATGCTTGGAATCAAGTGATAATAATCAATGCCAAGCAAAGAAAAAGCCTGTGCTACCTTTTCATGTATTACCTGCTGCTCCTGCTTTAACCCATTGCTGGGTGTAGCTTTTTGGGTTTGACAGCTACACTCACACCACTTTTTTGCTGCCCAAGGATGAAAGGATCACACATGAAGAAAGGAAAGTATAAATACCAAAGGCATGATGGTAGCACTCAGTTTCAAAAAGCATTCTTGTTTAAAGAAAGGCAAAAATATCCAGTTTATAAAAAGCAGTATTTGAGACAAGCTCAGACATTTCAGTAGAGTTGAAGCAGAATGAAGTTATGTTTCAAAGAGCTAATGGAGGGGGGAGCACAGATGTGATCATGCAGTCTGCAGCTCTAGGACAGTAAGCAAAATGAGTGGCTGAATGCTTCTGTTCAGCAGTATGGAGCACAAACCCCATGAGGAGAGGCTGAGGGAGCTGGGGTTGTTTAGCCTAGAAAAGAGGAGGCTCAGGGGTGATCTCATTGCTGTCTACAACTCCCTGAAGGGAGGATGTAGCCAGGTGGGGGTTGGTCTCTTCTGCCAGACAAGCAGCAATAGAAGGGGACACAGTCTCAAGCTGTGCTGGGAGAGGTCTAGGTTGGATGTTAGGAGGAAGTTGTTGTCAGAGAGAGTGATTGGCATTGGAATGGGCTGCCCAGGGAGGTGGTGGAGTCACCATCCCTGGAGGTGTTCAAGAAAAGACTGGATGAGGCACTTAGTGCCATGGTCTGGTTGACTGGATAGGGCTGGGTGCTAGGTTGGACTGGATGATCTTGGAGGTCTCTCCCAACCTGTTTGATTCTATGATTTGAGAAATGTTACTAGAAGTGTATCTAAAACACTGTCAAGAGGGCAAACAGGTAAAACACAGATGTTTCAGCCAAAAAACAAAACCCCTGCATTTACCCACAGTGCCAATTGCTCTTCTAAACCACCAAGTGTACTTTTCAGTTGGCCTCCTGGCCCCTGCCTACTCCCAGCATGGTTGGAAAAGTCACAAGGAACAAAGGCAACAGCTAAGTGGTTATGGAGTTTGTGCTATCAACACAAGAGAGGCTTCATGGCACATGTTGGGCAATCAAGTGTAAGAGAATTAGTGATGAACTTCTAGCTGTAGAGCCCAGAGCTGAGAGAACACAGCCTGATGCACACTTATCTTGAAAACTGGATGCCTGGCAGCAGCTAAAGGCACTGAGTGTTCTGGCTCAACAGATGCAGATTTTCCCACAAAGCAGAGTTTAACTCCACCTCCCCTCCAATAAAACCTTACCAGCTCTACTGCTAACATGCTCTGAAGACCAATACTAATGCATTATTCTCACTTCTAAGCAGAGCATAGCAACACCAGTTTAAACACACTGTGGATCTTTGTTCAGTCAAATCAGTGATTCAACAACATTCATCTCATGAGGATTTGTAAGGGGTTTTTTTAATATCCTTTTACATTTAAGAGTTTAAAACACATCTCTGAAAGCACAGCCTAAGCAAGATTCATCTTCACCTTCAAAAAAGCAAAATTCAGGTGTTTTGAAGCACTGCTGTAGTTGTTCTAGGCTACATTTAACACTTCTGGTGTTGCTTTTCTAGGAGGGTGCACAGGAGCCCAAGCTAAGAGTCACAGTAGCTGGGTAAAAATGAGATTGGTCCTTCAGTTACTTAAGTTCTTACAACCTTATCTGGTAGTAAGCAGTTCAAGTTTCAGAGATCCTGTAACTGCCAAATCTTACACCAAAAGAAACTTTCTTTCCCTGCAAAGTGAACACATGGATCAATAAAAAGCCTACAGGCAAGCACAGATTCTGATCTGCACAACCACCAAGCCTCATTACAAGACTCATTACTCTTTTCCTGGCACCTAACTAAAACCTTAACCCTAGAGCACACTGCTTACAGCTGAAACTGGTGGGTATGCACTAGACTGTTTTTCTGGCTAGTGTAACATCAGTTAAGAAAAATGCAAAGCAAAAGATTCCTGATTTGCAGCAAAATATTTAAGTGGCAACGTTGCAAAGACAAAGTTTATGAAGGAAAAAAAATATCAAGACTAAATCTACAGGAGTGAATTACTTAAACAACCACCTGCTTTTAAAAATCAGAACAGCAGCAACTGCTCTTTCCATTGGGTTTTTTTTTTTAGCCTTCTATTAAATAAAAGCAGGGATATAGGAATTAAGGATATAGAATGGGAACAAGAGAATTGCTTAGCACTGCAGACATCCAGAATATTCTCACTGGGTCCTGGAGTCACACTGCTCCCCCCTTCAAAAGAACTCATCTTCAGAAGTCACAGAATCATATGATGAAGGAGGTTGGAAGAGACCTCCAAGCTCAGCCAGTCCAACCTGGCACCCAGCCCTGCCCAACCAACCAGACCATGGCACTAAGTGCCCCAGCCAGGCTTGGCTTCAATACCTCCAGGCACGGCCACTCCACCACCTCCCTGGGCAGCCCATTCCAATGCCAATCACTCTCTCTGACAGCAACTTCCTCCTAACATCCAGCCTAGACCTGCCCTGGCACAGTTTGAGGCTGTGTCCCCTTCTTCTGTTGCTGCGTGCCTGGCAGCAGAGTCGAGTCCAAGCCCACCTGGCCACAGCCTCCCTGCAGGCAGCTGCAGACAGCAATGAGCTCTGCCCTGAGCCTCCTCTGCTGCAGGCTGCACACCCCCAGCTCCCTCAGCTTCTCCTCACAGTGCTGTGCTCCAGGCCCCTCCCCAGCCTTGCTGCCCTTCTCTGGACACCTTCCAGCACCTCAACATCTCTCTTGAATTGAGGAGCCCAGAACTGGACACAGCACTCAAGGTGTGGCCTGACCAGTGTTGAGTACCAGCACCCCCAGGTCCCTTTCTTCCTGGCTTCTCTCCAGCCACTCTGTCCCCAGCCTGTAGCTCTGCTTGGGGTAAAATGAGTGTTTACTCACTTTAGACCCCATGAAAAACCCAGGTTACACAGGTCTAGGCCTTCCTCAGCACACAGCAACAAAGAAGAAATCTTATAAAAAAACATCCCTGTTGTATGTGCATCTCAAATACTAACAGCACAAAACATGAGGGAGGCAGCCAAGAAAGATTACATGTGGCAGGAACCAAACACCTCACCAAGTGTCTCCCCTTCCTACAAGACATCTCCCTACAAAACTACAAGTAGGTAGATGCAACTCAACTGTTTTGAGTTCACATTTTAAGCTTCTATTTTTAAAATAAAAGTGACCTTTGCACTCAGGATGACTTAAGCCTCTTAGTGCAAATATATCTACTTCTGTCTTGTTTATCCTGTAGTCTTAAGGGCTTACTTCTTTGAATGTATTCAAGATCAAATAAAGAATAAAAAGATGAAAAAGTCAATTGCTGCAATGGCTAAAAACAACAGCTGTGGGTATCCATTCCAGGCTTCTCTCACCTCATCAATGGTATGAAGCAGCAACACATTTCAGATGAAAAAGCAACCTTGGAGTTTGCAGATTGCTGCAGAAGTGAAACCTGTTAAAATAGTCTCATTAAGAATTAACACAGCAATGAAGACTCTCCCTTCCCTTGATGTCAGGTAGCAGGTGAAAGCACAAGTTTCAAGTATTTAACCAACTTCAAAACCTGTAGTTTTTAGTAGTATTTTGTAGTTTTGTGTAGTACTTAACCAACTTAAAAAACTGAGTGCTGTATCCAGTTCTGGGCTACTCAATTCCACAGAGATGTTGAGGTGCTGGAGTAGGACAAAGAAGGTGGTGAGGGGCCTGGAGCACAGCCCTATAAGGAGAGGCTGAGGGAGCTGGGGGTGTACAGCCTGCAGAAGAGGAGGCTCAGGGCAGAGCTCATTGCTGTCTGCAGCTGCCTGAAGGGAGGCTGTAGCCAGGTGGGGTTGGGCTCTGCTGCCAGGCAAGCAGCAACAGAAGAAGGGGACACAGTCTCAAGCTGTGGCAGGGGAGGTCCAGGCTGGATGTGAGGAGGAAGTTGTTGGCAGAGAGAGTGATTGGCATTGGAATGGGCTGCCCAGGGAGGTGGTGGAGTCGCCATTCCTGGAGGTGTTGAAGCCAAGCCTGGCTGGGGCACTTGGTGCCATGGTCTGGTTGGTTGGGCAGGGCGCCAGGTTGGACTGGCTGAGCTTGGAGGTCTCTTCCAACCTGCTTGATTCTATGATTCTCTGAACTAATGATAAAAAATGGCAGGCAAGCTGAGTTTGGCCTATCTTATCTCCCAAGAAGTTAATTTTCTAAGCTACCCCTCCATTTAAAAATCAATTCCTGAAAAAAACCTTCTAGCATGAACTTGGATTTGTACAAGAGACCTCTACTTCAGAATGCAAAATACTACTTCTAGAAGAATGAATCCATCTGATTGTTCCTGGTTTGGTCTTCTGAAAGAGAAAGGTACACCCAAAATTCCTTAGTGCTTTCTCCTTGACATACCTGTTCCTGCAAAAGGATGTTCACAACAATTCACAAGCAAAAGGCAGACAGAAAGCAGTCACTCAGGACAGGGAGAAAGATGCAAGACCAGCATGCTTATGCATGTTTAAAAGCATTTTAACATGCTTTACACCACCCAACGTGTTATCTCTCAAGAAAGAGAAGGAGTTTTTAAAGAATGCTTTCTAGTGGAACATATTTATTACCATTAGAAGCTAAAAGGAGCTACAGTACTGTTCTGCATGCTTGCTACAGGGATGGCACCTGGTAATTCCAGTTCTCAGTTTAAGACTGGACATGCACTGCAGTATGGAATCATAGAATCAGTCAGGGTTGGAAGGGACCACAAGGATCAGCCAGTTCCAACCCCCCCTGCCATGCCCAGGGACACCCTACCCTAGAGCAGGCTGCACACAGCCTCAGCCAGCCTGGCCTCAAACACCTCCAGCCATGGGGCCTCAACCACCTCCCTGGGCAACCCATTCCAGCCTCTCACCACTCTCATGCTCAACAACTTCCTCCTCACAGCCAGCCTGACTCTCCTCACCTCCAGCTTTGCTCCATTCCCCCCAGTCCTGGCACTCCCTGAGAGCCTAAAAAGTCCCTCCCCAGCTGCTTTGTAGCCCCCTTCAGATCCTGGAAGGCCACAAGAAGGTCACCTGGGAGTCTCCTTTGCTCCAAACTGCACAGCCCCAATTCTTTCAGTCTGTGCTCACAGCAGAGCTGCTGCAGCCCTCTCAGCATCCTCCTAGCCCTGCTCTGGACACACTCCAGCATCTCCACATGCCTCTTGTCATAGGGCTCCAGAACTGGATGCAGTACTCCAGGTGGGGTCTCACCAGTATATCAAATACAAACCTACTATTTGCCCCAACATTCTGTCCAATTTAACTATCCAGTTCCAAAAGAGGTGCTTAATTAAAAACACAGCAATACCAAAAATTGACACACACAGAACACACATCCTTCCTCCTAGGAATTAAGTGTTAAGGCAGCTAAATAGAAGGCAGATAAAAACTGGGAGTGGATTCTCAAATGTGTTATCCTCAAAAAGAAGACAATCAGGCTTTGCATGAGCACTCCCTAAACAATTCAGTGACTCCTGTTTCCATGTTTCAATTCACTCTGTTTAACAGAGGAAGTGCAATTGTTGGCTTCTCATGTGCCTATCATCTGCTCCAAGCCAGCCTTCTGAAAACACATCAGTTCCATGACAAAAACCCAAGCCAATCACAGCAGAAGTTGTACTGCAAGACTGGAGGAGGAGTGGTGTCCTTAGTACTTCACAAGCAACAAAAGATGTTAACATTCAGAAATAAAACCATTATGACTGACTTGAAACCTGTGGAGCAAAAGAGGAAAGGCTCCCTCTTCACTGAGCAAAAAGACCATAGCTTCAGCCCTCAAGAACAAACACTGCACAGCAAACCTACTTACATTCAGTCCTTCAGGACTATATTTTGCTTGTGGAAGTTTTTTTAATGCCTGGCTAATAGGCTTGCTAAGTTCATTCATTATTTACAGCCTATCTGGAGAAAAAGATAGGCCTCTCCCATTTACTTCGGTTTTCTTTCCCCTTTGCACCTCTCCACTATCAGCTTCCCTCTGGCCCCTGCAGCTGCTATCTGCCTTGCACAAAACGATTCTGCCTGCATAGCTCACCAGCAGCCAGCAGTCCTCCAAACCAACTTCCAGCTGTTCAGACATCCTTTGCATCCTTTGCCACAGCACGGGTCAGACCACCAAGTACTTGCATTTGCCAGAAGCCAGATGCTTTACATGTAAAACTGATGAGGTTTGGTATCCCAAGGTTCCTGTAAAAGCCCAATCACTGTAAGATTACTCTGTGGATTCGCTACAGGTTAGCTGACTAGGTTATTACTCTACTAGTGCTCCCTGACAAAAGTTCAAACACAAACAAATGCATTTCTAAGCACCTCAGGCAGCTCTCCTGGAGATCTCTGCCTCAAAGCCAAAAGGTTCCACAGCTGGGTTTCTCTTTCTCCCTGCAGCTGAGGGTCAGGAGCACTGATCTGATTTAGAATCATAGAAATCAGCGCAGGTTGGAAAGGACCACAAGCATCATCTAGTTCCAACTGCCATGCCATGGGCAGGGACACCCTACCCTAGAGCAGGCTGCACACAGCCTCAGCCAGCCTGGCCTCAAACACCTCCAGCCATGGGACCTCAAGCCTCTCCCTGGGCAACCCATTCCAGCCTCTCACCACTCTCCTGCTCAACAATTTCCTTCTCATATCCAGTCTGAATCTACCCATCTCCAGCTTTGCTCCATTCCCCAAAGTCCTGGCACTACCTGATAACCTCAAAAGTCCCTCCCCAGCTTTATTTTGTAGGCCACTTCAGATCCTGGAAGGCCACAAGAAGGTCACCTGGGAGCCTCCTCTGCTCCAAACCCAACAGCCCCAACTCTTTCAGTCTGTGCTCACAGCAGAGCTGCTGCAGCCCTCTCAGCATCCTCCTGGCCCTGCTCTGGACACACTCCAGCATCTCCACAGCCCTCTGGTCCCAGGGGCTCCAGAACTGGATGCAGGACTCCAGGTGGGGTCTCAGCAGAGCACAGCAGAGGGGAAGAATCCCCTCCCTGGCCCTGCTGGCCACACTTCTGTTGCTGCAGCCCAGAAAGCCAAGCAGAACCTGGGCTGCAAGTGCACACTGCTGGCTCCTCTTGAGCTTCTCCTCCACCAGCACTCCCGAGTCCCTCTCCTCAGGGCTGCTCTCCACTCAGTCACTGCCCAGCCTGGATTTGTGCCTGGCATTGCCCTGACCCAGATGCAGGACACTGCACTTGGTCTTGTTGAAGCTCATGAGGTTGGCTTGTGCCCACCTCTCCAGCCTGTCTAGGCCCCTCTGGATGGCATCCCTCCCCCCCAGCCTGTCTGCTGCCCCCACACAGCTTAGTGTCATCAGCAAACTTCCCAAACATGTCGATTCAACATCTGTCTTGCAGTACAGCCACCTCCCTTTGCAGAGTCAGTGGCAATCAGTTGCATTCTACACCAGCACAGCTTTTAAGCAAAAGCAGTTTATAAAGCAGGCAAAAGCTTTTGTATCACTAAAAAAGAGACACCAAAGTTATCCTCCTTGAGTCTGGCCTTATGAACTCCCTGTTGTGAAGTGTTGTTTCAGTATGATAAACTATCAGGTTATTTACATATAGCAAGTACTCCAACAGATGCACAGAAGAGCCTTCTACAAGTTTCTTATTCCAGCCTCTAAGGTATTCCAATCCAACAGCAAAATCAAAGGTCAGCAAGCTCAACCCCTCATGAGGATTACAGGGAAACAGAAGGGTTGCTAAGAGTCCATCATGAAAGACTGTTTCCACAAGAGAGCTCTTCAGCACTGAAGCATATGTTCAGACTAGCAGAGAACAGCAACATAATTGGAGGCATCTTCCCCAGCAATTCTGGTTGGTGTTTCTCAAGCAGTGAAGTGTTTCACATACCTTGTAAGGGTTTTGAGCAACTTCTCAGACTGTCATGTTTGTATTTCTAAATCCAGATTGAGGCAGCCCATTTATTGTGCAGTCACTACTGAATCTTACACTTGGTGTAATACAAATCAGAAAGATGAAAAGGCACAATACCAAATTCAAACACCTGGAGTTCTCTGACTTGTGGCCAGATCACCTATGAAGGTCAAACTACAGTCTCACAAGAACAAAAGCCAGATTTCTTTGACCCTGTCATAAATAACACTCCTCAAGCAGGGAGAGAAGACTTTGTTACTGCTAGCAGCTACATCTCAGAAGCTCAGAGAGCTGGAGCAGCTCTGCCATGAGGACAGACTGAAAGAGTTGGGGTTGTGCAGGCTGCAGAAGAGGAGGCTCCCAGGTGACCTTCTTGTGGCCTTCCAATATCTGAAAAAAGCTGGGGAGGGACTTTTTAGGCTGTCAGGGAGTGCCTGGACTGGGGGGAATGGAGCAAAGCTGGAGATGGGTGGGTTCAGCCTGGCCATGAGGAGGAAGTTGTTCAGCATGAGAGTGGTGAGAGGCTGGCACAGGTTGCCCAGAGAGGTGGTTGAGACCACATCCATGGAGGTGTTTAAGGTCAAGCTGGATGAGGCTCTGGGCAGCCTGCTCTAGAGTAGAATGTCCCTGCTCATGGCAGGGGGGTTGGAACTAGCTGATCCTTGTGGTTCCTTCCAACCCTGACTGATTCTATGATTCCACAATGGAAGAGGGCAATCCAGATAATCAGAAACTTCCCATAAGACCACCACTGGGTTTTAGCTCTGGGTCTGAACTTCCAAGTGCAGCACAAATCCACAAGCAGAGCACAACCTGCAGGATGTGAGGTTTACCAAAAGAAGAAAGAGACTAGAAAACAAAACAAAAAATAGCTAAACCTTCCTTTCTTTTCAAACAACTCTTTTCCAGCTGAGATTTTAGCATGTGCTGCCTTTACAGAGGAATCCAGGTAGATCTTGCTGAAGCTTCCCTCCCTCTTTATCACTAAACCCAGGAAATGTTTGGGAGAAAGGAGCAGGTGAGAATAATCCTCCCTTCTCTCTTTATTTTCACTCTAGCACCATCACATCAGAGAAAATAAACCAAGCAATGTGCCTTAAGGCTCAGACTATTTATATGATGTGCTTAGATGTGAAAAAAAAACATTTCAACACCAAGTTGGGATGCTGCAAGTGTGTCTGATTGCAAAATAAACTAAGACAGAAAAAGCCCCAGAAGACCCTGACTGCCACACCAAGCCTCAGCACGGGTCTGTGAGCCACAGGCCGTGGGAGCTTGGGAAAGTGCTCTGCGGAGCTGTCAGCAATACGCTTGGCCTGTTTTCACCTCCCTCACCAAGCATTCACCACCAGCCACGGTTTGCAGAGGCATGGGAAGGGTGGGGCTGGCACACAGGGCTGGAGACATTGCACCACCAAAACAGGGATGGGATGGAAGGAGCTCTAAGTCCTCAAAACAAGGACTGAGGGAGATAGGGCTTGGAGAGGAGCCTGAGGAGTGACCTCATTAATGGTTATGAATATGTAAAGGGTGAGTGCCAAGAGGCTGGAGCCAGGCTCTGCTGGGTGATGCCCAATGCCAGGACAACGGGCAATGAGTGAAAGCTGAGGCATAGGAAGTGCCATGGAAACATGAGAAGAAATTTTGTCACTGTAAGGGTGACAGAGCACTGGAACAGGCTGCCCAGAGGGGTTGTGGAGCTTCCCTCTCTGGAGATATTCCAGACCTGCCTGGATGTGTTCCTGTGTGACCTGGTATAGGTGACCCTGCTCTGGCAGGGGGCTTGGACTGGGTGAGCTGTCAAGGTTCCTTCCAGTCCCAACCTTCTGTGAGGGACATACCAGGTACCACATTCACTCAAAAAAACAAAGCATTGTGCCAGACAGTGAGGCTGATCTTAAACCAGTTTTTCATCACAAGAGAGATGGATACACATGGGACAATAAATTCCTTCAATACTTAGACTGAAGCACTGATGTTGCAGTTGTAATAGACACCTGCCACAAGCTACTGGTTACAGTAGTTTCTCTGTAGGTATCACCAGTTTCCCAAGCCTGCCAAATACCCCAAATGAGACTAGACCGCCTCAGTACAGTGTTGCTAACACACCACTAACCTCATAAAGGTTCACTGGACACAACTGCTGTTTTCAACTAAAACCAGTGAAGGAAAAATGCATTATAGATATTAGGTTGAAAATTCTTGCCTCCTGAAATAGCAGACTAATTTTCCCTCTTGTTCTTTTAAAACAAAAAGTTGGAGCCAAGACTCAACAGAACTCACAGGTATCTTTCCATTGATCCTACACAGCATCAACTTTTGTTTGACAAAGACAGGTTTATACATGTTTTAAGATGCTTTTAAAATACTGACCATTTGTCTGTTATGGGAGAGCATTTTGGAAGCAAAGCCAGGAGTTGTAAACAGCTCTATAACTCCTGGCACAAATCACCATCTATACATTACATAACAGACAAGAGCAAAGCAGCTGATGAGGTTCCAAAGCTGCCAGAGCGGAATTGAGATTCCTACCATCCCTAGCTCACTGCCTCCTGCTCCTCAGGACAGTGCCCTGCCTCTTCTTTAAGGTACATGCCACCAGAGTTCTCTGCAGAGCCACACTTCAAACTCAGAGACTAAATAATCCTGTTTTCAAAAAAGTGGCACAAGCAGAGAGCTGCAAGCAGGAGTGACTGGGAGAGGAGCCACAGGTCTCGTCAATAATTTCAACCCCTCCATACCAAAGACTGTTTCAAAACCCTTCTCTTACTTGCAGAGATGTTAGTAAACCATCTGTGTAATAGCAGGACACTTTCACTTAGCATAATACCAGGAGATGTGTGGGGTTCTGACATCTTGTCCATCATAAAAGAACCAGCACTGTTGATTTAAGACACTTGAAGGCTACAAGGAAGCAGGCTCTGGAACAAGAACACCACACTCATCTCACATGCACTCCTGCTCCAAGCTGAACTTCACAGAATCACAGAATGACTCCCAGAATATCTCTATTTCCTAGGTGGTCTCAACTCCACAAGATTATTTCCCCTCAATAATTTCAATGGTAACCTTGAGAACCTTCTGTGAGATTATAAACTTAGTGTAAATGTTAAAGAACACTAAGAGGATGAAGCTGCCACTGGCCAAAACCAGGTGCTACTGCACACACTTGGAAAGCAGAATTGCAAACCAGATTCACTTGTCAAAGTTTTCCTTCTCTAAATCAAGGGAGATAAAGTATCTAACTACAGCAGCATTAGCAAAGAAGCTAAACTTAATTTCTTTCACAAGCATGTTTTAGGTGTAGAGTATCTGGTCTAGACCAGAAAGCTCTCCTAGAACAACTATGGATGTCAGAACACACAACAGAGTGGCATCATAAATACTAGTAAAAGGTCTTGGGAACACATCTTCAAACAGGAGAAGAACCATGTTGTTGCTCTGCTTGAGTTAAGAGGCAGGATGACAGCCTAAGCACATTAATTTCTGCCATTAAGTCTTTATGTATTAGCTGAACTGATAGTGTGAACATCATTATTATAAAGACCTATTTATCAGTTCCTACACAAGCTACCTAGTTTTGAAAACAGTACTTTAAGGCCCAATTTACAAATCAGCATGCTAAAGATAGTCACAACAAACAACCACCACACACATACACATGTGTGAGGAGACACCAGCACGTTAAAAGAACCCAAATGCTTTTTACTTTATTTTTCTTCTTGGCTATTTACTATATGTCAAACTTGATTGGATACTGTGATAGGTATCACAGTCTCATTTATTCCAATTACTGTTTACTAAAACTAGGGACACAGTCAGATGGTTCCTTAGTGTATCAGAACGTATGCAGATGCTCATTAAACATAAGAATCTTGCTCAGCAAAGCTAAGTGTATATATATGTGGTAATAAATAACCTGTTGGATTTCCACCCAGACCTCCAGCATTTCACTGAATCACCAATGTGCTATTCCACTGCAGTGCAAAGGTTTTTTCTTAGGAGAAAAAAAAACTCCTCTTAGGAGGAAAAAAAAATATGAGAAAGCTCCAGTTAATGCTAATAAAGATTCGAGTTTTGCATTCAGCCATTAACATGGATGGGGAGATGGAGGTGTGTCTTTATGTCCAAAAAAACCCCTCCTAGACAGACCTAAGTCTTTTGAGAGCAGGTTTCTATAACTCAAGAAGGATGCTTTCAACTCAGAGAAACAGGAGGTCTTCCATATCTTCTTCTAAAGAAACAAAAGGTGCAGTAACAAAGAAATATTGTCTCACTAAACCACTTCTGTCACTTCAGAAGCAGGCTGTACTTTTTAGCTGTGTAAATGTACAGCTGATGAAAAGAGCCAAGGCTCATAGGTCTTTGATAATTAAGTTCTCACTATCAAAGATGTAAATAGACAGCATCAGTGAGCACAGTTGCTTTTACAACTTCTCTTCAAGAAGTTTTAGCTAGGGGATCTAGAGAGGTTTCTCCTTTTTTCCTCTGGGACGATCAGGAACGATTTTTTACATTAATCTCTTCGGCCTTCAGAGCAGGAGCCAAAGGCTCAACAATTACAGTCACTACTGCATTGGTCATAGGAAATACAGTCCTGACCCAGGACTATTCAGGAGGTCTCTCCAATCACCAGGATGTCTTCTGTGGCATGTTTTATTTAAATATTCTAATTAAATTAGGCATTTTTCATCAATAGGCTTCAGTTTAAAGGGACGCAACCTAGATTGTTTCTTTTCCCTCATCCCACAACTCCGTGGCTCAGTTGATGTGATGCACGGCACGGCCCTGCTTGCCTCACCCTTCAGCAGTGAGAAAAGAGGGGCAGAAGCCAGACCTGGGGGCAGCCTCAGCGTCCAGCTCTCCGCAACCCTGCATGGAGATGCCCCCCGAATGGCAATGGCGAGCAGCTGACACCAAACCGTTCGGGCTGCAGAGCACCGAGGGGAAGAGGAAGGAGAAGACTAAATCCCAACCCCAACACCCGCACCGCCACCTCTTGCCTCGCAAGGCGGAAAGCGGTCCCGGGTGCCTCCGTCCCTAACGTCGGAGGCGGCGCGGCGGAGAGCGGCAGGAGGGCTGCGCGGCTGTCCCTCGCCCCGCCACAGCCAGGCGGAGGTTCCGCAGCCGCCAGCAGCACGAAGCCTCCTGCCCTAACTGCGCAGCGGGGCCGGATCGAGCTCCGCTGACGGGCGGCTCACAGCAGCGCGGGGGGCCGCGGGCAGCGGCGGAGGCCCGAGACAAGGCCCCGCGGGAGCCACCGCCTCACGGGAGGCGGGCGAGCGACGGCCGTGGGGCGGAGCGCGGCCGGGCGCCCGCCTCCCCAGCACGGCGGGGCGGTGAATCACGCTCCCGTCCGTCTCCTCCCTCCCCCCTCCTCCATCTCAGCAGCGCCCTCAGCCTCTCTCCTCCATACAAAAGCAAAATGTCCGCCATCTTCACAGGCTGCTGCTGCCGCCGCCGGGCCGGACCGAGCTACGCCGCGCCGCCGCCTGGCGAAGGGCGGCCCCGCGGCGGGGCCAGGACGGCCGCGGCGGGGCTAGGGCGGGCGCGGGGGGGGTTATTACCTTGATACAGTAAGGCGGCTCGTCGAAGGTAACCAGCATGTACCTGTCGCCGCGGCTGGCCGGGTCCCGGGCCCGCAGCTGCGGAGAGAGCGGAGAGAAGCAGCGTGAGCGAACGAAGGGGACGATCGGGGGCGGTGGCAGCAGAGGCCTCTCCCGGCCCAGCACTCACCTTCATGAAGATCTCCACGGCGCCCTTGGCGATATCCAGGTAGCTGGTGCCTAGATACGCCCGCTGGTTCATGGAGGCGGACGTGTCTATGAGGAAGAGGAGGATCGGCATGGTCCAGGCAGAGCCCCGGCCCGCCGGGCACCCTGCGGGGAGGAGTGAGAGGGGGGGAGCGGCTGGTTCGCTCACTCACTCCCCCTGGCTGGCCGCCTGTCCACCCGCCCAGGCTCGGCTCAGCTCGGCTCGGCTGGCTCCGGCTGCGGCCCTGGCGGCTCGCTACTGAGCTGCTGTGTTCGCTGAGACTCAACTTCTCTTCCCGAGCTTCCAGCAGCACCATGTGACCAGCGCGCACGCCATTGGCTGCCAATTATACCTGCATTTGCATATTCAGGGCGGGGGGGGGGCGGGGAGGTGCCGCCGGCGGAGCGCTCCGCGTGCGCGCCTCAGCTGTCAGCGCGCCCCGCCCCTCTGCGGGGTTCCCCGCCCCTCGCTTCAGGGGCCGCTCCGGGAGCTGCTGGGGCCCGCGAAGCCGGCGGGGCTGGCCTCAGCCTTTACCCTGTGAGCCTCCGGTAGCAGCGGTAACCGGCCCGGTTCTGTGGCTGACGCCCATAGGGCAAGCCGCTGCCTCACACCTGGACTCCCATACCGTGGCCTGTCCTGGCTACGGCGTAGCCTCGGCGCCCCACATGGTACTCGATGGCCCGGGAGCGGCAGCGGGGCTTAGGGAGGTGGGCAGGAGCTGTAGGCTGACCCTGGAGAACCGAGCGAAGGAGCTCTTCTAATCAGCTGGTGGTATAATCGCTCTGTTTCTGGCCTGCAAAGGTTTCACGTAAGCTCTAAATCCTCAGCCCTCCACAGAGGATTGTTTCCCAGTCGGGGAACAGCTACTCCACAGGCAGTGGCCTACCTGTGGCTGTTAGCAGTGCACAGAAGTGCTCACAGGGCACCCACTCCGTGAGTAAAGGCAGGGTGACAATAAAGTGCTGTAAAAACGAAAATACATAAACTCCTGTGTTATTTCCTACCACTCAGGTGAAAAAAAAGAAGAAGTTGCAGGGTGAAAGAAGTGATAAATTGCTCTGTAATTCAAGAAATGAGCTCTGTGCTCTTGGGTTGAGGTTGGATGTCGTTAGAAACCATTTAGTGAACCTGCTGTAGTTTAACTACAGCTTTAATGCTCTCCTGGTGGCTTGCTGCTGGAGCATTACAGCTTGTGAAGAGTGCTTTTCCTATGCCAGTCTTTTCCCTATGCTGCTTTCTCTCGACAGAGAAATCTCCTTAAGGTCAGGATCTGTCTCCATTGGTCCTGTAAAGAATTCATTTATTGTCAGTCTTCAGCTAGGTTATATAATCACTCTGGAGAAGGCTGAGAGGGGATCTGAGCTGAGGGCTGGGGGTCAAGTGGAGGGGGCCAAGCTCTTTTGGGTGGTGCACAGCAATAAGCCCAGGACCAATGGATGCAAACTGGAACAGAGAAGGTTTCAGCTCCACAGGAGGAGAAACTTCTTTGGCGTGAGGGTGCCAGAGCCCTGGAGCAGGCTGCCCAGAGAGGCTGTGGAGTCTCCTTCTCTGGAGCCTTTCCAAACCCACCTGGATGCATTCCTGTGTGGACTGCCCTAAGTGCTGCTGCTTTGGCAGGGGGTTGGACTGGATGATCTCTGGAGGTCCCTTCCAGCCTCTGACATTCTGTGATAAAACTGCTGTGCTCTTGAGCAGGCTGGGCTGGGCCCTGGCATACACACAGGCCCCAGCAGCCACTACTGATTGTAACTGGGTAAGTGGAAAGAGACTGGAGAAACATTTAGCACTATGTCTGCTCGTGAGTGCTTGTTTGCTTCCAGAACTCAATCAAAAAAAACAACCCACAAAAGCAGCACATAGTTGAAAATGATAATTAAGAAACTGGTGTTGTTTTCCAGCTCTTACCTTCAAAAGCTGTTTACAGGTGGGGGTTTTGTGCTTCATTTGACCAGCAGGCAGAGAGTCAGGTTTCAGTTTTCACTCTGTCTTTGTAAAGCATTCGGACAACGCTGTTGTTTCACAACACAACAGCTGAACTCTAACAAGCCCCAACACAAAGCATTATCAATCATTATGATACCTGTCTTGATTAAAATAATTAGAGATGTAAATTCACATCATTCAGGGAGGTACTTGTCCCCTTTGTCACCAAAATTCAGCGTCCTAGTACAGGACAGTGGCAAGTCTCTATTTTGCTTTTGTCTTTTTGATATTTTTACCTTTGCAAATGTTTTTTTCTTACGACATAAAATAATCTCATTTTAATGACTCAAAAGTGGATCAATTAATGGTTGAAAAGCAGCTCATTTTGAAAAGCAAACCTTCATTCTCTTTATCCAGAGACTTCATTCTCTTTATCATAGAATCAACCAGGTTGGAAGAGACCTCCAAGATCATCCAAAGACTCCATTCTCTTTCTCCATACCCTCTCCATTAGCTGCATCTGTGCAAGTGCAGCTGTTGTCAGGGCTTTTGAATTTTAACAATCGTAGCAGAAGTGCCAGGTGAGATGAAGAGAGAAATATTTTTACCCAGGTCATTAGTGCACATGAATGGAGCTGCACTGAAGGAAGTGGGATTTGAGTATCTACAGATAAAGACAAAAATGTAGATACCATATTTCTGTACCACTGCATGTTAGCCTGGGAAGCAACTCCTGGAATAGGAATAGCCTTGCTAAGGCTGAATGGAAACTAAACTATTGGTGGAAGATGCCAGCTAATACTGCTAGGTCCCAGTGCTGACAACTTGACGAGGTCACCTATGCATTTCTCTCACATCAACCAGATGAGATCAGACACTAACTTGTGCCTCCAGCTGACCTCAGCCAAACTGAACTGGCAGTCTGGAGGCCCTGTGTCCCGCAGCTTCCTCAAGTCAGGCTGTACGAAACATTAAGCAATTAGAAGTTCATCTCTTTATAAATATTTGGTTGGTTGGGGTTTCTTTTTGTTTATTTGTGTGTTTTATTCCAGACTACCAGATACCTAAAAGCCACATCTCTCACATCCAAACATAGTATTTAAAGGTCAAAATGAAACTCTCTTGCTTCCCTTTTCAGAGATTGACCTTTCCAAGGGCAGCAGCAGGCAAGGTTCTCCCTCTTTCTCTGTTGAGGGTTTTGGCTTTGAAACCTGCTCCTGCTGAACAGCACAAGAGCTGAAGTCTAGCAATTTTTTGGGGCACAATGCAAGACATTTATATAGTTCAATGAGACTTCTTTATTTTCTTAGTTGTTATTCCTGAAAACAACAGACATGACAGTTGCTACTGTGCATGAATGCAGCTAGAGTTGGTGGTTCTTCACTGCTCCTCCATAGAACTTGTGTCTGCAGCCCTGACTACCTGGCAGCTATGTCAGCAGGCACTTTGTTACAGCTATAAAGCTCAAACTTTTCTTGGTTTTTAAATTGAAATTACACTCATCTGTGTTTCTTCAACTGCCATAGTTAAAGAAATTGCCTCTGTGGGGAAATTAATCAGACCAGCTAATACAGATTAAGCTTTCCTCTAATTAAATATTTTGAAATAGCTCTTGTGAAGATGTTTTACCCCACAGTAAAAAGAAACATTCTGGAAGAACAGTTTCAGGCAATTTCTGACCAAATGGATCGGTGGAATTTTTCTTTGTTGTGCTGATCATAGAATCAACCAGGTTGGAAGAGACCTCCAAGTTCATTCAGTCCAACCTAGCACCCAGCCCTGGCCAATCAACCAGACCATGGCACTAAGTGCCTCATCCAGGCTTGGCTTCAACACCTCCAGGGATGGCGACTCCACCACCTCCCTGGGCAGCCCATTCCAATGCCAATCACTCTCTCTGCCAACAACTTCCTTCTAATATCCAGCTTAGACCTCCCCTGGTACAGTCTGGTGTATCAGGGCTAAATATTCTCACTCATCAGCAGTTAGCTGCTCTGAAGCCAAACACTGGAAAAGTCCAGGCTGCTTCTGCCAATGTTACACAGCCCCTTCTGAAAACAAATCTAAAAGCAAAGCAGTGTTCTTCAGGATATTGCTCAGCAGTGCTTTTGTTTGGTTGTTTGGTTGGGGTTTGGTTTGGTTTAGGTTTGTTTTGATTTTTGTTTGTTTTGCTAGCTTGCAACTACAGTACAAATTGCCACGAGGTTGTAACTTGCCTCTTCAGGATTTCAGCCCCTTTCACTTGCCCCACCTCCTTTCTGGAATCATTCCACTAAAGACAAACAAGAGTTTGGAAGCTTGACTCAGAACTTGCTCCTCCACTGCCTTTCAGGCATCTGGGTTTGCACTCTAAAGGACAGTAACAGAAGCTGTGGTGTAAATCCCACATTTCTGTGGGCCATCAGACTTGGTCTAAGTCTCCCATGGAGATGTGCACCTGAAATCCTTTTCACAGGCTTCAGCCAATTCAAGAATTCCATTTTCAGCTGAAGTATAAATAACAGGCTACGGAGACATCAGATAGCAGCCTGGCCACGAGGAGGAAGTTGTTGAGCAGGAGAGTGGTGAGAGGCTGGAATGGGTTGCCCAGGGAGGTGGTTGAGGCCCCATGGCTGGAGGTGTTTGAGGCCAGGCTGGCTGAGGCTGTGTGCAGCCTGCTCTAGGGTAGGGTGTCCCTGCTCATGGCAGGGGGGTTGGAACTGGCTGCTCCTTGTGCTCCTATCCAACCCTGACTGATTCAATGATTCTATGACATGCCCTGACTGCAGTAGCTTTTCTGCTGATGACTGTGCATAAATACTGCCCTGTGAGTGTCATATTTAACCACAAAAAGAGAAAACTGTGTGCTGAGGAAAGTAAGTCAAGGCAACTCTTGAGAGTTTTCATCTCTCTTTCATGCACTTTAGAAAAGAAGGTCTATTAGCAAAGGGGCAGAGTCCAGGCAGCCTGATTTTTCTCCCCCTCTCCCCAGCACAGGAGTTAACCCTTTGCTCTGCATGCTACAGAGAACCTTTTTAATGTGAGCACAGCTACTCCCCATGGTCCAAAGGTGAGAGCTAGATCACCACAGCCTGCGTAACAGCAGACACAGTTTAATTTCCATTTTTGCTTTAAAGTCCCTTTTCAAGGGCTGAGGAAGTGATTGGTTGCCTAAGATGGTGGAGTGTTTTGCAATAAGAGCAGATAAGCAAAATTCTGACAAAATGTCTTGGAGCAGACATGAAATAAATCCATAAAGCAGCACTTTGAACAGCAAAACAAGCTGTCCAGGCAGGCAAGGCTTTCTGTGTGAAAGCTGGTTTCAAAGTCCAGGAGTCTCTCCAAAGAAGAAACAACATTCATTATCAATGTTGAGAAACATTCTGACTGCTGAAAAAGGAAACCGAAACCTTCTTGGTGTGTTTAGCAAACTGGAGAAATGAGTGGCTCTAAGTGTGAAGAGAAGGAAGAGACATTGAAGTCATGCACACAGCTATGCACATCTAAATTACGAAGAGAAGGAAGAAAAAGCAAAGCCATGCACACAGCTGTGCATCTGCGGGGATATAGAATCAGAGAATCAGTCAGGGTTGGAAGGGACCACAAGGAACAGCCAGTTCCAACCCCCCTGCCATGCCCAGGGACACCCTACCCTAGAGCAGGCTGCACACAGCCTCAGCCAGCCTGGCCTCAAACACCTCCCTGGGCAACCCATTCCAGCCTCTCACCACTCTCATGCTCAACAACTTCCTCCTCACAGCCAGCCTGACTCTCCCCACCTCCAGCTTTGCTCCATTCCCCCCACTCCTGTCACTCCCTGATATCCTGAAAAGTCCCTCCCCAGCATTTTTAGAGGCCCCCTTCAGATGCTGGAAGGCCACAAGAAGGTCACCTGGGAGCCTCCTCTGCTCCAGACCCAACAGCCCCAACTCTTTCAGTCTGTGCTCACAGCAGAGCTGCTGCAGCCCTCTCAGCATCCTCCTGGCCCTGCTCTGAACACTCTCCAGCATCTCCACAGCCCTCTTGTCCCAGGGGCTCCAGAGCTGGATGCAGGACTCCAGGTGGGGTCTCAGCAGAGCACAGCAGAGGAGGAGAATCACCTCCCTGGCCCTGCTGGCCACACTTCTGCTGCTGCAGCCCAGGCTCTGCTTGGCTTTCTGGGCTGCAAGTGCACACTGCTGGCTCCTCTTGAGCTTCTCCTCCAGCAGCACCCCCAAGTCCCTCTCCTCAGAGCTGCTCTCCAGCCACTCACTGCCCAGCCTGGAGTTGTGCTTGGCATTGCCTCAACCCTGATGCAAGACCTTGCATATATATATGTATATATATTTATATATTCACCAAATATATTTCCCCACACACATAAAGAATCCAAAATTTCATCCTAACGTGTATCCATCCCTGGAAAAAGTTACAAAAGTGGATGAAATTCTTTCCATGAAGCACAAGCTGTGGTCCCACCTGAGCTCTCCCTGGCTCTGCTAAAGGCCTTCCCCATCATCCCCCTTGGCTACCTGATCTTCCTTGCCACGGATTCCCTAGCTGCCCAAGGGCTTTTTTCTTCTTGTTTTTACCTATTTTTCCCCAACCTACTAAAAACTGTGCCGAGCCCTCACTAAAGAGGCAAGGAAGATCAACCCTGCCCCTGTTGTTCTTGCAGGCTAATTTCAGACATGATCTAATGAGTGGGTGGTAACAAGACAGCAAGGCGGGACGGGAGAGAAAGGTCCAAGCAGCACTGCTGAGGTTAGAAGGGAAACTCAGCAAAAATCAAGTGCACAGGAGATTAAATCCAAGCTCCTGTCATTTTTTTTAATATTCATTTATTTATCAGAGATAAATAATGAAGAAAAGGAAGTGCAGGCTCATCTGCTGAGGGTAGGTGTTGTTTGCAAGAGGAGAAAAAAAAACCAAGCAACCAAAATGTTTGCAGGAAGAGCTTAGGCAAGGACACAACCTTGTCTTGCAAGACCAGCTTGCTTTGTAGTGGCTTGAAAAAGGGTGAGGGCAGGAGCAGGCAGCGCAGTGCAGCAGCCCTGCCAGCAGCACAGAGCAGATGGGAAAGGCAAAGAAGTGAGACGCAGCAGCAAGCGAGAAGTGGGTGTGCAGAGTCTTGAAGAGTCAGCTGGAACATAACAGGGTAAGGAAAAAGGGCTCATGGTGGAAGAGCTGTGTGACTGTGCCAGGCTGGAAGACAGACAGCAAGGTGTTCCCTGCAGATGCTTATGCCTGGATCTGAAGATGTTTGCCTCTCTCAGATGAGGTTTTTACACCAGATAGGAACAGAGAAATTGGTGGGTGTGCAGAGCCTTGAAGAGTCACTGGAACATAACAGGGTAAGGAAAAAGGGCTCATGGTGGAAGAGCTGTGTGACTGTGCCAGGCTGGAAGCAAGGTGTTCCCTGCAGATGCTTATGCCTGGATCTGAAGATGTTTGCCTCTCTCAGATGAGGTTTTTATACGAGATAAGAACACAGAAATTGAAATCTAAAAGGTCTCTCTCTTTTACTCTCCTGTCTCTTAAGGTTTACATGATGGAGCCTCCTATTGTGCTTGTTCTGGACAAAGAAAAACAAAGTACTTCACTCTCTCTGGATTTGCTCTTTGTTCCTGTTTAGCACTGCTGACCTTGTTCAGTACAGACTGAATTGCTGAACTTCCTGCTCTCTCAGGTCCCAATTTTGTCACTTCCTTGCACTCAGCTCAGTTTTTATGTATTAAGTTTGAAGGTTTGTTAGCAGTAGAGGAGAACCTCAAATCCAGATGCTTCTCCTGTTTACTTGGTGCGTGCTCTTACCTAGTTTCAGATACGAATGCAACCTCAAACTGGACAGGGCTGAAAGAACAAAGTTTTCTCTTCCTTTCAGAAGCTTTTGGCAATTTCCAGGAGTCCAAAGCTGATTATTTTTGGCACACAGAGGCACCAAAGAGTCTTTTAACTCTGCCATTTCTGTGTAATGTTTCCTTGACACTTCTGTCCGAGAGGAAAGAGAGGAGTAAAAAAACAACAAGCCCACATTTATCCTTTCTGAGATCCAGAACAGCTTCACTATGAGAAGAAATTAAATGGACAAGAGTTTTTCAGGTGGGCAAAAAGATATCTGCAGAGGAAAATGGCAGCAGCCTAAAATGCTGAGTGGAGGAGGTGCACAGAGAATAGTTGTTCACTTTCTCTTGCTCTCACAAAAGCTGAGGGGGCATCCAAAGAAGTCATTAAGCAGCAGGTTTAAAACAAACACACCCAAAAGGAAGTACACTTTCATGCTGGCCATAATTGCCTTGTGGCTATCAGTGCCTGAGGAGATTGTGGAGATGGAAAATGGATTTTAAAAGGCACTAAAGCACATTCATGGGGGACATTGTGAGCAACAGCAAATAAATGCAGTTAGCTTAGGGGGAACTTTTGGGTTTCAAACCCTTACCCAGCTGCTTTCCCATCTTTGTGGGTGCCATGGACAGAGGCACTGAGTGCACCCTCAGCAGGTTTGTTGATGACACCAAGCTGTGTGGTGCAGCAGACAGGCTGGAGGGCAGGGATCCAGCCAGAGGGACCTGGGCAGGCTGCAGAGGAGGGCACAAGCCAACCTCAGGAGGGCCAACAAGACCAAGGGCAAGGTCCTGCATCAGGCTTGAGGCAATGCCAAGCACAAATCCAGGCTGGGCAATGAGTCGCTGGAGAGCAGCTCTGAGGAGAGGGACTTGGGGGTGCTGCTGGAGGAGAAGCTCAAGAGGAGCCAGCAGTGTGCACTTGCAGCCCAGAAAGCCAAGCAGAGCCTGGGCTGCAGCAGCAGAAGTGTGGCCAGCAGGGCCAGGGAGGTGATTCTGCCCCTCTGCTGTGCTCTGCTGAGACCCCACCTGGAGTCCTGCATCCAGCTCTGGAGCCCCTGGGACCAGAGGGCTGTGGAGATGCTGGAGAGTGTTCAGAGCAGGGCCAGGAGGATGCTCAGAGGGCTACAGCAGCTCTGCTGTGAGCACAGCCTGAAAGAGGTGGGGCTGTGCAGGCTGGAGCAGAGGAGGCTCCCAGGTGACCTTCTTGTGGCCTTCCAGCATCTGAAGGGGGCTACAAAAAAGCTGGGGAGGGACTTTTCAGGATCTCAGGGAGTGCAAGGGTTGGGGGGTGGAGCAAAGCTGGAGGTGGGGAGATTCAGCCTGGATGTGAGGAGGAAGTTCTTCACCATAAAAGTGGTGAGAGGCTGGAATGGGTTTCCCAGGGAGGTGGTTGAGGCCCCATGGCTGGAGGTGTTTGAGGCCAGGCTGTCTGAGGCTGCGTGCAGCCTGCTCTAGGGTAGGGTGTCCCTGGGCATGGCAGGGGGGTTGGAACTGGCTGCTCCTTGTAGTCCCTTCCAACCCTGACTGACTCTATGATTCTATGATTCCCAAGGCTGGGAGGAGACACCAAGTCTTCACCACTGAACATGTGCTGCTGGCCATTCCCTGGAGCAGGGTGGCAGTTCCTGTTCCTCATTGCGGAGCTGCAGCTCTGAGCATTGCACACCAGTAACAAGCAGCAAACAGTCCTCTGCATTCTTCTGCTCAGCTCTTCTCCTGCTTCTAGCAGGCTTCTTCTGAGGCAGGATCTGCTTCTGGCAGAGCTCTGCAATCCTAACCCTCCCCCTCATTTTCCCTAGAGCAACCACACTTAATAATGGTGCAGAGAGAATATTGCATTAGCTACTGAAGTGCAAAGCTCAGGTTAAAACAAGGGAAATTGTAATCATATGGTCTGGTATTTCATTGTAGCTCACACTCAAAGGGTTGAAAACGTATCTGTCTTCCATTCCAGGTCCAGAAGTTCCTCCATAATAATTTGGTTGTATCTAGAAAATGAAAAAAAGGCAACCAAAGATGAGCTCCTCAGAGCCAGGTGAAAGCAATGATTATCTCAGACAGCAAGGAAAAAAACCAACCAACCAAATAGAAAACCCAGAAACTCCACCCTGAATTTACTCCATTTCATCTTAAAGAACCAAACCAAACCAGAACCAACCAAAGAGGAACTGCAATAAAAGATTTTTATGTGCAACATTCATAGAAGAGAAGAACGAAGAATTATGCCCAGCCCTTTTTTAATGTTTTATTTATCATTATTATCATTGTTTTGGGTTGTGATAATGCCAATCCTCTTCCAAACAGTTTCAAAACTTGAGCTTTAGGACCCTTTTCAAATGCCAATTATTGCCTATTCAGCTAAACTCATCGTGGTTGCAAGGAAAATCCAACTGAACTGGGAGTTCGTGCCAGCTTTTCCCCACGTCACAACACGCTCGTTTGTCGCCCCAGTGCTTCTCCAAGGTACGCTCCACAGCACCACACACACTCCCCCAACCCAAGCCAAGGACAGACAGCTTGTCCACTAACCCCTCAGCAGCCCCTACCCTCTGCTGCTGCAGTCTCCCCTTCCATCCTGCTCCCTCATTGTAGCACCCAGCAGCAAGGCAGAAAAGCCAGGAAAGCGTCAGAGAAGTGGGAAGGGAAAAGGACATGGGAGGATGATCAGTGCTGGGCACAGACTTCACTTAAATACAGAAATGAAACAGGATTAAAAACTCCAGGAGGAAGACCACAAAAAGCCTAGTAATGGTCTGGCACAGTGAAAATCTGAGAGGAGCTACTGATGATGACTCAAGGTTTCCACAGCACTTCTGTGCTCAGCTTTGGAGCACCTGAAACAATATCATAGAATCACAGAGTGTCAGGGGCTGGAAGGGACCTCCAAAGCTCATCCAGTCCAAGTCCCCTGCCAGAGCAGGGTCACCTAGAGCAGATCATAGAATCACAGAGTGTCAGGGGCTGGAAGGGACCTCCAAAGCTCATCCAGTCCAAGTCCCCTGCCAGAGCAGGGTCACCTATACCAGATCACACAGGAACACATCCAGGTGGGTTTGGAATATCTCCAGAGAGGGAGACTCCACAACCCCCCTGAGCAGCCTGTTCTAGAGTTCTGTCACCCTTACAGGGAAAAAATTCCTCCTCATGTTTCCATGGAACTTCCTGTGCCTCAGCTTCCACTCATTGCCCCTTGCCCTGGCATTGGGCATCACCCAGCAGAGCCTGGCTGCAGGCTCTGGGCACTCACCCTTTACATATTTATAACCATTAATGAGGTCACTCCTCAGGCTCCTCTCCAAGTTCCAAGCCCTTGCTCCCTCAGTCCTTGCTTTGAGGACTTCATGGATTTTCAGAGCCTCTTCCATCCCATCCCTGTTTCAGTGGTGCAGTGTCTCCAGCCTTGTGTGCATTGTCCTGACATTGGGCATCACCCACCAGAGCCTGGCTCCAGCCTCTTGGCACTCACCCTGCACATCTTTATCAACATTGATGAGGTCACCTCTCAGTCTCCTCTTCTCCAAGCTAAAGAGCCCCAGCTCCATCAGCCTCTCCTCGTATAAGGCATGAGGTACACTTGCCTGGAGAAGAGGTATTCTAGCCTGGAGAAGAGGAGGCTCAGGGCAGACCTCGTTGCTGTCTACAACTACCTGAAGGGAGGTTGTAGCCAGGTGGGGTTGATCTCTTCTCCCAAGCAACCAGAGACAGAACAAGAGGACACAGCCTCAAGCTGCTCCAGGGCAGGTTCAGGCTGGATGCTAGGAAGAAGTACTTCACAGCAAAAGTGATTGGCTTTGGAATGTGCTGCCTGGGGAGGTGGTGGAGTCCCCATCCCTGGAGGTGTTTAAAAGGAGGCTGGATGAGGCACTTAGTGCCATGGGTTAGTTAATTAGAAGGTGTTAGGTGATAGGTTGGAGTCAATGATCTCAAAAGTCTTTTCCAACCTGGTTAACTCTGTGTGATTCTGTTAAAGCAAGGGGAGTCCTAAGTTCTTTGGCATCTCTGCTAACGTGGTGCTCCTGGGAAGAGACTGGATACTGGACTGTGCCCTGCAAGGGTTACTATCTCAGTGCTAGTGCTTTGGAGCTTCCTACTCAGCTCACAGATACCTTGCCTCCCTCCCTGGAAGTGTTCAAGTTGGACAACCTTAAGCAACCTGCTCTAGTGGAAGCTGTCCTTGCCCATGGCAGGGGGCTTGGAAGTAGATAATCTTGAAGGTCCCTCCAACCCAAACCGTTCTATGATTCTATGCTCAGCTCTCATCAATGCTCACATATTAAGGAACACAGACAGGAGTGAAATGAAAATGGCAGGAGAATAGATGTCTGGAAGCAAACTAAAGAAAAAGCAATTTGAAAAGTAGTTGTGGGGAGGCAACAAAAGGTAGATCAGAAGGAAAATAAGCACAGAAAGAAGCACAGATCTAACAGCTGCTTGTTGTTCTTTAGGATGAATTACACAAAATGCAAAACTTAATAAACTGGGACTATAAACTACCCTTTGATAGAGCTTCCTTGGCAACCACAGGCACCTGCTTAAACTAAAATGACCATAAAAAGAGAAGATATCTTTTATTGTTTTCCAATTTAGAGATTAATAGCAAAGAGGATATTTAGCCATCAGGCTACTTAAAAAGAAATAAATCATAACAGGACATCTCAGTGCATCGAGGGACAACACTTGAGAAGGGTGGCAAAAAAAAAACCCCAAGAAACATTAGCCTCAGCCTTTCCAAGGAGAAATTCAGGGGGAACACAGACATTTCAGCTAATAGGCTCTGACTGGGGGTATTTTAGCTCTAGGCAGTGCAGCCTGCTGCACTTGGAGTTTAATTCTCTGAGGTATCAATCACTGGAAACTCCAGCTGAACTCAGTCAGACGAGCAGCTGATGTTAGTGGGAGTCAGGCACGGCTGTCCCGAAATGGTTAATCAAAGGCATTCCAAAGTGTGTATCCACCAAGGTTTTGACAACCAGGGGGATTAATCTGCAAAAAGGCTAAGAGGGGAGCTGGACCCTAGATCCAAGGATACTGCTTGCATCACTGGCAAAGCAATAAACAGCAAATGGGAAGGCTTTTGTGCTGACAGTGATACCCAAACATGCTCTTTTCCATACGCGCCACAGGCTGCGACGTGCAGCAGCCCTGCATGAAGCGAGGCAGTCCCTGGGCCTGGAGAGAGCAGGACAGCACCTGCAGCTCTGGAGGCTGTGGCTCCTGCAGGGAATGCCCTGCATTCCTTGCTAATTAAATACAGTCCCCAGGCTGCCAGCCAACTACTCCTGCAACCCTCCCATGGCCACGTATGCAAACCTCTGGTCAAATAAAGGCTGTATGGAGAGTTTGGAAGATAAATAAACTCCAGTTTAAAGCCTTGCTGCAAAGCAGATGCAAGCATCAGAGTTTTTTTACTTGTTTGCTGTTTTCAAGCAAAAGCAGCCAAAGATACCTGTCACCAGGCTGGACCCTTACATTCCGTCCTGTGGAGCTGCACCTCACTTGCAGAAACTCAGAAAGCTGCCCTATGGACCCTTCATAGAGTCAAAGATGGGTAGAGGTTGGAGCCAGCAGTGTGCCCAGGTGGCCAAGAGAGCCAATGGCATCCTGGCTTCTATCAGGAGCAGTGTGGCCAGCAGGACAAGGGAGGTTATTCTTCCCCTGTACTCAGCACTGCTCAGGCCACACTTTGAGTAATGTGTCCAGTTCTGGGCTCCTCAATTCAAGAGAGATGTTGAGGTGCTGGAAGGTGTCCAGAGAAGGGCAGCAAGGCTGGGGAGGGGCCTGGAGCACAGCCCTGTGAGGAGAGGCTGAGGGAGCTGGGGGTGTGCAGCCTGCAGCAGAGGAGGCTCAGGGCAGAGCTCACTACTGTCTACACCTACCTGAAGGGAGGCTGTAGCCAGGTGAGGTTGGGCTCTTCTGCCAGGCAAGCAGCAACAGAAGAAGGGGACACAGCCTCAAACTGTGCCAGGGCAGGTCTAGGCTGGATGTTGTTAGGAAGTTGTTGTCAGAGAGAGTGATTGGCATTGGAATGGGCTGCCCAGGGAGGTGGTGGAGTGGCCGTGGCAGGAGGTGTTGAAGCCAAGCCTGTCTGGGGCACTTAGTGCCATGGTCTGGTTGATTGGGCAGGGCTGGATGCTAGGTTGGGCTGGATGAGCTTGGAGCTCTCTTCCAACCTGGCTGATTCTATGACTCTATGGAAGGGACCTCCAAGGATTATCAAGGCCAACTCCCCTGCCAAAGCAGGATCATCTAGGGCAAGTTACACAGGAATGATTCCAGATGGATCTTGAAGGTCTTCAGAGAAGGAGAGACCTTCACCTCTGGGCTCCAGAACCAACACATCCACAGCATGCCAGCTAGCAGGAGCTGGTGATGTGGCAAACAGTGGGCAATAAAACAAGGTAGGGCAGTGCAGTGCTGCAGCAACACCACAGTAAAGCGTGCTGTGCTCACTGCCAGCCTGACATGGAGACTGTGCAGGCAGTGGAGCTCTTTGTCAAAGCACAAAATGAGAACCTTACCTGTGTCAAACCCCACACAGAGCTGCCTGTGTGCAAGCATTATGCTCAGCTGCTGCTTTTCCCAGTAGATAGGCAAAGGAGTGCTAAGTAATCACACTACACCCTGCCTTGTGCCTCAAAATGGAGCTCTTCCCTAACATCATTAAATGAAACCAGCCCATGAGAAATGGGACTCTGTGGACAATGGACTTCAGGGATTTGCAAACTGTTCTTTCCTGCCGAGGTTTATTTTCTCATCCCAGCCTAATCATGAGTTTTATGGAGGTAGAGAGCATGCACATAACTCAGCAAGGCAGCTGGCAGTGGCCACGTCCTGCCTCCTGCCAAAATCCACTTACGAGGATCTAAAGAAGTTTGGTATAAATCCTCATTTTGTGGTTGCTCTCCAACCAAGAAATGATTCTGTCACAACCAGGCCTTCCCACACACCCTTCTTTCATCTTGATTTTTATTCATAGGAACATGCAAATTTCCTGCAAGGCAAGCTGGAAATTGCTTCTGTTCCATTTCCAAAAGACACTGGAGGAGTTCAGCATCAGTCACTGTCTTATGCAGGCCATAAACCAAATGTTAGCAGGCAACAGTGAGGAAAAAGAACAACCATCAACCCTGAACCAAGAGCTAGGATGACAAACATACAAACTCAGCCCTCCCTCTGAAATCACTTTTGTTTATTGCTGCCAAGGTCAATGAAACTGCAGGCAAACTGCTCTAGCAAACCCCACAGATTTACACATGCTGGTGCTTGGCAGTCTTAGTTCTGAAGGTATTTGAGAAGCAGTAAAAATCAGAAGTAGGGAGGCCTCAAATACAGCAGCTGAACTACAACTCGGTGGGCTTGAGTGGCATCAAGGCCAAGACTGACCACAGAATCACACAATTGCTTAGATTGGCAAAGACCTTCGAGATCTTTGAGTCCAGTCATTAATTTCACACTGACAAGGCCTTGACCAACCCAAACCCCTCAGCACAACATCTCATCACTGTGAATCACTGTGGTTGGAAAGGATCAGCATCATCCAGTCCAACCTTCATCCCAGCAGCCTTCATCACCAGACCATAGCCTCAAGCACCACAGCCACTCTCCTCTTAAACACCTCCAGGGATGGTGACTCCACCACCTCCCTGGGCAGCCTGTGCCAGTGCCTGAGCACCTGCTCAGGAAAGAACTTCCTCCCAACATCCAACCCAAACCTCCCCTGATGCAACTTGAGGCCATCTCCTCTTGTCCTAGCATTAGTAACTGGGGAGAAGAGACCAACTCCAGCCTCACTACAACCTCCTTGTAGGTAGTTGTAGAGGGCAATAAGGTCCCCTCTCAGCCTCCTCTTCTCCATATCCAACAGATTCCCTTTCCTTCTGATTCAGGGGAGGGAGGAATATCCATTTTCTGAGACCTGGCACCAAAGGGAGAGTTTGGCATTACCTCAGGGGGACCCAAACTATATCCAGTGGCTTTAAGCCATTCCAGGTGTCTATCCCCAAATACCACAAAGCAAAGAAAGAAGATCCAGTTAAACCTAAGTATAACCAGATAGGAAAAAGCTCTCCAGAACAGCCCAGATCTGGGTTAGGATCATAACAAAACTCACATCCAACATCACATCCATGGTCTGGTTGCTTGGCTAGGGCTGGGTGCTAGGTTGGGCTGGCTGAGCTTGGAGGTCTCTTCCAACCTGCTTGATTCTATGATTCTGTGATTCAATAACTGAGTGCAGAAAATGCCACCTCACTTCTTTATTTGAGTCTGTTTCTTAAGGCTATGTCTTGGGTGATTGTGGAATAGCTTAGGCTGGAAGGGACCTCAGAGATCATCTCCAACCTCCTGGTTATGGACAGGGACACATGACCTTGAGCAACAGACCACATTGCTCAAGGCCTTATCCAACCTTGGACACCCCCAGAGAGGAGACATCCACAACCTCCCTGGGTAACCTGTTCCAGAGTCTCACCACCCTCATACTGAAGAACTTCCTAAGATCCAGTCTAACCCTGCTCTCCATCAGCTCCAAACCTCTCCCCCTTCTCCTGTTTCTAGACACTCTCATGAAAAGTCCCTCTGCAGCCTTCCTATAGAGGAAGCTCTGCTAAGATCAGGATGTGCTGGAATTGCTATTCCACAGCAGGGAGTCTGGTACTCAGGTGGGCATTCCTCTAGTCCCTTTCCTCATAGTGAGGGAGGTCACCCATGGCTTTGGTTGTGCTGCTGCAACCATGGCTGTGCTCTTGCTTAAACCACTCTCTTGCAAAGCCTCTGCTGTTGCAAAGCCCAGGATGTGTCACTTTGGCTGCCTGTGCCCCATGTGCTCTTGGCCAACCTGACCTCCTTCCACAACAAGATGACCTGCTTAGTGCACAAGGGAGAGGCTGCAAATGCTCTTTACCTGGACTGTAGCAGAGCCATGACCTGCACTAGATTCTATGGTCCTGCTTGGGCAGGGGGGTTGGACTCAATGATCTCCAGAGGTCCAGGGAGGTGGTGGAGTGGCTGTGGCTGGAGGTGTTGAAGCCAAGCCTGGCTGGGGCACTTAGTGCAACGGTCTGGTTGCTTGGCTAGGGCTGGGTGCTAGGTTGGACTGGCTGAGCTTGGAGGTCTCTTCCAACCTGCTTGATTCTATGATTCTGTGATCTTAAAGGCCTTTTCCAACCAAAGCAATTCTGTGTTTCTGAATAAGACCAGGCCTTTTATTTCCTTACTTTACTCTTTGGTGCTGCCTCCCTTACTGCAACAGTAAAGCATAAACACAGGCAGTTCCAGTTTTCAGGTTATACGATCCCAGCCTCCCTCTTTTGTTGTTGCTCATTCATCCCTTTTATGTAACTGTTGCCTTAGCTGTGAAAAACCATAAAGGTCAACTTGACACTAAACTGTATCACTGGGGAAGAGGGATCAAAATGATGGACAAAGTATAAAAGCTTGCCACCCATTTTCTTGATTCTGGGGAGAAAGCCTGTTGGGAATGTCACTCCCAACACAAACTGCACTCAAAACCCTTCTGCAGTCGACTTCACTGCCCAAGATTGTGTGTGCAGGAGGGGGAAGCTGCAGATAAATGGCCCAGTCTGGCTACTGGCTGTATCTAGGGCAGGAGCAAGGGCAGATGGCAGTGCTGCTGGTTTCACTCAACTCAGTGGATCTGACTTTTATCTCACACTTGCTATGATTTCAGCAGTGTTAGTTTATCAACTTTTATCCTAATATAACCTAACATGCCCCAGTGGCACCCTGCTGCTCTTAGGACTTTGTTATGAGCGTAATAAGGCTCTGGTGAAGTTATCAGTTCTGCTACAGTAACTGCAAAGGAACAAGAATATGCCAAGTGCAGTATCTGTGTTGTCTACACCAAACTGTGCTGAGGAAAGGAGCAACCCAAAGGATGCTCTAAGGCAGAAGTTTGATGAGGAACTGTGCTTCACTGGTACTGGCAACCACCCCCTTCCTACTCCAAGCCCAAGTTTACTGCA
The DNA here is from genome assembly GCF_015220805.1 of Pogoniulus pusillus. NCBI lineage: Eukaryota > Metazoa > Chordata > Aves > Piciformes > Lybiidae > Pogoniulus > Pogoniulus pusillus. The sequence continues at coordinate 7,800,287 of NC_087282.1, read as the reverse complement.
ATTAAACACTTCAAGCAATCAACACTTAAAAAATTATCTCATTTTAAGAGAAAAGTGAAAAAAAAATCTCAGAGCATTTGGTGCCTTGCTTTGGTATTTTCCTTTCAGAACAATTTTGCTGTGACGTGTAGCACAGCAGTGTACACCAAGCTGTAGTGTCAGAGACTCTACCATTAAACTGTCAGTCATGCCTCTGTGGCCTGAATGCTGCACTCTTATCCCAAATAATGACCTGAACCTCATAATAACAGTGAAGGAGTTCAGCATTCATTGTGGAATTTCGTGGCTTCTTCCATTTCCCTCCAAAGTGAGGTGGGTGCAGTTCACAGGATGTTAGGGGTTGGAAGGGATCTCCATAGATCATAGAATCAACCAGGTTGGAAGAGATCATTGAGTCCAAGCCCCTTGCCAGATCAGGGCCATAGAATCTAGCTCAGGTCACACAGGAACACATCCAGACAGGGCTGGAAAGTCTCCAGAGAAGGAGACTCCAAAACCTCTCTGGGCAGCCTGTGCCAGTGCTCTGGGACCCTTACAGTGGAGAATTTCTTCCTCATGTTCAGGTGGAACTTCCTGTGCTGTAGTTTGTACCCATTGCCCCTGGTCCTATCCCAGAGCACAAATAAGAAGAGTTTGTCCCCTCCCTCTGCCCTGGGATAAGACAAGGGCAATGGATGGAAGCTACAGCACAGGAAGTTGCACCTCAACATGAGGAAGAACTTCTTGACTGTAAGGGTCCCTGGCACAGGCTGCCCAGAGAGGTTGTGGAGTTTCCTGTGGAGATTTTCCAGCCCTGTCTGGATGTGTTCCTGTGTGATCTGTGCTAGATTGTGTGGTCCTGCTCTGGCAGGGGGAGTTGGACTCGATGATCTCCTTGGGTCCCTTCCAACCCCTAATATCCTGTGATCCTGTGATCCTGAGGTGCCCCTCTCAGGCTGCTCTTCTCCAGGCTAAACAGCCCCAAGATCTCTTAGCCCCTCCTCATCAAAGAGATGCTGCAGTTCCCTCAGTACCTTTGTAGCCTCCCTTGGACTGCCTTCAGTAATTCTCTGTCCTTCTTGAACTGGGGAACCCAGAACTGGATGCAGTACTCCGGGTGTGGCCTCACCAGGGCAGAGCAGAGGGGAGGAGAACCTCCCTTGAATCATAGAATCATAGAATCAACCAGGTTGGAAGAGACCTCCAAGATCTGCTGGCCAGAGTCTTCCTCTATGAAGAAGGCTGCATTTGAGGCTCTCTCCACACGAAGAGCTCTGCAGCTCAGGCTGCCTTCCCCACGCTCACTCCTGAGTTGGCACGCTGGTTCCTTGCTGGCTAATGCTCACCGGGCAAAGCTGAGGAGGAGGAGGAGGAGGAGGAGGAGGTGACAAGCAGCATGTGGAAATGCAGCAGGAGGCTGAAGCAGGCCCTGCTGATGGTGGCAGCATTGCGGTGGCACAGCAGGCACTGCCCACAGCAACCTGCCGCTGGCTGTGCGCAGGCAGGCAGCGCTGAGCTGGCACAAGCCGCGCTCTGAGCATCAAGGAATCTGGAGAGAAAGGTTCCTGGCTGCAAACAGACAGGGATGAGGCTCCAGCAGGGTTGCAGCTGGGCGTCACTGAGCCAGCCTCCACCCCCCAAAACCGCCCCCACCAGCGAGCCGAGCAGCCCTTTTGCTGCATGCAGACTGCGCAGGGCTGCAGTTAGCCCCGGGTTAGGCTGCAACCCTGCCAGTCCCAGTTTTACTCCTACCCTTCTCCCCACCGAGCGAATCACGGAATCATTTCAGCTGGAAAAGCCCCCATCAAGCCCAACCGGCAGCCTAAGACCACCGTGGCCACTAAACCGCGTCCCAGAGTGCCACTTCCACAGGTTCCCTGAACACATCCAGGCATGGAGACTCCACTGCCTCCCCGGGCAGCCTCTGCCAGTCCTTGAGCACTCTTGCAGCAAAGACATTTTTTGTTAATACCGAACCTAAACCTTTCCTGGTGCCACTTGAGGCAATTTCCTCTTGTTCTAGCACTAGGGAGAAGAGCCCAACCCCCACCTCACTGGCTGATCCTTGTGGTCTCTTCCAACCCTGCCTGATTCTATGAAGTGGTTGAGGCCCCATGCCTGAAGGTGCTTAAGGCCAGGCTGGATGAGGCAGTTAGGGTTAGGGTTAGGGTTAGGGTTAAGCACCAGTGGCAGGTAGGACAAGGAGCAATGGATGGAAGCTGCAGCACAGGAAGTTCTGCCTCAACACAAGGGGGAACTTCCTGACTGGAAGGGTCCCAGAGCCCTGGCACAGGCTGCCCAGAGAGGCTGTGGAGTCTCCTTCTCTGGAGCCTTTCAAGCCCTGTCTGGATGTGTTCCTGTGTGCCCTGAGCTAGATTGTGTGGTCCTGCTCCAGCAGGGGGGTTGGACTGGATGATCTCCTTGGGTCCCTTCCAACCCCTAACATCCTATGATCCTTGTGGTCCCTTCCAGCCCTTGACTGATTCTATGATTCTATAATTTAAAATACATTTTGTTATGTTTTGATTTCAGGATAAATGTAAATTTGCAGCAGAACAACAAGCGAGGTGAAATGAGACTTCCAAATGTGCTGGTACAAGCTTGCCCATGAGGCAGTGGCAGATGATTGATATGATGACTGATACTATAATTTAGCTTTTTATGCAGTTGAAATGAGCACTCAATTCTGTAGCCTTTAATCAAAAGTGGCATTTCATCTCCTGCTGTCATTCAATAAAGGAAAGACTGCCCAACAGGAATAGGCAAAGTAGGCTGAGGGCTCCAAAAAGAACAAAACATGATTGGAGAAGTGAAATATTAATAGGGGGAAGGCTTCCAACTAAATGTTTCCTTTGGTATTTGCTCAAGTGAATGTTATACCTCTAGTGGCAGTAGCAGTGAATTACTTAGCATAATGACTCTGGAAAATTCAGACTGGAGTTCACCAGTTCCTATGCCTTGGGTATAGGTTTGTACAGACAAAGGTCTGCAGCGTTTTTGAAGAGGAAGATGAGAAGAAATGGGCTTAAGCTGCACCAAAGCTGGTGAGGAGTCTGGAGAGCAGGGCTGGGGAGGAGCAGCTGAGGGAGCTGGAGGAGTTTAGTGTGGAGAAGGGGAAGCTGAGGAGAGACCTCACTGGTGTCTACAACTCCTTGAAAGGAGGTGGGAAACATGAGGGGGTTGTTCTGTTCTTCCTAGTAACAAGTGGTAGGACAAGAGGAAATGGCCTCAGGTTGTACCAGGGGAGGTTTAGGTTGGAGATGAGGAAAAATGTCTTTGCTGCAGGAGTGGTCAGGGATTGGCACAGGCTGCCCAGGGAGGTGGTGCAGTCCCCATCCCTGGAGGTGTTCAAAGAACCTGTGGACAGGGCACCGTGGGACATGGTTTAACAGGTGAGGTGGTGTTGGTTGGCAGATGGACTTGATCTTAAGGGTCCTTTCCAACCTTTATGAGTCTGGGACTCCATGAAGCTCTTCTTCTGAACAGGCAGCAGGCTGCAATTCCAGCCTCTTGCAGTGCATCCCACCCAGGCTGTGTGTCTGGAGCTCTGCAGGGGATATGCTGCTGTAAACTATTCCCCTTGCGATGCTGCCCTGCTTTGCAGGCTGTTCCTCCTGGAGGCTCTTAGTGCCAGCAGATCTGGTGCTACAGAAAGGGCAACTAGCACAACATCCCTGCCCTCACCCACACACAGAGCCTGAAGAATCACAGAATCAAGCAGGTTGGAAGAGACCTCCAAGCTCAGCCAGTCCAACCTAGCACCCAGCCCTGGCCAATCAACCAGACCATGGCACTAAGTGCCCCAGCCAGGCTTGGCTTCAACACCTCCAGGCACAGCCACTCCACCACCTCCCTGGGCAGCCCATTCCAATGCCAATCACTCTCTCTGCCAGGAACTTCCTAACAACATCCAGCCTAGACCTCCCCCAGCACAAGTTGAGGCTGTGTCCCCTTGTTCTGTTGCTGCTTGCCTGGCAGCAGAGCCCAACCCCACCTGGCTACAGCCTCCCTTCAGGGAGCTGCAGACAGCAATGAGCTCTGCCCTGAGCCTCCTCTTCTGCAGGCTGCACACCCCCAGCTCCCTCAGCCTCTCCTCTCAGGGCTCTGCTCCAGGCCCCTCCCCAGCCTTGCAGCCCTTCTCTGGACACCTTCCAGCACCTCAACATCTCTCTTGAATTGAGGAGCCCAGAACTGGACACAGCACTCCAGGTGTGGCCTGAGCAGTGCTGAGCACAGGGGCAGAAGAACCTCCCTTGTCCTGCTGGCCACACTGCTCCTGATCCAGGCCAGGATGCCATTGGCTCATCTCAAAACCAAACAGGAATTGAAATAAGTGATGAGCTCAGGAAGAAATTGGTGGTGGATTCACCATCCCTGGATGTGTTCAAGAAACCTGTGGACATGGCACTTTGGGACATGGTTTGGTGTTGGGTTGATGATTGTACTGGATGATCCTAGAGGTCTTTACCAGTCTTATTGATTCTGTGATTCTAAATCCCCATGCCAGTAATTGACACTGCTCAGAGCCTGAAAGCCTATCAAGAAAGGTGAGCAGGCCTTTCAAAGCTATTCCTGTCATTTGTCCAAATAAAATGACAGAATGCAGGCACATGCCCAGTGCTTGGATGTGCCCATGGCTTCTGCTGAAGCTGCCAGATCTGACCATCACCTCACTTTGGAGGAAGGCTCATTACAAAAACGCTAAAGTACCCTGCTGGCCCCTGGGAAGGCAAAGTGCACCCTGCAGGAGATGCTCAGGAGAGCGAGGCATTGGGCATGACTGGTTTGGGCTGTGACAGTGCCAGGAGCCTGGCTGTGGACACGTGTCTCCTCCCAAAGCCAGCTGTGTTGACAGCAGAGTCCTCCCCCGGGCTGCCTAGAGGCTGCTGAGCACTGCCCTGCAATAGGCTGCCACCACTCTGATCTGGATATACTTGTTTGAACACTCCCTAACCTATTTCAGTGAGGAGCAGCTGGGCCAGCAAACACTTCTTGCTTAAAATCAGGTAGTGCCAGGACTGGGGGGAATGGAGCAAAGCTGGAGGTGGGGAGAGTCAGGCTGGAGGTGAGGAGGAAGTTGTTGAGCAGGAGAGTGGTGAGAGGCTGGAATGGGTTGCCCAGGGAGGTGGTGGAGGTCCCATCCCTGGAGGTGTTTAAGGCCAGGGTGGATGAGGCTGCGTGCAGTCTACTCTAGGGTAGGGTGTCCCTGCCCATGGCAAGGGGGTTGGAACTGGCTGCTCCTTGGGGTCCCTTCCAACCCTGCCTGATTCTAATGATTCTATGATAATCCCAGGCCAGAGTTTTGCAGACATCTTCTATCACCTGCAAATCCAGCTCCAGCTATTTCTACACTCCTAATCTTTGACCCTGCATCCCCCACCCCAGTGGCCTATGCACTATTTAATCTGTTTTGCCTAATCTAAGTTGTTGTGGGTTGGGCTTTTTTGTTTTGTTTTTAGGTTAGATTCCTCACACACACCCAGACTGACTTAATTAAATGCTTTGGTCTGTGCCAACACAACAGAGGAGGTGGCATGGGCCTGAAAAAAAAATGGCCAGGAGGTCCCTACACCAAATTCAGCCTCAGGCTAAATGTCTTCAGGAAGATGTAGTCTGGTACTCCCCTGGCCTTTGGTAGACTACATGACTCAAGTTACTTTACAGCCCTCTGATCAATGATCTCAATCTCTTGCTAGCATCACACTCTCTGGGTCCACCAAACTCAGTAGGATCTCCACAACCAATTATTTTTTGTTTCTTTTTCGACCTTTGTGTAAGTCAATCAAGATGTGGCTCTGGCTGAGTTGTATCCTCCCTTACACAGTTCAGAATATGCCCCAAAGCAGGTTGCTTCTAATGCCTTGAGCCAAAGGGGTGACCACAAGTGGAGATGTGGAGAACTAAAGTCTAACCACTGGGTGCGCTAACGAGGTATGGGGAGGATCTGTGCTGCTGCTGTCCTCTTCAAGTCAGCCTACACAGATTGTCTGCGCTGTAAACTTCTTAGTCACTGCTGGCAGCAAAGCACAGATCCAGAAACTTTCTGAATGTCCAGGTCAGAGATCAACCCCAGCCTGCTTGCCTTCAGTTGTCCTTTCTCTGTGCCATGTTTGCAACATACCAAAGACTGCATGAACTGAGCACAAGACCATCTGCTTAGCAGCAACAACAGTTTCTTGTTCTCAACTTCTAGCCTGTTTAAATCCCTTGTCTTTGTCCTGCTGGCCATAATAAGGAACAAGTTCAGCAGGAAGGACAAGTGGTTTCCAGAGCAATTCCCAACAGAACTCCAAGAGGGAAAACTCAGAGCACGCCTTGGCGCCGCTGCTCAAGAAAGGGAGCCTGCAGCGTGGAGAGCCCTTCAGAGAGCAGCCAGGATCAGAAAGAGAAGGACAAATGGTACTTGTGGTCAGCTCTGAAAGAGAAACCTAACTATCAGGGTAGGCATTTGCAAAGTGGATAGGCTGCCCTTGCCCCCCCTCTGCACTGCACAAAGCCTTAATAAGTCGCACATGTAGAAGGCTGCAGTGGCGGAGGTGCAAAAGGGATTGCATCAAGTGAAGCTTTTCATAAGATTTTGGTAACAATGATTTTTAGGTTAATCTCCAAAGAGTTTGCTTTTGTAACATTTAACTGATAAGCATATAATCTAGTTTTAATTTCATCTCTGCAGGTGTTGCCCAATGGTAAATGTTACATTTTTATTGCTTCCTCGGGCAGTGAGAGGAGGGGGAAATGTCTGGAAGGCTCCGACCGTCCGTTTGTATGCAGATAGCACCATGGTTTATAATGGCTGTAAATCACAGTATCACAGTATCACAGTATCACCAAGGTTGGAAGAGACCTCACAGATCATCAAGTCCAACCCTTTACCACAGTGCCCAAGGCTAGACCATGGCACCAAGTGCCACATCCAACCTTGCCTTGAACTGCCCCAGGGACGACGACTCCACCACCTCCCCAGGCAGCCCATTCCAGTGCCTAATGACTCTGACAGCATAGCCTCTTACTTTTGAGGTGACGTCATAAATAATGTGCCAACACTGAAACAAACATCTTTGGAAGGAAAATGAAATAGAGATGTTATTAGAGGCCTAATGAAGCAACCATAGCTGCTTAGTTATGAGAGATGTATGCGCAGCTCTTTGAAAGAAGCAGAGCCCACGCTGGGCGTGCAGCTTTCTGATGAGCAGGACAATGGAGAGTCTCAGCAGGGTCCTACAGACGACACAGAAATAGATCTTACACTTCATGAAGATGATGAGTGTCTGTGAAGCTCTAAATGTTGGCCTCCTCTGAGATTTCTAAATGATTATAAACACCATGGTGTCTAAGACTCGGTTATAGAATCACAGAACGCACTGCATTGGAAGGGACCTTTAAAGGTCACCCAGTCCAATTGCTCTGTGGTGAGCAGGGACATCCCCAACTGGATCAAGTTGTTCAGAGCTCCATCAAGCCACACAATTAATGTCTCCAGGGATGGGGCCTCCACCATCTCCCCGAGCCACCTGTTCCAGTGTTCCACCACCCTCATAGTAAAGGCTTCTTCCTAGTGTTCAACTTAAATCTACCCTACTCTAGTTTAAAACCACTTCCCCCATCCTGCTGCTCCAAGACTCTGTAAATATTCCCTCCTCAGCTTCCTTGTAGCCCCCTTCAGGTACAGGACTTGTTTCAGAGCTTCTTGGAGGGCAGCAAGTTCTGTATGGGCCAGCAATGTGCCCTTGTGGCCAAGAGAGCCAATGGCATCTTGGGGGGTATCAGGAAAAGTGTGGCCAGCAGGGCTAGGGAGGCTCTTCTCCCCCTTTACTATGCCCTGGTGAGACCACACCTGCAATACTGTGTCCAGTTTTGGGCTCCTCAGTTCAGGAGAGACAGGGACCTGCTGGACAAAGTCCAGTGGAGAGCCACGGGGATGATTTGAGGACTTGAGCATCTCCCCTATGAAAAGAGACTGAGAGCCCTGGGGCTGGTTAGTCTGGAGAAGAGAAGGCTGAGAGAAGATCTGATCAATGTCTATCAATATCTGAGGGGTGGGTGTCAGGTGGAGGGGACCAAGCTCTTTTTGGTGATCAGCACCAATAAGACAAAGAGCAACAGTTGCAAACTGGAACAGAGAAGGTTTGACCTCAACATGAGGAGAAACTTCTTTAGAGTGAGGGTGGCAGAGCCCTGGAGCAGGCTGCCCAGAGAGGTTGTGGAGTCTCCTTCTCTGGAGACTTTCCAAACCCTCCTGGATGCATTCCTGTGTGAACCATCCTAGGGGATCCTGCTTGGTAGGGGGTCTGGATCTGATGATTTCTGGAGGTCCCTTCCAACCTCTAAAGTTCTGTGATCCTGTGATTTGTGCAGCAGAGCAGATGTCAGGAGCTCCCACATGAAGAACCATAAAGCACCAAGCACAAGGAAGTGAACCCTGCTACCTGTCTGGAGTGACCTTCTTGTGGCCTTTCAAGGGAGGGACTTTTGAGGCTGTCAGGGAGCCTCAAAAGTGGGACTGGGGGGAATGGAGCAAAGCTGGAGGTGGGGAGAGTCAGGCTGGCCGTGAGGAGGAAGTTGTTGAGCAGGAGAGTGGTGAGAGGCTGGCAGGGGTTGCCCAGGGAGGTGGTTGAGGCCCCATGGCTGGAGGTGTTTGAGGCCAGGCTGGATGAGGCTGTGTGCAGCCTCCTCTAGGGTAGGGTGTCCCTGGGCATGGCAGGGGGCTTGGAACTGGCTGCTCCTTGTGGTCCTTTCCAACCCTGACAGATTCTGATTCTGTTCTATGATTCTACGAAGTGTAATGCAGTATTCACTCAGTACAAGATCTGAGAAGGACATCAGTGGTTGCTTGGGACTTACACTAGCCTTCTTCTCAAGGAAGAGCATCCATGAAACCTGCCCTTGTTTACATTTAGTATAAAATACAGCTTTAGGGTATATTTTCCCCAAATCATGTTACCTGTTCTGCAGCAAATATGTCATGCTGAGCTCACTGTGTCCATTGGCACACCTTGGAGACCCGTTAGCATGGCAGAGTTGCTGAGCTAAAGGACTTCTAAGGTGAAACTGGCTTGCCTCCAGCCACTGTGGATAGAGCATGGGCAGAGAGAGAGCTTCAAGCTGCCTTTACTCTCCTGTATAGGCATGCCCTCAAAGGGATTACACTTTAACAGAGGTCTAGATATTTCCTCAGCGGTGCTTTGATATGTGACTCCCAAGGTCCACACTATTAGTCAGAAAAACAAACAGTCCAACCTCTGACACACAAAAAAATCCGTGCTAGTCCCTAGTGACAGGCAAGGGGAATGCAGCATGCTGCCACTGGAAGGGGAGGGACCTGAAAAGCTGCCACATAAGCAAGTCAGAAGAACCCTTTTACTGGTGAAATAAACTTAAAGAACAGCTTGGGCAGCCGAGGTTGAGAAATTCTTGCTTCTATTGCAAGTCAGAACATGCATGCTGCTTTAAGGTGGTGATTTGCATGTGGCATTTTCTTTCTTTGGGTGGTCATTTAAAATGAAAAAGGAAAAGGAAAAGGAAAAGGAAAAGGAAAAGGAAAAGGAAAAGGAAAAGGAAAAGGAAAAGGAAAAGGAAAAGGAAAAGGAAAAGGAAAAGGAAAAGGAAAAGGAAAAGGAAAAGGAAAAGGAAAAGGAAAAGAAAAGGAAAAAGAAGAAGGAAAAGGAAAAGAAGGAGAAAAATAAAAATAAGAATAAAAAGGAAAAGAAAGAAAAAGGAAAAGAAAGAGAAAAATATAAAAAAAAAGGAAAAAGAAAAGAGAAAAATAAAAATAAAAAGGTAAAGAAAAAGAAAAAATAAAAATAAAAAGAAAAAGAAAATGAAAAAGAAAAAGGAAAGGGGAAAAAAGGAAAAGAAAAAGAAAGGAAAAGGAAAAGGAAAAAGAAGAAGGAAAAGGAAAAGAAGGAGAAAAATAAAAATAAGAATAAAAAGGAAAAGAAAGAAAAAGGAAAAGAAGGAGAAAAATATAAATAAAAATAAAAAAGAGAAGAAAGAGAAAAATAAAAAGGAAAAGGAAAAGAGAAAAATAAAAATAAAAAGGTAAAGAAAAAGGAAAAGAAAAAATAAAAAGGAAAAGAAAAAGAAAAAAGAAAAAGAAAAAGAAAAAGAAAAAGAAAAAGAAAAAGAAAAAGAAAAAGAAAAAGAAAAAGAAAAAGAAAAAGAAAAAGAAAAAGAAAAAGAAAAAGAAAAAGAAAAAGAAAAAGAAAAAGAAAAAGAAAAAGGAAAGGGGAAAAAAGGAAAAGAAAAAGAAAATAAAAAGAAAAAGAAAAAAGAAAGGCAAAAAAATGAAAAGAAAAAGGTAAAGAAGAGGAAAAGGAAAAGGAAAAGAAGGAAAAAAAAAGTAAAAATAAGAATAAAAAAGAGAAGAAAGAGAAAGAGAAAAATAAAAAGAAAAAAAGGAAAAGGAAAAGAGAAAAATAAAAAGAAAAAGAAAAAGGAAAAGAAAAATAACAAGAAAAAGGGAAAAATAAAAACGAAAAGAAAGAGAAAAATAAAAAGAAAAACAGAAAAAATAAAAATAAAAAGGAAAAGGAAAAGGAAAAGGAAAAAAAGGGCAGAAAAAGAAAAAATAAAAAGAGGAAAAAAGGAAAAGGAGAAGGAAAAGGAAAGGGAAGAGAAAAAATAAAAAGAAAAAGAAAAAGAAAAAGAAAAAGAAAAAGAAAAAGAAAAAGAAAAAGAAAAAGAGAAAAAAAGGAAAAGGAAAAGAGAAAAAAAAGAAAAAGAGGTAAAAAGAAAAGTAAAAAAAAGACAAAGAAAAAGAGAAAAAGGAAAAAGAAAATAAAAAGAAAAAGGGGGAAAAGGGTAAAGACTTTTTAATAAATGAATTGGAAAGAAAACTCAATTTTCCATAGAAAGACAAGCTCAAAGCAGCACAACATGGGCACAAATGGAAATGCAGATACATCATTGCCTGAGTTACTTCAAACTCAAAAAGGATACAGCACATTTTACCATGGAGAAGGCAACTGTCACTGGAATCATAGAATCACAGAAGGGCTTGAGTTGGAAGGGACCTTAAAGATCATCTAGATCTAACCCCTCTGCCATGGACACCTCCTACTAAATCATGTTGCTCAAGGCTTCATCCAAGCAGGTTGCCCAGGGAGGTGTTGGGGTCACTATCCCTGAAGGCACTCAAGAAACTTCTGGACATAGCACTTTGGAACATGGTTGAATCATAGAGTCAGAGAATGTCAGGGGCTGGAAGGGACCTTGAAAGCTCATCTGGTCCAGCTCCCCTGCCAGAGCAGGATCACCTAGAGCAGATCACACTGGAATGCATCCAGATGGTTCTTGAATACCTCCAGAGAGTGAGACTCCACAACCTCCCTGGGCAGCCTGTTCCAGTGCTCTGTCACCCTCACAGGGAAAAAAAAATCCTCCTCAGGTTCACATGGAACCTCCTGTGCTTCAGCTTCCACCCACTGGCCCTTGTCCTGTCAGTTGGCATCCAGAAGAGGCTGGCTCTATCCTCCTGGCACTCACCCCTTACCTATTTATAAACATTAATGGCCATGGTGGTGTTGGGTTGAGGGTTGGACTGGATGATCTCAAAGGTCTTTTCCAATCAAAACAATCCTATGATTGTAAGAAACACAAAGCATCACACTACAAATATGCACCATTAAGAAGCACAGATGCACCAAGAGCCATAGGTGAGACTCAAGAGAGATGAAATACACAGGTCTCTGCTGCCTGCCTGCTACTCCTTTTCCCATCAGACCTTGTAAAAATACTGTTTTATTTTCTGTTCCTGCCTCAGACTGGGGATTCATTAAAGGATCCTCCTTCACAAAGTGTTTGCAGTCAGGTTCTCCAGCCTCACCACTGCCACACGTGTGACAGGCACCCCAGGCTAGCAGGGAGCACAGAACCCCACTGCCGTGCCCTCTGTACCTCAACACTACACAGTGCCCTTATGCCATGGCAGATGAAGTGGATTTTTTTGCTCCTCAGCAGTGAGAATGACAGGGATCAGGCATAACACTGTTGTTTCTCACAACTTCAGAACATCTTCTGCATGATAGACAGAGCTGAGAATCTCCCATATAAAGTACTTTAACAGATGGATAATCACCGCAGCAACCAAAACCACCAGAGAGTCACCCAGGAGCATTCTCTATCTGCAGACTCCAGGCTCAGGTTTCGTGCTGCAAGGAGGCAATATTTTATGTAACAGAAGACTAGCCAATGCTTGGAGGGAACCCTCAGTGGTTTCTATGGTAGGCTTAAAAAAAAAAAACCCAAAACCCAGAGGACCAAACATTAGCTACAGGAACCAACATTTTCACACCTCAGATCACACCATGAGAGCTGACAAACTCTCTGCAGATGATCTACCGCTTCTGGTGTCTCTAGTCCTTTGCATCTGTATTTCTGACTGCTTCCTCATCCACACTTTTTATTCTTCCCAGCTTTATCAGCATCACAAAGACTGCAGCCCGAATCTGCCTCTGCCCTCAGAAATAATTGTTTGGGCAAAATAAAACAGTCCAAGGAAAAAAAAAAGGGGGGAAAAGTGAAATAGTTTTTATTACCTAATAAGTTTAAACCAGATGACTCTTGGGGTCCTTCCGAACCTGGTGTTCTGTGAATCTATGGAATAACAACTAAGGAAAAAGGAGAAAACTTTCCACAGCTCTGACGTCTGCCACACAAGGCTGTGGTCTCCATCTCCCACACCACAGATGAGCAGCCTAACTGCAGTACACGGCACGTGGGCACCACTCACAGACACCCTGGCAGTGATTTTTTCACCCACCTGAAGCACTGAGCCTTGCCGAGAAGGCAGTGAAAGGAGCAGCAGGGCCGATGCCAAGCCAGGCTTTGTGCATGCCCCAAACCAAAAAGCTCTGCAACAGTGAGCTTACCAATCACAGAATGAGAGAATCATAGAAGTGTTTTAGTTGCAAAAGCCCTCCAAGATCATCCAACCATAAGCCCAACACCACTGTGGCCCAGTGTGCCACAGCCACAGGTTTCCTGAACACCTCCAGGGGTGGTAACTCCATCACCTCCCTGGGCAGCCTGTGCCAATCCCTGACCACTCTTGCAGCAAAGACTAATATCCAACCTAAACCTTCCAAACCTTCCTTGGCACATTTCTTCTTGTCCTATCACCTGATGCTAGGGTGAATAGACCAACCTCCACCTGGCTCCAATCTCCTTTCAGGGAGCTGCAGAGAGCAATGAGCTCTCCCTTCACCTCCTTTCTTCCAGAGTGAACATCTCCAGCTCCCTCAGCTGCTCCTCACCACCCTGTTCTCCAGACCCTTCACCACCTTTGTTGCCCTTCTCTGGACACCTTCCAACACCTCAACATCTCTCTTGAATTGAGGAGCTCAGAACTGGACACAGCACTCAAGGTGCGGCCTGAGCAGTGCTCAGCACAGGGGCAGAAGAACCTCCCTGCTCCTGAGCCAGCCCACGATGCCATTGGCTCTGCTGCCCACCTGAGCACTGCTGCCTCCTCTGCAGCTCCTCTCTCCCAGCACCCCCAGCTCCCTCTCTGCCTGGCTGCTCTCAGCCACTCTGGCCCCAGCCTGTAGTGCTGCTTGGGGCTGTTGTGGCCAAAATGTCAAACCCTGCACTTGGCCTTGTTCAGTCTCATCCCATTGGCCTCTGCCCACCCATCCAGCCTGGCCAGGTCCCTCTGCAGGGCTCTCCTACCCTCCAACAGATCAACACCTGCTCCTAGCTTGATGTCATCTGCAAACTTACTGATGCTGGACTCAATCCCCTGGTGCAGATCATCAATAAAGATATTGAACTCCCTCTGCACTCAGCAGGGTCATCCTCAGCTAGATCAGGTTGCCCAGAGCCCTGTCGAGCCTCACCATGATTATCTCCAGGGATGGGGTCCCAATCACCTCCTCAAGAACCTGCTCTAGTGTATCCATACAAGACTTCACATTTAATTGGAGTTAACACCAGGCTTTTAAAACAACAAAATAACTCAGAAACAAGGTGCAGCAGTAGATGGGTGGCAGAGGAAGGAGGCCAACACGACTGCTGTTTTTCAGCAGGTGGCCTTTGGATCTAGGCATTAAATGTGCATGAGAAAAAAACAACAAAGCTGAATTCTGCCTAACTTACAAAGACCTAAAACCTGCTTTTAGAGATTGTATAAGTCTTTGTAAACCAGCTGGATGAAAATACCAACGTGGCTAATCGATATCCTTTTTCAGGAACAGGCTGCCCAGGAAGGTGGAGGAGTCACCATCCTTGGAGGTCTTGAAGAATCATAGAATCAATCAGGTTGGAAGAGACTTCCAAGATTATCCAGTCCAACCTATCACCCAGCCCTATCACTTTGGGACATGGGTTAGTGGCCATGGTGGTGTAAAGCTCACAGCTGGGCTCGATCTCATCCAACCAAAACAATTCTGTAATTATAAGCCTGGCCATTTTAAATTGTGTGTGTCTGTTTCCCAATTTGATCATTCTGTGCATTAATCTGAATATCTTTGAAGCATGTTTACATGTGCTTTATCTCCCGAGATGGGTTCCCAACATCAGGAACACCCTGCAATTGACTAACAATAAAAACATAGTAAATTCCTGCATGTCTCCTGGAGGCTCAGAGTCTGCTTAAAAACAACAGTTCCAGTTTGTTTTTAAACACGAAAGTGAAACCTTCTTTGGGCTAACAGACACTTGTCAAGAATCCTGGAATCAGTCAGGGTTGGAAGGGACCACAAGGAGCAGCCAGTTCCAACCCCCCTGCCATGCCCAGGGACACCCTACCCTAGAGCAGGCTGCACACAGCCTCAGCCAGCCTGGCCTCAAACACCTCCAGCCATGGGGCCTCAACCACCTCCCTGGGCAACCCATTCCAGCCTCTCATCACTCTCCTGCTCAACAGCTTCCTCCTCACCTCCAGCCTGATTCTCCCCACCTCCAGCTTTGCTCCATTCCCCCCAGTCCAGGTACTCCCTGACAGCCTCAAAAGTCCCTCCCCAGCTTTTCTGTAGCCCACTTCAGATCCTGAAAGGCCACAGGAAGGTCACCTGGGAGCCTCCTATGCTCCAGACTCAACAGCCTCAACTCTTGCAGTCTGTACTCACAGCAGAGCTGCTGCAGCCCTCAGAGCATCCTCCTGGCCCTGCTCTGGACACTCTCCAGCATCTCCACAGCCCTCTTGTCCCAGGGGCTCCAGTACTGGATGCAGGACTCCAGGTGGGGTCTCAGCAGAGCACAGCAGAGGGGCAGAATCACCTCCCTGGCCCTGCTGGCCACACTTCTGCTGCTGCAGCCCAGGCTCTGCTTGGCTTTCTGGGCTGCAAGTGCACACTGCTGGCTCCTGCTGAGCTTCTGGAAGGGGTGTCACCAGAGCAGAGTAGAAAGCCACCTTAACCTCAATCACTCTAATGCCACCTTAGAGATGTCTGGACTAGTACTCAAACAAAGACAATGCCTCACTGGAGCAGTGGTGTGTCCTGTAGAGATTCTAGAGGCAACACATAGTCTGTATTATTGTCAGTCCCTGCACTTCTCAAGGCCCACAGAGAAATGTCACCAGACATCAACAATCAATCAGGGTTGGAGATGTCCCTTCCTGTCCTGGATTGTTTCATGAGAGTATTGTGAAATGCTCATGGCTGCTGTGTTGATTTCACCTTAGAAGTGTGCTCCTTACACTGGTGGGTAAAGTCTGCTAATGGGTAAAGGATTTTCCAATCCTGCTGACGTGGATGGCTTAATATAAATTTTAATGACTCACCTGACTTGCAGATATTTTACTGCACTAATAATCTTACCTCTGGGGATGGATCTTAGGTGGCAACTATGCTGCTCCTTAGCTTTGAGAGGAGACTGAGAGGTGGCCTCATTCACGTTGATAAAGACGTGCAGGGTGAGTGCCAAGAGGTTGAAGGCAGGCTCTGCTCCATGATGCCCAGCGCCAGGACAAGGGGCAAAGTTGAGCCTGAAGTTCCATGGAAAGGTGGGGAAGGTCTTTTTCACAGTGAGGGTGACAGAACCCTGGAACAGGCTGCCCAGGGGGGTTGTGGAGTCTCCCTCCCTGGTGACATCCAGGACCTGCCTGGATGTGTTCCTGTGTGATCTGCTGTAGATGACCCTGCTCTGGCAGGTGTGTTGGACTGGAGGAGCTTTCAAGGTCCCTTCCAGCCCCAACCTTCTGTGATTTTTAATTATTCAAGGCTGGAAAAAACAAGTCAAGGGAAAAAAAATCCTGCAAGCAACGAAAGACCATAGTAGATACCACATAAAATGAGCTGAAGTCCACCAAGAGTTCAATTTCATAAAAGCAAAGTACATAAACAAGAGGAACACGGAACAAAGGTGAACAGGAACCGTTTGCAGAGCCAATGTGCCCCATCTAAGTCGTGCTGCTGTACGTTGAAGGCTCATCGATGCTCTCTGCACCTCTATGACCAGCTGTGTGTTCAGGCAGCTGAAGCCAGGCTGACCCTTCCTGCCCCAGCACCTGTACATCACCGCCCGATCCCGCCGAGCCGCAGCCCTGCAGCCACAGCCGAAGCGGCTTTGGGAACAGGTATGCCCGGACAGACAGCAGCCCCCAAGTGACCAGCAGTGAGGGGCAAGAGAGGGGGCCAAGAGGCTATTCCGGGATAGTCAGGCCTCAGAAACCATTGGATGAGGTAAATGAGCCTCCAGGACAACCTCCCAGAGGAAAGGCGAGCCAAGCCACCACTGCGCCTCCCTTTTTCGCAGCCCGGGAAGCACACCCATAGCGCAGGCATTCCCGGAGCGCCAGGGAAGGCCAGGGCGGCGGGCCGGGGGCAGGCTCTGCCGTCTCCCCGCGGGGAAGCAGCCGAGGCCCAAGGCCCAGCGCCGCCGGGCAGCGCCGCCCGCGCCCAGCCGAGCCGACATGGCGGCGGGGCGGGAGCAGGCAGGGGCGGGCGCAGGCAGGGGCGGGCGCAGGCAGGGGCGGGCCCGCGGCGGGGCGGGGCGGGGCGGTGCTGGCGATGGCTGGCGCCGGCGGGGGGGGGCCGCCGCCATCCCGGCAGCCATAGCGACGACGCTACCTGCAGTGACGGGAGCAGGCGGGGGGGGGGGTGGGGGGAGGCGGCGGACAAAGGGGGCGCCGCCGAGCCCGCACCCAGCGGCCCCGGAGGGGTGAGTTCGGGGCGGGGGACACAGCGCGACACCTCCGGGATGGGACGCGGGGGGACGGGGAGGAGCGACAGTCCCCCTCCCAGGGCTGTTAGGCTGGCTCCGGTCCGGGCGGTGAGGGGCCGTGGCAGGCTGGGCCTTCTTTCTCCTTCAGCGGGGAGAGCGGGGCTTGTCCTCCGGCACCGACAGCTCTGGCCGTGCCGGCTCGAGTGGGCAGCAGTAACAGTCTGGTGCCGCGGCTCTTCCCTTCGGCAGGGCTGTGAGGCGGAGCGGGGCGGCGGCCGCTCTAAGGCCCCCGGCAGCTCGGCGCCGCCTTGCCCAGCTGGGCCCCTCTCACCCGCGGCGCTCCTCTGCGGGGAGCGGAGAACCGGAGCCGGGAAGTCCCGAGGGGGTGCAGTGTGGGCTGGCTGCCGCTGAGGCTGAGGCTCGCTGGGAGCGGCTCCGCGGTGTCGGCGGGGAAGCCGTGCGGGACGGCGTAGGTGCTGGCTGCGGTATCGCCTGGGCAGGGCGCAGGCTGTGGGGAGAGGCCGTTAGAGCGCAGATGCCTCAGCCTTTATCTCCGCTGCAGGTTGTTGGAGAACAAAGAGGATCAATTAAGTGTGTGCAGTTATTGCCGTGGCTCTGCCCGCCGTAGCTGCGCTCAGAGAGTCAAAACTGCGCTGCTTTTCCAGCCGTGGCTCTCCGAGGAAAGAGTGTTTTCCTCATTTAATCTGTGGCATCTTGGCATTTGAGCGCAGTATTTATTTGAATCTGGTCTGAGACAGGGCAAAAGGCCATGTCGCGCTAATGAACACCACACACGCTGAAAACACGGCCCGTTCGGTGCATTAAACACAACCTGAAATCGAGAACGTTGAGACTAAAGCAGATGTGCCCTTGAAAGCCTTCTATGGGTTTCTTGAGAGCTGTGTGGGAGAATGGATCAGAAGCAGTGCACAGCTGTTACTTCGTTTTCCCTTCCTTTTGCATGTGTTAGTTGCGTTTGGCTTTTTTGTTTGTGTGTTTCGTTGTCGATATTTTTTTTTTGTTACTGTCACCTTTTCAGTATTTGAAATATAAAGGGGGGAGGGGGAATCTTCCTAATACATTTTGCTGTCAGTATCAGCATGGTTTATGCATGTCGTCGTCATCCATGCTAACAGGTAACGCTCAGACGACTTAATTTTGCAGCATCCTGGAGACAGTTACTAATTACGTTTCTCATCGACCTGCAAAGAGGTAAACAGCAGCATTATTTTGGCCCAGGCTTTGCAGAGTATCAGAGCGGTTCTGCCAGTTTAAAGGTGACTGTCCACCTACTTAAATAGTTTGCCGAATGTGTGCCTTCCGTAGATTAGCAAACCGAGGTGAGGTTAACCAACTTGCTCAAGGTCATGGAGTGTCAGTGACAGAGTTAGCAGTAGTGGAATGCAGCCATCCTGGCTGCTGGGTTCTGTGCTCTGAGTGTCGGTGACTCTCCCAAATAATTGCAGGTCGTTTAAACGCTGGTTTGCGTAAGTGCACGCGTTAAGGCCTTCAGAAACTTGGGGAGAAACAAAATGCTGCTAGATCTGCCTCAGATAGTGTGCTGTGTTTACGTGCAGCTTCAAGGACTGGCTCAGCTTGGCAGAAGAGGGACTTTTGAGGAAGACTTTGTGGTTTGTTTTGTAAATATGCGCTCAAAAGGCATCAGTGTATTGACTGGATAGCGTAGAAAGGCTTATTGTGTAGGTTTAGGGGGTAGGTTGTGAAATGCATCAAAACCAGATTATATTGTAATCAGTCAATTTATAAATGAAGAATGTGGAGACTACAAGTGTAAAGAGCTTATCTTCTGCGTAAAGTGTTTACTAGGTGACATTCTATAGAGTTAATTGCAGTTGTTAGGGGAAGAAAATCCCCCAACAGAGGTACTGGGAAGCCATGGTGATGAAGCTGTTGGCAGTTTAAAATGAGAACAAAAAACTTCCTGGCTTGATTTCTTTGGTTGTTTTTTTTTTTTTTCGGTAGATAGTTGTTAAGTAAAACCAAATCACAATCGGTGTTGTTTCTGACCCTAGGGAGAAGTTAACATTTCACTTTGTGTTATTCTCTGTCGAGTTTAATTTCTAAAGGAAGGGATTTCAAAGGAAATGCTGGCAGATCTGTGCTATTGTGACACCAGCAGTATATATTTAGTAACTTCAGGGAGGGAAGATCCTTGTTGTGCTAAAAAAAAAACAACATTAAAAAGTAGCAATGACAATTGTCTGTCTGGATTTCAAAGAGAGCTGGAAGGCAAGCTGGCGTTGTTCAGGTGTGACACTTTGGCCTGTGCCCTCTTCTGAGCCTTACATTTGATAGATCCTGCACCTGCAGGGAGTCTGGCTGGCAGAGCAAGGAGAAGCCCATCTGTGTAGGTCATGGAGCTGAGAGCATAGATCTTGAGTTTGCACTGTTTCTGCTTGCTTTGATATCGTGCAAATAATCTTGGTGACTACAAAATTCAATAGTGGTGGTGGTAAGAATCTGCTGTGCTGTTGCAGGCAAGTGTCCTTTCAGTGGTTGGCCCAGGTGTGTGACCCAGCAGTGTGCCCAGGTGGCCAAGAAGGCCAATGGGATCCTGGTCTGCATCAGGAATAGTGTGGCCAGCAAGAGTAGAGAAGTGTTTGTCCCTCTGTACTCAGCACTGGTGAGGCCACACCTTGAATACCGGTCTCAGGTTTGGGTGCTGCAGTATAATAGAGACATTGAGGTGCCTGAGCAGGTAAAGACCAGGGCAGGAAGCTGGTGAAGGGTCTGGAGAGCAGGTCTGGTGAGGAGCAGCTGAGGGAACTGAGATTGTTTATTCTGGAGAAAAGGAGGCTGAGGGGAGACCGTCTCAGTCTCCAAAATTCCCTGAAAGGAGGTTGGAGTGAGCTGGATATGGATCTCTTCTGGCAAGTCACAACTGACAGGGCAAGAGGAAATGGCATCAAGTTACACCAGGGGAGATTTAGGTTGGACATTAGGAAAAACTACACTGAAGGGGCTGTCAAAAACTGGAACAGGCTGTGCAGGAAGTGATTGAATCCCTGTCCCTGGATGTATGTAAAACCGTCTAGAGCTAGAGAATGGTTGGACTTGAAGATTTTAAAGGTCTTTTCCAACCATAGTGATTCTTTGTGATTCTGGTTTGGGTGCTAAGGGCAGGCAGCTGCTGAGCCTTGTTTCTGAATATGAGTGCTGCCTTTGAGTTAAGCTGTGCAGAGAAGGTCTGATGGTACAGCCTTCAAAGTTTCTTGTTGAGGAGTGCAGTATGATGGGTATGCTGTCATTAATACTAAGCCATCAAATCTCCCCAGGAGATCTATAATTTATAATGCAGGCTTTGGGAAAAGTGCTTTTAGTGATGCCACTTGGTGAGATAAAGTGACATACAAGCCAAAATGATGATCTCAAAAAAGGATACTGGTTGCTTGCTTAGAAATTCAGACATTTATCTTCTCAATGACACTACTGTGTCAGCAAATCTGTCTACTATAGGGTGGGTTTGCCAGGCTTTCCTTTTGCCTATTTGAGTGGTAACTTCTCCTCCAGTCAAGTTAAATAAGAAAAGGAAGAAATCACAGGATAGACAGTTCTAAGATCGGTGCCTTTCTTCCTGCAGCTTGTGGAATCCTGGAAGGTTTTGCATTGTGTGTTCAACGTATGTGTCAGAAAAAATGAGCTTGTAAGGAGGCTTAGTGATCCATACTTGCAGTGGTGTTGGGATTTGTGGTGTTTGGGACACCTGAACTCATCTGCTAGCTGAGCTGAGGAAATGAGTCGTGGTGTGATGTCAGGAATCAGAATAAACCATGCTGAGTGTTCAAATAAACTAAAGCATTAAAATAACCTTCATTAGTATCAATAGTTGCCTTTCTTTTAATGTAGTCACTTAAAAATACTTAGTAGCTCACACTTGGTTATATAGTTTAAGGCATTTATTTGGGGGGGGAACCTTTTAAACTTTCAAAGATTGCTTTTGTTCATGCTACACGTAATGGATGTAGTACAGATATGTATGAGAACCAAAGGGCTCTCACATATGCTTACTGCATACTATAGTGGTGGTGGGTGGGGAACCTAAATTCTTAATCTCCTGCCTTTGAGAAGTTCCAAAATAACTTATTTTGTATTCCTACAAGCTGGCATTTTTTCCACAGTAGCTCCTCATGTAGCCTTAATATAGTTGAATGGAACAATGAATCTCACTTTGCAGTAGTACATAAAGTTGTTCAAGAAATGCTGCTTAACACTTGCTGCACAAAGTGATTCCAGTGTTTGCTAAATTCTGAAACAAAAAGGATTCATCAAAATTTTGAGGCACAAGGAACCTAAATTGCCACTTAGGGAGCTATTTCTTTTTCTGGACTCTGCTTAATAAGGTAGCAGAACATCATCCTGGAACACTGTCATTGGGGATTTGTTTTCAGAATATTATTAGTAGCATTTCAGTGCAGTGGAAACAAACCTGTGCTCTGCAAAGAAACTGGATCTTGGGGAAGGACATTCCAATAAAAGGCATGAATTTAAATTCTGCAGGGATGATAGGCTGTTTTAAAAAAGAAATACATTTAAAAGCTCAGGATTAGGAATAAGAATCAGAACCTGTAGATCCGAAGATAGTGACAGATATATTCTGGTAAACACCTAAACTTGTGTCGTGTTTCAAATACGAAACACCTAAGCTTGTGTCATGTTTCAAGTATCTGGTGCTTGGAAATGTGAATGCTTAGAATGCAGAAATAAGCGTGAAGTTTTGATTTGTTCATAACACCAGGGCCACTCACTGCTACAAAGGTCAGAAACTGCATTTCTTAAGGTGCAAACCAACATAGATGGAGAACAGCTGAAGTGGACTTTGTTTTACAAAGCTTCGTGGGAAGTGGAAATGACAGCTGATGAGTCAGTAGAAACTTCTTGTTCTTTTAATATTTTCTACTACAGAATGAAGTTAAGCCTGAGAGGACACCTCCAGTTTGATAATTAACCTGTAGGAGATACAGCAACATATGACGTTCTTTGGGGGAAATACCTGTGTAGCTGTTTCACTTTGCTCTGGCTGGAGTGTATAAAGACAGTGGTATGTGTGCTGAAGAGCCTGGCTTTTCTTCTATGAATTACATTTGGGATTGTTGCTTGGTCAGGTCATGGATTCTGGTTTCAGTTCAGGAACGTCACTCAAAATAAAACCAAACCATGGAGGAGTGGCAGGGGGAGAGCTGCAGTAGTTCTACTTGGGTTAAAGACAGCGGTGGCAAGTCTTATAGTCCATCCCGAATCTATTTGGTGTTATTCATCCCAGTTATTTTTCAGCTCGTTGCCAGTGAGTACCATACCATTGTTGAGTTCAAGAAAGGTGTGAAGGTGTTCCCCATTCTTTGGTTCTGAATCTCAGGGCTTGGACATACCTCAGCGCCTACCTGAGCCTATACATCATCCAGGAAGGTCACCTGCCTAAACAGTGACTACTGCTGTCTTATGGCCTTGTGTTTCCTTGTTTCTGCTCTGTTTTTTCTCAAGTGACAGTATCCTAAGGCAAAGATGGGATATCTTTTTTTTGGTGGAGGTGTTTGGTTGGTGTTACAAAGACTGTAGCCTGAAGTGGGACCCCAAAATGCTGCCGTGGTACACTGGAGAAATGGTTATCTGTGTATTTGATAGCAGGGTTTTTTCCCATTTCTATGTTTTTGAGGGAACTTAAGTAAAGGTAGATCCTTAACTGAGCATCATGTTTGATGTTTTGCTTAAGTAAAGGTAGATCCTTAACTGAGCATCATGTTTGATGTTTTTTACCCCTTTGTTGACTGCCCAGTTTAGTACAGACTTATGGAAATAATCTTCTTGCCTTTTCTCTCTCTCTCTTTTTTTTTCTCCTCTTTTTTTTTTCCTCCAGAATTGCCAAAATGCTTTGGAATTCTTAAACAATTCAAAACCTGAAGTCTCTGAGGATACAAAACCGTAAGAACAGAAGAAGCAGCAAGGAGGATTCAGTGCCAATGCAGCAACAAAAAAGACAGCCAGAGTTAGTGGAAGGAAATCTTCCTGTTTTTGTTTTTCCTACAGAACTTATATTTTATGCAGATGACCAGTCCACACACAAGCAAGTGTTGACTCTATATAACCCCTATGAGTTTGCCTTAAAATTCAAAGGTGGGTTTCTTAGGTTAAGTTCTATTTAAGGGTTAGGTGGTGAACTTGAACAGTCCAATTATGATTCATGTAACAACGTGTATTTGTTACAAAACCAAACTCTTGACTTGTATCTGTTGATGAAGCTGGTGAGGTGTTCATTTCTGCTTTGTTACCACTGCTGTCCTTTTTATTGCAGTTCTTTGTACAACTCCAAATAAATATGTGGTGGTTGATGCCACA
The DNA here is from genome assembly GCF_015220805.1 of Pogoniulus pusillus. NCBI lineage: Eukaryota > Metazoa > Chordata > Aves > Piciformes > Lybiidae > Pogoniulus > Pogoniulus pusillus. Next base: position 7,776,854 of record NC_087282.1, on the reverse strand, counting down.
GGTGCAGTGAAGCCTCAGTGCTGTGTTGATATGTAAGTAAAAGCTGTTTGGTTGGTTTTTTTTTTCTGATGTACAACACTTTGTTATCTTAATTTCTTATTTAAGAGGTAGGAAAGGACAGCATAGATATGAGGAAGAAATTCTTCAGAGCGAGGTGGGGTGAGGCACTGGAACAGGCTGCCCAAGGAGGCTGTGGATGCCCCCTCCCTGGAGGTGTTCAAGGCCAGGCTGGATGGGTCCGTGAGCAACTGGGGCTAGTGAAAGGTATTCCTGGTAATGCCAGGGGGGTTGAAAATGGATGATCTCCATGGTCCCAAACCATGAACCTATGAATATATACATAAGCTAAGTTGTGTGAAAATACAGTATTTTCCTCATCTCCTATATAGAATCAGTCAGGGTTTGAAGGGACCACAAGGATCATCTAGTTCCAACCTCCCTGCCATGGACAGAGACACCCTACCCTAGAGCAGGCTGCCCACAGCCTCATCCAGCCTGGCCTTAAACACCTCCAGGGATGGGGCCTCAACCAGCATCCTGGGCAACCCATTCCAGCCTCTTGGCACTCATGCTGAAGACCTTCCTCCTCACATCCAGTCTGAACCTACCCATCTCCAGCTTCACTCCATTCCCCCTAGTCCTGTCACTACCTGAATATCCTTGTGGCCATCTGGGTTTTTTTGGCTGTTTTTTTTTCACTCAAGGGCAGAGGATTACAGTGTCAGAGACAGTCTTTTCTTCATCAGGCATAAATAAAATGCTGGTAAATTCATGCAGTAGTGTAGTTTGTAAACCAGCAGTGAGAGTCATATGAGACTCCTCTGAGTACTTTTCTGTTAGAAATAACATGAAAAGCAAGACCCCTCCAGCATTGAGGTTCCTGTGTGAGCAATATTTGTTTGCAGATTGGCAAAGTGAAAATGTTTGCAGTTCTACTGAGCACACTTTCTTGGGCCGTTTTTCATATAGGTACTTCTGTCTACCTTTCAACCTAACCACCTCTTGGTTTAGATCTGTTTCCCCTTTACTTGTTTCTTCTGTCAGGTCCCAAACCAATAACAGAGAAAATTAGGAAGGCCACTTAAGTGACCAAAGTAATGTATAAGTTCCATGGGCTGCTGTAATTCAAAGTAGAATAGATCTATAAGCTAAAACAGGCCAAATCTTTTCATCTTCATTTGCCATGTTGATTCTGTGTTGATGTACAGATAGGACTAAAGAAATTAGGAGGTATTTAAAAGAGCAGACAGAGCTTTCTGAACAGAAGTTTGAAACACCTTCTGGAATCTCTGGTTATACAGAAAAAAAAAAACACAAACCTCTACCTTTTGTTAGAGACTTTTCCTTAGGTGCAATTAGGAAAATTCAAAAGACTCACCAAATAGAAAGGAAGTTTAAAAGATGACACTAAAAAGTTTCAGTGGGTAGGAGCAACAATGCTAAAAATGGAAGGAACCAGGTCAGAATGTAGCAATATATCAGTGAGCTGTTGCAGCATTTGGCAGACATTTCTCCAGGGTTGATTATTTTGGTTAATCATAAACAAATGGGGGTTTTATTAACTTAAGACATATGCACGTTTCCGAGGGAGGGTTTTTTGTGCGGCACAAACCCCACCCAGTGCCAATGGCTGCTGTCTAAGGGCAGTGTTTACTGCTAGGATATGAGCAGTACTATGCAAGTATGGCCATTTGCCAGATAAACAGATATTCTACAGAGCTTCCAATTATGCAATGGTCTCTAAAAGGAAACAGGAGAATGTAGCTGTTTATAAGGGTCTGCAGAAAACATCTCTTTGCTTGGCAGCAGATGCATGTTCTCGCAGCACAGTGTTATGTAAAGATTCTGTTTAGGTTGGTACTACCACGGTACTAAAAGCGGAAAGCAAATTGTGAAAGGAGGGAATAAGTGTTGAATCTGCTGTTCTGACATGCTGAGAGTTGTGTGAATTAGGATCGTTGCGGGGGGGGGGGAAAGCCTTTTGTTTCGGCGAAGGCAGTTGCCCAACCAGCACTCAGCTTGCTGAAAGCCTGTCATAAACACACTGTTTTGCCTCTAAAGTGATGTGAAACTGCATACGTTCCTGCAGCCTTCTTGCTTGGGGGAGGGCAGTCTGTTTCCTTGTCCAATACACCGCTCAGTCGAGATACCAGTTACAAGCACTGGCTGGAGAAGAGAAGGCTCCAGGGAGATCTTAGAGCAGCCTTCCAGTACCTGAAAGGGGCTACAGGAAAGCTGGGGAGGGACTTCTTGCAAGGCTTTACAGTGATAGCACGAAGGGCAATGGCTTTGAGCTGCAAGAGGGGAGATTTAGACTAGAGATTAGAAAGAAATTCATTAGAGTGAGGATGGGGAGACACTGGAACAGGTTGCCCAAGTTGCTCATGGCTGCCCCCTCCCTGGAGGTGTTCAAGGCCAGGTTGGATGGGGCCCTGAGCAACCTGCTCTAGAGGGTGTCCCTATGCATGACAGGGGGCTTGGAACTGCATGATCTTTTAATGTCACTTCCAGCCCAAACCATTCTGTGGATCTATGTGTTAGTGATGGCAGATACAATTCCTTCAAATAAAGACTGAAACACAAAAAACTCTGTTTTTTTGCAGCATTTTAGTACATACGTTATCACAAAAATAGCTGTCTTGAAGCAATTTTAAGACTGCTGTCCTGTGTGTCTGAGGGTAGAATCATTTATTGATCTCTCAGGAGATGGCAGACTTCCTAAAGCTAAATCAGTTACCTGTAGGTACTTTTGTCAGAATTAGCTTTAAGCTCTAGAATAGCCTTTCACAAAACAACAACGACAACAACCACAGAAGAAACAACCCAAAACCAAACAAAACCAATTTTTTCCAGTTGGGAAAAATAATTAAAATCCATATTAACCCAAAGAGCTGCTACAGATTAAAAACCTGAATGTGGCATTTTTGTTAATGCTAGAGAAGTATTTTCATAATGAATCATAACTGCAGAAAGAAAGCAGCTGAGCAGAGCACCGCTCAGAGCTCTGTTACTGCCTTTGATCACTGTTCTTTTAAAACACTGCCTTTTGTAGGTCACACACACCAATTTATTTTCCCCTCCCATGAAATGCCCTCAAACTAGAAAGAATGCAACAGCTGCCTTACTGATGAAGCCACTTTGGTCAGTGTATTTAAAACAGCAGAGCAAGAGTGGCTGCTGGACAGTGAGGAGAAGGTTTACCAAGAGACTCTAGCTGTAACTCAGAGGATATTTCTACACTGCAATCTGAGACCTGACTGCAGCTTGTGCTACTACACCCAGCATAGCTCCTGGTAGCTACTGAAGTATCTGCAGCATCATGCATTTCAGTGCAGGCTGTGAAACGTGCCCAAGGTAGCTAGATTGATGACAGCACAGAGGTCTGCTATTGATACCCAGATTTCCCCACTGAAAAAGAGGTGAGAAATGTTTAGAGACACATAGCTGCCATTTTTACTGCACAGCTGTCGTTTTTACTGCACAGCTGTTACATGCTCTTGAGGGTAGGTTTCTGATTGTGAAAATCCCTTTACATTTAGCTGACTCTTGTACATAAAGGGAGTGAGTTTTACTCCTGAGCAAGTACAATTTAAAGCTTTGAGCCTGCTTTCCTCAAACCCTAGATGCCTATCAGTGTTTGGCAGACCTACTTTATCTCTTTCCTTCCCTGTCCGCTCCAGTTCTTCCATACCTTTGAAAATCATTGGTCAGCATCAAGCAACTTTGATGACTGAGAAAATACCTTTCAGATAATTGATGTTTCATGGAAATTTGGCAGCTAGGCCTCAGATTGAGGCAAAGGTGTACTTGAAATAAAGAACCAAGTGAAACACTGGAGCAGGTTGCTGAGCGAGGTTGTGAATGTCTCCTCTCTGGAGGTATTCAAGGCCAGGTTGGACAGGGTCCTGAGGAGCCTGGTCTAGTGGGAGAAGGGCCTTCAATATCATCTAGTTCCGTGCCCATGGGTGGGGGCTTGGAGCTAGATGACCTTCAAGGTCCTTTCCAACCCAAGCCATTGTGTGAGCCTATGATTTAACCATTCTTTTTGGCCAGCGAGTTAGGCATTTATATTTGGGAACCAGAGCAAATGTAAAGGACAGTGGGAAGTGAAGGAAAGATGAAATCTTCCAAAAGCTGTGGGTGCTGGAAGAGGTAGCAGGGATCTGGCTTGTAGCAGTGTGTCTTTGTGGGAGGCGTGTGGGCTGTCATTCCACAGGAAACAAGCTTCTGATGAGTTCCTCTTGTGTTTTCCTCTGCAGTGTGATTCGTCACAGGGATGTCCGTGCTGCATACTATGGTGTGATAGATAAATTCCGTCTACAGGTGTCTGAGCAGAGCCAAAGGAAAGCACTGGGGAAAAAGGAGATTATTGCTACTCTACTTCCATCTGCAAAGGAGCAACAACAACAAAAGGAAGAGGAGGAAAAACGAATAAAAGAACACCTGGCTGAAAGTGTCTTTTTCGATCAGTCTTTGTGTCAACCAGGTAGTTGAAATCTTTTACCCCTCCTGTCTTCTGAGTAGTCAGAGTGACTAGAAGGACTACACTAGGATGAACTCAAAAGCAGTTCTTTTTATCTACCTGTAAGACTGCTGTTTTTATCACTGGGAAATGACAGTATCCAAGAACTCAAACTATGGCTACTCTGCGTATGCTGTCTTGATTAATCAAGCCCCTTTGCTGCCCCATGTTTGCATGTCAGACCTTGGAGAGTGCATTTCCTGTTCCCCTGGTGGAGAAGCTCTATTGCAGCCCATGGCAGTTTGCCTGCAAAGGGATGGTAGAGTGTTTTATCCCTTGGGCTTTCTTAAAACATATGCCCCTCCTGAGTTTGTTCCAAACCCTTAATCCTCCATTTCCAGAGGAGCAGGAAATACTGCCAAAACATCTGAAGTGCTCCTTGTTTTGCACCATGTCCTTTGTCTGCCTCACAAGCACAGAAAAAACTCAGTGGCTAGCTGGAAACTCTGCATGCTTCACAGGTGAAGAGGTGAATCAACAGTCTGGGGCAAAGCCTGGACCAAAAGTGGTAGGGGAAGATTCAGAAAGTATCAAGTTCTACCAGCACTTAATCTCAACCATTTCTTGACTTGGTAGCCTACCTTCTTCTTCCTTTCATTGATTTACACTGTAATATTCTTGTCACTGTTCTATTTTACATGGCAAGAACAAGCATCTCTTGTAGAAGACAGCTGAACGTGCTTGAGTGTTCCTCTTGTTCACAGCAAACTGTTTCACTGTTTGTTGGTTGATGAAACAGCTTTTACTAAAAAAACCCTCAAGTTATCAGGGTACTTGGTCAAAGCAAACCCTGAATTCACAGATATAAATATTGCTGTGGTAGCTGTTCCAGTAGAGAAGTTTTGAACCACCCTGGGTAATCTGACACTGGTCTTGATTGAAAGGCTATTTCTCTGCTTAGAAAACCTTGGTGACTCCATTCTATTGCTTACACAGCAGCTAAAGTCTTTGCATACAACCTGCAACCTAGAAATTAGAGATTGCTGGAATTAGATTAGGACACATGTTGCTAGTCATTGAGGAGAGGAAAAACTTGATAAAAACATTGGCTGCTTTCCACTGAGTCTTAAGAATTTGGTTAGAGGGATTCACTGAGCATGTTAGCAGCTCTTTCAAAGATTACACAACGTGCCTTTGAGTAGGTTCCAGCTGTTAAACTGCAGCACAAGAAAGCACACGAAGGAGAGTTCAGCTGCAGTTTGTATTTCCTTGGTTTGGTGATAGTGCACTGTTCACTTTCACAGTTTTAAAAGCAAGATTCAAATATTACTGATTTATATTTTGTTGTTGTTGCAACTGGTTCTGGCAGGTGCAGCCCCTAAAGAAAGAAAGGGAACTGATCTGGCCCAGGAATCTCTGCTTGTCCTGTAGCCAAGTTTTATTCTGGAGTTATCTGCCTGTGCAGCTCTTTTAGGTGTTCTTTCCTAAGTGATTGCCAATCACTGAAGGCACTCAGCAAGGAGTGGAGTCAGGATGCATGGTGAAGCCTCAAGCACTGCTGAAACGTCTAACTGCGATGAGTGTGTGCAGCTACTGGGGCTGGCAGGCTCTGTCCTTCCAGACGGGAGGGGTTTGGGAACTCGTGTGAAAACAAGTTCCAGCATCAGAACAGGGAGCAGCTTTCTCCTCTCCAAATGCTGTCTAGTTTAGAAGGGTGGGTTGAAAAGCTGGTTTCCACCCTATCCAAGCTCCTCAGGGAAAAGCTCAGGATATTGCAGCTCTGCTGTACTGCAGAGTCTTTAACACTGATAGAGGTTGGCTGTTCCTCACCACTGGGTTCTCTCTTGTGTTTCAGAAAACAGAACTGCCTCGTCGGGACCTAGTTTACTAACAGTCTTCCTAGGAATAGTGTGTGTTGCAGCACTAATGCTACCTACATTGGGGGAAATGGAATCCCTGGTGCCTCTCTACCTCCATTTAAGCGTGAATCAAAAGTTAGTAGCTGCTTATGTTTTAGGTAAGTAGCTGGGGGGTTGTAAATGTTTTCTTGCAGCTTTTCTGATTTGAGAAACTCCTCTGCCTGCCAGTGGCTTCAGACAAAGCATCACCTTACATTTTGTTTTGCATCTCTGCTTATATTTAACTCGTAGCCATAGTGACATCAGGGTGAGTTAGCTATCGTAAGTATCTTAAACCAGATTTTAGGTGATACTTATTGTATACAGGCCTCTGCTTGTTAATTTCACCTTCATTTGGTGACCAGCCAACTGTAGTCATCTGCCAGCAAAACTGAATGGAACATGCTGTTTCTTATTCTTGTATTGTAATAGAGAGTTTCTCTGTTGCAGAACCTCAACCTCTTCTGTTATTTCATTTCTCTCTCCAACTGCTGTGAAAGGCTCCATTCACTGCCTGCTTGATAAGCAGTTGAAATGTGTAGAAATAAGTTGTTGTAAAGCCTTCTTGAGAGCCCACCACCATTGACAGTTCTTCCTCATTTGTAACTTGCTGCTAGGTTAGAATTCACAGAAACCTTCAGGTTACAAAAGCCCCTCAAGAGCACCAAGCCCAACCCAGATCCCTATTCTACAAGGTTCATCCTAAACCAAATCCCCAAGCAACCGTTAAATGCATCCAGGATTGGTGACTCCAGCACCTCCCTGGGCAGCACATTTCAATCCCTGACCAGTCATGCTGGGAAAACATTTTGTCAAATGGCCAGTCTAAACCTACCCAGTGGCTGCTTGAGGCCATTCTCTCTTGTTCTATCACTAATGACCTGTGAGTAGAGACCAGCAGCAGCCTCTCCCTGACCTCCTTTCAGGGAGTTGTAGACAGCATAGTTGAAGAACTGTAGCGATGTTGCACATTTCATTTGTTAAGACTCTCTTTCTATAACTGTTTCAGATTTGAGGAACAGTCTCACTTAAACTCAGTTCTCCTGTCCCACCTGGCAGAAATGAGGATTTAAAGGAAGCAAGCTAGGCAGGTTCAAACTGAGAGCTAGAGGTGAGGTAGTGATGGGGAAGGATGCAAGTACTTGATGGTTAATGCACTCAGCTGACTTGGGCGGTCTGCTGAAATGGTTTGAACACCCACTTGTTGCTTTTCACCTGAGCTGATGGTGATCTGTTTGCAGATCAGGACCTTGCAGTAATCCTGACTTTGGTTTTATCTCTAGTTTTGAAAATGACTGCGGTTTCTGCTGGTAACTGTTGTATTAAACCATCTGACTTTGTACATCTGCAGCAGCTGAACCCTAGTTCTAGATTCACTTGGAAGTCCTTGCAGATCTCGATGCCTTTGGTAGCAGGGGTTTTAGTTTTCATGAAAGGGATTTCTTCTGCATGCTGCTCTTGCTGGTGTAGAAATCTGATTGCTCTTGAAAGAATGAAACCACTTTCTGGTTTCATCCAGTCCAGCTGCATTGTGCAGCAAGGGAGCTTAATGCCACACTAACTGGGTTGTAGAAGATTTGAGAAGCACTTGCTTGGCAGAAATTAGTTAAACCTTTGCCTGAAAGTCCCTATACAAGTGGGGCAGGCTGCCCTGCAGCACTTTCCAGAAGCCTCTGTGGTGGTGCAGGGAATCTGAGGCCTACAGCAGTTGTGAGAGGACTGCCTAGGCTAATACAGACCTGAAGAAACAGCTGAACTCTAATTCATCTGTAATGGCTAAATTGCTTATCTAATGGAAGGCATCAGTACAGCTCTGTTCTGTCATGCTTCTATCTTCAAAATCTTCCTAAAGTAAATCATTAAATCAGGGTGGTAAAATAGTCTTAAAATGCCTTTATCCATGAGATCTGTAGGCTTTAGCTGAGCTCTCTGCACTGTAAGGCTGCTGGACTAACATCATCTCAGCCTGCAGGAAAGGAAGATTGCCTAAGAGCTGAGAAATGACTATTTTGATGTTAGGTAAGACTGGAATTGAAGGAGTCCTGATGGTTTTTTACCATACCCTCCTTTACCTCATGCAATATATCTCACAGCTAAAACCTTGCAGATTTGTGCTTTCTCCCCTACCAGCACATAATTAAAGTGAACTTTTCAGTGTGTCATGAGGAGGTTTATTAGCCCCACACATTTCCTACTTTCATCTGGTTTTAATTGGTTTTAACCTCTGTCAGAGCACTTCTTTTTTTTTTCTGCCTCTTTCCTCCCTCTTTAAAGGTCACCACAAAGAGTATGCAGAAAGCTTCCCTGTGCAGACTGGCAAGGAAACCTAACATCTTTGTCTGAAACTGGTCTTTGATCAGTTACTCTGTATGGGAGCAGAAAGAAAAATGGCTTAGAGCCTTCAGCTCACCTGCCTTAACATGATGATCCAGCATTTGGATTACAGTGCCCATAGCTAGCCCCCCTCTCCCTGAAAGCTGGTGCCTTGGCTTGGCTGTTGGTGTTTGTATAGGGTTAACACTCCTGGGGGAGTGACCCTGAACCTGACCCTAGGGGTCTTGGCCCCTCCTCAGGGGTGGGCCACACTCCAGGTGATGGTTAGCCCACTCCCCCCACTTCCTGTGGTATAAAAGACAGGAGTTCTCCTGTCTCTTTCTCTTTTCGCCCTCTTTCTCCCTACCTGCGTTCATGACCGCACACACACACTGATACTGCATACCAGCCACGAGGCAGAGACACCATCACACTACTCGGGTTGTATCCATCCCTGTTTTGTATTTTGCTGTTTTCCCTTCCTTATCCTTTGTAAACTCCCCTACCTCCAATCCCTTTTTCTAAGTTATTGTTAAACTTTTCCTTTTTTACTTCCAAATCGAGTGAGATTGATTTATTGGGGTGTCCCTACCTTTTATCTCTCTCCCTGTCTTTTGGGGAAAGGAGGGGGAGGAGGGGAGGGCACTCTATAAACTCTCTAAATTCTATAAATTGTCATTGGGTCTACCAAATTTATAAGAGTCTCTGGGAACTTGCATTTGAACCCAAGACAGTGTTACACTGCCCTCAGTCAAAATCTCAGGGTTCAGATTTTCCAGTAGTGAGGTCAGTCATTGTTTGGAGCATTTATAGCTCCTTTGGCATTTAGTCACTAGAGACACTGCACTTCAGTGGTCTTTGTTTGACAGTTGTTTGGGCTGCATCAAGAAAAAGTGTGGCCAGCAGGTGTAGGGAGGTTCTTTTCCTCCTCTCCTCTGTGCTGGGGAGACAACACCTGGAATACTGTGTCCAGTTTGGGACTCCCCAGTTCAAGAGAGGCAGAGATCTGCTGGAGAGAGTCCAGCAGAGTGGTAGGAGGATGATTTTGGATATGACGAAGCTAGTGAGGGGCCTGGAACACAAGGCCTACGAGGAGAGGCTGAGGGAGCTGGGGGAGTGCAGCCTGCAGAAGAGGCTCAGGGCAGAGCTCATTGCTGTCTACAACTACCTTAAAGGAGGTGGGGTTGGTCTCTTCTGCCAGGCAACCAGCAAGAGAACAAGGGGACACAGTCTCAAGCTGTGCCAGGGCAGGTCTAGGCTGGATGTGAGGAGGAAGTTGTTGTCAGAGAGAGTGATTGGCATTGGAATGGGCTGCCCAGGGAGGTGGTGGAGTGGCCGTGGCTGGAGGTGTTGAAGCCAAGCCTGGCTGGGGCACTTAGTGCCATGGTCTGGTTGACTGGACAGGGCTGGATGCTAGGTTGGGTTGGATGAGCTTGGAGGTCTCTTCCAACCTGCTTGATTCTATGATTCTATGACTGGAGGACTTGAATGTCTCTCCTATGTAGAAAGACTGAGAGACCTGAGACTGTCTAGTCTGGAGAGAAGGCTGTGAGGGGATCTGAGGGGGGTGTCTATAAATACCTGAAGGATGCATGTCATGATGAAGGTTGTCAATATGAATGTACCAGGCTCCTTTTGGTGGTATCCTGTGATAGGACAAGGAACAGCAGGCACAAGCTGGAACCTAGGAGGTTTTGCCTCAACATGAAGACAGACTTCTTTACCATGAGGGTGCTGGAGCCTTGGAGCAGGCTGCCCAGAGAGGTTATGGAGTCTCCTTCTCTAGCGCCTTTCAAAACCACTTTGGATGTGTTCCTGTGTGACCTGCCCTGGGTGATCCTGCTCTGGCAGGGGGGGCTGGACTAGGTGATCTTCAGAGGTCCCCTACCCTTTCATGATCCTGATTCTATGACTCCATCAAGATTTGGAGCAACATTTCTAACATTTCAGTGAAATGCTTCCATAAATCCATTCTTCACCTACCTCTAAATCCATTCTCTTGTCTATTTATGTACCGTGCCAGGGTCAGATGGTTGAAATGTTTTCTTTAATGAAACAAAAGCATCTAAGTTCTCACTTCTTTCTCTTTCAGGTCTCATCACCATGGTTATTTTGAGAACATGAGCAATGAGTTAATAGGATGTCCAACACCTTACTGTATATTCACACCATGAATGTGGACTGCCTTTTACTCCCATTCGGCTCACTAAGACGCTAGCAAACCCATTCAGTGATTTAAGATCCCTTCAGAAATGTAATATATTTTAACTCTGTATAATAAATGAAAGACTCAAAGCACTTTTTGCAGGTGCTTCTGTAACAGACAGCTATGAAATGTTCAGTGATAACCTGTGAAAATAATTTGAAAGGAACTTTTATATCTACACCTACTGTAAAATCAACCAACCAAACAAAACGAAGGAAACCAACAACAAAGAAATCTTTCTTAAAGCAACATCTCTTGGGTTTAGTTTATGTTCACATCAGTGTGTGCTCACTCTAAAAGCAAAACTCCCTTCTGTAAAACGTGTTTGGTTTGTGGGTGGGAAGGCTGAGGGGGGGGGATGCAGGCCTGAAGAGGATGAGAGGCTGTTGGCTGAAGGAAATGAACAAGGCCGGCAGCATGATGAGGAAATCAGCCATGAATTTTGGGTGAAGAAGTTGTACTTCCTTCCTTCATCCTTACCAATCTGTTGTTGAGTGCTTGGTTTCTTACCTGGGGAAAGAATAATTTCTGAGACAGCCCTTTTTGTATCACTGTTGTGGACAATAAAACCAAGTTCTGTAGTCAGATCCTTTTCCTTCCTTAGGGATACAGGCAGGTTCACAGATGGTATCGGGTTGGAAGGGACCCTCAAAGGGCATCTTCTCCAACACCCCTGCAGATGGCAGGGATGCACCCAACTAGATCAGGCTGCCCAGGGCTGGGGCAAGTCTGACCTTGAATGTCTCTAGGGTTGGGGCCTCAAATGCATCCCTGGGCAACCTGTTTGGTATTCCCCCCCTAATTGTGAAGAGCTTCCTCCTGCTGTCCAACCTACATCTACCCTCCACATCCAATCCACACCTACAGTGTGGGAGCTAAGCAGCACTGGCAGGAGAGGTCATGCTGCACACTAACAAAGAATTTAGCCTTTACCTTAGAGCCTAAACTATAGCAACAAAGGAACCCCTTTATAGCATCAGTCTGGAGAAGAGGAGGCACTGAGGTGACCTTCTTGTGGCCTTCCAGCATCTGAAGGGGGCCTACAAAAAAGCTGGGGAGGCACTTTTTAGGCTGTCAGGGAGTCACAGGGCTAGGGGGAATGGAGCAAAGCTGGAGGTGGGGAGAGTCAGGCTGGAGGTGAGGAGGAAGTTGTTGAGCAGGAGAGTGGTGAGAGGCTGGAATGGGTTGCCCAGGGAGGTGGTTGAGGCCCCATGGCTGGAGGTGTTTGAGGCCAGGCTGGCTGAGGCTGTGTGCAGCCTGCTCTAGGGTAGGGTGTCCCTGGGCATGGCAGGGGGGGTTGGAACTGGCTGCTCCTTGTGGTCCCTTCCAACCCTGACTGATTCTATGATCCCTTCCCTCTCCCCCAGCCCCAGCTAAGATGGGGGATTTCTTTTGCATCGGAATGTCCTCGAAATTGCAGTCATGAAACATTTCTCCTGGTTCACAGACCCAAGTGTTTCCCTTCATTTGGCACTTCCTTGCCCAGAAGTTCAGTTCAAAAGCCTTTCTGCTGCAGGGCTGCTCTTGCTGTGCTTGATCCACAAAACTCTTGGTGTGGCAGAAGTCTATATTAATTGATAATGCTCTGTATAAAAATCATGTTGGAAATTAAAACCTCCTTTCTCTCCCCCCTGCATGTTATGGGTCACATTTCTGCTGATGCATGGAAATAGAAAGGATGAAGAGAGCAGTGAGAGCAAGGCTGAATTTGGATTGTTAATCACTGTACTGGGTTTTTTCCTTTCTTCTTTTTCCTAATGGAAGGAAGCCTTTAAATGGCAATAAAATGTTGCTTTAGTTTGATCCTCAGAAGGATTGAGGTGGTGAATGTTGCTTCAGATTGGTTCTGGGAAGGACTGAGGTGGTGACCGTTGCTTGATTCTCAGAAGGACGCAGATTGTGACATCAGGTATCAGATGACAGGGAACTAAGGCAAACATTGCTGCTCATATCAAAGCTGAAGGCAGTAGCTGCTCTGAGAAGGCTGTGCCCCAGAGCCTGTGCTGCAGGCACCCTGCTTGCCTTGCAGTGGCTTCTATGATTCCATGATTCTATGCTAGGCAGTTAAGTGTCCACATTGTTTCCCATTCCTGACTCTCCACCCAAGCACAGCAGCCCTTTCCTGCCAGTGGAAAAGTGTTTTCAGCAGGCACTTAGGAGGACTTTATCATTTAAGGGGAGGCCTCATTGCTGTCTACAACTCCCTGAAGAGAGGTTGTAGCCAGCTACTATTTCTGGTTCTCAGAGAAGTCCTCTAAAATCTAAACATGCCAATGTGCACTCTAATGGAAAGCCAGCAAGCAGAGGGAGAAATTCCTCATCCAAACACACACAGAATCACAAACAGAATTACTGAGGCTGGAATAGACCTCTGGGATCATCGAGTCCAGCCTGTGCCCTGGGATAGGACAAGGAACAATGGATGCAGACTACAGCACAGGAAGTTCCACCTCAACACAAGGAGGAACTTCTTGACTGTAAGGGTCCCAGAGCACTGGCACAGGCTGCCCAGAGAGGTTGTGGAGTCTCCTTCTCTGGAGACTTTCCAGCCCTGTTCCTGTGTGACCTGACCCAGATTCTATGGTCTTGCTCTGGGAGGGGGGGTTCATAGAAGGTCATAGAATCAACCATCTTGGAAGAGAGCTCCAAGCTCAGCCAGTCCAACCTAGCACCCAGCCCTGCCCAACCAACCAGACCATGGCACTAAGTGCCCCAGCCAGGCTTGGCTTCAACACCTCCAGCCACAGCCACTCCACCACCTCCCTGGGCAGCCCATTCCAATGCCAATCACTCTCTCTGACAACAACTTCCTAACAACATCCAGCCTAGACCTCCCCTGACACAGCTTGAGACTGTGTCCCCTTCTGTTGCTGGTTGCCTGGCAGCAGAGCCCAACCCCACCTGGCTACAGCCTCCCTTCAGGGAGCTGCAGCCAGCAATAAGCTCTGCCCTGAGCCTCCTCTGCTGCAGACTGCACACCCCCAGCTCCCTCAGGCTCTCCTCACAGGGCTGTGCTCCAGACCCCTCCCCAGCCTTGCTGCCCTTCTCCAAACACCTTCCAGTACCTCAACAGCTCTCTTGAATTGAGGAGCCCAGAACTGGACGCAGCACTCAAGGTGTGGCCTGAGCAGCGCTGAGTACAGGGGCATATAAACCAAAACATCTGAGTCTCCTCCCTGCCAGGCTCTGCTTTGTTTGCACAGGTTGGTGAGCACTTCTACCCTTGAGATTACTGAAGAAAGGTAAGAACAAAGCCCACAGGATTCACTTCTCATGCTAATCTCGGCAGGACTGTGGGCAGCCGTTGAGTGCTCAGGGAGAGAAGGCACAGAGATCCCAGCAAGCAAATCTGCCTGCTGCAGTGCTCCTTCTTCCTGGCATCTGTAGCTCCCTCCCAACATGAGCTCTCTGTTCCTTTGCTAAATGCAGCAGCTACCGAAGCGCTTACTCCAAAAATAAAGTCCCCTGGGCACTGGCATGGTTAGCAGAGCTCCCTCAGCAGCTGTGGCATGCTGCAGAAGGTGGAAGGAAGAAAAACACCTCCCAGTTGTCAAGGAAGGCACACTGGCCCAAGACCCCATTTCAGTGCCAAACCAGTCCCGCAGGAGAGTTTCCAAGCAGCCCAATCCAGTGTTGCTCACAGGCACGGCTCTGGGACTGTGCCACTTGAGAGGAGTGGCAGAATCCTGGAGGGATGTGGCTGTGTGCCCTGAAAGGGCTGCAGAATCCAAAGAAGTTTCTCTCTAATAATAAATACTTCCATGTTTTGTTTTATATCTGAGCATAATATTTGGTGGACATAAGATGAACATAATATGAATAGGAACCCTCTGTGTTGTGCTGGTTTGAGGCTACTTGGAATATGTTCACAGAATGGTTTAGGTTGGAAGGGACCTCAAAGCTCATCCAATTCCAATCCCCTGCGATAGGCAGGGACACCTCCCACTAGAACAGGTTGCTTAAGGCCTCATCCAGCCAGGCCTTGAACACCCCCAGTCATTGCCCCTCCTGCTATCACTCCCAGCCTTTGACAGAAGTCCCTCCCCAGCTCTCCTGTAACCCACTTCAGGCACTGGAAGGCTGCTCTGAGGTCTCCCTGGAGCCTTCTCTTCTCTAAGCTGAACTCTCCCAGCCTGTCCCCATAGAGGAGGTGCTCCAACCTTCTGATCATCTCTATAGCGTCCTCTGGACCCTCTCCAGCAGTTTCATGACCTTCTTGTGCTGGAAGCACCAGAACTGGACAGAATTGGATACAGTGGTACAGGTGGAGTCTCACAGAGCAGAGCAGAGCAGAGCAGAGGGGCAGAATCCCTTACATGTGCTGCTGCTCTCCCTGCTCTGGATGCAGCCAGCACACAGCTGCCTGGTGGGCTGCCAGTGACCACTGCTGGCTCCTGGGGTGTTCATCAACAACAGCCCCAAAGCCACCAAGAGTCCCTTTTCACTGTGAATCCCTCTAGGGATAAACCAGATTGTTGAAGTCTTTTGACTTTGTTTAGTTTCATCCTTTAGTCTTCCTAGGAAACTAGGAAAACAGAAGAGACTGTAGAGGCCAAGCAGAGCAGGTGGAAGACAGATTCTGGTTTAACATTCAAACCTTTTAATCACAGAGGAGAACAAGGGCATGGTTACATCTCTACCAAAGTGCAAACCCAGCAGAACACAATTTCCTCTTTCCATTTATTGGCACTTCTTTGTCAAATAGCATAAATAGTCAACAGAAAAAGGAGACAAGTTGACTCACATGCAACTAGGAAACACCTCTGCTGCTGCATCTTCTGGAAAGAAAACTGGAAGAGACACCAGGAGGTTCAGTCTTATGAAATAAGCAAGATTCTAGAAGAGAATAATAACAATAATAATAATAATAATAATAATAATAATAATAATAATGATATGATAATAAATTCTTGCCCTCACCAGAGAAGAGCGAATGCACAGCAACTCTTTGGCACAAACCTGACACTGTGAACTTGAAGCCAGGCCAGAGGTGAGCAAACAGATGTGAAACACAACTTTGCCTCCATCTGCCACAGGGAGGGAGGGCAGCCTGGATTGAAGAAGGGACTGCCATGGGTAAACTGACCAGGATAATAAGTTAAGAGGAATGAAATCAGAAGTAAACCAACTCCTGCCTTGAGTCTAACTACTAAATACATTCTATTTGCTCCCTACAGTAAGGACACACAGAAAGTGGTCATTGGTCCTTAGGTCACCAGGTCTTTGCACTCTAAGCTGCCCATTTCTACTCTTGCTGCCTGCTGTCAATCAAAGCTTCACCCACTGAGTTTAGAGTGGGCTGCTGTCCTTACTTGAGGAAGCTTCCATGCTTCTCCCAGTTCTATCACACAGATTTAGTGTTAAAAAGAAACCATTGTGCCTCCTTGTGAACCTCCCTGGAGAGAAAGGCTTGAAGCCACTTAGCACAGCTGCAGACACACATACAGATGGGGACCTTCAGCTGTGTACCAACCAAGGTTGCTACTGGCAAAAACTTTCTGCTCCTGCTTGGGGAATTTCAGAGTTGAGATCGGAATTCCTCAACTCAATGGCTTCTCAAAATACAGGGTGAAAGTCCTCAGACACCTCAGACTGCCAAATTCGAGGCCTCCATGCAGCAGGTGAAGTTTCCAGCAGCAGAAGTAAGGAGATGCCATTAAGGAAGTGACATCAGGAGGTTCATTGTGTTGATCACCTCAGCCTGTCAAAAGGCATTCACTGCGTTAGCCCCACCCAGGTCAGTTATGTCTGTTAAGATAATGCACTTCTGAAGTGCTAAATGCTCTTTAGGGTTTTGTTCCAAACGTAGTTCCTATTTTTCCTCTATTAAAAGACCTTTACCTAAGCACACCTGTCACTCAAACACATCACCTAAAGAGGGAAGGAAACCCAAACTCATACAAAGAAGAATGTTCCCCACCTACTTTGGAATGAAGTCACCACAGCAGACATGATCATGAATGGACCCAACACATACATTTGACAATCTACCAACTTGCTCTTTTGACATCTAGTAGAACACAGAATTAACAGCCAACTGTAACAGAGCAGAAGAACCAATCCCCCCCACATCCCCTCCTCCTTCCCCCCCCCATCCAGCATTCCCTCTTTCCTATGAAGAACAAAAAATAGAAATATCTTCAACTCAGGGAATAAAAAACTATTTAGTAAGCTGCTTCCTTGGGTTTAGGGCTGAGGACAAATGTAAAGTTGTCTGCTCCTCTATAAGCACCACTTGGTATTGGTGAGGACACTGCCTGATGGCTGTTAGACAGCAAAGTCTTCCACAAGCAGAATGGGCACAGTGTTGGCAACTTGTGCCAACAAGACAACGTCCATTGGATGTCAGCATCAAACAGGGCTGCTTACTGCATGGTATTAAATGTCATACAAATCACTAGAAATGTGAATTCCTCCTCAAGGAACTATTCTGGAAGGTTTCTAGAAATAAGAAGAGTTCTGGAAGTTCCTATGAGGAACAGAATCAGTTACACACAAGAGAAAGTCTCGGTGCTGGCCAGCCTGCTTCCTGGTGACTTCTGCTTTTCAATTGATAGGTAACTTAGCTGTAAGATCTACTGGTAAAAAAGGAGATCTGGAGTCAGAGAGGGAGACTGGAGAGTCTGTGCTGGTGCCACCTTCAGCTGGTGAGTCACAGGAAGAGCCTGCACTGCTTCTGTTGTCATCCAGAACGTGTGAGGACAGACTGAAAAGAGAGCAACACGCAGGAATGAGAACGAGCTGCCCCTTCTGCTTCAGTTTCAGACATGAGCTTCCATCCTCAGGAAGCCCTTTTAAAATTCAGTGCCCATCTCTGTAAGGAACAGCAAGCCCTAGGATCTGAAAGGAGTTTGCAGCTGCACACCCTGCACTCTCAAACAGACAGGTACCAATTTCCTCCCTCAGCTCACCCAGGAAAGCTGGTACAGGTTAGAAGCACCAGAATGCAAGCTTCACCTCATCTTCTACAAGGTGCTGGGCTAGTTTTATGTCCAGAGGTCACTTCTGCCAGGCCAGCTGGTGAGAAACTCTGCACACTTCACTTGTACCACTCTCTAGGTATTCCACAGGACACAACACTGCAACTCTCACTAGTGAGAGCACAGAATCACACAACTGATTTGGCTGGAAAAGGCCTTTCAGATCATCCAGGCCAACCATTCTCTAACTCTACCGAGGCTGGTGCTAAACCATGGCCCTCAGCACCACAGCTCTGCCTCTGAAACACCTCCAGGGACAGGGATTCAACCACCTCCTTGGGCAGCCTGTGCCAGTCTTTGAGAACTCTTTCACTGAGGGAGTTTCTTCTCACCATCATCTGAGCAGATGCAGCAGCTGCCCTGTCCTGTTAGGCCTGCTGTGAACAGGGTGTGCAGAACAGGTTAAGGTTCTCAAGCACCTTTAAAACATGGATTTTCTCACTGCCACTGCAAGGGGCTCAAAGCTTGTCTACAGCTACAGCTGAGAGGCAAAAAGGACAGGAGTACTGCAAACAGCCCTGTCTTGAGAGCTGTGTGGGCACACCCTATGTACTATTAACCTCTTGACTAAGACACAGTCCCTTGCTATTCTGAGTTGTTAAGACTTTTACCATAGTACTTTACCTTCTCTCAGCAGGGAGGGTCAGGCAGGAGAGAAAGAAACAAAAAAACAGAGAGACAAAACCCACCCCTAATCTTCCCACAAGCATTAGCACTCACATTGGACTGCAGCTTGGAACTAGACTGCCAAAGTTGCCAGTCATAAGGCATCTTTTCCTGTACATGCTCAGCTCCCATACGCACGGAGCTATGTTAGCAGTCAGGCCCAGACACTGGGAAGCTGCAGTGGTATCACTGCCTGTTCACTGGGATCATCTCAGTGCTGCAAAGTCAGCTGTGCACCAAGCACAACCATTGCTAAATGGGAAACAGACTGGCAGTGCTTCTGCTCTGGCACAGAGGGACCTGGGAGTGCTGGGTGACAACAGGCTGGACACGAGCCAGCAGTGTGCCCAGCTGGCATGGAAGGTCAAGGGCATCTTGGCTTGTTTCAGGAATACTCAGCAGGACCAGGGCTGTCATTCTGCTCCTGTACTGGCACTGGTGAGGCCCCACCTCAGCACTGTTTGCAGCTCTGGGCCCCTCACTGCAAGAGAGGTATTGCGGTGCCGGAGCAGGTTCAGAGGAGAGCGACCAGACTGGGGAAGGCTGATGAGGAGAGGCTGAGGGAGCTGGGGGTGTCCAGCCTGGAGAAGAGGGAATTCAAGGAGGACCTCTACAACTACCTGAAGGGAAGCTGTAGTAAGGTGGGGGTCAGGCTCTGCTCCCAGGCAGCTTGTGCCAAGATGAGAGGGTATGGCCTGAAGCTGTGTCAGGGGAGGGTTAGGTCGGATGTCAGGAAGCACTTCCTCAGGGAAAGGGAAATTAGGCACTGGAACAGACTGCCCAGAGTGGAGCCTGTGTCCATGGAGGTGTTTAAAGAAAGACTGGATGTGGCACTCAGTGCCAATGTGATGGTTTGGGCCATAGGCTGGACTTGATGCTCACAGAGGTCCATAACAGCCTCAATAACTCTGTGAAATCAACACCATAAACAGCACAGCATTTACCATCCTCCAAGGTCTGCCTGATGGGAAACTTCAGGGCTAAGCATGTTGGTGGATCCTTGAAATAATCTTTTTGGATGATCTTCCATCTCTGTTACACCTTTAGCAAAGAGATAAGGAGAGAGGGAAAAAATTACTACTCATTTAAAGGGAAGTTTGCTTTCAGTGTATCTCTAGAGAGGGGTTTGAACTTGTTACAATACACTGAGCATCATTTTCTGTGTAGAACAGAAGTCTGATGCTGAAATTTTCAAGACTCTACTTTCTAGTCTGAGCTACAGTACAATGTGGTGAGTTATGAACTGCAGTGTAGATATCAAGCAGAAGAATCATCTTTTGTTTCAGTTTCTTCAGCTACCAGTTCGTTGTCTGGCTCTGCCAAAGCAAAGGAGCTGAGAATAAAGAAAACTGCTTGCAAGAGGCAAACAAGCAAGAGGAAGCTCCAGGATTACCACTAAGCATATACATTGACTTTGGTTTCCAAATACTTGAGTTGGAGAGAGGACAGACATATGTCTACTTAAATAGGCTGTAACAGAACCTCTGGAGAACTTTGAGTCCAACTCCCCTGCCAGAGCATAGAATCTAGCTCAGGTCACACAGGAACACATCCAGACAGGGCTGGAAAGGCTCCAGAGAAGGAGACTACACAACCTCTCTGGGCAGCCTGTGCCAGTGCTCTGGGACCCTTACACTCAAGAAGTTCTTCCTCTTGTTGAGGTGCAACTTCCTGTGCTGCAGTTTCCATCCAGTGCCCCTTGTCCTATCTCAGGGCACAAGTGAGCAGAGGCTGTCCCTGTCCCTTTCTGATCCCCAGCCCTCAGATATTGATAGACATGGAACAGCATAAAGGATTAACCCTCCTGGGGGGTGGTCTTGAACCTGACCTCAGGTCCTCCTGACTCCTCCCTGGGGGTGAGTCTGAACCTGACTCCAGATGTAGTGGTTGGCCCACTCCCACTTCCTATGTAGCCCCCTATAAAAGAAGAGGAACTTCCTCTTTCTCTCTCTCTTACCCTGCTTCCCTGCACCACCCTTTTGTTCCTGCTGCTCTTTGTTTTACCACGTGGTGGACAAACCCATTGCCATCAATATGGTTGTGTACATATATATATGTAGTATCTTATTTTCCCCTTCCCTATACCTCTTTGTAACTCCCCTACCTTAAATACCTTTTCATTTATTGTTCAAGTTGTTCTTTTCTTTTCTAACTTCCAAAATCAAGGCTATTTATTTGGGTGTGGTGCTTTATCCTCTTCCTTTTTACATCTAATTCTTTTCTTTCCAAAAGGAGGGGGGGAAGAAGAGAAGGCATTCTATAATTGTATTGGTTCTGTTAGCTATATTCTGAGCCTCAGGGACATTTAAACTAGAACCAAGACCAACTAACCACCAGGGTAACTATTTTTTCTGGTTTATCTCTACAGACAGCTCCATTTATGAGGTTATCTGCAATACCTCCTCTTGCTGCAGCTCTCTGAAGCAACAGTGATTGAGCAGGATGATGGAGAAAGCTGCATGCATTGCTCTCACAAGCACAAGCTGGGCTGTAGCAGGAGGCAGAAGCAAACACTGTACCTTTTCTTTTGATTGACCCAAGAACACTTGGTCGAAGGCAGTTGCTTGGGCTCTGGCTTCTCCTGCTAAAAAGAAGGCATGTGTTACACTCACATCACCAGCCACAAAGGAAGGCTGAGAACATGCAAAAGCATCAAAAGACACTTGGAGAACAAATGAATGATTGCTAAACACAAAGAACAGGCATTAAAACAGCTTAGCCAAAGGAATTCCTCTCTGTTTTTTTGTCTTATCAGACCAGCAAGCACAAACCTTGACAGAGAAAGCTGAATCACATTATTTCCCAGCTGGGGCACTCTCAATTTCACCAGACAGGCTGTGCTCTTTGCCCAGTATACAACTGCATGCTCACCTCACTCAAACCAGTACCCAACCCAACTGAAAACACAACCAATAACAAACTCTACATCTATTTGGCTTTCCCCCCCCCTTAAAATTCAATTCAGTTACTTCAAATGTGCTTAAGAGCAACACCAGAGACTACACTGAGAATCACAGAATCAGCCAGGTTGGAAGACACCTCCAAGCTCATCCAGTCCAACCTAGCACCCAGCCTTATCCAATCAACTAGACCATGGCACTAAGTGCCCTATCCAGGCTTTCCCAGTGCCATGAGGATGTTAACATCTATTTGAGAGTAAAACCTCAAGTTTATATGAGGGTCTAAAGTTGAACTGGTGATCAGAAACCAATTATGTATGCAAGCAGCTCTGGCCCTTCAAAAGCCTGCTGGCAGGAGCTGTGCCAGGCTGCTGGCATTGATGTGACCTGCTGCTTACCTTGAAAACCTTCTTGTTGGGCTCGGGCTGGTGCTCGGAGGTAAGCCACTGCTGCTCACCAAGCTTTGCAAAGATGGTGAGAAGCATTGCTGTGGGGTAAAGAGTTGGTGTTACTGAAGTGTAAACACTGCATCACAGGCACTTAAATCAACCACCTCAGAGCTGTTCGAGCTCACACTCTGCCCTTACTCAGCACACAGCAATAACAGCTGCAGACAGCTGGGAGGCTCTCTGCCTCCAGATCTGCAGTGAATACAGAATTGTCAGGGTTGGAAGGGACCTCAAAGATCATCTAGTTCCAACCCCCCTACCATGGGCAGGGACACCTCACACTAGATCAGTTTGCCCAGAGCCACATAAAGGCTGACCTTAAAAAGAGCCAAGGATGAGGCTTCCATCACCTCCCTGGGCAACCTGTTCCAGTGTCTCACCACTCTCATGGTCAAGAACTTCTTACTACTGTCTAATCTGAATCTCCCCTCCTCTAGCTTGGATCCATACTCCTCAGTCCTGTCACTATCTGACATCCTAAAAAGTCCTTCCTCAGCTTTCTTGTAGAGCCCTTCAGATACTGGAAGGCCACAACAAGGTCTCCTCAGAGCCTTCTCTTCCCCAGACTAAACAAGCCCAACTCCCTCAGCCTATCCTCACAGAAGAGGTGCTCCAGGCCGCTGACCATTCTCATGGATGTTAACATTAGATGTTAACCTTTATGTTCCTCAGGTGCCCCTTTAAGTCTTCCTCATGACCTTGACTAATTACTGTTTACCTTCCTGTCCCTGAGTTCTTTTTTTGTGATGAGCTGATAGTTTAGGTGTACCTTCAGTTAATAATCTCAGTGAACACTGCTATGCAAAAGTGCTGTTTGTTGCAAGACCACTGTTGTGTTAGGCCTGTGGCCTGTTCAGTGTGCAGAGGAGGGAAGCCTGGCATACTCAGTGGTGCCAAAGAATGTCCACTTCACAGCTCAAGGGACACAACCCTTAGGACTACTCCACATTCTTCTGTTGTGAAAGTCTTTAAGCTGCTCTGTTTTCTGCAGGCCAGGAGCTGCAGCAAAGCTGGTGAAGGGTCTGGAGAAGAATCATAGAATCAGGCAGGTTGGAAGAGACCTCCAAGCTCATCCAGTCCAACCTAGCACCCAGCCCTAGCCAATCAACCAGACCATGGCACTAAGTCTTATGAGGAGTGGGTGAGGGAACTGGAGATGTTCAGTCTGGAGAAGAGGAGGCTGAAGGGAGACCTTCTGGATTTACCTGCAAGGAGGTTGTAGTGGGGTGGGTATTGGTCTCCTCTCCCCAGTAACAAAACACAAGGAAATATCCCCAAGTTGCACCAGGGGAGGTTTAGGTTGGGTATTAGAAGAAACTTTTTCACTGGAAGGGTTTTCAAACCGTTGCATAGGCTCCCCAGGGAGATGGCTGAATCACCATCCCCAGAGGTGTTCAGAAGACCTGACCTAGCAGAGTCAGATAATGCTTGGACTTTTAAAGGACTTTTCCAACCAAAAAAATCTGTGATGTGGCAAGAACCAATCTTTATGGCAGTAAACAAGCAACTCACTACCAACAGAAGCAACCAGTCCCTGGGGCTGGGTGTACAGAGATACCATGTCTTGGTACTCAAAAGAAAGCTAACTAAAAAATAGAGCAGATTCTACTGTCATGTAGAATACATCAAATTGACAAGGATTTATTTCAGCCTGGTCTGGTTAAGGCAGTTAACACAGCCTGGTTAACTCTACTGAGGCCTCATCTGGAGTGGTGTCCAGTTCTGAGCTCCCCAGCTCAAGACAGATGGGGAACTACCGGAGAGAGTACAGTGGAGGCCACAAAGATGCTGAGGGGACTGGAGCATCTCTGTGAGAAGGAGAGGCTGAGGGGCCTGGGGCTGTTTAGTCTGGAGAAGGAAGGGCTGAGAGGGGATCTGATCAGTGTTTACAGATACCTTAAGGGTAGGTGTGAAGTAGGAGGGAGCAGTCTCTTTTCAAAGGTGCCCAGTGACAGCAGGAGGGGCAACCCAGCAGGTTCCACCTCAACTTGAGGAAAAACTTCTTTGCTGTCAGCTGCTGCTGCAGCCCTGGAGCAGGCTGCCCAGACAGACTGCTGAGTCTCCTTCTCTGGAGACTTTCAACACCCACCTGGATGTGTTCCTCTGTGACCTGCCCTAAGTGAACCTGCTTTGGCAAGGGATGATCTCCACCATCTTCCAACGTCTACCACTCTGTGATAACCAGGCATTTTAAATCAGAAACTATCCCCAGAAGGCAGCAAATGAAGAATGAGGTTTGTTAACCACAGACTAACAGCTGAACACTCCACATAGATGCACAACCACAAGACATGCAGCTGCCAGCTGGTGGTTTCTGGACCAGGGGTTTCAGGGTGGGGTTTTTTTTGTTCACTCTCTAGCTTCTTGTTTGCAGCTGAGGTAGAAAGGAGCAGGTGGCTTCATCTTTTTGCTTATGATTTGGTTTGCTACAAGACCAAGTGCAGGGTCCTGCATCTGGGTCAGGGCAATTCCAAGAACAAATCCAGGCTGGGCAGTGAGTGGCTGGAGAGCAGCCCTGACGAGAGGGACTTGGGGGTGCTGCTGGAGGAGAAGCTCCACAGGAGCCAGCAGTGTGCACTTGCAGCCCAGAAAGCCAAGCAGAGCCTGGGCTGCAGCAGAAGGGGGCCTACAAAAAAACTGGGAAGGGACTTTTCAAGATATCAGGGAGTGACAGGACTGGGGGGAATGGAGCAAAGCTGGAGGTGAGGAGGAAGCTGTTGAACAGGAGAGTGGTGAGAGGCTGGAATGGGTTGCCCAGGGAGGTGGTTGAGGCCCCATGGCTGGAGGTGTTTGAGGCCAGGCTGGCTGAGGCTGTGTGCAGCCTGCTCTAGGGTAGGGTGTCCCTGGGCATGGCAGGGGGGTTGGAACTGGCTGCTCCTTGTGGTCCCTTCCAACCCTGCCTGATTCTATGGTTGAATTCATTTAGCACTCCTCCAAATGATTATCCCCACGTTTTGCTCACCTTCCCTATTCCTCTGGTAGGTGAAGGAGCTGGAGAAACTGGGACAAAGTCCACTTGCTTTGGTGATGAGGACTTCTCAAAATCATTGTCGCTCTGCAAACAGCACATACAATAAATCTGACAAGGACCTCAGCATGGAGAGGACTAACTGGTGTGGAATTAAGTAAGACTCCATGGTTATCCTCCATCACATCCAGAATTTTTAGGTAGCCATTTATGAGCTTATGCCCAACAAGAACTACAACAACAAAAAAGCATCTTTAAACCTTACTTGATGGCAGAAGATGGAAGAAAATCTGCACAGGCAGACATCCATGCAATGTCCTTTTGACACATCAGCCCAAGGAACCCACAGGTATCCTCCAATTACAGATCAGTTTATGCCTTGTTAGTGGGAGAAATGGCTGAGCTAAAGCAGTGATATATTAACACCTTAACTGCAGGTGAAACCAGAAAAGAAAATGTTGACAGCAGAGAGTCTCTAGTGTCCTGATACTGATAATAGAAACACAAATTGAAGCATGAATGCATTACCAGGCTCAAGCTCTCCTCCCATGAGTGGCTCATCTGCATTGCTACTTGCACTTCTCTATAAAGAAGAAAAGAAATGTATTGTCCCAGGCCCACAGAAGACTGCATTAACTGTTCCAGTTTGCCTTAATGCTTACCTTTCATGTACTGTTTCTCTGTTCAGCAAATTCATTCCTTCCTCCTAAAAGATGTGAAGATGAAAAATTGGGATTAAAAAAAACAAACAAAAAAAAACCCCAAAAGCTTTGATACAGCAAATCACAGAATCATGGAATCAAGCAGGTTGGAAGAGAGCTCCAAGATCATCCAGTCCAACCTAGCACCCAGCCCTAGCCAATCAACCAGGCCATGGCACTAAGTGCCCCAGCCAGGCTTGGCTGCAACACCTCCAGGCACAGCCACTCCACCACCTCCCTGGGCAGCCCATTCCAATGCCAATCACTCTCTCTGACAACAACTTCCTCCTCACATCCAGCCTAGACCTCCCCTGGCACAGCTTCAGACTGTGTCCCCTTGTTCTATTGCTGCTTGCCTGGCAGAAGAGCCCAACCCCACCTGGCTGCAGCCTCCCTTTAGGGAGCTGCAGACAGCAATGAGGTCTGCTTTGAGCCTCTTCTTCTCCAGGCTAAATAACCCAAGTCAGAAAAGCTCATTTCATTTCACTTTGGTATGTGGAAAACTAAACTGAACTCTGTTAAGTAACAACAACCTTAAGTTCTCACTCCACCAAAAGGAGTGAGGGGAGAAGGTGGGAAAGAGATGTAGCAAGAGACAGCACACAGGGAGTGCTTCTGGGAGCTGCTGTTTCTCAAGCAGCTTTTTTATTGTCACTACTATTGAAGAGGTAGTGAAAACAGTAGGTGAAGAGGTAGGAAAACTGAGTAAGTCACAGATTCACAGTGCGCTGACCTCAAAGGACATCTTGTCCAACCCCACTGTCAGCAAGGACACCTCCAAGTAGATCAGACTGCCCAGAGAGTCTGATTTTGAATGCCTCCAGAGACAAGGCCTCACCTACATCCCTGAGCAACCTGTTCCAGTGTTTCACCACTCTCATTCTGCAGAACTTCCTCCTTGTGTCCAATTTGCACCTCCCCTGCTCCAGTTTCAAACCATTGCCCCTCACCCTGTCACCCCAGGCCCTTCTGAACAGTCCCTCCCCAGCCTTCCTGTAGGTCATACAATGGTTTAGGTTGGAAGGGACCTCAAGGATCATCCAGTTCCAATCCCATGCCATAGGAAGGGACACCTCTCACTAGCCCAGGCTGCCCAAGGCCTCATCCAACCTGGCCTTTAACACCTTCAGGGAGAGAGCAGCCACAGGCTCCCTGGCCAACCTGTTCCAGTGTCTCACCACCCTCACTGTAAAGAGCTTCTTTCTAACATGTAGTCTAAATCTTCCCTCTTCAAGTTTAAACTCATTACCTTTTGTCCTGTCAGGTCCCCTTTAGACACTGAAATGCAGCTCTAAGGTCTCTCACAGCCTTCTCTTCTCCAGGCTGAACAACCCCAATTCTTAGACTCTGTCCCCATAGCAGAGCTGCTCCAGCTCTCTGATCATCTTTGTGGCTCTCCTCCTGACCCACTCCAGCCCTTCCATGTCTCTCTTGTGTTGGTAGCCCCAGAACTGGATGCAGTGCTCCAGGTGAGCAGAGTAGAAGAGCAGAATCACCTCCTTCATTCTGCTGGCCACGTTTCTTTAAACATGGACCAAAAAAATCTGCCTGTGCTGGACTAACTTTATGAATCTGGCACAATGATATTTCACAAAGTAGAAACCAGCACAGATAATCCTCACAAGCAAGGCTGGATTCTTACCTTATTCTATAGATTAGGAACTAACTAGACACTTGCCAGCATTTCATTTGCAGGACACTGCACTGCATGTAATGAAACTGGGATTTAGGTTTGTCTTTTTGTTTTCCTAAAGCATCCATAAAATATTTCCTAATACAGATCAAAGATGCAAAATTAAAGTCAGCATGGGACAGGTCACCTTGAGTGCCATCACACAGCACCTGCAGGGATCAGGCCCAGCCAGGATGGGTTTAGGAAGGGCAGGTCCTGCCTGACCAACATGCTCTCCTTTTATGATCAGGTTCCCTGCCTGGTGAGTGTGGGGCATTGGGGTGGATGTAGTCTGCCTGGACTGCAGCAAAGCCTTTGGCACCATCTGCCACAACAAGCTCCTGGCACAGCTGGCAGCTCATGGCTTGGACAGATTCACCCTGATATGGGGCTGGAGGACTGGGCCCAGAGAGTGGTGGTGAATGGTGCCACATCCAGCTGGCAGCTAGCACCAGTGGTGTGCCCCAAGGATCAGTGCTGGGCACAGTCCTGTTCAACATCTTTATTGATGATCTGGAGCAGGGGATTGAGTCCAGCATCAGTAGGTTTGCAGATGACACCAAGCTAGGAGCAGCTGTGGAGCTGTTGGAGGGTAGCAGAGCCCTGCAGAGAGACCTGGCCAGGCTGCATGGGTGGGCAGAGGCCAAGGGGATGAGATTGAACAAAGCCAAGTGCAGGGTTCGACACTTTGGCCACAACAACCCCAAGCAGTGCTACAGGCTGGGGCCAGAGTGGCTGAGAGCAGCCAGGCAGAGAGGGAGCTGGGGGTGCTGGTAGAGAGGAGCTGAAGATGAGGCAGCAGTGAACTAACACATCAGCATGCAAGATGGAGGAGCCACATGAGTTTTAGCTTGCTGACTTTAAACCCCGAGTCTCCAGACTGCAGTCTGCTGTCTGGGAGCACTGCTATTTAAGCCTGCTCAGGTATCTGCCACCACTCCACCCCCCTCTTCCCAAGCGTTTGCTCTTGTGCCCTTCCCCCTCCCTCAGCTCACGGTGTGACAGCCCAAGCACAGTGATCTGGATAAGAAAGTTATACAGATGAAAACCAGCCCAACCAAAAGAGCCCAAATTATTTTTCAGGCAGCTCTTTCTTACCCAGTTCATTTTCTGAAGCATTGTGCCAACACCAGTCAAGGAACACTTTGTTATTGGCCCTGAATATTTGTGCTGGCACTCCTGCCAAACCCATGGTGAAACTTTAAGGCTTTACATTGCAAGTTTCCTTTATAAAATGTCCACTTGAAGATTTCTCTTTCTGCTCAAAGCTTCTTCTCACCCTAAGAATGCTTTCTATTTGATGAAATTCTGTAGACAAGACACAGCCTCTGCTTTGGAAAACTCTTTGAAGTGACAGACTGCAGTAGGCTGCCCTAAAATAAAATCTATAGCCATTTTGAGGACATCACAAAGACTGCAAAAAAAAAAACAACACCCAGAAAGCAATCACTCACAAACATAAATGAGAACCTCTGCTTACCTGCTTGATCTGATGAAGCCGGCTGCTAGGCATACGGATGGGAGATGATGACACAAACTGCAAAACAAAGCCAGAGACAATTAAAGCACACTTAGAAACTGCAGAAGGGAGGGAAAGGAGCAGCAAGGTTGGGGACCACTCTGCAGTGCTATCCCAAATGAAAAACATCAAAATAAAAAAGCAACTAAAAAAAACAACAAAACACCCCCAAACCATTTATAATGTTCTCAGTATATGTGAACTAGAGTCATAGCATCAGGCAGGGTTGGAAGGGACCACAAGGAGCAGCCAGTTCCAACCTCCCTGCCATGCCCAGGGACACCCTACCCTAGAGCAGGCTGCACACAGCCTCAGCCAGCCTGGCCTCAAACACCTCCAGCCACGGGGGCTCAACACAGCCCGTTCCAGCCTCTCAGCACTCTCATGATGAACAACTTCCTCCTCATGGCCAGCCTGAACCTACCCATCTCCCCCCAGTCCTGTCACTCTCTCACAGCCTCAAAAGTCCCTCCCCAGCTTTTTTGGAGCCCACTTCAGATCCTGGAAGGCCACAAGAAGGTCACCTGGGAGCCTCCTCTTCTCCAGACTCAACAGCCCCAACTCTTTCAGTCTGTGCTCACAGCAGAGCTGCTGCAGCCCTCTCAGCATCCTCCTGGCCCTGCTCTGGACAAGCTCCAGCATCTTCACATCCTTCTTGTAATGGGGGCTCCAGAACTGGATGCAGTAAACTACATTAACTACATGCAAGAGCATGGCAATAATGCAATTCCAGGGACAAGACAATAATCTAATTCCAGGGGCATGACAATAATGTAATTCCAAGGACAAGACAATAATGTAATTCCCTACTATACTGCTTTGCATGCTCACAGCTAATTGCTATCAGCCTGGCTTTCACTTCATTTCCAGGCAACTAGCAGCCAACAAACCTCTCCTACAGAATGAAGCTGTTTTAAACTAGCCCACTGCCACTTATAATACTTATGGTTGCATAAATATTTTCATTGAAGTGATCCAGAAGGTTCCTCCATAGATTCTTTTACAACACAAAGCCCAAACTATGTGTTGTGCAGAAAAAGGTTCCTGGATTGTTGTCTCCCTACAAGAGTGCTTTGAGAGGTGAAAAACAATCAGCTGCAAGGCTAACAAAGAGTCAAAACCCTTCTTTATTGCTTCTCCAGAGCCTCACCTATTGGGATGAAATCAGAGAGGGTGTCACTAACAATAATTTTCTGTTGATTTTGTCACTGTTTGCAACAAGATCTCACTGAAATGCTATGATCAAACCATGCACATTCAAACTTCAGGAATTAAAACTGGTTATCTTCTCAGAATATATTTTCCTTTCACATGTTTCTCATCTTCATACTTTTGTGATTAAATTTTTGTGAAAAGAAACATTGGACACCTTTAAAAGTTACTTGTTAAAGCAGATTGATTTATGTTGCTCAAATCTCTAATGTTTTAAGAGAGCATAAAGCTTGATAAAATCCACTGCAAACTCTTAGGCTACCAGCTGGAAGAGAAACACCTCTTCCTTCCCCCCTTTCTCCAGTATGTTAGACAGCAAAGTCTCAGAAGAGTCAGTGTGGCAGGCAGCAGAGCCAAAGTAAGCAGCCACCTGCCTCAGCACCTCTGCCCTTCCATTGCTGTCCCTGCAGTGCCCTCTGCCTTCTGCCAACACAAGCATTTTGTGGGGCCACGCAGTGAAATGAATCATAGAATCAGTCAGGGTTGGAAGGGACCACAAGGAGCAGCCAGTTACAACCCCCCTGCCATGCCCAGGGACACTCTACCCTAGAGCAGGCTGCACACAACCTCACCCAGCCAAACACCACCAGGGCTGGGGCCTCAACCACCTCCCTGGGCAACCCATTCCAGCCTCTCACCACTCTCACACTGAACAATTTCCTCCTCACTCCAGCTTTGCTCCATAACTGGAACAGGGAACTTACTGAGCTTTAATAAACATAAATCAAAACAAAGCCCAATGCTTTCAAAATACAGCACCTCCACACCTAACCACAGATGAAAATGCTTTGCTTAAGCATCAAATGAAACAAACAAACAACAAACCAACCACACAAACCCACCAAAACATTTGCTTGCTTAGATGCCACTGATAGCTACTGGAAGGAAACAAGCAGTGGCCTAACTGACCTTTTCTTGGCATGTGGTGTCAGAAAACTGCAGTTTAATTCTTCAAGTGGCATAAATGACAGAGCTGGAGTCTGAGGCTTGGAGAAGCTGAGCAAGGCGAACAACCACACCGGCCCTGAAGATGGGGCTAGAGTTTGACCTTCAGTTACCAGAGCCTTTTAGCAACTCCTATTGTTCCCCTCCCAGAGAACCCAACACAGATTGGACAAATACTCATCAACTCTTTTCCACACTTTAACAAAACGTAAACATGTTTAGCTGTACTTAGCACACGAAATTAACAGAGTTTCAGGCACTTACTGAATCTTTTCACCCTCTTTATTACAGCTCAGACTGCAATACAACTCGAATTGTTCTCTCTAAACACAAAGAGGTGTGGTTTGAAGGAGACTTTAGCACCTACTCACTGTAGATGTCATCTATCTCCTTAGAGCATCTCTAAGTTTGTGACACATACACTTGCTTGCTAAAGGAAGAATACTGTGTGAGGTTGCTTAGGGTCCTTAATATTGGAAGTTTAATTATGGTCACAAGGTTAATTTCTCTACAGGTGATCCTGAATTAATATCACAGCAGGCTGAGATGATCTCTGAGCTCCTTCCCAACTTCTACCACTTTCAACACAACCACAGACTGGATGGGAGTTCAAAGATACTTCTGAGTGGACAAGGAACTAATCCAGCAGAAAATGGAGCACTTGACTCTGAGCATAACAAAATGTCAGCTGTATTTTGTTAGCACCTGGTCAGCTGGGAGTGAAGAAAAGAAGTTTAACTTTCAGGATGATTTTTAATAACCTCGAAGTTAAGGTGAAGGGTTAAGAATATCAAAGAGCTAAGGACATCAGAATACTAGCTCCTGCCTTCAAGTAGGTTCTGGGCAAGGACATCTAAATTCAGTCAGGGTTGGAAGGGACCACATGGATCATCTAGTTCCAAGCCCCCTGCCATAAGCCCCCTACCCTAGATCAGGCTGCACACAGTCTCATCCAGCCTGGCTCCTGACTGGAGCACCTCTTCTACGAGGATCGACTGAAAGAGTTGGGGCTGTTCAGTCTGGAGAAGAGGAGGCTCCCAGGTGACCTTCTTGTGCCCTTCCAGGATCTGAAGGGGACCTACAAAAAAGCTGGGGAGGGACTTTTCAGGATATCAGGGAGTGACAGGACTACAGGGAATGGAGCAAACCTGAAGGTGGGGAGATTCAGCCTCAACATGAGGAGGAAGTTGTTGAGCATGAGAGTGGTGAGAGGCTGGAATGGGTTGCCCAGGGAGGTGGTTGAGGCCCCATGACTGGAGGTGTTTGAGGCCAGGCTGGCTGAGGCTGTGTGCAGCCTGCTCTAGGGTAGGGTGTCCCTGGGCATGGCAGGGGAGTTTGAACTGGCTGCTCCTTGTGGTCCTTTCCAACCCTGACTGATTCTATGATTCTATAACTATGTGTATTTACACCTAGTAAATATGTATAAAAGGCAAGTTTGCAGTTTATTAAAGCAGTGACGATCACAATGCACTCTAAGTACTCTCCAGGGCCAAACAGTCTAGAAATAACCTTTCTCTCTCTGAGCAGCACATTCATGCCCCAACCTAGAGCCTTGTCTCTGAAAACATGGCATTGTTTTCACAGACCACAGCCTCATTTTCTTCTTTAATCCTGTTTGCCACACTTCTGTGGCAAGACTAATAGCTTCCTTACCAAACTCTGGCGATTCATAACCGTGGTGCTGTTCCTGCGGGTTCGCAGAACGCTAGCCTGGAACACCTGGGAGTTATCACTGTGGAAAGAAACAAAGTCAAATGCAAAAGCCATTTCCTTCCCATCAAAAAACACCTCTTGGTGCAAGCTCAGCTTCCAATGCTATGCCAGGCAGCATTTCAGGACAAAGCACCCAAGAGACAGGTACATAAGAACACTTTTGGCTGTGCTGGCAGCGAGCGGAAATCAAATTTGCTCTTCTTCCAAGTCTCAGCTGCTTTGATTAATGATTTTAATTAATCATATTGAGTCTTCAGAATAGGTGGGAAAAAAAAAACCAGTAAGATAGATCATCTGTGTGGGAATTGATGTTTGGAATGGCTGCAGGTTGCATATTGCTTCAGACGTCACCCACCAGAACAGATGTATACATGGCATATAATCAAGAACTGAAACCAGTTTCAATGCCATAGATAACAGAATTAAAACACACAGTGCCTTGACACATTTTTATCACTACAAATATTTAATAGCTTCTAGACCTTTAATTTTCCACCCAGGAGAAGTTAAATTAAACACACACTAAAACCAGTTTTTAAAGCTCTAAGGCTTTTGAGTAGGATACCAAGCTGGGAGGCCTGGCTGAGACACTTGAAAGCTGTGCGGCCATGCAGCAAGGCTTGGACAGACAGAGATGGGCAGAGGTTCAACAGGGTTAAGTGCAGAGTCCTGAACCTGGGGAGGAGCAATAAACTGCACCAGTACAGGTTGGGAGGAGATCTGCTGGAGAGCAGCCCTGTGGAGAGGGACCTGGGAGTGCTGGTGGATAACAAGTTAACCATGGCACAGCAATGTGACCTGGTGGCCAAGAAGCCAATGGGGTCCTGGGGAGCATTAAGAGGAGAGTGCCCAGCAGATCAAAAGAGGTTCTCCTCCTCCTCTACTCTGCCCTGAGACTTCACCAGCAATACTGCATTCAGTTTGGGGCTCCCCAGTTCAAGAGGGACAGGGATCTCCTAGGGAGGGCTATGAAGATGATGAAGGGGCTGGAGAACTGCACTGTGAAGACAGGCTGAAGGACCTGGGGCTGTTTGGTCTGATGGAGACTTAGAGGAGATCTAATCAATGTTTATAAATATCTGAGGGCTGGGGGTCAAGAGGGAGTTGTGCCCTGGGGTAAGACAAGGGCAATGGATGGAAACCACAGCACAGGAAGTTGCACCTCAACATGAAGACCTTCTTGACTGTAAGGGTCCCAGAGCACTGGCACAGGCTGTTCAGAGAGGTTGTGGAGTTTCCTGTGGAGACTTTCCAGCCCTGTCTGGATGTGTTCCTGTGAGACCTGTGCTAGATTCTATGGTCCTGCTCTGGCAGGGGGGGTTGTACTCGATGATCTTTGGACGTCCCTTCCAACCCCTAACATCCTGTGACCCTGTGACCACTTCCTTCTAAGCAGGAGGCAGCCCACCCATCCATTGAAATAACACAGGACTCCTTATTTGATATCAAATGAGCTCCTTTCACAAGGAGTCACTGGGTTGGATCTTTGCTTCAGCTGCTAACTTGGGATGAGCAAAACCACCACACAAATACAGTTTCTCAAAACTCTTTGGATCAGTAGCATTAACTTGTTGTAAAGACTGACAGCCATCCCTCCTTTTGTTTGGCCAACAAGTTACCCATGGCACAGCAATGTGCCCTGGTGGCCACAAAGGCCAATGGGATGCTGGGGTGTATTAGGAAGAGTGTGTCCAGCAGATCAAGGGAGGTTCTATTCCCGCTCTACTCTGCCCTGCTGAGACCTCATCTTGAATACTGTGTTCAGCTTTGGGCTCCCCAGTTGAAGAGGGACAGGGATCTGCTGGAGAGGGTCCAGTGGAGGGCTAGGAGGATGACAAGGGGGACTGGAGGGCATGGCTGGTGAGGAGAGGCTGAGAAGACTTGGGACATTTTAGTCTGGAGAAGAGAAGACTGAGAGGGGATTTGATCAATGTTTCTAAGTATCTGAGGGCTGCCAGGAGTGGGGGGGACAGGCTCTGCTCACTGCTCCCTGGGATAGGACAAGGAGCAATGGGTGTAAGTTGTAGCACAGGAGTTCCAGCTCAACACAAGGGGGAATTTCTTTACTCTAAGGGTCCCAGAGCCCTGGCACAGGCTGCCCAGAGAGGCTGTGGAGTCTCCTTCCCTGGAGCCTTTCCAGGCCTGTCTGGATGTGTTCCTGTGTGATCTGTATTAGATAGGATTGTCCTGCTCTGGCAGGGGGGGTGGACTGGATGATCTCCTTGGGTCCCTTCCAATCCCTAACATCCTGTGAGCCTGTGATTCTCAAGACACATCACAAACCAGAATCCTCCAGTTTAGATTGCAGCAGTTAAGAGCTTTTACATAACTTCTACCTAGCTGCAAATAAAAGAAAATAAACAAAGCTTGTCCTGTGAAGTAAAAGCCAACAGCAACTGGCAGAAGCACTGTGTTTTTAGCCAAGAAAGATGACTGAATCTTCCTCTAAAACATCAAGTAACAAACAACCAGACAGCCTTTATCATGTTCAGAGAGGTTTCACTCAGTTTACAAGAGATCAATCAGCTGCCACTTGGGAGGAGGTGAACAGGATAAACTTAAGGAATCTCTGATGTGATATTCAGAGAAGAGATTTACTAGCTGTGACCAGCAGCTACAGCTTCTTTAGTCTTGAGTGAACTGGTTGGTAAGCAAATGCAGCCTAAACAGTACATCCAGAAATCCAGGGTTTGAAGGGAGGAAACAGGTTGGAATGATTCTGCAACACATTACCAGAGACTGAGTCCAATATTTGGCATTAACTAGAAGGGAGAGGAAAAACAAACCTACAGCATCACAGAATCATAGAATCAATCAGGTTAGACCTCCAAGCTGATCCAGTCCAACCTAGCACCCAGCCCTGCCCAAGCAACCAGACCATGGCACTAAGTGCCCCAGCCAGGCTTGGCTTCAACACCTCCAGGCACGGCCACTCCACCATTTCCTGGGCAGCCCATTCCAATGCCAATCATTCTCTTTGCCAACAACTTCCTCCTAACATCCAGCCTAGACCTGCCCTGGCACAACAGGAGACTGTGTCCCCTTGTTCTGTTGCTGTTTGCTTGGCAGAAGAGGCCAGCCCCACCTGGCTACAGCCTCCTTTCAGGTAGTTGTAGACAGCAATGAGGCCAACCCTGAGCCTCCTCTCTCTGGATTGAGATTCTTCCTTGTAATCACCCTTGCAAAAACATCAGAACTGATCAGACCTCAGACTTGCTTTTTCAGAGAAAATTCTTCCAGTTACCACTAAAAACCATTTTTATTTGAGGTGAAAACAAGAGTCAACAGCTCTGTGAAAGGTTAACCTCTAGATCTAAAATATTCCACTTTAAAAACGTTCTCTGGCTCTATGGTTAACTCATTCTCCAAGCTCCTTACTAAATCTGTAAGTGAAGAAGTCAAAGCAGGAGGCAGAGCAGAAAAAGCAAGCAGTTCAAGAGCAGGAGGTTTTGTTTCAGTTTACCCAACAAAGCCATTCTGGGAAAAACTGAAGTCTCTTGCCAAGAGCTGCAATCTTGCAAAAACAGTATTCTGCTGGAAAATTCCTAACAGGCAAACCACTGCCACCACCTCAAACCAGTTCAATGGCATTTCAGTTTAATCTGTATAAACACCAGAGCAGCCAGGAAGAAAGGGACCTGGGGGTACTGGTAGACAGTAGGCTGAGCATAAGCCAGCAGTGCGCCCAGGTGGGCAGGAGAGCCAATGGCACCCTGGCCTGGCTCAGGAACAGTGTGGGCAGTAGGACAAGGGAGGTTCTTCTTCCCTTGTACTCAACACTGGTTAGGCCACATCTCGAGTGCTGTGTCCAGTTCTGGGCTTCTCAATTCAAGAGAGATGTTGAGGTGCAGGAAGGTGTCCAGAGAAGGACAACAAAGCTGGGGAGGGGCCTGGAGCACAAACCTTATGAGGAGAGGCTTAGGGAGCTGGGGGTGTGCAGCCTGCAGAAGAGGAAGCTCAGGGCAGAGCTCACTGCTGTCTACAACTACCTGCAGGGAGGCTGTAGCCAGGTGGGGTTGGGCTCTGCTGCCAGGCAAGCAGCAACAGAACAAGGGGACACAGTCTGAAGCTGTGCCAGGGGAGGTCTAGGCTGGATGTTGCTAGGAAGTTGTTGTCAGAGAGAGTGATTGGCATTGGAATGGGCTGCCCAGGGAGGTGATGGAGTGGCCATGGCTGGAGGTGTTGAAGCCAAGCCTGGCTGGGGCACTTAGTGCCATGGTCTGGCTGACTGGATAGGGCTGGGTGCTAGGTTGGGCTGGCTGAGCTTGGAGGTGTCTTCCAACCTGCTTGATTCTATGATTCTATACCTAATGTATAGCATATGCACAGTTCCAAGGCAAGAGGGTCAAGCTTAACTCTACCTATCCAAACCCTGAATTAAATCATTTGTTTACAGCACAGTTATGGGATGCTTTGGGTTTTTTTTCCAAGTGTTAAGGATCTCACAGCTTTCATAAAAACAACTTATAAAAAGGCTGATATTATAAAAACATCACATTTTGGGTACCTAATTAATTTACCTGCTCAGAAAGCTCTCTGAGGAACATCAGCCACTTCTGCACTGCATGGAAATGCAAACTGAGAGCTGTTTCATTACCATTATGTGAAAAAAAAAATACAGTTATGTTTGCCTAACATTAAATCATGACTGAAGAGGCAAGACTCAGTGTTTCCTCTGAACTGTGATGTACATGTGGGTGCAAAAGGTTTAGGAGTTTTGTTTGTCACTATTGTAGTTCTATTCAGAAGCATGAATTTTAAGTCAAAAACCCAGCAATCCAGCCCAACAGAATTTACCAGGTATGATACTGTGTTTTATAAAGTTTACTGTCAATATCCTCTCCCAAACTGCAGACATATTCCTGCTAGCAGCAAATGGATCACTCTGAAGTTAGATGGTAGGCACGACACGGAGTAGATGGGGGCATCTCCTAACTTCACAACAGCCCAAAGGAGACAAGGGATTGCACTTTGGGTTATAATCTCACCCAAACACAAATCTATACAAGAAAACATACATATCTGAGAGCTTTCCCCTAGCTGTTGTCTGAGACTGCCTCTGTCTCTGGCCCATTAACTGAAGAGAGATAGAATTGGAACATGTGGCAAACATCCAATCCTCCTTCCCAACAAGCTGAAGGCAACATCCAAGTCAAGCTATCTACACAACTCCCTGTCTTTCTCCCAGTATTACATGCTACCAGAATAGTAACATCTAGAAAAACTTCATAGGATCAACCAGGTTGGAAGAGACCTCCAAGCTCAGCCAGTCCAACCTATCCCCCAGCCCTAGCCAGTCAACTAGACCATGGCACTAAGTGCCTTATCCAGTCTTTTCTTGAACACCTCCAGGGACAGTGACTCCACCACCTCCCTGGGCAAAGGATACTTAAAATCCTGGAATAGTTTGGGTTGGAAAAGACCTCAAAGATCATCTACTTCCAATCAGTTGCCATGGGCAAGGGATAACTCCTGCTAGACCAGGTTGCTCAAAGCCCCATCCAAACTGAAGGCTTCCACACTTGAAGCCTTCACAACTTCTCTGGGCAATCTTTTACAGTCTGTCACCACCCTCGTGGCGGAGGATTTCTTCCCAACGTCTCATCTAAACTTACATTATTCCAGTTTCAAGTCATTACCCCCAGTCCTGTCACTCCCAGCCCATGTCAAAAGTTCCTCCCCAGCTCTCCTGTAATCCCCTTCACACACTGGAAGGTTGTTCTAAGCTCTCCCTGGAGCCTTCTCTTCTCCTGGCTGAACAACCCTTAACTCTCTCAGTCTATTTTCACGAGAGAGGTACTCCAGCTCTCTTGATCATCTTCCTGGCCCTTGTACCCCAAATCATAGAATCAACCAGGTTGGAAGAGACCTCCAAGATCATCCAGTCCAACCTATCACCCAGCCCTATCCAGTGAACTAGACCATGGCACTAAGTGCCTCATCCAGTCTTTTCTTGAAGACCCCCAGGGACGGTGCCTCCACCACCTCCCTGGGCAGCCCATTCCAATGGGGAATCACTCTCTCTGTGAAGAACTTCTTCCTAATATCCAGCCTGATACATTGTTTTACACAAAATGCAAAACTTATGTATCTTTCAAGCACCCATGAAAAAGTCTTCACTTAATTCACCCAATTATTCTCACAGCAGTGAAGAGAACCTTTTTCCTCGGACCTGAACCATCAGAGAAATCCCAGAGCTCACTATAGTAACAACCACAACCCTGATGCTGTGCCCTTTACATCAATTAGCTACACGACCTACAGCAGACCTAGATGAAAACAAACTGTTTTAACACAGCTACAGCACATCTACTCAGGGTTTCTTGCACCCCTTCACACTTCGAAGGGGTATCTTAGGAACATTTTGATTGGAAAAGACCTTCAAAATCATTGCGTCCAACCGTTCTCTATCGAGTCTGGTGCTAAACCACATCCCCCAGGACCTCATCTCTGCCACATCCAGGGGTGTGCATTCGACCACTTCCCTGGGCAGCCTGTTCAAGTCTTCGACTCTTTCAGAGAAGTTTCTTCCAACGTCCAGCCTGAACCTCCGCTGCTGCAGCTTGCGGTCGCTTCCTCTCTCTTGTCCTGTCATCGTTACCAGGGAGCAGAGACCGATCTTGCCTAAAGCCCTCCTCGCTTGGGACACCACTGAGGAATTCACTTTTCCCCACGGACGCAAGGCACCCCACAGCACGCCCACGCCTTGGCGCTGCGGGACGGGGGTGTGCAGCACGGCTCCAGACAGGCCTGGATAAACAGGGAGCGACCCCCGGGATTACAGATAAGGGGAAAGGGACCCCCTCCCCCAGCACAGCGGCGACCAAACTCGCGCACTTGGCAGCCTGAGCCGGGGCTGAGGGCCCCGCAGCTGCCGGACAGGCCGGGCCGGGCCGCGCTCACCTGAGCCCGTGGATCAGGGGGGCGCTGTTGGATCTCCTCAGGCCGCCCCCGTCGCTCGGGGCCGCGGCGCTCCCCGGCGGCAGCTCCAGGTCCAGCTCCATTTTCTCCTGAGACATTGCGGCGGCGGCAGCGGCTGCAGCAGCAGCACCGGCGGCGGCTCCGTCTCCTCCCGCTCCGCCCTTACGCCCATTCACTGCTGGCGGCCGCAGCGGCTCCTCATGCCGCCGCTGCCCCCGGCCAGGCGCGGCGCGGCCGCCCCTACAGGCCCCGCGGGCGGCGCCGCAGGCAGAACCCGGGGGCGCGCAGGACCCAGCCAAGGGGCTGACCCCAGCAGCGCCCCATGCCGGGAGCGGCCCGTTCCCCGACTCGCTGTTGCCGACGGACGAGCTGCCGGCACCGATGCTGCCTGCGGAGCGCAGTGAACGCTTCGGGCCGCGCACCCCCCCGCGCCCGCCGCGGCACGGCGCATGCGTCACGGGGAGCCCCGCACCGCGGCCGGCGCCGGGGGGCCCGCGGCAGCAGGGAGCATGCGCGGAGCCTCGACCGGGACCACCGGGACCTGCTGATTTTGAACGTGTCCAGGCTTGGAGCCTCCTCAGTTCTCTCGGCAGCCTCTTCCACTGTCTCAGCACTCTCATGGGGAAGAATTGGTTCCTAATGTCTCATCTAAATCCGACTTCTTCCAGTCTTGAAGCCATCATCCCTCCTCCTGTGATTTCATGCCTTGTACACAGCCCCTCTAACACTCCTGTAGCCTTCTTCTGGCACTGGATTGCTGCTGTACGGTCTCTCCGGAGCCTTTTCTTCTCCAGCCTGAACAGACTACATTTCTGTCCTCACAGCAGAGCTGCTCCACCCTCTGCTCGTCTTTGTGGCCTCCTCCTGCTCTACCAGTTCGTATCCTCCATGCGCTTGAGGCTCCAGAGCTGGACACAGTACTCCCTGATGCTATCAACTATCTCCCACACTGTTGCCCATACCACAACTTCACACCCACCACTTTCTCAGCACCACTGTGACCTGCGAAATGAACCCCCAAACCTCATGCAGAGTTATAAAGTAGGAATGGTTTATTACAGCGCTGGGTGCAGGCAGCATGGCTCCATCAACCCTGCACACCCCATGCTGGCACAAGCCACAGTTTATGTTACAAGAGCATGCATGTACCTAATAAGAGGTAGGATTATTACAATTATCTCTTGGAGTTCATTAGCAGAGGTATTTTTCCATTCTCCACCCCCCGTTCCAACCAGCCCCGGTGGTCTTGAATGGTTATCTGAGATGAGTGCCCATTACCTCTTGTCCTGTCACTGGGAACCACTGAGACTGGCCCCATTTCACTGACACCCACCCCTTAAATACTTATAAGCATTAATAAGATCATCCCTCAGACTCCTCCAGGCTAAACAGACCCAGCTCTTTCAGCCTTCTCACTTGTGATAGATGTTCCTGTCTCCTCATCATAGAATCAAGCAGGTTGGAAGAGACCTCCAAGCTCATCCAGTCCTAGCTGGTGACACTCCAGAGAAGACATTGAGGTACTGGAGCTTGTCCAGAAAAGGGCAATGAAGCTGGTGAAGGGTCTGGAGGTCTGCGAGGAACAACTGTGGGAAATAGGATTGGTCACCCAGGATTCTAAAGGTATGCCATACTCTCTACAACTCCTTGATAAGAGGTTGGAAGCAGGCAGGAGCCAGTCTCTAGTGAAAGGTCCTCAAATCTAAGTCAGACATTAGAAGTGCCTTCACTCAAAGGGCTCTCTAAGACTGGTACAGATTGCCCAGGGAAGTGGTTGACTTCCCATCCCAAAGAGGTGTTTCAAAGAGGCAGCGATAATGGTGCTGAGGGACACGGCTTAGCACCAGCCTTGTCAGAGTTAGATCGTAGTTGGATTCGAAGACGTACAACCGACACCGCTGCCTCCATGACCCAAGCACGGCGACGGCGGCGACGGCCGCGGCGGCCCCGGCGCCCATTGTAGCGTTTCAAACACGCCCCGCCGCGCCAGCCAATCAGTGCGCGCCCCGCCGCGCCAGCCAATCAGTGCGCGCCCCGCCGCGCCAGCCAATCAGTGCGCGGCCCGCCTCCGCGGTGCTGCGAGCCGCGGCGCAGGCGGCTCCGGGGCACCGCTTTTGGGGCATGCGCAGTGCCGGGGACGCCGGTGCGGGACGCATGCGCTGTGCAAGGCAGGCAGCTCTGCCTCCGCCTCGCCTCCCGCGCAGGCGCGCAGTGCCGCGGCGGGCGCGGGGGGGTGTGCGGCTGGGGCGCTCGCTCCTCTCCAGAGGCAGCGTCGGTGCGGGCAGCTCGGCTGTCGGCGGCAGCGAGTCGGGGAACGGGCCGTCCCCCGGGCCGCCCCCGGCATGCGGCGCTGCTGGGGTCAGCACCTTGGCCGGGTCCGGCGCATCCCCGGACTCAGCCTGCGGCGCCGCCCGCGGGGCCTGTAGGGGCGGCCGCGCCGCGCCTGGCCGGGGGCAGCGGCGGCATGAGGAGCCGCTGCGGCCGCCAGCAGTGAATGGGCGTAACGGCGGAGCGGGAGGAACTGGAGCCGCCGCCGGTGCTGCTGCTGCAGCCGCTGCCGCCGCCACAGCAATGTCTCAAGAGAAAATGGAGCTGGACCTGGAACTGCCGCCGGGGAGCGCCGCGGCGCCGAGCGACGGGGGCGGCCTGAGGAGATCCAACAGCGCCCCCCTGATCCACGGGCTCAGGTGAGCGCGGCCCGGCCCGGCCTGTCCCGCAGCCCCGGCAGCTGCGGGGCCCTCAGCCCCGGGAGCGCCTTGCATGGCGGCACTGTGCTGCGGGAGTAGCTCGGGCCGCAGCCCGCTAGGCCCCTACGGCTCTCAGAGGTTGCCGAGAGCCGCCGCTGGCCGCGCTTCTTGCAGCTCCCGCAGCTTCCCCTAGCGCCGCGGCTGCAGCGCGGTGGAGGTCTCTGAAACGTGTCGCTTGTCTGTCGGATGCGCGACTCGGCTGCTCGGAAATCCAGAACCGCCGTGTGCGGATCTCTGGAGGCCGGCAGCAGGAAACTGCTTGCTGGGCCCCTGCAGGGAAAGTAGTGCTTCCAGGGAAGTAAAATGGTTGCTAGCAGAGCGCAGGAGACTGCGGCATGCATGGCAGCGCTGCGTGGCTTTGATGGAAGCACAGCTTTAGAGAGTCCTTAATAAAACTTTTTTTTCCTCGTCTTCAGTGACAACTCCCAGGTTTTCCAGCCTTATGTGTTGCGAACTCGCAGGAACAGCACAACAGTTATGAGCCGTCACAGTATGGTAAGGAATCTCAAGCACGTTTTGTTTACACGTAACGAGAAATAATTGGGCTGGAGAAATGAAGTTAAACTCGATTTGTATTTGCACTGAGCATCCCGGCAGACTTTCAGGCTGCAGATTATGCGTTTTCTTCATCTGTAACCACAACCGAAAGTGAAATAGTGTCCCCACGAAGATAAGAGTAGCCGAAGCTATGTGTCGTTCCCGTATTGAGTACGACTTCCAAGTTAACTTGGCCACGGATTGGAAGGGGAAACTGCTGCCACTATGTAAAGTCGTGAAAAGGCGTTTTAATCTGTTGTGAAAATAGGAGGGTGTGTCGTGAGTGTTGCCTTGGTGTTGTTTGACTGTTCACTCTTGGTTTTGGCAAAGACCGAACGCAGAAAATGATTTATTTGTCGGCTGGTATTCTGCCCTAGTTCAGCCTTTCCTTGCAAGAAAGCTGCTCCAGTGCTTTCAGCATCTTTATAAGCCTCCATTGGCCTCTCTTTAGTAGTTCCCTGTCTCTCTTGACCTGGGGAACCCACGGCTGGGCACGATACTCCAGATGTTACTACTCAGGTAGTAACAGGACTAGGGAAAATGGAGCAAAGCTGGTGGTGGGTAGGTTCAGACTGGATGTGAGGAAGTAGTTCTTCAGCATGAGAGTGGTGAGAGGCTGGAATGGGTTGCCCAGGGAGGTGGTTGAGGCCCCGTGGCTGGAGGTGTTTGAGGCCAGGCTGGCTGAGGCTATGTGCAGCCTGCTCTAGGGTAGGGTGTCCCTGGGCATAGCAGGGGGCTTGGAACTGTCTGATCTTTGTCGTCCCTTCCAACCCTGACTGATCCTGTGTTGCCTCACCAGTGCAGAGTACGTGGGGAAGAGACTTCCTCTCGACCTGCTGGCCACGCTCATCTTAATGCATCTCAAGTCTTCTGTTACAAAAAAAAGGGATGAAATCTTAGTTCCAAATCTTCTATTGTAAGATTTCTCAAAAATAAGAGTCCCAAATGTTGCAATTCAAATCAGTAGGTGTTACTGTAGACACAGGTATCCTTGGTGGGAACTCTTGACTCATTTATGGGATGGTAGCCAAAGTTTCAGAGGAATTAGATGCATGGATTTGTATGCAATTGAAAAACACTGCAAAACTAAAGTTTTAGGGAGTGTTGTTCCAAGACCAAGTGGAAACATTGAGCTTTCTTCTTAATAGCCAGTTGGTTGAGTAAGTTAGTACAGGAGTTTGTTTTGCTCTGCACAGTTTGGAATTGTATGATGTTGGCATGCTCATTTTTGCCTGTGTGAGGTTTCTGTATCTCACATTTGTCTGCGTGTGAGGTATTTGAGAAGCTAAGCAGTATCTGCTTACAAGTCTGAGACCCCTGCCACTTGCTGAGCGACAGCATGAATTTGTCAGTGGCAAAATGAGTCTTTTCTCTTAGAGGTCAGCGTTTGCTTTCTGCAGCGTTGAGTCATCCACACGCGGTTGTGCAGCTCATTTTTAATTCACTAAGAAGGTAGCTGATGGTAAATGGGACATAGGCAAGCTGTTGATGTGTGATTTAATTCTTGTGGCTGTCACTTGTTTCCAGTTGTTGTCATCGTCTCCTATTCGTATTCCGAGTAGCCGACTTCATCAGATCAGAAGGGTAAGTGTAGTTTTCCATCTGTGGATTTAGTGACAGAACGAAACTTAAGTAACACTTTAAAACCTGCATAATGGTAGTTTCTTCCCTATTGAGTTTTTCAAGTACTAAAGGAAATGGAGTCTTTTTTAAGACTTCTTTTCAACAAGGAAATGTACTTGCAAGG
Organism: Pogoniulus pusillus; assembly: GCF_015220805.1. Taxonomy (NCBI): domain Eukaryota; kingdom Metazoa; phylum Chordata; class Aves; order Piciformes; family Lybiidae; genus Pogoniulus; species Pogoniulus pusillus. Next base: position 7,732,298 of record NC_087282.1, on the reverse strand, counting down.
CTTATTGGTGTCGTGTTTAAACTGCCTTGCTTTTTTTCTGAGGAAGAGAAGCAGTGGGCTGGGCTGGTAGCATTCTGTTCTTTCTGTTCACGTTTCGATGCTAATGACAAGTGATTTAATCACAAGTGTTATTCCAAGTACCTGTGATGAAGCTAATGTTGTGGGAAAGCTGATGACACTTATCTTCTACAGGAGGAAGGAGTGGACTTAATGAACAGAGAAACAGCACATGAAAGGTAAGTGTTACTGAAACAAGATGATAAAGTAGCCAGAGTTATCCTCTTTGTAGCTACTGATGGGATTTTTTGTGTTCTAGGGAAGTGCAAACAGCAATGCAGATAAGCCAGTCATGGGAGGAAAGCTTGAGCCTGGTAATCTCTTTATAGATGTTTCCTATTTAATGCTACTTTTACACTCAACCGACTAAGGGAAAGAAAGGAATTGGCTGTGCAAATAATTTCAGAAGAGCTTAAGTTCATCAGTTTTACCTATTGTGTGCATTTGACCCAATGTCTTTCCATTAGAAGGTTGTGCCTTGGGTTCTGAGGTGATGTCCTCTGTCAGTGTTAAGTCTGAAACTTTATATTTGCAGAGTGACAATGACTTGGACAAGTCTGAGAAATCTTCCTCCCCTAAGAGAATAGACTTCATTCCAGTTTCACCTGCACCTTCACCTACAAGAGGAATAGGAAAGGTAGGATAAGTAAAATACCAAACTGAGAGAACAGTTTGGGACAGTTCTTTAGAACTCCCACAACAAAAAAAATCCCTAATCCAACACTGCATTTTATTGGTTTCTAATGCTCAGATTCTTCTCATCCTAGAGCCTGCAGACCATGAGCAGTGTGCCAGTTCTGTCACATTGAATGCTTTTAGTTGCTGCTCTTTGTGCAATGTTTGGATGAGTTAGAGTTCCAGTTCTGGGGAAGCTGAAGGAAGTTATTAGACTAAACAGATTTGGACTTGATCTTCAGCTGCATAGGTGGAAGGATGCTGGTGTAAAAGCACTAAAATTGGAATGTATCATATATATGAGAGTAAAAATGTAGGCAAAGACCAAAAGCTGCACATCTGTGTGGTGAGGATGAATATTTGTCCATCAGTCATGGCAAAGAGAACAAATTACTGTGAAGGAGGACTTGAGTCTGCTGAACTTGCACTGAAGACTGATGGCAGGTGCTGGAGGAAGGGGAGAGGTGGATCTTATTTAAACTATTTTCTTCAGTGTGGAATTGAAACCTGAAATGCAGCACAGAGAAACTCTCTTTACAAAGGGCTGCTTGACCTTTCTCTCATCTTCTGGTGGTTCTGGTTTTGTACTACTATTTTATTGCCTTCTGCCAGTACTGGTGCACAAAGCAATGGGCAGATTTGTTCTTAGTGTAACATGCATTCTGTCAGCTGGTCAAATACCTTGGGAATTGGTAAAGCAGTAGTAGATAACTTGGAGAAACAAACATTTTTTACTGGGGCTGTTCAAGGCAAGGTTGGACGTGGCACTTGGTGCCATGGTCTAGCCTTGAGCTCTGTGGTAAAGGGTTGGACTTGATGATCTGTGAGGTCTCTTCCAGCCCTGATGATACTGTGATACTGTGATACATTCATGAGCTAAGCTCAGATTAGCTGCAGAACCAGAGAGTTAAATTCTCTCTTCTATATTCTGGAATATTGTGTAAGTTTTTCAGGTCGGGTATATTTTGAGCAAACTGAACTTGTTGAATAAATCCTGAGTGCTGTGCTGCGCCTTCTGACTGTAAGGGAAGGAACAAACCTAACTGTCTTACGTAGAAAACAGTGTCTTGAAATTTCAGGTTGCCTGTGGGTTTGAATTGTAGGTTTATCTGAGCAGTAGTGCCTTAGCCAGCTTATTTTTGCCAGTTTTAATGCTTCTGAGGTTGCATGTGATCATCTCTACCTTTCTTACTAATTTCCTTAGGATATTCTCTCTGGAGAGGGAAGTGAAACATCTGTGTATTTAAAAAAGGAAATTCTGAAGTAGCTTCATGTCACTTTTCTTTTCTGCAGCAATGTTTTTCACCATCCTTGCAAATGTTTGTGAGCAGCAATGGATTACCTCCAAGTCCTATTCCCAGTCCAACGAGGCGGTTCTCCAAGTAAGTAACATCTACAAGTAACAGGTATAACTTGGCTTAAATTCCAGCCTAGCACAAAGATGAGTTGAAGCTGATGATCTTGGAGGTCTCTTCCAACCTGGTGGATTCTATGATGTTGAGGCATTAAAGGAGAATTTGGGTTTTACAACAGATAAAGTATTGCCATGTAAAAATGGTCTGTAAGTTCAGTTTTTACTTCAGAGTCTTTCTTGTAGGAGCTGGTGTCAGTTCTAAACTAGATTTGATAACTTGTGGGGAAATTCCTAGGTAGTTCAAATGAACCTGAATAACTTTGCTAGCATGTTAATTTGATACAAATATTGCACACAATTTAGAAGTGGATTGAAGTGAGGATGTGATGCAGTAAGGGAAGGAGAAAATCTTCCAAAACATACTCCAACTTTATGTGGCAGATAACCTGCTCTAATAGGCAGTAGTAGTTAGATTCCCTAAGCATTCCAGTTGTGCAGGAGTGGTGGTAATGAATGTTTCATGTGCTGTGGCTGTGTTGATTTGATGCTAGGTATGGTGGTGGTCAGTCTTGGAACCTTTACAGGCCTGGTTGAGTATCAGTGTTCTCTTCTCTAGCAGGAGGAGTCAAAGTCCAATCAACTGCATCAGGCCCAGTGTTCTTGGCCCCATTAAAAGAAAAGGTATGTTCATTTACGTTAAACAGATGCTTTAACTTAGGTGTAGTTTAGCAGCTGAATACATTTCTGCCTCCCCTGTAGCTTTTTTAGCTTGTTCTGTAACTCTCTCTTGTATTCACAGTGAACTGGAATTTGCCAGTTGTACCTTAAAACTAAAATGTGAAGTAGCTAGCCTGAAAGATGAGAACAAAGAGCTTTAAAAGCAGATACTACTTGAAAGAGACAAACTTCAGTACACATCAAATTAAATGCTATGAATATTCATAAGCCCTGGCATTCCTGAAAGCACCACTGTACAGTGCACACCCTTCAGATCATCCTAGGAATGTTGCTTATCATGCAGTTGTCTTCTAAACTTAGTACTGAATGTTTGTTTTTACTCTGAAAGTTCAGAAGGTGAGTGTTTAGAGAAATGGAATAGATCACTGCCCTTTACTCCTGGAAGGGAGCAAGTTCACCCTTTCCTGGAAATAGTCCATGTTAAGGATGTCCAAATGACATCCCAGAAGAGATCTCCCTAGCAGAACTGTAAGACTGAGGTATTTACAAGTGTGCCTCGACCTCTGCTTGTCCTTTATGCAGTTCCTTTTTTAACTTGAGCATTAACTGCACCAAAAGCATATCCTTTTGTTTGACAAGAATTAGCCTTTGAGAACAGTGAATGTTTATTGGGGTTTTTATTGCAGCACTCTCTCTCCTGATAAAGAATCAGATAAAGAATCTTGTCTGATGTATTAATCTGATTGACAGGAGAGAGAGATTCTCATAGATGCCAATTCTGTCTTGACTGCTACTCTCTGTGGATCTTGAATGGGGGTTAAAAACGGGACAAAAGTTTTATCAGGCTCAGTGGTCATCAGGGAACATAATTTATCTTGCTTTGTTTCACTTTTACAATAGGCTTTACACAGGTTGTGTTAAATCCAGTGCAGGTAAAGGGCAGGCTCTGCTCACAGTACCCACGTGGAGCATCTTTTCCAAAGTGGAGTTTGCCTTTTTTGACTCAAAATAGCAAAAGAATTGCCAAAATTGACTTAAATTTTAAAATCCATTTAGATGAACCTAATTCATTGTTCTAAATGCCTAATGTTGTCATTTCCTGAATTCTAGGAGTAGCTTTATGGTTTATATTCTACAGGCATGACATGGTAGCAAGTTGAAACCATGATGAGGGAGGAAGAAAACAGCATATTGGGGAATGTTTCACTGCTGCAAGGGATGCTGGTAGACAATGTGGTGTTGCAGTGCAGATTTGGCTTTGTGGAGTTTCAAGTGGGAGAAGAGTTACCTAAGTTGGTAGTTTGGGTTTTTCCATCTTGTTGGAGACAACCTGACAGCAGCTGTTACTCCTTCCCTTCAAAGGGAATGTATCCCCATGGGCTAGAGGAGGCAGGAGATTTGGGGGAGGTTTATCAGGCTTTTCTAATATGATTTCTAGTATAATTCTTTTGCATAACACAGGGTTTGTGCTTTGATGCTCAATCTCTGTCAGCTTTTCAAACTGACACCACAGCTGCTGTGAAGTGTAGGTAAAAACCTAGAAAATCTCTTTCCATTTCCTGTGGTTTTGTTGCCAAATTAAAAGTGAAAACGCTGTGGCTGAGAGGGTTTTCTTCTTTCAAGCTTGTTATTGGGAAGTTGATGATACTTCCAAATGTGCTTATTGGACAGCAGCTATTCATGAATTAGCTCATTCTCAAGGCAGGTTATAGTAAACATGATCTGAATTCTCTCCATAGTGTTTAATCTTTTAATGCCAGTAGATAATTACAGGTGGAAGGAGTCTTATTGCTGGTAAGAGGAAATGCAGACACATGCCACATATTTTCTGTTCAGAATTTGATGTCTGCAGCAGGATGAAACTCAACTAAGCTGACATTCCCATCTTCACATTACTAGGAATTTGAATCTCTGTATTTTGGCTTCTATCAGATGCCTCATCTCAACTGCTTAATTTTAAGTCAATTAGTTTGCTTTAGAATATTTTGTCTGATTATAGTCCAAGTAGCAAGTGCCATAGTTTTGTATCTTTGAGATCATTGTAGCTTCTCAGACACAGCTGAAGCAGTGGTTAAATTAAGGATGGAGTGGGTGGTTAAACAACAGCTAGCATCAAATTAATGTTTCACCCAAGTGCTTGGTTGGCTGAGTTAGAAGATTTGTGTTACAGATGCAGCCTTGCTGAACTGTGGGACAAACCTCTCTTCTTGCAGTAGAGAGATTCTAAATGGACATTGCAGAGACTCAAAATATGTTTTGATTATTTGCCCTGTTTTCTTTAGGTGAAATGGAAACTGAAAGTCAGCCAAAGAGACTTTTTCAAGGGACAACCAACATGCTTTCCCCAGATGTTACACATCTGACAGATCTCAGTTCATGGTAAAATATTTCACCTGCCCTGAAATGCTGAATCAGGGAATGTTCATTTATTGCAAGCTTTCTCTTTCTACTTTTCCCTTTTTTTTTTCCCTTAGGAAAAAAAAGAAGTATTTTGTCTGTAGCTTGTGCATGCATATTACTGGGAGCTATGCTTGTGGTAGTGCATTGTGGCAGTGTTCTACCTCCTGAGCAACCTTGATTTTGTTAACCTAAACTTCTATACTGAAAACAATGGTTACAAATACCTTTTGATTCAGAAGTAAAATTACACCTCCCAAGATGTTTCTTCATTTTGGTATGTTGTAGGTAGTGGCTATAGCTTACCTGAAGACTGTGAATGTGTGTTTTCAGCTTACATAGTTCATGTTGATATAGCTGTGATTGTTAGGTTCATATAAAGCTGAGTTCTTTCTGTGTCAAGAGCTACTACTAAGTATTCTGAAACAACTCAGCTTACCTACACACTTGAAAATGCCTAGAAATAAGTTGTTTGTTTGTTTTTTCTTCTTAATTACAGGTAAGTTGCAAAAGAATTGATTTGCCTTCAGGAATCTTGTGTCAAGACTTCAAAATCCAAACACAGGAATTCCAAACACCAGCAAAAATTAGGTTTCAAAATCTTACTTTGCATAGTGGGACATTAAAGAATGTGCAGGCTAATTAAGGACAACTTTGCTTCATTAGCTTCTTACTATTCCTTTCCTATAACCTTTTAAGTTGTTTTGTTTTTTACTTCTTTAGTTGTCACGTTTTTCTATGACAGATTAGAATCAAGAGTTGAAGTTTCTTCTGCATGTTAAAAAAACCCTCCAAACATTCTGCTCCTCCTCCCCGTAAGGAGCATGAATCTCTTTATAACATGCTACAGAAAACAAGGAGTCTTCAGGGCTGCCAGTCTTGCAGAAAAGACTGAGTGGTAGTATATGCCTCCTACACCTTCTCTCCACCTTAGCTTTGATCAAAGTCATCAAGCCCATGTTACTAAATTACCTTTCTCTTTTCCCCCAGCCTGTCTTCAGATATCCTCGATGGGAGTAGCAGCAGCGTTGGCTCTTCCTCCGACTCGCTGACTAAAGGCAGCATAACCACAGAGTCTCCAGTAGCATGCTCAAACTCATGCTCTTCATTCATTTTGATGGATGATCTCTCACCTAAGTGACTTAAGTTCTGAGTCTGTGGCTGGCTGTGCCGTTCCCTCCCTGTACGCTTGTACAGAGAACTGAACTCTGATCCTTGAACCGTTAGCACCAGGATTAGCAAAAGGAGAAGCTGTTCTAACTCTAATCCTTGGTGACTTTCCAGTGATTGATTTATCCATTTAATGGACATTGTAGACCATATTAATGTCTGGTTTTGCAAATTGATTTGATTTATTTTTTCTTTTCCCAACAAGATGTCTGCTCAGATGATACTAACTTCTGTTTGCTTTCAGGAACTTGCATACACTTTTTGATTCCAAGAATAGGTATCTACCTATTAGTGTTGCAGTTCTTAGGAAAAAGACTTCTATTGTTATCATGGTCACTATGTCTAGGGAAATAATTTGGTTCAGAAGGATTTAAAAATACTAATTTATTCTCTGGCACTTCTACCATTGAGTAAAAAAAAAATACTCCCCTTGAGGTTTTGTTTTGTTTTTCAGTCACCAGCCTCAAATTCTCTTATGGAAGGGAGGAAAAAAGACAACCCTTTTTTTTTTTCTTAGTGCTGCTAGTAATTTTTATTACAGAAGACCACAGTGGGTATGGAAATCTCCCTCTATTACATTAAAAACACCCCAACCAACCAAACCAAAATAACTCATGACTGGCACTTTTGCCATCAGTGAAGAAACACCTATACTCTATGAACGTAATTCACATAGCTGTGTAGTTCTCTCCCCAGATCCTTTACCCTACAGATTGTATATGAAATAAGGTCAATGTTGAGTTAAAATTTGACCAAGGGAAATCAATCCAAGACATACAGTGCAGATAACTTAAGTTATTAAACTACTGTGTAGGAGAACCATGTATGGCACCATCGATGTCTCCTGTGGCATTGAGGTCATAGGTATTTTTGTGCCTTAGGGGACATTGTTACAAAAACTATGGAATGTAAACCAGAGGGGTGGGTGGGAAAAGGCCTTTTTTGGTTTTGGTGTACAGCCTGTTTTATAGAGTGCTTAACCAGAGTCTGTTGTTGATGCTGCTTCCACTTTAGTGTTCCTTTCCAAGGAGCGTGCTCTGTGCCAAGGCGCTGCGGGCAGGCCCGGCTCTGCTATGAGACAGCAGGCAGAGGAACAGCCCTTTGCAGCTGCTGGGCACAGCGTTTGTACCTGTTTGCAGCAGGGCAAACAGGCAGAGCAAATGTCAGATGGAGGAAAGGCTTCAAAGTTTTAAGATTTGGACACGAGCTCTGCAAGTGGTTTGGCTCAGGAGGTGTGTTTTGAGCTAGGAGGAGTCTCAGTACCTTGGTCAGACAAAAGAGATACTTTACTTTTTAGAGACTTTAAGGGGGGGAGGAGGGAAGGGGGGCAAAAATAAATCAGTTTGTAATCTACTGTGTTATGCTATTTATTATTTATAACTGTAAAAAGTTCTGTGGTGATGAATGAATAGTATTTTTTTATGATTGAATAAGGTGGGGTTTGGGTTTGTTTTTTTTATGTTCAGTAATTGCTGGCTGGTTTGTATTTAAATACTCAACCTTTGTCTGCCAGAATCAAAAGCTTCCCTTTTTTTTTAGTTCCTTCTCTTTTTTTTCTTTCTTTTTTTTTGGGGGGAATGTTTGTAACATAAAAGCTTTTTGTTTTAGCTCCAAAGTTACAACTCCTGATATTTCTGGAAGAGAAAAAAAAACAGCACTGAATTTAAAAAAGGAAGATTTTTAACGTGCTTGAATTCAAGTGAGCACAACCTCTGGCAATACTCTCTGGCTAAAACAAAAAGGGAGGGGGGGGAGAGGTCTGTAGTTGTGGTTTGTGTTGTTGTTGTTGTTGTTTTTCCTGTTCTGAAGAAGCTGTGGAGTTTCCAGAAGATGTGTACATAGCAGATTATTTTTAAGAGTGTTTCCATGAAATTGTAAGAAGTACCATGATGGTCCAACAGTGGCACTACTATTTGTATTACCATTTTTCACCTGTGGAGCTTTAGCTCTCCTTCCCTTCCCCCTCCCACCCCCCCAAATAAATGTGCATATTGTAAAATGATTGTCCACTGGTGCCCTTTTTAAATGAGCTCTTCAGTCTCTTGGTGCTGTTAATTCTCTTTGTATCTGCACAGTGCTATTTCTTGACTTTCTGGTGTCTTAAATGGCTTGAATTAGTATTTTTCTCTTCATTCGTGCCTGTGTCTTCTCTACCTTCCTGATGCCAAGGAAAGGCTGCTTTGACCTTTGCAAAATCCTGATAGTCTGTGAGCAAATTCAGCCTCTTACCTGTGCCCCTCTTTCATTATCCTGTGCTTTTGTTGGGACTGAGCAAAGGGGTGGCAGAAGTGGGGAAACCTATTGCATGCTTCCTTAAAACTGAGAAGGGCATAGCTCTTGCTTCTTTCCTGGCTGACTTTCCTGTACAACTGCTGTATTCCAGATCTGTGTGTTAGTGCAGAGTCTTTCATAGGAAAGTGCTGGCCTCTGTAAATGTTAGCATGTAAGCTTCATAAAGCAAACACACAAATCTTCACTCTTGGTACAGCATTTGGGCTTTTCTGTAGTGCTCTGCCTCTTCTCCACTCCTAGAGACATTGCTCCTTTATTAAGTGCACAGGTAACATACACAGAGGGAGTTTCAGGAGTGTTGTGTGATGAAACAGCTCCCCTTCTAGGACTGTGTGCTGGCTCATAGACACAGCTGCAAGCCCACTCGTTCATTCTCAAAGTGTCTAATGATATTTAATTGATTTATAGAATCAGAGAATAAGGCAGGGTTGGAAGGGACCAGAAGGATCAGCCAGTTCCAACCCCCCTGCTATGGGCAGGGACACCCTACCCTAGAGCAGACTTACCTTTAACCTTGTAACCAAGGAGAAGGAAACTTAAATTATCAGTAAATCCCGAGGTAGTTCAGGCAGGATTTCAGATGGGCTACTGTTAAGATGTTAATTAGTACAGCTTTGTGATGTCTTTGTACAGCTCACTGACATGAGGAGGAAGTTGTTGAGCATGAGAGTGGTGAGAGGCTGGAATGGATTGCCCAGGGAGGTGGTTGAGGCCCCATGGCTGGAGGTGTTGAGGCCAGGCTGGCTGAGGCTGTGTGCAGCCTGCTCTAGGGTAGGGTGTCCCTGCCCATGGCAGGGGGGTTGGAACTGGCTGATCCTTGTGGTCCTTCCCAACCCTGCCTGATTCTATGACCTGCTCTGTCTTTAGGTCATAGCTGAAGCAGGCTAAATCCTTATTTTTTGGGTTTCAAATGCTGAAAGGATTTCTTTTTCTAAGCAATGGTTTAGGAGAGAAAAAAATGTGTGTCAGCTGTGGAGCTCGGTGTGTTTTGATAATATCAAGTGTTCTGAATCAGGAAATGGGTCACAGTATGCATGTTTCATTCACCTTCATTGAATTTCAAATGGGGGAATCGTGGGCCCAAAAGGCTGTATTGAAGGGGGCTGGGTGGTGCTTTGGTGGTGTTTTTTCTGCCTGTATGTGATTAAATACTTTCTCTTACAATGGAAATAATTAAGTTGTCAGTGGGTAGGCAAGTAAAGCTGAATCCTGCAGACTTTTATTGCAGAAGTCATTTTTGAGCTGCACCAGGAAAAGCTATACTGTATAAAAAACATTAATGTTTTGTTTATCATAGAACCATAGAATCAAGCAGGTTGGAAGAGACCTTCAGCCTGAGTCTGATAACATTAACTAGAAGGGAGAGGAAAAACAAACCTACAGTATCATAGAATCAACCAGGTTAGAACTCCAAGCTCATTCAGTCCAACCTAGCACCCAGCCCTGCCCAACCAACCAGACCATGACACTAAGTGCCTCATCCTGTCTTATTTTGAATACCTCCAGGCACAGCCACTCCACCACTTCCCTGGGCAGCCCATTCCAATGCCAATCACTCTCTCTGACAACAACTTCCTCCTAACATTCAGCCTAGACCTGAACTGGCACAGCTTGAGACTCTGTCCCCTTCTTCTATATCTGCTTGCCTGGCAGCAGAGCCCAACCCCACCTGGCTGCTTCAGGCAGCTGCAGTCAGCAGTGAGCTCTGCCCTGAGCCTCCTCTGCTGCAGGCTGCACACCCCCAGCTCCCTCAGGCTCTCCTCACAGGGCTCTGCTCCAGGCCCCTCCCCAGCCTTGCTGCCCTTCTCTCAACACCTTCCAGCACCTCAACAGCTCTCTGCAATGGAGGAGCCCAGAACTGGACACAGCACTCCAGGGGTGGTCTGAGCAGAGGGGCACAAGAACTTCCCTTGTCCTGCTGGCCACACTGCTCCTGAGCCAGCCCAGGATGCCATTGGCTCTGCTGCCCACCTGGGCACACTGCTGCCTTATCTTCAGCTCCTCTCTGCCAGCACCCCCAGCTCCCTCTCTGCCTGGCTACTCTCAGCCACTCTGGCCCCAGCCTGTAGTGCTGCTTGGGGTTGCTGTGGCCAAAGTGCAGAACCCTGCCCTTGGCCTTGTTCAGTCTCATCCCATTGGCGTCTGCTCACCTATCCAGCCTGGCCAGGTCCTTCTGCAGAGCTCTCCTACCCTCCAACAGATCAACACCTGCTCCTGCCTTGGTGTCATAATGGAACTTAATGAACTCTCTTGTTTCAACCCAAAGCATTTTGCATGAAAGCTGCTTTTTTAATTAGTTGCTTTTAGATCTCAAAGCCTTTTGACATGAGGGCCTGTTGGAGCTTGGGTTTGAGCCTTGCCTCTGAGCAACGTGCCAGTGGCAACAACATTTGTGAACCTGGAGCGATTGCTTGTGCCATGGTCTGGTTGATTGGCCAGGGCTGGGTGCTAGGTTGGACTGGATGAGCTTGGAGGTCTCTTCCAACCTGGTTGATTCTGTGATTCTGTGCTCTTCTTGCATTGTAGAATTAGGAGATACAGAGCAAGCAAGATGTTAGGAGGAAGTTCTTCACAGAGAGAGTGATTTGCCATTGGAATGGGCTGCCCAGGGAGGTGGTGGTGTCACCAAACCTGGAGGTGTTGAAGCCAAGCCTGGCTGGGGCACTTAGTACCATGGTCTGGTTGACTGGATAGGGCTGGGTGCTAGGTTGGAGTGGATGATCTTGGAGGTCTCTTCCAACCTAGTTGATTCTATGATTCTATGCAGGTAGGAAGCAGGTGATATATATATATGTATATATATATATATAAAAAAAACCAAAACCACTCTGGGCCAAGGTAGAATAAGTAACCAAAGTGAAGTATCCCAGAGTCTAAACCTGAATGCTGGGTTGAAGCAAAGCCTCTGCTCCACACGTTTTGGAAAGCTGTAGCTATTTGTATGAACTCAGCAGCTTAGCCTCAACCCTGCTCAAGTGTCAACATTTCTCTATTTATGACCAGCCCCTCCAAGAATTTGGAAGAAAAATAAATGTGAAAGGGGGAGCTAGGAGGAAAAAAATGCCTCTCTGCTGATGATGTAGGAGTATTGGTTTGAAAAACGATCCAGAGAACAAAGTAGAAGGAGCTGGGACAAATGTGCTTTGAATAAAGGGCCGGGGATGTGCTGCACTCAGCACACTTCACATCTTGTTCGTCTGCAAGAACACAGCTTTGTGTGGGGGACAAGACATCAAAGAGCCTGGAAGGACTGCCACTGTAATGGGAAACATTTGTCTCTTGAGGGCTGGTCACTTTCTTCCTTAATTTTGCCTCCTTCCCTCAGCCTGTATTAAAACCCAGCAGCGAGGCTGCACGGAGAGGATCACAGAGGCACAGAATTGATTTGGTTGGAAAAGACTTCTAAGGTCATGGAGTCCAACCATTGACCCACCCTCACCACAGCCACTAAACCATATCCTGAAGTGCCCTGGCCACAGGTTTCTTGATCACCTCCAGGGATGGGGACTGCACCATCTCCCTGGGCAGCCTGTGCCAATCCCTGACCGCTCTTGCAGCAAAGACATTTTTCCTCATCTCCAACCTAAACCTCCCTTGGTGCAGTTTAAGGCCATTTTGTCTCATCCTGCCACTTGTTACTAGGGAGAAGAGCCCAACTCCCACCTCACCCCAACCTCCTTTCAAGGGAGTTGTAGAGAGTGAGAAGTTCTCAGCCTCCTTTTCTCCGGATAAAGGATCCCAGCTTATTCTCTAGATGCCTTTGCCAGCTGCTTGTGACGGGCATAAGAAGAGGATAAAGGCAGCAGAGGCAGGCGCCTGCAGCTGCCTTGGGAGCAGGGGCGGTGTGTGAGGAGTGCCTGGCGGTGTGGGTGACCACAGGATGGCGTAGGGTGGCTTGCGAAGCCCAGAGCTGTGTTCCTCCCGCGGTCGCGCAGGCTGCTGAGCTCCGCTCCTCCTGCAGCCTCTGCTGCTAGGAGCTGCTGATGCTTCCTTCTTCTCACTCGCAGTGTAGCCTCCTCCTCACGGAGTCAGTCCTGGCTTTCCACATGGAGAGCTGGGAAAGACCTCTAAGGTTATCGAGTCCAACTCTCAACCACCACCACTGTGTTGTCATGAGGGAGGTTTGGACTTCACTGGACTAAAACCGATTAGAACAGAGCAGATGCAATTTGGTTATCAGAGTAACAGTCACATATTAGAGGATACTTTGATCAGGGTCAGACTGGGACAAGAGCACAGCCACAGAGATGATCAGAGGGCTGGAGCACCTCTCCTGTGAAAATAGGCTGAGAGAGTTGGGGCTGCTCAGCCTGGGGAGGAGAAGGCTCCAGGGAGACCTTAGAGCAGCACTTCGATATCTGAAGGGGACCTGCAGGGAGGCTGGGGAGGGACTGCTTAGAAGGGCTTTTAGGATAGGATGAGGAGCAGTGGTTTGAAACTGGAGCAGGGCAGAATTAGGAGGAAGTTTTGCACAGTGAGAGTAGTGAAATGCAGGAACAGATTGCCCAGAGATGTGGTTGAGACCCTGACCCTGGAGACATTCAAGATGAGACTTGATGTGTCTCTGGGCAGCACTGATCCAGTTAGAGGTGTGCCTCTAACCCCTCTAACCCACCTCTGTCCAAGGGGGTTTGGGCACAAGATAACTTTTGAGGGTCCCTTCCAACCCAATGCAATCTGTAAATCAGTGAGCTGCTTTTCTTACCTCAAGAACTCTTCCAGAACCACACTGAGGCACATTCCAATTGGTTCCAGTGAACTGCATGCACAAGCTGAGGTGGTTTGGGTTATTTTTTCCCCCTGAAGAGCAGTGTTGCCACCAGACCATATGCAAAAAGCCTCTGTCTGCTTCTCTTTGTGGGCTAACACACACCTGGGTCTTGGAGAACTCAGAGCAGCTTCAGCTGTGCAAGGGGAAGATCTGCCTGCACTGAGCAAGTGTCTGCCCATGCTGCTGTGCTCCAGCACTGGGTCTGGGTGAGCACTTGGGTAAGAGCTGTCTAGAACACATCTTGATGTCTGCTTCTGACATTGATTGGATTATCATTTGGTCAGGCACTAGAACAGGCTGCCCAAGGAGGTGGTGGAGTCTCTGTCCCAGGAGGTGTTCAAGAAACATGTGGGCATTGGAGAATCCAGAGCAGCTTCAGCTGTGCAAGAAGAAGGTCTGCCTGCACTGAGCAAGCATCTGCCCATGCTGCTGTGCTCCAGCACTGGGTCTGGGTGAGCACTTGGGTAAGGGCTGTCTGGAACATGTCTTGGAGTCTGCTTCTGACATTGATTGGATTATCATTTGGTCAGACACTAGAACAGGCTGCCCAAGGAGGTGGTGGAATCGCTGTCCCTGGAGGTGTTCAAGAAAGATGTGGACAGGGTACTTTGGGACATGGTGGTGTCAGACTGAAGGTTGTACTCAATGACCTTGGAGGTCTTTTGCAAGCCAAACAGCTCTATGATTTCCTGGAAAGGCAGATGTAAAAATAAGCAAGCCCCAGGCTGGGGAGCAGCCTGCAGGGCTAGAGCGTGGGGCTGGGAAGGTCCAGCTGCTGCCCCTCACCTGCTGGTGAAGATGGATGAGCCTGGTCCTCTGCACAAAGTGCTTTTTGGCTCTCTCCATGACATATGCTGCGCTCTCTCAGTGCCCCTGTTGCTGGGAGATTTGCTGTGCCCCCCCCAGTCCCAGCAGTGCCTGTGCTGCACGTAGGTTCGCCTTAGCTGGGAGCGGTCTCTCTGCTCTTTCATAGTTTGCCTTCTCCCTCGCACGTCTCCAGCAGGAAGTGCAGATTCAGCAGGCATTGTAGGGCTCAGCAGCCTGCCAGCTGCCTCGCCGGAGCTGATTCACGATGCAAGTCACTCCTGATAAGTTTGCAAACAATGCGCAGTGATTTCGGAGCTAGATAGCAGCTGAGCCGGGCTGAGCTCCTCGGCTGCCAGCCTGCCAGCTGAGGGGAGCTCTGCACTCGCTCTCTGAAGTTCATGGGTCAGACCTGCTCTTCGCATTTTGTGCTGCTGGGGTGTTTCAGGAATTCCTTACTTGCTCAGAGATGACTTTAACTGAGTGTTGCTGTCATTATTAAAACTCTCAGAGCGAGTGTGAGCAGGCGCAGAGAGGGCTTATGATTGAATCACAGCATCATAGAATCAGGCAGGGCTGGAAGGGACCACAAGGAGCAGACAGTTCCAACCCCAGGGACACCCTACCCTAGAGCAGGCTGCACACAGCCTCAGCCAGCCTGGCCTCAAACACCTCCAGCCATGGGGCCTCAACCACCTCCCTGGGCAACCCATTCCAGCCTCTCACCACCCTCATGATGAATAACTTCCTCCTTGTGTCCAGCCTGACTCTCCCCACCTCCAGCTTTGCTCCATTCCCCCCAGTCCTGGCACTCCTTGAGAGTCTAGAAAGTCTCTCCCCAGCTTTTTTTTTCGTCCCCTTCAGATCCTGGAAGGCCACAAGAAGGTCACCTTATTTGATTCGATTGATGTTGGTTAAATATGAGCTGGGAGCTTCTGATGTGCAGTTTGGTTCTGTGATGGGTGGATAATTCTCTTACCTCCCTTTATAACACACTGGAATCATAGAATCAAAGAATTGTTAAGGTTGGAAAAGGCCTCTGAGATCATTGAGTCCAGCCATCAATCCAACAACCCCATGACCACCAAATCATATCCCAAAGTGCCATGCCCACAGCTTTCTTGAACACCTCCAGGGAGGGGGACTGCACCACCTCCCTGGGCAGCCTGTGCCAGTGCCTGACCACTCTTGCAGCAAAGACATTTTCTCTAATCTCCAACCTAAACCTCCCCTGGCAGCATTTCAGGCTGTTTCCTGTTGTTCTGGCACCTGTTAGTAGGGAGAAGAGACCAACCCCCACCTCACTCCAGCCACCTTTCAGGGAGGTGCAGGGAATGAGAAGGTCTCCCCTCAGCCTTTTCTTTTTCAGGCTAAACAATCCCAGGTCCCTCAGCTGCTCCTCCCCAACCCCTTCAGCAGCTTTGTTGCCCTTCTCTGGACATGTTCCAGCACCTCAGTGTCCTTCTTGGAGTGAGTGAATCAAAACTGGACACAGTATTCAAGGTATGGCCTCTGCAGTACCAAGCCCAAGGACCTGATCTCTTCCCTCCAGTGATGAAAAGAGCAACGTTTTTCCTTGAGCTGACTTCAAGTGGCAGCCACTGAAAGCTTGCACTGAGGAACTGGCCCTGAGGAAGTGACTCTGCTCATGGCTCATCAGCCCCAGCAGGAAACAGCAGGTCACTGTTAGAAGGAACTTACACAAAGTGTGTGGTGCAGCAAGCATTGAGAGAAAGTATGGTTCAACAGCCAGCAGAGGAGCTTGAGGCTCTCTCTCTCAGTGCTTATTGCACTTGTTCTCTGTGGGTTCACATCTGTTTCACCGGAGAGATGCCAAGGTGAGGTGAGGCTGTGCCTTCTCCTGATCTGTGCACAGCTCTCCCTGGATGACAGTACAGAGCACCCACTCTTACTCAGTGTGTTGGTAAGAAATGAAATCCACCTCTACTCTGCCCTAGGGAGATCACACCTGCAGTACTGTGTCCAGTTTTGGGCTCATCAGTTCAGGAGAGACAGGGACCTGCTGGAGAGAGTCCAACAGAGAGCCATGAGGATGGAGACTTGAGCATCTCCCCTATGGAGAGAGACTGAGAGCCCTGGGGCTGGTTAGTTGGAGAAGGCTGAGAGGAGATCTGATCCATGTCTATCAATATCTGAGGGGTGGGTGTCAAGAGGAGGGGGCCAAGCTCCTTTTGGTGGTCAGCAGCAATAAGCCAAGGAGCAATGGGTACAAACTGAAACAGAGAAGGTTTCACCTCAACAAGAGGAGAAACTTCTTTAGAGTGAGGGTGGCAGAGCCCTGGAGCAGGCTGCCCAGAGAGGTTGTGCAGTCTCCTTCTCTGCAGACTTTCAAACCCTGCCTGGATGCAGGGGAATCCTGTTTTAGCAGAGGAGTTGGACTCTCTGGAGGTCCCTTCCAGCCTCTAAGGTTCTGTGATTATATGACTCTGCTCTCAGCTTCCCTTCCAGATGCTAAGGTTCTGTGACTATGTGACTCTGCTCTCAGCTTCCCTTCCAGCCTCTAAGGTTCTGTGACTATGTGACTCTGCTCTCAGCTTCCCTTCCAGCCTCTAAGGTTCTGTGACTATATGACTCTGCTCTCAGCTTCCCTTCCAGCCTCTAAGGTTCTGTGACTATATGACTCTGCTCTCAGCTTCCCTTCCAGCCTCTAAGGTTCTGTGACTATATGACTCTGCTCTCAGCTTCCCTTCCAGCCTCTAAGGTTCTGTGACTATATGACTCTGCTCTCAGCTTCCCTTCCAGCCTCTAAGGTTCTGTGACTATATGACTCTGCTCTCAGCTTCCCTTCCAGCCTCTAAGGTTCTGTGACTATATGACTCTGCTCTCAGCTTCCCTTCCAGCCTCTAAGGTTCTGTGACTATATGACTCTGCTCTCAGCTTCCCTTCCAGCCTCTAAGGTTCTGTGACTATATGACTCTGCTCTCAGCTTCCCTTCCAGCCTCTAAGGTTCTGTGACTATATGACTCTGCTCTCAGCTTCCCTTCCAGCCTCTAAGGTTCTGTGATTATATGACTCTGCTCTCAGCTTCCCTTCCAGATGCTGAGGTTCTGTGATTCTGTGGCTCTGTATCTCAGCTTGGCAGCAGTTGGTGTTCCAGCAGTAGGTGTTCCAGTCATGAGTAAGGTCTGTAGCCAGACGTGTAGCAGCCTAGAGCTGCAGGATGGCTCTGACCCTTCTCTGCACAGCTCAGTACAAGCCAGGGGCAGAAGCAGGCATTCACAGTGCTGCTGCCAGGTGACAGCAGGGCTTGGTTTATAGGTAAGCTTGGAGAGGCTCACCTGGGTGCCCTCTGCCAAGGGCATGAGGTCACACCATGGGCAGGCTCACATTCTGAGGTGCATTTGTCACTGTGCCAAGTGTTGGGTTCATCATTTTTAATCCTCCTTTAGTGTTGGGGTTGGAAATCCAAGCTGGAGAAATGTGAAAGCAATTGGGTCTAATCCATCCCTGTTGTTAACTCCTTTTGTTTTCACTGGAGGTACTCCAGAGCTGAATTCAGCTTATGATGTACATCTTGTTCTCCAGAGCTGGAGCTCAGGGCAGAAGGTTTTAAAGGGCTCATCAGGCGACTCTGAAGCTCCTGCTCAGACAACTTAAGCTCCCACCAAAGGGACAATATATGGTGGGTTTGGCTTGTTGAATGCAGTACAAGATTCTACTAATGAGAGGCCTTTAGTCATAATAAGACTTTATTATCCATCAGAACAATTGCTTGAATGAAACCCAACTGCTAGCTGACTTACACTGGATGGAAAAACCATAGCTGCTGATCTCAGCTGTCAGTGAGCTGAACAGATCCTAACCACCAGCAAGCAACAAATGGTTTTGAGCCTGGGAATCCTCTTCCTGCCTCCTTTTCCTCTCACTTTTCTCTGGAAGCAGCCTCTCTAGAGCTGCCCCTGGTGAAATATTGCCTGCTTTTCACTCAGCTGCAGCTCCTAAGGCTGTTTCAACCCTCCTTTGGTTAGGTGGGAAAAGCAGAGTGATAGAAACGATGGAGAAGCTGCACATTACCAACTAGTGGAGGGACTTTTTAGGCTGGCAGGTAGTGACAGGACATGGGGGAATGGAGCAAAGCTGGAGATGGGTAGCCTGGGCTGCAGCAGAAGTGTGGCCAGCAGGGCCAGGGAAGTGATTCTCCCCTCTACTGTGCTCTGCTGAGACCTCACGGGGAGTCCTGCATCCAGCTCTGGAGCCCCTGGGACAAGAGGGCTGTGGAGATGCTGGAAAGTGTCCAGAGCAGGGCCAGGAGGATGCTCAGAGAGCTGCAGCAGACTTACAGAGTTGGGGCTGTTGAGTCTGGAGAAGAGGAGGCTCCCAGGTGACCTTCTTGTGGCCTGCCAGGATCTGAAGTGGGCTACAAAAAAGCTGGGGAATGATTCTTTAGGCTGTCAGGGAGTGCCAGGAGTGGGGGGAATGGAGCAAAGCTGGAGGTGGGGAGAGTCAAGCTGGAGGTGAGGAGGAAGTTGTTGAGCAGGAGAGTGGTGAGAGGCTGGAATGGGTTGCCCAGGGAGGTGGTTGAGGCCCCATGGCTGGAGGTGTTTGAGGCCAGGCTGGCTGAGGCTGTGTGCAGCCTGCTCTAGGGTAGGGTGTCCCTGGGCATGGCAGGAGGGTTGGAACTGGCTGCTCCTTGTGGTCCCTTCCAACCCTGCCTGATTCTGTGATGTCTCACTTTGAAACTCTCCATTCCTTCTAGCTCTCAAGCCACCTGAGAACTGCAGAACCTCAGAGCTCAGAAACAAGAGGACTAAAAAAACCAACCCCAAACCAACCCCAACCCAAGAAACAAAGTCCAAAACTCTTTTGCCCTAATTGCTGGAGGGGATGGATTGTAACTCCTTTTCTTGAGCACTGTGGTTAGGTGTTCAGGCCCATTTCTTCTGGTAAAAAAAAAGAACTTGATTATTTGGTGATTTGTTTTGCCCTGTGAAGGCTTTTCCTCAGGGCTTTCTTCTCTCTCCAGGTTAGGAGTGACACCAATGGAGAGAGGCTAACTCCTTACAACCTAGAATCAAGTCTGGGTGGAGGACACAGATAAGCAGCCTGGCGTGCAGAGTTGGTGAGGGTGTTTTGGATGACTTATTCTGCCTCAGCTGACATGATTCCATGCCATACTCCTTCTAGTCAAGCACAAACATTCCTGAAACAGGGAAGTCTGGGGGTCCAGCTCAGCTGAGAGAGCTGAACACCGCGTCCCAACGAGCATCCCTGCCCCTCCTTGAACAAAACCACAGCTCAGTCTTGACCCCCAAGGCAGCAGATTTCTTCCTTGGTGCTTTTCTTGAGCCCCCTGTCTCAGAGGGGCTGTGACCAGCTGGTTTGAGGGGCTGTTTGTCAGGCCTGACTGCAGAGGCTGCTGGAAAAGAAAGCGAGAGGTGCACCTCTGAGCCAGGTCCTGGCGAGTGCTCTGGATATCTTTTGGGGTTTTTTCCCCTTCAACTATGCTGAAATGCATGGCCATACTTCAGGACCTTGAAAGGGCTGCTTCTCTAATCTCCCCAGAAGGATTACTGCTGCTGGAAATGATGAGGGCTTGGAACTGGCTATCAACTTTATCAGGAAAGCTTCTTTCCGGGCCAAGCAAGTAAGAGCTTTGCTAAGCGGGAATCTTGGGTTGAAGCTGCTCTTCTCATATTTCACAGATGGCCTCAATGAATGATTTACTAGGAGAGCAAAAGATTAGCCAGATTCCTCCAACTGCCTCTCAAGCTGTATGAAGCACTGAGGTTTAGTGGGGCCTGGGCAATTCCTGACTCTCCAGCCTCGTTAGGCTGTTTCGCAGAGACTAATTGCTCCACGCTCCCTTCCCCAAGCCTCAGCTGCCTCTTGGTGAGGAGCTCAGGAAACCTCACCCAAGCCAGGTGCCCAAAGATACAAGATGCTATGGCCCTGGTTGTGTTTTATTGGAGAGATCAGTGTGCTGCTGGGAGGGAGATGGTGAAGGGAATACTTTAATAGCACACTGAGGAGCTTCCCTCCAAGCGCACAGATCCTTCCTATGGAGCAGAGCCACACGAGCAGTGCTTTGGGCAGAGCAAAGCCTCTTGCTTGAATGTTTTAGCTGATCTCCAGGGCTTGGAGGAGCTCTTCTAGGAGAAGAGAGATCAGCCCATGTTAGGGAGTTTCTCACATAGTGCTCTTTACACTTGGCAGCCAGAACTTTGTGTCTGACTCTCCATGGTGATTCCTACTGAGCTTGGCTGGTTTGAAGCACTGCAATACTGATTAAACATCCAAAGTGGAAAAGCAGGGTTGAAGGTGGGACCTATTTTTTTCCCTTCAGAGTGAGACCTGCTAACAATCTTTGCTGAATTGTTTGCCAGTGGTCTCACAACCTCGACAGAGACCTTTGCAGTCAGTCATTCGTGGCTGATCCCCAGGGGTCAGTGCTGGGTCCAGGTTTGTTCAATGTCTTTATCAGTGATCTGGATGAGGGCTTTGAGTTCACTGATGACATCAAATGGGGAGGGTGGCTGACACCTGTCAGGCTGTGCTGCCATCCAATGTGATCTGCACAGGCTGAGTGATGGATGGAGGCTAACCACACGGAGTTCAGTAAGGACACGTGCAGGGCCCTGCATCTGGGGAGGAATAACAACAGGCAGCAGTACAGGTTGAGGCTGCCCTGCTGGGAAGCAGCTCCGTGGAGAAAGACCTTGGAGTGGCTGTGGCTGGAGGTGTTGAAGCCAAGCCTGGCTGGGGCACTTAGTGCCATACTCTGGTTGATTGGCCAGGGCTGGGTGCTAGGTTGGGCTGGCTGAGCTTGGAGGTCTCTTCCAACCTGCTTGACTCTATGATATGGCTCTATTTCCTTTTAGTGGCCAGGCAGGAAAACAAGAGAAGAGGCAGGGATGATTACATTACAGGGTACCTTCTCCTCCATCCCATTTAGCAACCACTTTGTGAAGTGATCTGAAAGTTTATTTTCATTGGGCTACATCTAAGGGAATGAGTAAGGAGAAATGCTCTGAACAGGGCTTGCAGCTGTTTCCTTTCTTGCCTGCCTCTGCTGCTGAGCAATTGTCCACATGCTGGCCAGCAAGACAGGGATCCTGGGCTGTGCTCAGGAGGGATCCTGGCAAAGTGCAGTAAAAGCTGGTGAGGAATCAGTGTTTTGAGGGAATCTCATGAATTCATTAGCAAATTAATTTCTTCCTGAGCTCATCACTTCTTTCAATTCCTGTTTGGTTTGGTTATCTTCAGCCTCTGTGTGTGGGTGAGGGCAGGGATGTTGTGCTAGTTGCCCTTTCTGTAGCACCAGATCTGCTGGCACTAAGAGCCTCCAGGAGGAACAGCCTGAAAAGCAGGGCAGCATCACAAGGGGAATGGTTTACAGCAGCATATCCCCTGCAGAGCTCCAGACACACAGCCTGGGTGGGATGCACTGCAAGAGGCTGGAATTGCAGCCTGCTGCCTGTTCAGAAGAAGAGCTTCATGGAGTCCCAGACTCATAAAGGTTGGAAAGGACCCTTAAGATCAAGTCCATCTGCCAACCAACACCACCTCACCTGTTAAACCATGTCCTACAGTGCCCTGTCCACAGGTTCTTTGAACACCTCCAGGGATGGGGACTGCACCACCTCCCTGGGCAGCCTGTGCCAATCCCTGACCACTCCTGCAGCAAAGACATTTTTCCTCATCTCCAACCTAAACCTCCCCTGGTACAACCTGAGGCCATTTCCTCTTGT
Source organism: Pogoniulus pusillus (assembly GCF_015220805.1). Classification (NCBI taxonomy): domain Eukaryota; kingdom Metazoa; phylum Chordata; class Aves; order Piciformes; family Lybiidae; genus Pogoniulus; species Pogoniulus pusillus. The sequence continues at coordinate 7,710,391 of NC_087282.1, read as the reverse complement.
CCTACCACTTGTTACTAGGAAGAACAGACCAATCCCCACATGTTTCCCACCTCCTTTCAAGGAGTTGTAGACACCAGTGAGGTCTCTCCTCAGCCTCCTCTTCTCCAACACTCCATCAGGCTGTGCAGAAGGAATGAAATGGACACAGATCCACCAACCCTTCCCTACCAGCTCCTGCTCCCAGACACAGTCCTCATCTCTGTTCCAGCACACTGGGAGGCAGCTTTCTCTTCTCCCTCTCAAAAAGCCCTACTCTTCCCTGGGTTCTTACCAGAGAAGGCAAATCTCTGTGCTTCTTTGCTCCACAACCTCCCTGGGCAATCTCTGCCAGTGTCTCACCACCCTCAACCTGTGCCAGTGTCTCACCACCCTCACTGCAAAGAACTTCCTCCTAACATCCAGTTTGAATCTCCTCTCTGCCAGTTCAAACCCATTCCCCTTGTCCTGTCATTACCAGACCTTGTCAATAGTCCCTCCCCAGCCTTCCTGGAGCCCACTTCAGATCCTGGAAGGCCACTCCAAAGTCTCCTGAAAGCTTTCTCTTCCCCAGGCTGCAGAGCCCCAACTCTTGCAGCCTGTCCTCATAGCAGAGCTGCTGCAGCCCTCTGAGCATCTTGGTGGCCCTGGGAGTAACATGCACCTGTGCTGCCTTCTGTCAGAGAAGATTGGTGCCACTCCCAAGCAATACCCCTCAGGTCCTCCAAACACAGATGCAGGCAGAAAGTAGCACACCACTGCTGCATGGAGCATCCACCCCATGGAGGAGCAGAACAGTCCTAAGCACTCAGCAGATGGAGGAGAAATCTCTACCTGGAGTGCCTCAATTCTTCCTCCAGCTGCACCTACATTTGTCCATCTCCCCAGCTCTGGGTGCAAGACACTGTCCTGGCTTGCAGCTCAGCAGGTTCAGTTCTCCACAGGGGCAATCCCAAAGTGTTGGGCAGGGGTTTCTCAATGTTCCTTCTGTGGCAGAGTGGATAAATCATTGCTGTTGTTCTGTTCTCCACACTGCTTCAGAGCAAGCTGCCTTCCTGCTGCAGAGAGAGACACTGGTGGGGTGCCAGCTGCCAGAGCAGGCAGGACACTTCCAGTGCCTGTGTTTTCCCTGCAGGATTAAACCCAGCTCTACACAACTGTATCAGCACACAGGCAAGTTTCATTTCTCTCCTCTTGTTTTTTGTTCCTTTATTCCAAACCACACCTTGACCCAAGGGGTGACCCAGCTGGGATGTCAGCTGGGCAGCTTGGTCAGCCTTGCCAAGGAAGGAGCTCAATGAAATGTGGATCTTGGGGCAAAACTCTGCTGGTGGAGAATTTCCCAAGGCTCTGCTATAAACTGCTCTGCTATAAACTCAACCAGGTTCTGCCAGGTTCAGTCAGCCACCTCCTGCCATGCTGCTGAGAAAGCTCCAGCAACATGCCCCCCCCTGCCATGGGGAACAGGTTTTTGGGGGTAAGCAACTTCTATCAGACCTGCAGCTACCCTGAAAATGGAAACAAATAACCCACACATTGCACCAGTGCCATTCACCTGGGGTGAACCCTACAGCCTGTTTCTCTTTGCCCTGGCCAGAAGACCACCTGGTGTGGTCTAGCACAAGGCTGGGCTTGGCAGAGCCCCTGGATGGCACTGGGTGCCACGCCGTGCCACAGGGAGGTGGTGAGGACCAAAGTGATGGTTGGTGTGGGAAGTTCGTGGAGCTGCTGGCAGAGAGCCAAGCAGTCCTTGACTGCTCCAGTCAGAGAAACCTCCCAGTGCTGGATCCACCCAGCTCAGCTGGAGCAGAGCTGCTTGGCCAGACGACAGGCCTGGCTCCCTCTCCGAAGTGGATGAGTGCCAAGGGGGATTTTGAATTTCCAGATGCTTTTAAATGAAAAATAAAGGTTCTGCTGCAAGCTGGCTCTGAACAGAGGCTGCTCCTGCAGCCAGCTAGCTGACTGGTAGGGGCTGGGTGGCTGGGCAAGGAACCTTCCGTTGCCATCTGCTACGTGGTGAGTGCTGGCGAGCCCCATGCCCAGCCAGTCGTGGCTACTGGCACAGCATTGCCCTCCCTGCCCTTCTTTGAAAGGAAGGGGAAATGCTCCCAGGAGGAGACAGCTGGCAGCAGCAGAACAGCACCTCACACTACATCAGGTTGATGATCTTGAAGGTCCCTTCCAACACAAACCATTCTGTGGATTTCCTCAGGGCCAGGTTGATGAGACCCACAGCATGGAATCATAGAACCATGGAATCATAGAGTCATGGAACCATAGAGTCATGGAACCATGGAATCACAGAGTCATGGAACCATAGAGTCATAGAACCATGGAACCATAGAATTATAGAGTCATGGAACCATGGAATCATAGAGTCATGGAACCATGGAATCATAGAGTCATAGAACCATGGAATCATAGAGTCATGGAACCATGGAATCATAGAGTCATAGAACCATAGAATCATAGAGTCATGGAACCATGGAATCATAGAGTCATAGAACCATGGAATCATAGAGTCATGGAACCATGGAATCATAGAGTCATAGAACCATGGAATCATAGAGTCATGGAACCATGGAATCATAGAGTCATAGAACCATAGAATCATAGAGTCATGGAACCATGGAATCATAGAGTCATAGAACCATGGAATCATAGAGTCATGGAACCATGGAACCATAGAATCATAGAGTCATAGAACCATGGAATCATAGAGTCATAGAACCATGGAACCATAGAATTATAGAGTCATAGAACCATGGAATCATAGAGCCATAGAATCATGGAACTATAGACCCATAAAACCTTAGAACTATAGAACCTTAGAACCATAGAATCATAGAACCTTGGAACCATAGAATCACAGAATCAGGCAGAGTTGGAAGGGACCACAAGGAGCAGCCAGCTCCAACCCCCCTGCTATGCCCAGGGACACCCTACCCTAGAGCAGGCTGCACACAGCCTCAGCCAGCCTGGCCTCAAACACCTCCAGCCACGGGGCCTCAACCACCTCCCTGGGCAGCCCATCCCAGCCTCTCACCACTCTCATGCTCAACAACTTCCTCCTCACCTCCAGCCTGAACCTACCCATCTCTCCCCAGTCCTGTCCCTCCCTCACAGCCTAAAAAGTCCCTCCCCAGCTTTTTTGAGGCCCCCTTCAGATGCTGAAAGGCCACAAGAAGGTCACCTGGGAGCCTCCTCTGCTCCAGCCTGCACAGCCCCAACTCTTTCAGTCTGTGCTCACAGCAGAGCTGCTGCAGCCCTCTGAGCATCCTCCTGGCCCTGCTCTGGACACACTCCAGCATCTCCACAGCCCTCTTGTAATGGGGGCTCGAGAGCTGGATGCAGGACTCCAGGTGGGATTTCCAGATGGGAGAGAGGATCCTGCCTGAAATATTTGCATCTGGATTAGACCTTCGAATGCCAGCAGCTGCAGCTCTGTTCCCCCATGTCACTCCTGTCTTCCTGACTCGACACGCCTGCTGGCTGGGCAAAAAAACCCAAAACCACAGCAAATTTGCTTTTTTGTCCCACTCTTGTTTGGGTTATTGACTGCTGTCGCCTGCTACACTCCACTCTGGCCTCAACCGCTTCACTTGTGGCTCTCCTGAGCTACACACCCTGCCGGGCAGCCTCTGATCATTTAACATATGAATGCTGTCAAAGTGTTTGATCGAACCTGGGATTGCTGCCTTTGTGCCCTGGGCTAATTCGTTGTGACTGCAGAAAGGGAGGTCGGCTCCCCTAGACAAAGAGGGATTGCAGCCTCCCTCTTTGTCTGCTCTCTTTGCATAATTTCCTGATCCCTGCCCTGCTCCACCTGCTCACCACTGTTAAGCTTATTTATGGATCATTTAGATGCAGCCAACTCCACAAATGGAGAGAGTCCAGCGGAGGGCTAGGAGGATGCTGAGGGGACTGGAGGGCTAATGGGGAGAGGCTGAGGGACCTGGGGCTGCTTAGTCTGGAGAAGAGAAGACTGAGAGAGGATTTGACCAATGTTTATAAGTATCTGAGGGCTGGGGGTCAGGAGGTGGGGGACAGGCTCTGCTCACTTGATGCCTGTGACAGGACAAGGAGCAATGGGTGTAAGTTGCAGCAAAAGGGAGGGAGCTGGGGGTGTGCAGCCTGCAGAAGAGCAGGCTCAGGGCAGAGCTCATTGCTGTCTGCAGCTACCTGAAGGGAGGCTGCAGCCAGGTGGGACTGGGCTCTGCTGCCAGGCAAGCAGCAATAGAACAAGGGGACACAGCCTCAAGCTGTGCCAGGGCAGGTCTAGGCTGGATGTTGTTAGGAAGTTGTTGTCAGAGAGAGTGATTGGCATTGGAATGGGCTGCCCAGGGAGGTGGTGGAGTCCCCACCCCACCCGTGGAAGTGTTCAAAAGCTTGTGGACACGGCACTCTAAGAGTGCTTTTGTGGGCAGGGTGATGTTGGGTTGACGGTTGGGCTTGATCTTAGAAGTCCTTTTCAGCCTTAATGATTCTGTGAGTCTCTCATTCTCTGGCCCTGCTCTCTGCTTCCACTAATAGTCCCAGGTTCTCATCACCCTGCTGGGATGCCCTGGAGGAGGCTCGCAGCAGCTGCCTGTGCAGCGCACCTGGAGCAGCGCCCCGCGGGAGCAGCTCTCTGGGGCCAGCAGTGATGAGAAGCAGGAGTGCCCGGCCAGAGCTGAAGGGGTGTCTCCCGGCCAGGAATAACTCTGCAGCCTCTGCCAAGATCCCAGCTGCCTGCACTGGGGCTGCTGGTGACCCCGGGTCACTCGGCCACGCTCCAGCCCGGGGGCAGTGGGACTGGCCCCTGGCAAGGAGGAGCTGCGTGCCCCCAGAGGAGCTGTGGCACTGCAGGTCAGCCCCGGGGCGGTGGCTGCAGCCAGGCAGGCTCCTTAGCAGCTGTCTTTGCAATTAGCCCTCTGCTTCCATCAGCATCCCTGGGAACGAGGCTTGTCCTGGGATGGCTGCAGTGGAGGCAGGGGGTGGCCCCGAGGAGAATGCTGGCCCAGGAACCACCGTGGGACACTGCCTGCCAGGGTCGATGCTGGGGCGCTGCAAAGCTCCTTCCCACTCCAAAATCTCTGCATGTGGCTGAAGAGAGCAGCCAGGCCAGGCGTGGGTGGTGCTGCCAGGTGAGGCACTCAGTCAGAGACTGTCTCAGCCGAGGAAATCTGCTCCTCTCTCTGCTTAGGAGCTACTGAGAAAGCTGCTGAAGAAGCCTCTTTAATGCTTTGAATTCTCTGAGGCAAATTTCCTCTAGAATCTGACCACTTTATCACATCACTTACAGCTGACCAACCTGAGCTCCTGTTATGATCAGGTTCCTGTCTGGTGAGTGTGGGACAGGCTGTGGGTGTAGTCTACCTGGACTGCAGCAAAGCCTTTGACACTGCCTGCCACAGCAAGCTCCTGGCACAGCTGGCAGCTCCTGGCTTGGGCAGATTCACTCTGATATGGGGCAAGAACTGGCTGGAGGACTGGGCCCGGAGAGTGGTGGTGGCTCTGAGTGCAGGGCTGGTAGTTCCACTGAGCCTGAATGGGGAAATGAGGGCAGCAGATGCCTGTCCTGGTGCCTGAAGAGAGTTATCAGCCCAGAGCTCACCAGAAGATAACATGAAGAGCCCTCTGTAGATAAGGCTGCCCAATCTACCACCTGCCCTGGTTTCACCTCCTCGTGGATGCCCAGCGTGCAGGGAAGAACAATGCCACTCGCTGGCCTTGAGCCACTCAGGATGGCAATGCTTAGTCAGTTCCCAAGGGCAGAGTTGGGCTCTGAGCAGAGGGAACAGCAGCCCAGCCAAAATGTTCCACTAAAAATAGCCCAGTGGCTGGGTGGAAGCATACTGTGGTTAGCCAAGAGCTTCGCATTCCTGAGAGAGCCTGAGCTGAGCAGGGTCCCTTTGCTACTGTTATTGTCCACTTTCCTCCCCTCTCCCTCTGGAGAAACCCTGGGGATTAACCAACAAATACAGGGCTTTACACAGGGACAGCAACAGCTTGTGGGGTCAGTCTTCACAGTGTGGTTTGGGAGCTCTCTGGAAGGTGTCCAGAGAAGGGTGACAAAGCTGGTGAGAGGCTTGGAACACAAACCCCATGAGGAGAGGCTGAGAGAGCTGGGGGGGTGCAGCCTGCAGCAGAGGAGGCTCAGGGCAGAGCTCATTGCTGTCTGCAGCTCCCTGCAGGGAGGCTGTAGCCAGGTGGGGTTGGGCTCTGCTGCCAGGCAAGCAGCAACAGAACAGAAGAAGGGGACACAGTCTGAAGCTGTGCCAGGGCAGGTCTAGGCTGGATGTTGTTAGGAAGTTGTTGTCAGAGAGAGTGATTGGCATTGGAATGGGCTGCCCAGGGAGGTGGTGGAGTGGCTGTGGCTGGAGGTGTTGAAGCCAAGTCTGGCTGGGGCACTTAGTGCCATGGTCTGGTTGGTTGGGCAGGGCTGGGTGCTAGGTTGGGCTGGCTGAGCTTGGAGCTCTCTTCCACCCTGCTTGAATCTATGATTCTGTGACTCTCTGCAAGGACCAAGCCAGCTGCCAACACGGCCTGGAATAAGTGAGAGGCTGTGGTGGGGCTGGGGAAAGGAGAAATGCTGGGGCAAAGGAGCGCAGCCTGAGCCAACTCAGGGCCACCACAGAAACAGAGCTGTCTGGAAGAGAGCCACGGGTGGGTGGCTGCAGTGGAGCTGCAGTTCAGCTGAGAGAAGAAAATCCAGAAAAGACAAGTTTAGGACAGTGCTGATGACAGGAGCTCATCCCAGGGCGTTGAACTTTAGCAAGCTGTTGGGCTGCCAGATTTGTGAGCCCTTGTCCAGGAGCATCTCCAACTTACTCTGATTGGACTTGATTGATTTGGGAGTTTTATGAAGCTCCTTCCTGAGCCACAAAAGTTGAATTGCAGACTGATCAGAGCTTGCTGCTGCAGTTGCCTTTGTCAAATTGTGAAACACAGAACCACAGAAAGGGTTTGGATGGGAAAGACCTCTAATATCATTGAACTCAGCCATCAAAGCACCATGCCCGCTGAGCCATGTTGCCCAAGTGCCATGTCCACATGTGTTTTGACACCTCTGGGGACAGTGACTCCACCATCTCCCTGGGCAGCCTGTTCCAGTGCCTGACCACTCTTGCAGGAAAGAAACTCTTCCTGAGGGTGGTGAGACACTGGCACAGGTTGCTCAGGGAAGCTGTGGCTGCTCCCTCCTGGAAGGTGTTCAAGGCCAGGTTGGAGGAGGCCTTGAGCCACCTGTTCTAGTGGGAGGTGTCCCTGCCTGTGGCAGGGGCTTGGAACTGGATAATCCTTGAGCTCCCTTCCAACCTAAACCACTCTATGATTAATCTCCAACCTAAACCTTGCTACTTGAGGCCATTTCTTCTCATCCTGCCACTTGCAACAAAGGAGAAGAGGCCAACCCCTACCTCACTCCATCCTCTTTTCAGGAAGTTGTAGAGAGCCAGAAGGTCTCCTCTCAGCCTCCTGTTCTGCAGGATAAGCAACCCCAGTCCCCTCAGCCACGGGAACCATCCTGAATCATGTTGCCACTGCCAATGGCTCCCAAGGCAGTTTTGTCATGGTAAAAACTCTGCTGAGGTCCTAGACATGGAGCTGGCTGCCTGGCAGAAGAGACCAACCCCACCTGGCTACAGCCTCCCTTCAATGAGCTGCAGACAGCAATGAGCTCTGCCCTGAGCTTCCTCTTCCCCAGGCTGCACACCCCCAGCTCCCTCAGCCTCTCCTCACAGGGCTGTGCTCCAGGCCCCTCCCCAGCTTCGTTGCTCTTCTCTGGACACCTTCCAGCACCTCAACATCTCTCTTGAGTTGAGGAGCCCAGAACTGGACACAGCACTCAAGATGTGGCCTGAGCAGTGCTGAGCACAGGGGCAGAAGAACCTCCCTTGTCCTGCTGCCCACACTGCTCCTGAGCCAGCTCAGGATGCCATTGGCTCTGCTGCCCACCTGGGCACACTTCACAAGCAGCATTTCAGGTTTTTCCAACCCTCCCAGCACCTGCCTTGGGAACCTTGCCCTGCACAAAGGAGGGCTTTCTGCCCTCCACCGACGGTCGGGCACTCTCCCAGCGGTGCCCCTGCAGCTTCAGCATCCCTCGCGTCAGACACCACAGCTCCCTAGGGACGGTCCCCCGCTGGCACAGAACACCACCGCTGATGGAAAGAGAAGTTTGTTTGCTCGCTCAAGAAAAATACAGCCCTTGACCCTCGACAAGACCTGTGCAGCAGTGGCGCCGTTGACTCCTTGTGAAAGTGTGTGGGTGGGAAGGCAGACTGTGCTGACTTGGCTGCTGGCTGCCTGCGCTGGGCGAGAGCAGAGCCTTTCGAGAGATGCCTGATAACGCTGCGCTGCTCCTCCCCTTGCAGCCTGCGAGCCCCCAAAGCAGCGCTGCCTCCGAGCACGGAATTAGAGCCTCCCACTCATGAGTCGAGAGGGACGTGCCTTTCACAGCCAAGCGGCCTCTGTTTGCTTGCAGGGAAGCATGTGCTTATCTCTTATTTATGTGATTTATCCCTTCAGACGAATGCATCACACTGGCTTGCTCCCAGGCTCTCACTAAAGTCTCCCTCTTCGTGGGACCGTCCCCGGAGCACGCAGAGAGCTTCGCTGCTTGCTCTCTGAAACTGAGGGGTTTATCTCGGTCATAAAGCAAGGGGTTTTGTTTTGGGGGGGGGGGGATGGGGAAGAGGGTTTGCAGATGTAAGGCAGCCAGCGTTGTTTTGATCTGCAAGCAAATGATAGCCTTCTCGGAGTTGAAGGAGGGCTGTTAAACCAGCCCCGTGGAGACAGGGCAAACAAAAGCAGACGGAGCAAAGGAGTCGAGAGGGGAATGTTCCTACTGGTAGGAGAAGGCACGAAAGCGGAGCAGGGGAGGCTGGTTAATGATCAGCTCATCTGGGGTGTTTACTTTTACATGCCACTGGGGTAAATAGAGCCCTCCAGCCTGCTCTTGTTTATAAATAGACAATAACATTTACAGCTGAGCAGGCTGCACTGCCCTGGGTCCGGGCTGGAGAAGCCAGAGGGCTATTGTCTCCCACTCCTGCATTGGACAACTGCTGCTCATCTATCTTCCAGCTCTGTGTTTGCAAGGCATGAGCCCATCTCCCAGAGCAGCCTCCTGGAGATGTGCCAATAGAGATAGTCTGTTGGAGATGCTCCATTAGAGATAACCTGTTGGGGATGCCTCAGTGGGAGATGCCACATTGGGGATTCTCCATGGGAGATGCCCCACTGGGGTGACACTGTTGGAGATGCCTCATTGGAAATGCCCCACTGGAGATGCCCTGTTGGAGATGCTCCATTAGAGACACCCCATTGGAGATGTCCCATTGGAGATACCCTGTTGGAGATGCCTCATTGGAGATGCCCCATTGGAGATACCCTGTTGGTGATGTCCTATTACAAATGCTCTGTTGGAGATGACCCATTAGAGATGCTCCATTAGAGTTACCCTGTTGGACATGTCCCATTGAAGATGTCCCATTGGAGATACCCTGTTGGAGATGACCTACTAGAGATGCCCCATTAGAGACACCCTATTGGAGATACCCTGTTAGGAGATGCCCTGTTGGAGATGCCCCATTAGAGATGCCCTGTTGAAGGTGCTCTAGCAACATCTTCCTCATCTGATGTTTGTAGGTACCTGAAACTATCCCTTTGTGTTGCAGGGTTCAGAGCACCAGCAGGGCCCAGAGCCCTCACTGGTGCTTTACCTGCACGCAGAGATCAACAGGCTGATGTTTGTGTCCATCAGCTTACCAGGATGACAGTCAGAGCAAGGACTTGAAGTCATTGGTGCTATTGCCTGCAATTCACAGTTAACCTTCAAAGTGAGACCCCACCTGGAGTACTGCATCCAGCTCTGGAGCCCCTGGGACAAGAGGGCTGTGGAGATGCTGGAGGACATCCAGAGCAGGGCCAGGAGGATGCTCAGAGGGCTGCAGCAGCTCTGCTGTGAGCACAGACTGAAAGAGTTGAGGTTGTGCAGGCTGGAGCAGAGGAGGCTCCCAGGTGACCTTCTTGTGGCCTTTCAGCATCTGAAGGGGGCTACAGAAAAGCTGGGGAGGGACTTTTGAGGCTGTGAGGGAGTGCCAGGACTGAGGGGGAATGGAGCAAAGCTGGAGGTGGGAAGATTCAGGCAGGACATGAGGAGGAAGTTGTTCATCATGAGAGTGGTGAGAGGCTGGAATGGGTTGCCCAGGGAGGTGGTTGAGGCCCCATGGCTGGAGATGTTTGAGGCCAGGCTGGCTGAGGCTGTGTGCAGCCTGCTCTAGGGTAGGGTGTCCCTGGGCATAGCAGAGGGGTTGGAGCTGGCTGCTCCTTGTGGTCCCTTCCAACCCTGACTGATTCTGTGATTCCAAATCATGCTTCACCTAAAAAATTCAGCTCCTTTGAATGGTGTGTAGGTGTATAAGATGCCTATAAATGGTGTATACATGTATAAAATTCCTAGAAATTCCCCAAAATTCCTCTGAATGCCACTATTCAGTGACACCCCCCCACACACACACACACACACAAAGGAAGAAGCAAACAAATGCTGAGCACTCAACATGGATTTTTTTTTTGTTCCAGATCCATTGATTACCACAGACAAATCTCCACAATCTCCCTATTTATTTATTTATTTATTTATTTATCTGGTTATATTTTCTTTCCAAATTTCTGCCCTAGCTCTTTGTGATGGTTTGGGTGTTACCTGCCCTCCCACTCTTATGGAATCACCCAGACTAGACTCAGCTAAGCTGGAAGTTAAGAATGAAGCTTTATATTGACAGCTTAGCACAAGATACAGGCAGATAGTTACAGTAGATATACAGCTATGGCCAGAAATAGACAAGCTAAAAGTAATACAGAAGCCAGAGTCCCCAGGAGGGGCTCCCAACCACCCTTCCACCTTCTTTCCACCCCTCTACCTTATCCCAGAGTTTGCCTTACGTTCAAGGTAAGTTTGGAGAATCAGCCAAGGGGGTTAGGAAGCAGCAGGATTAATTAGACAGCAGGTTTGGGAGAACAGTGCAGGCAGCCAGAAACACACAGCAATTCTGTTATCTATAGTTATTTTTCTGTTCTTATCCATCTCAGCAAGCCTATGAGTGCAGTAGCCACCACCACTGTTTCCTTTTCACAGCCTAGCTTCTAATTCTTCTCACCAAAATATTCCAGCTGGCTTCAAACTAGCACACTCTTGGTTTGCAGTCAGCACAAAAGATGCAGCAGCAGCCTGGGAATTTGAAATGTGACCCTCTACAAGGACACACAAGGCTGTGGTTTGTCTGCACCCAAATTTGCATTGACTTCAAGACACCGATGCAGCTTCCTGGACAGACACCACCGTGGTGGTTTAAAGCAGACTTCTGTTTAGGCTGTGCCTTACTGAAACCTCATTCCTGAATTTAAACTGGATGTATTCTAGCTAGAGTGAGACACATTGGTGCTCACATAGGTGTTTTCCCATCTGAGATCAGAGATTCATGGAAACGTGGAATCATAGACTCATGGGATCAGAATCATAGACTCATGAAATCATAGACTCATGGAATCAGAACCATAGAATTGTGGAATCATGGAATCATAGACTCATGGAATCATAGACTCATGGAATCAGAACCATAGAATTGTGGAATCATGGAATCATAGACTCATGGAATCAGAACCATAGAATTGTGGAATCATGGAATGGTGGAATCATGGAATCATAGACTCATGGAATCAGAACCATAGACTTGTGGAATCATGGAATCATAGACTCATGGAATCAGAACCACAGACTTGTGGAATCATAGAATCATAGACTCATGGAATCACAGAGTAATGGAATCACAGAATAATGGAACCGTGCAATCACAGCACGAATTATAGAGTCATAGAACCACAGAATCATTTTGGTTGGAGATTTGTACAATCATTAAGGTCAGAAGAGATCTTTGAGATCATAGAATCAAGCAGGTTGGAAGAGAGCTCCAAGCTCAGCCAGCCCAACCTAGCACCCAGCCCTATCCAGTCAACCAGACCATGGCACTAAGTGCCCCAGCCAGGCTTGGCTTCAACACCTCCAGCCACAGCCACTCCACCACCTCCCTGGGCAGCTCATTCCAATGCCAATCACTCTCCCTGACAACAACTTCCTCCTCACACCTAGACCTCCCCTGGTACAACCTGAGACTGTGTCCTCTTGTTCTATTGCTGGTTGCCTGGCAGCAGAGCCCAACACCCCCTGGGTGCTAGCTTGGGCTGGATGAGCTTAGAGGTCTTTTCCAACCTGCTTGATTCTATGATTCTAATAAAATTTAAAATAGCCCAATGGTCATCAGGGAGTCATCTGCTTCTGGGAGAGAAACAGTTCTGGGCTGGTTGATGTTCTTGGGCTGTAGAAAACAAATAATGCCCCAGCTGGCATGGATGCTGCCTCTTGTCATCACCCTGGTGGCATTTCAGGCTTATATCGAGATCAGCACAGGACAAACCCTGGGAAAAAAAATGCAATCACTAACGATGATGCAATGGAAATGCCAAACTTTGCAGAGAACCTTATTCACAGCAAATTATCCAACCAGCTGCAACCAAGGGGCACTGCAATCTGGAAGCATTCTCTATTGAAATCCACAACAATATTTGGGCCCCTTTCATTGCCCAACTGTGAGAAAGCCACAATTGCTCTGGTGTGGCTGTGTGCCCTGGGGTGGCAGGGCTGGCTCCGTGGGGATGCACCCATCAGAGCCCTCTTGCTGGCCAAAGAGTGCTGAGGAAAGCATCACAGACTGCACATCTCAGCCCTGTTATCTTCACTTTGGGGTCTGGAGAACAGGCTTTGTGAGGAGTGGCTGAGGGAGGTGGGATTGGACAGTCTGGAGAAGAGGAGGCTGAGAGGAGACCTCATTGCTCTCCACAGCTCCCTGAAAGGAGGCTGGGATGAGATGGAGGTTGAGCTCTTCTCCCTGCTCTCAGATGATAGGACAAGAGGAAATGGCCTCCAATTGCAGGGGAGGTTTAGGGTTGCTGCAAGAGTGGAACAGTCTGCCCAAGGAGGTGGTGGAGTCACTATGCCTGGGGGTGTTCAAGACACATGTGGGGAGGGCACTTTGGGGCACGGTTTAATGGCTTTGGTGGTGTTGGGTTGTGGGTTGGACTTGAAATTATTCTACAGCTCTGTGAAGGGCAGGAAAGCTGCTGGCAAGGGTTCATGAGCAGGGAAGGGGATGCTCTGAAACCCATCACTTGGCACCTGTGCAACTGCAAGGGATGTGTCTGTCTTTGGGGCTGAGGACCCCAGAGACTTGAGCTCAGCAACAGGAACCCTGAGCCTGCATCTCTGCACTTCACACAGGGGGACAATAACCCTTCCTCAGCAGCCAGCTCCATGGCAGCTGCTACACCAACCCACTGCCCAGCTAGGAAAGGAAGCCCCAAAGGTAGGAAAGGCAGCCCCGAAGGTAGGAAAGGCAGCCCCAAAGGTAGGAAAGGTCAGATAAGTTTTCTAGACAAGTGCTGAAGCTTTGCTGGCCAAGCCCCAGCAGCTCTCCCCATGGGGGCACCAGGGGCCACTGTGTGAACTCCCCAGTGCAATCGAATTCCTTTTCTGGAGTGCCTACCAGCTCTGTTCCTCCCATCTGACCTCTGCAGACCTCCTGCCACGCTATTGTGTTAAACTCTGCACCAAGGAAGATAACTGAGCCTAAAATTAAACCCTCCAGCACCTTTCTAATATCAGCACAGGCGAGGAGTGAATTCCTCCCAAGTGGTATTCACCTCTTCTTGAGCAAGCAAGCAACACCAGCCCCCACAAACGTACCAGCAGCAGTGAGATAACAGAAAGTATTTGTTTAGTTGTTTTTTTTACCCTGTGATCCCTTGCAATAGCCTGTTTTGAATACCTGGCCCAGGTAAAGCCCATTCAGGGCATGTGTTAGTGGCCACGGTGGTGTTGGGTTGATTGTTGGACTCAATATATTATCTTAGAGGTCTTTTCAAACCTTAGTGACTCTGTGATTCTGTTCTGCTACTGCTGCCAGGCACAGGGTGCTGGAGGAAGTCCCAGCAGGAGCATTGCATTGCAGATAGTTAGAGACTTATCTGATCACAGAATCACAGGACTGCCAGGGCTGGAAAAGGTCTTTGAGATCATCAAGTCCAACCATTATTCTAATGCTGACAAGTCCATAGAATCATAGAATCAAGCAGGTTGGAAGAGAGCTCCAAGCTCAGCCAGCCCAACCTAGCACCCAGCCCTGCCCAACCAACCAGACCATGGCACTAAGTGCCCCAGACAGGCTTGGCTTCAACACCTCCTGCCACAGCCACTCCACCACCTCCCTGGGCAGCCCATTCCAATGCCAATCACCCTCTCTGACAACAACTTCCTAACAACATCCAGCCTAGACCTCCCCTGGCACAACTTGAGGCTGTGTCCCCTTCTTCTGTTGCTGCTTGCCTGGCAGCAGAGCCCAACCCCACCTGGCTACAGCCTCCCTTTAGGGAGCTGCAGACAGCAATGAGCTCTGCCCTGAGCCTCCTCTGCTGCAGGCTGCACACCCCCAGCTCCCTCAGCCTCTCCTCACAGGGCTCTGCTCCAGGCCCCTCCCCAGCCTTGCTGCCCTTCTCTCAACACCTTCCAGCACCTCAACATCTCTCTTGAGGTAGGAGGGGACTTGCTGATCACACTGTTCTTGGTGCCACACTGATTGGCCTTCTTGGCCACAAGGGCACACTGCTGGCTCCTGGTGAACTTGCTGCCCACCGGCACTCCCGAGTGCCACCTTCTGCAGCCTGCCTGGACACATCTCTGTGCAGCCTGTTCTAGGTGACCCTGCTCTAGCAGTGGGGTTTGGACTAGGTGATGCCCAGAGGTCCCTTCCGACCCTCGCCGTGCTGTGACTGCCATCTGGGTGACTTGAGAAGCCTGCAGCATCTCTGCCGAACTCGGGCCTGTGTGCTGGGCACCTACCCGGGCACCTCCGCTGCTCCCAGGTGCCCTAGGGGCTGCCGCGGGGAGCCCGAGTGGTGCCCGCTGCCCGCAGCCACTCTCACGGGCGGTGGGCATCGCCCGCAGCGCGCAGCAGCCGTGGGGCCAGGCGCACCAGCGCACACCAGCGCACACCAGCGCACACCGGTGCCGCAGGAGCCTTCTCTCTGCTCCCAGGTGGGATTTTTGCACTCCTGTGCTCCCTCTGCTGGTCCTCGGCCCGGCGAGGTCCGCACCGGCACCGGCACCGCCACAACGCACCGCACCCGCACCGCATCCACACCACAACTGCTCCATTGGCATCACTCTGATATCGTCCCAACATTGCTCCGGCACCATCCCAGCATCCCACCGGGACCATTCCAACAGAGGTGAGCTCTGGCTCCAGTCTGTGAGCTGCAACTGCTGGAGAAAACCAAACCTGCCCAGACGTTTCAGCAGGCACCCATGCCTTCCACTGACACAGCTGGCCCCCAGATGTGACCAGTACCAGGAGCTGTTGCTTTTCTCCAGCTCAAGGCACCCACCTCACTACAGGACATGCTGCCACAGCCCCCTGAGCTGCCAGTACTTCTGCCAGCACCAGCTGCAAGTGCCAGGTGATGCCTCACAGACGTTTTTTCTCAGGCAGAGCTGACAGCTGGTTCCACAGAGCTATTCCCATCTAACCACCACCCCACACCTCTTAGGTGTCCTGCTTTGCCTGGGCAGCAGTGGCAGGGGACAGCCACCCCTGTCTGCTGGGGCACACAGCGGTGATCCATGAGCAGTGCTGCTCCAAGGACCCAGCTGCCTCTGCAGGTTTGCACATTGCTGCTCCCCTACAATGCAAAGCTCCACGTCTGAGTGGCTGCAGGCAGGAGAGGTGCAGCTGGTGACCCACACCATGGGCCCAGGAGAAGCCTCATCATCAGCCTTCCCACTTTGCATAACTCCTTAGGCAAAATATTTGCCAGGCAGAGTACAGCAAAGGGCTGCAAAGGTGCTGAGGGGACAGGAATAGCTCTCCCACAAGGAAAGACTGAGAGAATTGAGGCTTTTTAGTCTGGAGAAGAGCAGGCTGAGGGGGATCTCATCCATGCTGATCAGTACTTAAAGGGTGGCTGTCAGGAGCATGGGACCAGGAGTGCCCAGGGACAGGACAAGGGGTAACAGGCACCAACTTGAACATAAGAAGTTCCATCTAAACCTGAGGAGGAACTTCCTGACTTTCATGGTGCTGGAGCATGGCAAAAGGCTGCCCAGAGAGGCAGTGGAGTCTCAATGTTTGTAGATATTCAAAACCTGCCTAGCCATGTTCCTGTGTGACCTTCTCTAGGTGACCCTCCTTTAGCAGAAGAGTTGGACTCGATGATCTCCAAAGGTGCCTTCCAACCTCTGTTGTTCTGTGACTCTGATTCCTCACCTTTCCAAACTGATCACAGAATCATAGAATCAGCCAGGTTGGGAGAGATCTCCAAGCTCATCCAGTCCAACCTAGCACCCAGCCCTGTCCAATCAACCAGACCATGGCACTAAGTGCCTCATTCAGGCTTTCCACAGAATCACAGAATTAGTCAGGTTGGGAAAGGCCTTCAAGATCATCAAGTCCAACCCTTCATACAGCATGGAGCATGGTGGTGGAGAGTGCATGGACCATGCTCCCTCTCCCTGCTAACCCTGCCCATTCCTCCTCATCTTTGCATATATTCTGGGGTTCATTGGTTCATAACCTTGAGGGAAATGTTCTCCATGCTGTACCTTCTCCCCAGTCTTCACTGGCAGTGAAGAGCTATCCTCCATGCTGGTGTTCTTGTCCTCTGATGATGGCAACTGAGCTAAGCTGCAGCCTTTGCTCCATGGTGATGTTTTCCTCTGCTGATGGCCATTGAGCTGAGCTGCAGCCTTTGCTCCACCAGGCTGCCCCTGGGTTGGGTTGGAAGGAACCTTCAAGATCACCCAGTTCCAACCCCTCTGTCATAGGCAGGGACACCTCCCACTAGCCCAGGTTGCTCAAGGTCTCGTCCAACCTGGCCTTGAACACCTCCAGGGATGGTGACTCCACCATCTCCCTGGGCAGCCTATTCCCATGGCAAATGATCCTGGGAGCATTTGTTTTTGCTGGATGCAAAGAAATAGGCATGGTGGTGCCTGCTGCCTTCATTGCCCTGGGTATCCCAGACAGATGATATCCTTTCAGTGCTTGAAACTGCAAAGTTGAAGTGAAAGCGTAGAACACCCAGGGCTCAGATGCTGAAACCCTCCCCACCAGAGGCTGACAGAAGCAACAAGAGAAGTTTTTCCATGGTGGAGAACATCCCTACTGTCTCCCAGGGAGACAGCAAACTTTCCTCTTCAAGAACCAGGTGAGTTGGTAGCACCACAGTATCACAGTATCACCAAGGTTGGAAGAGACCTCACAGATCATCAAGTCCAACCCTTTACCACAGTGCCCAAGGCTAGACCATGGCACCAAGTGCCACATCCAACCTTGCCTTGAACTGCCCCAGGGACGATGACTCCACCACCTCCCCAGGCAGCCCGTTCCAGTGTCCAATGACTCTCTCAGTGAAGAACTTTCTCCTCACCTCGAGCCGAAATTTCCCCTGGCGCAGCCTGAGGCTGTGTCCTCTCGCTCTGGAGCTGGCCACCTGAGAGAAGAGAGCAACCTCCTCCTGGCCACAACCACCCTTCAGGTAGTTGTAGACAGCAATAAGGTCACCCCTGAGCCTCCTCTTCTCCAGGCTAACCAACCCCAGCTCCCTCAGCCTCTCCTCGTAGGGCTGTGCTCAAGGCCTCTCCCCAGCCTCGTCGCCCTTCTCTGGACACGCTCAAGCATCTCAGTGTCCTTCCTAAACTGGGGGGCCCAGAACTGAATGCAGTACTCGAGGTGTGGTCTGACCAGTGCAGAGTACAGGGGCAGAATGACTCAGGCACAGCCCAGCGCAAGGAGAAGCACTCCAAGGCGTAGCCATGCACCCAGCGACACAAATCAACTCCTTTGCTGTTGCCTATTCTGCAGCAAAATCAATTTTCCAAATCTCCCCCAGAACCAGATGTGGAAATATTTAGCTACCTCTGCATTCCTCCAGCCCTGAGCATGAACAAAGTGTTTCAAAGCAGATGAGAGGCAGGGGGGGGGGGGGGTGTGGAAACCGTGCCTGGTTTCAGTGAAACTCCTGCATTTCCCAATTCATGGTATCATTTACTGACATCATGAAACTCACTGGGGCTTTTCTTCCCTTTCCTTCTGTCTCTTTACAATTAGGTATTTGCCCCAAGAGGATGAAACTACTCTTTCTTTCAAACAAAGCTGGATCTCTTTCCTGTTAGGAGCACAGAAATGCAGCCCCCTTCCCAGAAGCAAGATTCAGAAATCATTGGTTTTCTTGGTTTAATGGAAACAGTTTATTAGATGCAGTCAGTGCAAAAGACTGAATTAAAAGGCACCAGCTCCAACAGACCAGCTCATTGAGTGGTTGGACTCCAGGATCTCAAGGGTTTCTTCCAACCTCAGCAGTTCACAGAATCATAGAATCAAGCAGGTTGGAAGAGAGCTCCAAGCTCAGCCAGCCCAACCTAGCACCCAGCCCTGCCCAACCAACCAGACCATGGCACTAAGTGCCCCAGCCAGGCTTGGCTTCAACATCTCCTGCCACAGCCACTCCACCACCTCCCTGGGCAGCCCATTCCAATGCCAATCACTCTCTCTGACAACAACTTCCTAACAACATCCAGCCTAGACCCAGAACAGGCTGCACAGAGATGTGTCCAGGCAGGCTGCAGAAGGTGGCACTCGGGTGTGCCGGTGGGCAGCAAGTTCACCAGGAGCCAGCAGTGTGCCCTTGTGGCCAAGAAGGCCAATCAGTGTGGCACCAAGAACAGTGTGATCAGCAAGTCCCCTCCTACCTCAAGAGAGATGTTGAGGTGCTGGAAGGTGTTGAGAGAAGGGCAGCAAGGCTGGGGAGGGGCCTGGAGCACAGCCCTGTGAGGAGAGGCTGAGGGAGCTGGGGGTGTGCAGCCTGCAGCAGAGGAGGCTCAGGGCAGAGCTCATTGCTGTCTGCAGCTGCCTGCAGGGAGGCTGTAGCCAGGTGGGGTTGGGCTCTGCTGCCAGGCAAGCAGCAACAGAACAGAAGAAGGGGACACAGTCTCAAGCTGTGCCAGGGGACATCATCCAGTCCAACCTAGCACCCAGCCCTGGCCAACCATCCAGACCATGGCACCAAGTGCCTCATGCAGGCTTTTCTTGAACACCTCCAGACACGGCGACTCCACCACCTCCCTGGGCAGCCCATTCCAATGCCAATCACTCTCTCTGCCAACAACTTCCTCCTAATATCCAGCCTAGACCTGCCCTGGCACAACTTGAGACTTGTGCATTTCCATTTGTGCAGGCAGCCATGCTCCATCCAGTCACACCTGGTTGTGTCTCCCTCACTGACACCAGTCAAAACCAGACCTGTTCCCAGCAGGATCAGCTGTGGGGCTGGCATTGGGCCCAATCCTGCACCCCATCTTCAGGGCTGTCCAGAGTTGCTGCCTGCAGCCTCTCCTCACTGCCTGCACACCCTCCTCCCGTGACTCACCAGTGCCATATCTTATCACACCCATCTGACTTGACATTTTATGAAGGTGAAAATGAATGAGAGATGAGCATTGAGAGCAAAGGGAAGCACTAATTTAGGAAGAGTACTAATTAAACGTGCCCTGGGTGGTCTCATTTTGGCATTCTGCCTTTTGGGTTAGACTGGTTTTGCTGCTGTTTCCATCCCTCCCACATTTTCCTCCTCACCTTTCTCAGGTCATTTGCACCTACAGCCATCCCTGAGAGGCTTCCTGATGTATCTGGGGCCAGTGATGGGGGGTCACAAAGTCACCCCCCCACCTTGGGTGCAGGACAGGTGCTCACTGTCATCTCCTTGAGGATGGTGGCATCCTTGCCCTGCATGCAGCTCTCCAGCCACATGCAGTGCAGCCTTTCACATGAGCCAGGGCAGGTCACAGGCACAGAGACACAGAGGTGCCACAAGCCTCAGGGATGGCTGCAGCTTCAAGAGACAGAAGTCCATCCGTGATGGTAAGCACACATTGATCTCCTGCCTCTTCCTCTGAAGCTTGTTAGATGTTGCTGTGAGAGACACACAGCTTCACTGCTTGGGTTTTCTTTGCACCCAATCCAGGAATGAGTCTTTAGGAGCAACCACAGCTTCCAGGTAAAAAGCCAGAAGACAGACTTCCCTAGGAGGAGAGCCAAGGCACCTAAAGACAACCACCGACATTTCTCAGCCTCCTCACATGTCTGAGGAATGCCCCTGGGGGCTCTTGCCTTGGATTGTACAAACTAAGTCGTGGAAGGTATAATTTAACAGTGTGTATCGTATGGCAGAGGGCCATGGGATGGTCAAGGAGCATGACACAAACAATGTGCAGCTGGAAACAGCAGCGTTCCTACTGGCTGCAAAGATGCTGAGGGGACAGGAACAGCTCTCCCACAAGGAAAGACTGAGAGAATTGAGGCTTTTTAGTCTGGAGAAGAGCAGGCTGAGGGGGATCTCATCCATGCTGATCAGTACTTAAAGGGTGGCTGTCAGGAGCATGGGACTAGGAGTGCCCAGGGACAGGACAAGGGGTAACAGGCACTAACTTGAACATAAGAAGTTCCATCTTAACCTGAGGAGGAACTTCTTGGATTTAAGGGTACTGGATGGGAGTACTTGGATGGGAGATTCTATGGAGCACTGAAAGAGGCTGCCCAGAGAGGTGATGGAGTCTCCATCTCTACAGACATCCAAAACCTGCCTGGCCATCTTCCTGTGTGACCTTCTTAGGGTGAACTTAATGATCTTCCAACCCCTAGTGTTCTGTGACACTGTAATCAGCATCAGAAGGACTTTTGCAAACATCTCTTTTGCAGAGGGACCTGGCCAGGCTGGATGGGTGGGCAGAGGCCAATGGGATGAGACTGAACAAGGCCAAGTGCAGATTTCTGCACTTTGGCCACAACAACCCCAAACAGCACTACAGGCTAGGGGCAGAGTGGCTGAGAGCAGACAGGCAGAGAGGGAGCTGAGGGGTGCTGGTGGATAGTAGGCTGAAGAGGAGGCAGCAGTGTGCCCAGGTGGGCAGCAGAGCCAATGGCATCCTGGGCTGGCTCAGGAGCAGTGTGGGCAGCAGGACAAGGGAGGTTCTTCTGCCCCTGTGCTCAGCACTGCTCAGGCCACCCCTGGAGTGCTGTGTCCAGTTTTGGGGCCCTCAGTTCAAGAGAGATGTTGAGGTGCTGGAAGGTGTTGAGAGAAGGGCAGCAAGGCTGGGGAGGGGCCTGGAGCACAGCCCTGTGAGGAGAGGCTGAGGGAGCTGGGGGTGTGCAGCCTGCAGCAGAGGAGGCTCAGGGCAGAGCTCATTGCTGTCTGCAGCTGCCTGCAGGGAGGCTGTAGCCAGGTGGGGTTGGGCTCTGCTGCCAGGCAAGCACTGAACAGAAGAAGGGGACACAGCCTCAAGTTGTGCCAGGGCAGGTCTAGGCTGGATGTTGTTAGGAAGTTGTTGTGAGAGAGAGTGATTGGCATTGGAATGGGCTGCCCAGGGAGGTGGTGGAGTGGCTGTGCCTGGAGGTGTTGAAGCCAAGCCTGTCTGGGGCACTTAGTGCCATGGTCTGGTTGGTTGGGCAGGGCTGGGTGCTAGGTTGGGCTGGCTGAGCTTGGAGGTCTCTTCCAACCTGGGTGATTCTATGATTTGATGATCTGATGCTGGAGCTGGTTTGTGTTGCAAATGACCCTGTCTAATCCACAGCTCTGTCTAAAATAACACATTACCCTACCGTGACATTTCGCTTTGCCAACGAGCACAGCATTTATCCACACAAGCCCACGGCGCTGCCCTGCTGACAAATTGCAACTTTGGGCACACAAAGCCTGAGTGCTGCTGGCTTGGGGAAGTGAGAGAAGCTTGGTTAGGCACCGAAAAACAGCGAGAGCAGAGGAAGTCATCAGTTGAACAAATATTGATCTCCCAAACTGTCAGAAGCATCGCGCTGGGAGGCTGGAGAGCTGCTGGAAGCAGAGAGATTCTCAGTGCCTGTTTCAAACGTGTGAGAGCAGTGTGAGTGGTTCTCCACCCGTGGTTCTTCAGCCCATCCTCTGCTGATGGCACTTTGCTTGAGGACAAAACAGAGTGACAGGGACAAAGCAGTGACCAAACAAGAGGAAACAGACTGTGCCCCAAGGCAAGTTCGGGATGGATGTTAGGAAGAAGTGCTTCAGAGTAAGAGTGATTGGCACTGGAATAGGCTGCCCGGAGAGGTGGTGGAGTCCCCATCCCTGGAGGTGGTTAAAAGGAGGCTGGAGGAGCAGTGAGGTGGATTAGGAACAGGTTACAAGATAGAGTTCAGAGGGTGGTGATCAATGGTGCCAGGTCCAGCTGGAGAGCTGTGACCAGTGGAGTCCCCCAGGGATCAGTGCTGCGTCCAGTCCTGTTCAGCATCTTCATCAATGACATTGATGAGGACACAAAGTCTGCTTGGTGCCATGGGTTAGTTAATTAGAAGGTGTTAGATTGGACTGGATGATCTCAAAGGTCTTTTCTGACCTGGTTAATTCTGTGGTTCTGTGACATCTCCACCTCCATCACACCTCTAGTTACCCTGTGAAGAATCACAGAATCGGAGAAACACAGAAACAATCAGGGTGGAAATGACCTTCAAGGTCATCAAGTCCAACCTATTGCCCAACATAACCTAATCAAATAAATCATGGCACCAGCTGCCTCATCCAGCATCCTTTTAAACACCTCCAGGCACGGCCACTCCACCACCTCCCTGGGCAGCCCATTCCAATGCCAATCACTCTCTCTGACAACAACTTCCTAACAACATCCAGCCTAGACCTCCCCCTGCACAACTTGAGATTGTGTCCCCTTGTTCTGTTGCTGCTTGCCTGGCAGCAGAGCCCAACCCCACCTGGCTACAGCCTCCCTGCAGGCAGCTGCAGACAGCAATGAGCTCTGCCCTGAGCCTCCTCTGCTGCAGGCTGCACACCCCCAGCTCCCTCAGCCTCTCCTCACAGGGCTGTGCTCCAGGCCCCTCCCCAGCCTTGCTGCCCTTCTCTCAACACCTTCCAGCACCTCAACATCTCTCTTGAATTGAGGAGCCCAGAACTGGACACAGCACTCCAGGGGTGGCCTGAGCAGTGCTGAGCACAGGGGCACAAGAACCTCCCTTGTCCTGCTGCCCACACTGCTTCTCAGCCACCTGGGCACACTGCTGCCTCATCTTCAGCCTACTATCCACCAGTACCCCCAGCTCCCTCTCTGCCTGGCTGCTCTCAGCCACTCTGTCCCCAGCCTGTAGTGCTGCTTGGGCTTGTTGTGGCCAAAGTGCAGAACCCTGCACTTGGCCTTGTTCAGTCTCATTCCATTGGCCTCTGCCCACCCATCCAGCCTGGCCAGGTCCCTCTGCAGGGCTCTCCTACCCTCCAACAGATAGCTTGATGATCTTAGATATCTTTTCCAACCTTAATGATTCTAAAACAGGGAGATCTCATGCTCCAGCCAAACTCTTCAACCCAGAAGGGCTGGAAGCGGGGCCAAGCTGAAGCAGGGTGGTGCATGGGGTGACAACTCACATCAGCAGTGCTGAGGGCTTGCCTGGGACAGGCTGGAGCATCTCCCTCTTCCCTGCCCTGGCTTTAGTGAGACTATTTTGCTGGCAATTTTCTATCTGGATGTCAGCCTTGCTATCAAACCACCCCCCCCCTCCCCTGCACATCATCAAAATATTTTGATAACCAAAAAATGTCAGGCAACACAGCAAAATTTGCAGCAAATAAACAGAGCAAAATAAGTGCAAAAACAAGGAGGGGAGGAGCGAGGAGAGCTGGTGCCTCTGCAGAAGGTTTCCATCCCCCAAGCAACAGAAAAGATCATTTCAAATTACCCTTTTGACAAAAATAGGCATTTCCTACAAAAATAACCTCCTCCTCCTCTGGTGGAAAAAGGAGACTCGTGGTAGGCAAGCTCATGGTGTTGGTTCACACCTCTGGTTCACACCTCACTCCACCTAGAGTACTGCATCCAGCTCTGGTGAGCTCAACACAAGGAGGACATGGAGCTGTTGGAACAGGTCCAAGGGAGGCCATGAAGGTGATGAGAGGGCTGGAGAACCTCCTCCCTGGGGACAGGATGAGAGAGTTTGGGCTGTTCAGCCTGGAGATGAGAAGCTCTGGGGAGATCTTGGAGCAGCCTTGCAGTACCTGAAAGGGGCTACAAAATTGCTGGTGAGGGATTTTCCACAAGGGTTTGTAGTGCTAGGGTGAGGGACAATGGCTTTGAGCTGGGAGAGGGGAGGTTGAGACTGGAGATTAGGAAGAAATTCTTTAGAGTGAGGGTGGAGAGAGACTGGCACATCCACAAGGAGGTTGTGGATGCTTTCTTCCTGGAGCTGTTCAAGGCCAAGTGTGATGGTTTGGGTGTTCCCCACCCCCCCACACTTTAGAAATCACCCAGACTAGACTCAGCCAGCTCTGGAAGTTGAATGAAGCTTATATTTACAGCTAGCACGATGTACAAGCAGATATTTACAGTATGTACAGTTATAGACAGAAATAGACAAGGTAAAAGGTAACACAGAAACACAACTCCCCTCCCAGAAACCTGAGTCCCCAGGGGGGGCTCTCAGTCACCCCTTCACCTTCCCCCTACCCCTCTCAACCTTACCCCAGTGCCAAGGAAGGTTCAGCCAGGGGGTTAGGAAGCAAAGTGGATTAGTCCAGAATGGAGGGTGAGGTTAGAAGGATGCAGCTCAGCCAGCAGCCCCAGCAAGAGTGGTGCTGAGTGACTGAGATGCAGCTCAGAGCTCGCCAGCAGTAGAAGTGACCTTGTCTATGTTTTGACTCAGATTCTTACACATCTCAGCAAGCCTGTGAGTGAAGTAGACATCACCATTGTTCTCTTTTGGCCTGAGTGATCCATGGGAGTGCACCTCTGGAGGTGGGTAGGTTCAGAGTGGATGTGAGGAGGAAGTTGTTGAGCAGGAGAGTGGTGAGAGGCTGGCATGGGCTGCCCAGGGAGGTGGCTGAGGCCCCATGGCTGGAGGTGTTTAAGGCCAGGCTGGCTGAGGCTGTGTGCAGCCTGCTCTAGGGTAGGGTGTCCCTGGGCATGGCAGGGGGGTTGGAACTGCCTGCTCCTTGTGGTTCCTCCCAACCCTGACTGATTCTATGATTCTATGAGCTCTGCTTGAAGAAGGCTGTGGTAAAGCATCCATCTACAAAACCAGCCCAGCCAACACCATCCCTCCCCCTCCCCGGGGCTGTGCGAGCCACGCTCGCTCCTCGCTGCGGCTGCGGATCCAGCACGCCCAGTCCTTTGCTCCCCAGGAGTATGCTCCCTTTACAAAGCAAGATCATAAAGCAGTGACATAATCCAAGCTTGGCAAACACTCCTGCTGATGTTAAGCCAGTGCTGGTGGTGATTCTCGCTGCAGCATGATATAGATGGTGCAACTGGCTGATTAAATGTGCAGGAGCCTCCCCAGATACCATTTCATTCGAAATGCTGACATTTATATTTGACATTCCAATAAGTCTGGGACTTTTTCCTCTTCTTTTTTTTTTTTTTTTTTCCCTCTCTTTGGGTTTTGTTTTGGTTTTTTTTTTTTGCATCCCCCCCCCTTCCCCCCTTCCTTTTTTTTTAAATTAGTTCCTGCACACAGACACACAATGGATCACAGGATCACAGGATCACAGGATGGCAGAGGCTGGAAGGGACCCAAGGAGATCATCCAGCCCAACTCCCCTGCCAGAGCAGGACAACCCTATCTAACACAGGGCACACAGGAACACATCCAGACAGGCCTGGAAAGGCTCCAGGGAAGGAGACTCCACAGCCTCTCTGGGCAGCCTGTGCCAGTGCTCTGGGACCCTTACAGGAAAGAAGTTCCCCCTTGTGTTGAGCTGGAACCTCCTGTGCTGCAGCTTCCATCCATTGCTCCTTGTCCTATCCCAGGGAGCAGTGAGCAGAGCCTGTCCCCCCCCTCTCCTGGCAGCCCTCAGATACTTAGAAACATTGATCAAATCCCCTCTCAGTCTTCTCTTCTCCAGACTAAGCAGCCCCAGGGCCCTCAGCCTCTCCTCATCAGCCATGCCCTCCAGTCCCCTCATCATCCTCCTAGCCCTCTGCTGGACCCTCCCCAGCAGATCCCTGTCCCTCTTCAACTAAGGAGCCCCAAACTGAAGGCAGCATTCAAGAAGTTCTCCAGTAGATAAATATATATATATGTATATGCATAGGTATGATTCAAACAGACAACTCCTGGCCAGATTTCCCAACCCACCCACCTTAGGGGCAGAAAGCCTCGAAGCCAAATTAATTAGAGGCCACCCACAAGGAAGATGTGAGAGGTGGAGGTGGATCTCTTTGCTCCTCCATTCCCTGCTGAGCTCTCCATGTGCACACCGAGGGGGAGCAAGAGGGCTCTGGTGCTGAATAAATGACTTGAGCCTTTCTCTTTGACACCGAAACACAGCCAGGCAGAGAGGCTGAGGAGGAAACAATAGGAATAATGTGGGAGGGGAAAAAAAACCCAAAACAAAAGCAAAACAAACTCAAAAAAACCCCAAACCAAACCCAAAAAAAGAAGGGAAAAATTAAAATGAAAGCAGCACATAAGATGGCTGAATGAAGAGGTGTGATTGTTGGCAGAGCGTGCCCTGGTTGAGTTTATGGCATGTACAGAGCCTTTTTATTGGGCATGCCTTTTGCTGTTAAGCATGAGATAGATAGATATATAATCATAGAATCAGGCAGGGTTGGAAGGGACCACAAGGAGCAGCCAGTTCCAACCCCTCTGCCATGCCCAGGGACACCCTACCCTAGAGCAGGCTGCACACAGCCTCAGCCAGCCTGGCCTCAAACACCTCCAGCCATGGGGCCTCAAACACCTCCCTGGGCAACCCATTCCAGCCTCTCACCACTCTCCTGCTCAACAACTTCCTCCTCACATCCACTCTGAACCTACCCATCTCCAGATTTGCTCCATTCCCCCCAGTCCTGTCACTCCCTGACAGCCTCAAAAGTCCCTCCCCAGCTTTTTTGGAGCCCCTTTCAGATCCTGGAAGGCCACAAGAAGGTCACCTAGGAGCCTCCTCTGCTCCAGACTGCACAGCCCCAACTCTTTCAATCTGTGCTCACAGCAGAGCTGCTGCAGCCCTCTGAGCATCCTCCTGGCCCTGCTCTGGACACTCTCCAGCATCTCCACAGCCCTCTTGTCCCAGGGGCTCCAGAACTGGATGCAGTACTCCAGGTGGGGTCTCAGCAGAGCACAGCAGAGGAGGAGAATCCCCTCCCTGGCCCTGCTGGCCACACTTCTGCTGCTGCAGCCCAGGCTCTGCTTGGCTTTCTGGGCTGCAAGTGCACACTGCTGGCTCCTGTGGAGCTTCTCCTCCAGCAGCACCCCCAAGTCCCTCTCCTCAGGGCTGCTCTCCAGCCACTCACTGCCCAGCCTGGAGTTGTGCATGGTGTTGCCCCAACCCAGCTGCAGGACCTTGCACTTGGTCTTGTTGAAGCTCCTGAGGTTGGCTTGTGCCCACCTCTGCAGCCTGCCCAGGTCCCTCTGCATGGATCCCTGCCCTCCAGTCTGGCTGCTGCACCACACAGCTTGGTGTGGGCAGCAAACTTGCTGAGGCTGCACTCAGTGCCTCTGTCCATGGCACCCACAAAGATGTTGAACAAGACTGGTCCCAGGACTGATCCCTGAGGGACTCCACTTGTCACTGGCCTGCACTTGGCCATGGAGCCATTGACAGCCACTCTTTGGGCGTGGCCATCAAGCCAGTTCCTTATCCATCAGTGCTCCACCCATCAAACCCATGTGTCACCAGCCTGGAGACCAGGATGTGGTGAGGGACAGTGCCAAAGGCCTTGCTCAGGGCCAGGTCAATGCCATCAGTTCCTCACCCCTCATCTATTCATGCTGTGACCTGTTCATAGAAGGCCACCAGGTTTGTCAGGCAGGATTTGCCCTTGGTGCAGCCATGCTGGTTGTACCCAAATCATATCCATTTAAAAGGTGGGGGGAACCAATTGTTTGTGCCACCTGAGAAAACTCTTGGTGGAACAGGCAGAAATCCAGCATCCATTAAGGAAATAACAGTGCACAGCCAACAAGAGAACACATTTCTATGTTCAAAGATGAAGTCCCTGCAGAAATGCTTGGTAGTGATTGCAGTTCTTTCAAAAAGAGGGAGGTGTAGGGTGGGGGGAAAACCCCTTCTAAATGAAAAGCAGCAGCAGCCACCAGCTCAGCTCTGAGGGCTGGATGGAAAAAGATCAGGGCTGCAATACCCTTTGGTGGTGAGGCTTTTTCCGTTTTCACCACCCTTATCAGCCTCTGCAAGCTGCAAAATGACAGAGTTCTGCCCTTACATGTTTCCACCAGAGGATCAGAAGCCCTTCACAAAGCAGAGTTAATTGAGCTTTGCTGCTCACCTGTGAGAACAGAGCAATTAGTTAGCAGCAGGGCTCAGGGTGAGTTTGGTTTGGGTTTGTTGTTGTTCTTCTTGTTGTTTCGGGTTGGTTTATTTTTCTGTTTCAGGTGGGGGTAGAAGTAAAAACTGAGGGAGCTGGGCTTGTTTAGTCTGGAGAGGAGGAGGCTCAGGGCACAGCTCATTGCTGAAGGGAGGCTGTAGCCAGGTGGGGTTGGGCTCTTCTCCCAGACAACCAGCAACAGAGCAAGGGGACACAGTGTCAAGTTGTGCCAGGGCAGGTCTAGGCTTCATGTTAGGAGGAAGTTGTTGTCAGAGAGAGTGATTGGCATTGGAATGGGCTGCCCAGGGAGGTGGTGGAGGCACCATCCCTGGAGGTCTTCAAGAAAAGCCTGGATCAGGCACTTAGTGCCATGGTCTGGTTGACTGGGTAGGGCTGGGTGCTAGGTTGGACTGGATGAGCTTGGAGGTCTCTTCCAAACTGGTTGATTCTATGATTCTATGATTCTGTGATTCTATGATGATGAACCCACCAAGCCAACAGAAGATTTCAACAGCTTTGCTGGTTCCCAATGATGTTTCTGGCCTCCAGATCCAGGTTATCCCTTCGGAAGGGACCACTTTTCTCCCAGCAGCCCTTTTGTCCAGACACTGGGTTACCAGCTGCTTCACAAGATCACGGGGCCACAGGATGGTAGGGGTTGGAAGGGACCTCTGAGGATCACTCAGTCCAACCCCCCTGCCAGAGCAGGATCGTAGAATCTAGCACAGGGCACACAGGAATGCATCCAGACAGGTCTTGAAAGTCTTCCCATCCTTGCAGGTTTTGTGATTATTACATGGGAGTTTTCTTGTTGTTTTTCTGTTTGTTTAGTTGACTGGTTTGGGTTTTGCCTCATTGAGGGTTTTGGCTGCTGCACAGATGCAGAATTCTTTTTGGTTAAAACCTGGGATGGCTGAGCCCAGAGGGGTGGTGAATGGAATCAAATGCAGTCGGCGGCTGGTCTCTCGTGGTGCTTCCCAAGGCTCAGTGCTGGGGCAAGTTCTTTTTAGTATCTTCATCAGTGATGCAGATGAGGGCACCAAGGCACCCTCAGTAAGTCTGCAGATGACACTAAGCTAGGAGGGAGCATTGGTCTGCTGGAGGGTAGGAGTGCTGTAGAGGGACCTAGACAGGCTGGAACAATGCAGATAGGTCCATTGTAAGAGATTCAGCAAGGCAACTCCACCACCTCCCTGGGCAGCCCATTCCAATGCCAATCACTCTCTCTGACAACAACTTCCTAACAACATCCAGCCTAGACCTTCCCTGGCACAGCTTCAGACTGTGTCCCCTTCTTCTGTTGCTGCTTGCCTGGCAGCAGAGCCCAACCCCACCTGGCTACAGCCTCTCTGCAGGGAGCTGCAGACAGCAATGAGCTCTGCCCTGAGCCTCCTCTGCTGCAGGCTGCACACCCCCAGCTCCCTCAGCCTCTCCTCACAAGGCTGTGCTCCAGGCCCCTCCCCAGCCTTCATGCCCTTCTCTGGACACCTTCCAGCACCTCAACAGCTCTCTGCAATGGAGGAGCCCAGAACTGGACACAGCACTCCAGGGGTGGCCTGAGCAGTGCTGAGCACAGGGTCAGAAGAACCTCCCTTGTCCTGCTGCCCACACTGCTCCTGAGCCAGAGGTGTGCTGCTAGTGGAATGGGCTGCCCAGGGAGGTGGTGGAGTGGCTGTGCCTGGAGGTGTTGAAGCCAAGCCTGGCTGGGGCACTTAGTGCCATGGTCTGGTTGGTTGGGCAGGGCTGGGTGCTAGGTTGGGCTGGCTGAGCTTGGAGGTCTCTTCCAACCTGCGTGATTCTATGATTCCGTGACTCCATGATACGCGTTAGCACCCGACCGGGCTGAGTTCGCGGAGGTTGGACTCGATGATCTTAAAGGTCCTGTCCGATCTACACCATCCTACGATTGGATGATCATCGCAGGCTCCCAGCTCCCCGCAGCGCCACGGCAGCAGCGCCGGGGGCAGGCGACTGCACCTCTCCGCCTCGCCTCGACGCCCTGCCCGGAGGACGCTCACCTCCCGCCCCGAGCCGGCAGCGGCGGCAGCCCGAGCGCAGCGCGTCCCCGCCCGGGCGCGTCCCCGGCGCGGCGGCCATGCGGTCCCGCCCCGGCGGGCGGCGCTCCCGCCCCCGCTCCCAGCAGCCCTTGCCGCCGCCTACAATGAAATTGGCGAAGTTTTTTCGGTTTCGGCGCCATTTTCGAGTGGACTCGGAGGTGAGCAGGGAGGGCGGGCAGGGCGCCGGGCACGCCGCGCCGCGGCGGGGGCGGCCGCCAGCCCCTCTGCCCTCGCCCCGCTGCGGGCGGGACGGTTCGGCCCGGCCTGGCCCAGCTTGGCCTTGGCGGGGGGGAGGGGAGGGGAGCAGCGGGACGGGGAAGGGGGCGGCTGCGGGACGGGACGGGACACGGACACAGAGCGGCCGCCCGGGGCGGGGTCGCGCCGCTGGCTGTATTGCGAGGGGGGGAACGCGGCATGGAGACGCGGGCCCGGGAGAAACTTTGGAGCGGGGCTGGGAGGGGAGGAAGGAAGGAAGGAAAAGAAGGAAGGAATAAAAAAAAAGCCAAAGGCAACACTAAGAAAAACTTCTGGGGGGGTGGGGGGGAAGAGCCGGCGGCAGCGGCGGCGCCGCCCAGCGCCGCACAAAGGCGGCCCCGGGGCGGGAGTGGAAGGGGGTGGGGGGGGGGGGGTGGCGGTCGGTGGCCTCGGGGGGGGGGGTGGCGGCGGCGGCAGCGGCCCGTGACGCAGCGGGCAGTGACAGCGGGAGCGGCTGGGCCCGGGGCGGTGCCCCCCCCCCCTCTTCCTTCGGTCCGCCCCCCACTCCCTCCCACCGGGCCGTTAAGGCGGGAGCGGGACGGTTCCCACGTGGGTGCGGGGCGACACCCTCCCACCCCACTCCCCCTCCCCCCCCCCGGGGACGCCTTTTCCTCGCGGATTTTTTTACGGTTAATAGGTTTTTATGTCTCTTATTTTACGTGACACCCCCTTCCCCCCCCCCTCCCCGGGGCGGCTGCTTTTGTTGCGGGGTTGGCTTTGTGTTTCCCCCCACCCCCCCCACCCCCATTTCCTTCTTGTTTTGAAGCAAACCCAGAGCTGGCAATAGTTCTATGCCCCCTTCCCCCCGGTCCCCCTGGCACACGCACATAAAATCGTTCTGTACATGAAAAGCTAATAAAACTCCGAATAAAACTCGGTGAAATCATCGAAAAGTATTAAAACAACTCCTCCCTCCCCCCCCCCCCCAAAAAAAATTGCACTCAGCTTTTGCTATTTTGTACGGTTTCCCCCACCCCCCCCCCCCCCCCCTTGCTTATTTGCCTTGTACAGGAAATTTGCATGTCCTGGCATGGACGAGGAGCTGTGAGGATGGAGCAAAGCAGCCCACACTCTGCATTTCTCCCCTTTTTATCCTCCCCGCTAGACAATATTTTCCCTACATATCCATTAGGTCCCTAAAACCATATTTTATTGGATCTCTGGGTTGCTTTTTTCTTGGATTTGATTTTTGGGGTTGGTTTTTTTTTTGGGGGGGGGGGGGGGAAGGGAGGAGAGAGTGAGACTTTTGCCAGGTTAAACCACGCATCTCTCCCTCCCCAAGGGAAAAAGGAGTTGTGAATTGTGTCTTGTTTGTCGTGTAGGTGAGGGGACCCTCTGCCGAGTTTCATCATCTTCTTCTGCTCTGAAGGAAGCTTCAGAACGAAGAAAGCTTCAGAACTGCGGGCTGCAAAAGCCTGTCTTGAGTTAAACCACTTCGGTGGGAAATAACAGTAAAATTCAGCTGCTAATATAATAAAACATTGATGAAATAGAAGAGGGAGCTTAGAAGTAATGCTTCAGGCAAACTGACCCATATATATATATATAAAAAACCCCAACCTTTGTGCTTATGTTTTGAATTATTGCTCATCTAACCTCAAATTTTGTTTTGTCTGTTCGTTTTTTTTTTCCCCCCGTTCTTAACAACAACTCCAACAAAAAAAAAATATAACTCTTTATAGGAATTGAGCTTCCAAATCTTGTTTAAAACTGGATGAGATTACCAAAAACAAACCCGGATAAATATATGGCTATGACAAGAAGCATCCAAGCTCTTCTCCTCGGGAGTGTGGAGGAAATAGAACCAAAAAATACCCTGTGGACCCTGGAGTTTTGCTGTGGTTTTGACTGGGTTGGTTTTTATTCTGGAGTGCTGTAAGTTGAATTCTCACCCCCTCCAGACCTTTGCGAGCACCGGTAGCTCTTGGCTGCGGTCACAACTCTCCTCTTGCTCCATCCACCCAGCTGATCCGTAAGGCGCAGCATCTTGGGGTCGGGTTTCTAAGGGAGGGAAGTTAACGAATTCATTGTTTGCCTTCTTTCAGTCGGCCCCGGGTGGCTGCGGTTTGGTTGGGGGTGATGTAGCCCACCTCGGAGCACTCTCAGGTCGCGGGGTTCAGAGGTGCTTGGTGCTGGGATTAGTACTCAGCCCCAGCACGTCAAATACTGCTGCCGATGCTGCCTTTTTTTTTTCCTGGGTACTTCGGTGAGAGGAGGGTGGGGGAAATAATTATTTCTAGTAAGTGCGTGAGGGTTTGTCTGCTCTTGTCAAGTCCGAGTTGCAAACAGGGAGGAAAATGTTATTTTGGGTGTCTTTATGCCACCCAGGAGGAAGTCTTGGCTGGCTAACCCAGCGAGTGACTGCGCACGCCGTGGGTGCCGTACAACTGAAAGTAACTCTGCTGGCAAGCAGTGTCCCACCTCTGGCTGCTCCTGCTCCGGGGGTATTTCCCTTTCCTCCTGAGGATATTTCTCTCCTCGGTCGATTTGAGGCAAATCCTATCGGGAATGTACTGGCTGGAACCATTTGGTGGCTGTCGATCAAGCATCGGGTCTGATCCCAGCTATTAGCCACACCTGTAAATATTAACACAGGACTTCGGTTTAGATTTCATCGTTCAGAGGGAGGCAGGGGTAGAACCAGAGTGATTTTTTTTAATGCAGATACAAAGTGTTTCGGTGCTGCTCTCACCTCTTTTATTTTCACTTTTGCTGCTAGAGTTGTGAATTGCTTCGTGAAATGCTTGGGACTTCTGCTCAGAACGAGATTTAGTCTGTAAAACAATACATTTTGGGGGGGGTAAGGGGGTGTTAATCTTTCAAACGAGAACAATGACTTCAGGATTTGTTTGTACATGTCTCCTGCAGAACTGGTAGCAGGCTCGGTTGTTGTGTTTTTGGTTTTGTTTGGGTGTTGTTGGGTTTGTTTTTTTTTTCCTTTCCCCTCGGGCTTTTAAAATATCTTTTCGAAATGCTTAATAGTTTCTTATCTTTGAGTTTACCCAGCCCCAAAATGTGCCAGGCAGTGAAGGCTCTGGACACAAATCTGCCCTGTCAGGGGCTCCTGTATTTATTTCCTTTCCAATGGCATTCTTTCTCACTTGTTTTTCACCCTGATTTTCATTTGTTAATCCTGGTTGCAGTGTCAGTGAGGAAGGAGTGAATTTTTTTTTAAGGGAACCCTGTATTCCCCGGGTGAATTTGTTTTGCTTTTGTGCCTGTCTTTTGGCCTGGGGGGAGGGGGTTGTTCTGTTTAATTGCCCAATATACTTTGGCAAGCAGAAGTTGCATTGTTTCGGGAGCTGCGTTAATGGATTTCTGCCCGCTCAAATCCCCCGGTTATTTGGGGGATTTAATTAAACCTCTGTAGGTGGCTGGCTCACGGAGATGACAGATAAGAGCCTGCATTGCTAGAAGTAGCTGGCGTGCAGGCTGCAGGCGTGGAGCTTGTGGCAGCAGAAAGAGCTGGTGCGATACTTTTGTGGTGAAGTGGAGCTTTTGGGGCAGTTCTCTTGGTGTTTGGAGCTACCAGTGCAGCAGGACCACCTCTCCTTCTGGCCCCGGTGGGGAGCTGCTTTAAGGCTGGGGGTGCTCCTGGGCTGCTGCCTCCCCTGGCAGCAAGGGGCTGAGTGCCCAGCAGTGCCACTACAAAAACTCTAACCCCTAGCTGCATCTTACCTTCTTGTCCCGAGGGATCAGCTGCTGCTCTGCCAAAGCCAGTAGGATGTCCCTGCCTCCGCTGTTTTAACCCCTCCAGGGAAGTGGACTTGCTGCCAGCTGCAGTGGTGTCCTTGGCTTTCCCACTCATCCCCAGAGCTGCCACTGGTTTTGACTGGCAGGAGCTGTGTCATCCCTCCTTGCTGCACAGCTCCTAGATTGTAGCTGGAGGTTAGCAGTGTCATGCCATGGCAGCAGTGGTGCTGGTAGCCCAGGCTGTGGGAATGGGGAGGATGGGGCAAGGAGGCAGGTGGCTGTTCTTTAAGTGCTGCTTTGTAGTCTGCCTTGTCTGGACTTGAAAGCTTGATTGATTCCTTCTTTATTTCCCTAATTTTTAAAATGCCTGTGATCTATGCATGCCAGGAGAGGTGACAGCTCCAAGCTGCCCAGCAGCCCCTGTCCCCACTCCCAAGGCATGGTGGTGCCTCTGTGAGAGCCTCTTAAACCTTTCCATGTTGCTTTCTAGTTGCCGTTGGAACTGCAATTGCCCGGTGGCCAGGGAGAGGCAAGGCAGAAGGAGCCAAGACACCTGTGTCCAGGTGAGTTGGGAAGGTAAGCTGCAGCATCCCTCTGGGTAAATCCAGGTTCCTTAAAACGGCCCCTCCCTCCTTGGGTGCTGCAGGTGACACTTGGAGAGGTCAGGATAAACATGAATCATCCTCTTCAGCTGCTGCCTTTCTGATTTAATATGCCAAGCACGAGCTAGGTTTGAAAGAAGCTGAAGTGTGAGATGTCATGATTCAAACACAGAGCTTTATTGCTTAAAATGATGCTGCTGTCCTGTCACAATCAGAGTTTCTCAGGTATGTATTTCACTGCCTATTCCAGATACACACCTTGTGAGTGCTGATTCTTCTCTCTGCTAGAGGAGAGGTTGGTGATAGTGTGTTGAGCCCTCACTTGAGTCATCCTTTCTGGAGAGAGCTCTTGTCCCCCATGTCAAACTAGGCTAAAGACTGAAGTTTTGGGGTGTTTTTTAATGTCTAAAACCACCGATTAGTACCTGAACCTCAAACACAATCAAAACGGATTCTAGAGCTGAGCCTGTTTGCTGTTGCTTTTTTTTCTTGAGCCACTTGAAGAAATAACTAAGACTACACAGGTGCAGTCAAGTAAAACACAACTTATGGTCAAATCAATGTGGGGAGGGTGGTGGTGGGGTTGTTTCAGCTTGTCCAGGTTAAACTGGGTACTTGCTGGCTTTGCAATAAGCAGTCTCTGGCTGGGGAGTTGTACCAGCTGTTATCGGTCCTGAGGACACTGAAGTGGTGACAAAACTGCCTTATTTTTTTTTCCCCCCCTCTTGTGGCTGGCAAATATTTGATTTAAAAATCTGCAATGATTTGGCACGGGTCATGAGAGCTTTTTGAAATTCCTATTTTTAAGTTTGCTTAGGATAGAGGTCAGCAAAAGTGGAGCTCAGCTCCTGCGTTGAGCGCCGGCGGGGGCTGCGTGAGCGTTTGAACTAACAGCCTCCCTTCTGACTTCGTTCAGGGGGTGCTGTGATGCTGCTGTCACAGAAGGTGAATTGAAGGAAGTTGTCATAGAACTGGGGAGAAGGGGGGGAGGGAAAACAAGCTGGATTTCTTTTTGTTTCATTCCCACTATTTGCATAGCTCCTGGGCAGCTCTTGCAAGCTGGCATGGAAGTGCTGCTAAGCCTCCTTGCTCTGCCCTGCGCTGGTGTGGGGGAGGTGGTAAAGTTTCAGGGTAGCTTTCATTTATTTTGGTTGCATAAAGTGGTTTGTTTTTTTCCTCTGTTGAAACAGAAAATAATTGTGGAGTCTTGAAAAAAAGAATAATTAAATGAAAAAGTTGATGGTTTAGATTTCTCCAGAAGCAAACCAAGCCAAATAAAAATCTGTGGATGAAAACTTGTAACAGGTTTGGACTGTTTGGGGGCTGAATCCAGCTGTTAATTTTGCAACTCCCGCAAAGTCCTTGATGCTCAGCAGCCCCTAAGAGGGAAGTACAAAGTAGCATTTCCCCGGAGCCTGTTGGGAAGGGCCAGGAAAGGGTTGCAGGACCTGCTGCAAGAGCCAGCAGGGTTGCTAGATCTGAAAGTGAAGATTTGCCGAGGTGGGTGGGGGGCACGCAGTTGATTTCCGATTCTTGTTTCTGAAACTGCTTTGTTTGCAATGTGTAACTGCTTCTTCTCTTATAGTTACAGACTTTCTGATAGCACCCAGGAAGAAAAATTCTGCCCTGTGCTGTTCATGCATGTTTAAATATCTTCATTGTTGAGTGTTCTTCAGTACCTTTATATCATGTTTTCTTAAATACATATATATATACATAGTACCATTTGGAATGCCAACATTCAGTGGGCTTTGAGGAGATGTAGCAGCACATCATGGTTTGTAGGGACAAGGAGATACAGACCATTCTGGGCTGCCTCATTACCTCAAGGATAAGACAAGAAAGTGAGCTTCTGGTTATCATAGATGTGGAAGCTAACACATTCCCATGTATCTCTGTAGTTCAGTTGAACACCAGGTATGTGTAGAGACAGTCTCTTGGTGCTTGTATCTGTGCACAGCCTTTGCAGCTAACAAATAAAATCCCTCTGAGTGTGTGTGTGTGTATCTCAGCGGGGCTGGCCCTGCAGGCAGGAAGGACTTGCAGTTCCTTTTTGTTCTCCATCATGGGCATGGCCCATGGTGGCTTTTTCAGCACCCTGCCTTCAGCTGGCACCTTACCCTTCACCTGCTGCCCATTGCTCCTTTCCCTGGGAAAGAACCAGCCACACCTCCCCTGGTGCCCTGTGTCTGGGAGGGGAAAGGGGTGTCTGGCGGCGATGGAGAGCTGTCAGCAGTGCTCTAGCAGCACGTAAATACTGGAGTTTGGGATTGCCTGTTGCTCTCCAGTATTGCATTGCTGCTTTAGTGAGGCTGGAAACTGGTCCCTGCTGCAGGAGCTGGTGCTCTGGCTCTTGGGGTGCTTCCTGAGCACCCCCATGGCACCTTCCACGCTGCTGCTCCTCGGGGGCTCTGGGCTCCCGCACCAATAAACCACTGCGGAGGCAGCAACCAACGAGGGCTTGGTGTCGTTACTGGAGCGGGGCTGGGGGGAGCTGAAGGGGAGGGAGCTGCAGGTTGTTAAAGGTGCTGGGCGGTGCCCCAGGCCCTGCCCCAAGGATGGACATGAGAGCCTCGGCTGGGTGATGGTGCCAAGCTGTTCCCCAACCTCTGTGGGGAGGGAGGGCCTGGGGTTGGACGGCGGCAGTGGGGGACAAGGGCTGGTGTTGACCTCTGGATGCTTTCCCCTAGTTGCAGTCTGCCTCCAGCGGCTGAGTTGGGGCTGTTGAGGGCATTCCGAAGGCTCGTAGGACCGGGAACTTAAACGGGGTGGAAAGAAGGTGGAGGGGGCCCGCAGTTGTGCTTTAGGGAGGAGATCATTCCTCGGACACATGCAGCACATCTCAGCCACCCTCGGGGTACCCAGACCACGCACAGCCTGAGTCGGTGGTGCCGCCAGCCTGAAGCGTTCGGGTGATGGTGGGAAGAGTTTGGTGGGTCCGGAGCTGAGGGTCTGTGCACAGATCCGTCCCCGCAGCAGTGAGTGCCTCCAGAGCAAGCCCAGCTCCGGAGGTGTTTCCAGCCCAGGTGTTTTCCTTCCTCTGCCCTTAGCATTGCGCCACTTGCACCTCGCCAACCCTGTCAGGAGCGAGCGTTAAATACAGGGACCCCCGGGGGGTCGGGGATGGTTCCTTTATGGCTGAGCATCCGTCTTTAAGGGTGGGAGTGAGGTCAGCGATCCTGTGGGTGATGGTGCAGCATCACTAACCCTGCTCACAGGGGCCAATGTTGAGTGCTGATGATTCAGAGTCCCCCAAGATTGGATTTTATCATCTGTTTTTAAGGAATAAATGGTCAATGGTGGCAGGGTGTGGCGAGGGATGGTCTTGATGAATCTGTGGGGTGGCTGCTGGTACAACCAGGAGTCTGACACAAAGGACCTTGCCCTCAGCACACAAACATCGTTTGTAGCACAGAGAGGGTACAAAAGTTGTGTGCATGGGTGAGAGCAGCTTCTCAAAGCCTCCTGCACAGAACCAGGTTGAAGCCACACTGAGCACAAAACAGTCCATTTCAGGACAGATACTGCTGTTTGGCACCTGCAGAACAGTTTCTACAAGTCAATGCCATACCAACCACATCTTTTCCTCAGGAAAACAATAACTTGGATTTTGGACAGGATGATCCTGGTGGTCCTTTTCAACTGTAGTGATTCATAGTGCTGAATGAATGGACTCGAGGAGCTTGAAGGTCTTTTCCAATCTAAGCAATTCTGTGACTCTGCAGGAAAAAATGGTCTGTGAAGTGGTTACTTGGGCACTTGTGTTAATTTTATGCCAGATTTGTTTAAAGGGAAGTTTTCTGTTAGCATTTAGAGGTGTAGTTTAAAAAATAATCAAGTTGTTTTCCCCTTCTTTTAGACTTTTGTGTTGTGATCAATTTGCTCTTACTTGGCTGGGAGGGAATCTTTGCAGTGATCAGTTCCATTTTACTCTAGGAAAGAAAGAGAATGCCAGTGATCAGTTTGGGTTTACTTGGCTAGAAAGAGAGATTTCCAGTGAGCAGTTTGGTTTACTTGGCTAGAAAAAGAGATTTCCAGTGATCAGTTTGGGTTTACTTGGCTAGAAAAAGATTTCCAGTGAGCAGTTTGCTTT
This sequence comes from Pogoniulus pusillus, assembly GCF_015220805.1. Classification (NCBI taxonomy): domain Eukaryota; kingdom Metazoa; phylum Chordata; class Aves; order Piciformes; family Lybiidae; genus Pogoniulus; species Pogoniulus pusillus. Next base: position 7,671,268 of record NC_087282.1, on the reverse strand, counting down.
TGCTCAGCTAGAAAGAGAGATTTCCAGTGAGCAGTTTGGTTATACTTGGCTAGAAAGAGATTTCCAGTGAGCAGTTTGGTTTTACTCAGCTAGAAAGAGAGATTTCCAGTGAGCAGTTTGGTTATACTTGGCTAGAAAGAGATTTCCAGTGAGCAGTTTGGTTTTACTCAGCTAGGAATAGAGATTTCCAGTGAGCAGTTTGGGTTTACTTGGCTAGAAAGAGATTTCCAGTGAGCAGTTTGGGTTTACTCAGCTAGGAAGAGAGATTTCCAGTGAGCAGTTTGGTTATACTTGGCTAGAAAGAGATTTCCAGTGAGCAGTTTGGGTTTACTCAGCCAGAAAAGGAGAGTTCCACCTCGCTCGTCAACAGATGACTCTTGCTAGAACTGCTTTCGGGCTGCTGTCTCCTGCCAGGATCCAGCCAGCCACAGCGACAGCAGCAGGACAGTAAAAGCACCTTGGAGCGGTGGGCAAGAATAACCCGCAGAGGTTAAATCAAGCCAGCAGGAAGCCCAATCCCAGGGTGGGTCGAAATGACGCCCGTGAAGGTGGCTGAGCTGTGAGCAAGCAGCACCAAGCCGAAGGTGTCCCTGCCTGGGGGCGATGGCTGCGGCGGCATCCCGGCTGGGTCAGCAGGCAGGGATGTGGGGAGCAGGCAGAGCAGAGCGCCGCGGTGCTGGGCAGGCAGCGTCAGCTCCCCTCTGCTGCTCGGAGCTTGTCTCTGCTCCAAACAGCTCAGCATCCTGCCCGGTACGAGTGGAGAAAGCCCGGGGCGGGCAGGGGCACCCAGCTGTGCGCTGCTGTTGAAGAAGCTGGGGACGCGCCTATATATTTTTTTCCCTTAAATCTAAAAGTTTGCCTTCAGCATCGTTGCAGGGAGACTTTGCTGCTGTCCTGAACACTTGGGGGGAAACAAAGAGAAGAGAAAGAAAAGAGAAGAAAAGAACAGAAAACAGAAGAAACTAGAAGAAAAAAAGAGAAGGGAAGGGAAGGGAAGGGAAGGGAAGGGAAGGGAAGGGAAGGGAAGGGAAGGGAAGGGAAGGGAAGGGAAGGGAAGGGAAGGGAAGGGAAGGGAAGGGAAGGGAAGGGAAGGGAAGGGAAGGGAAGGGAAGGGAAGGGAAGGGAAGGGAAGGGAAGGGAAGGGAAGGGAAGGGAAGGGAAGGGAAGGGAAGGGGAAAGGAAAAGGGAAGAGAAGGAGAAAGGAAAAGGAAAGAAAAGGAATGGAAAGGAAGGAGACGAAAAGGAATAGGAAAAGAAGAAGAAGAAGCAAGGCCGGCACTTGCACAGCACCCCTGGTCTGACTTCATCACCCAGAGCCCCCTTGCGCCCCGCTGCATTGCTGGGACAGCCGCGGGCAGCAGCAGGCAGCTGTTCCGAGGAGCTCTGCACAGGCACGGCAGCTTGGGCATGCTGCTCTGGCTGCACAGGATAAATCGAGACGGAGTTATTGTTTGTTTAAACGAGAAGTTTGCTACAGCAAGAACAGATGAGGAACAGGAGGGGGTGGGGGAATCTTTGAGCTTGCTCAGCAACTTTGCGTGCGAGATTGTACAGCAGCTGGAAGGTGGCAGCTCCCTTGTGGTGGGTAAAGAGATGCAGCGCAGGGTTACAGCACTGCCTGGCTGCCGGCACTGGGACACAGACACAGAATCACTGAATTATTGAGGCTGGAACGGACCTTTGAGAGCTTCAAGTCCAGCCTATGACATAACCACCACATGGACCAGACCATGGCACCGAGTGCCACATGCAAGCTTTCCTTAAACATCTCCAGGGACAGTGAGTCCAACACCTCCCTGGGCAGTCCATTCCAGTGTTTCTGTCAGGAAGTGCTTCCTAACATCCAACCTAACCCTCCCCTGGAGCAGCTTCAGATGGTGCCCTCAAATCTTGTCACAAGCTGTCTGGGAGCAGAGCCTGACCCCCCACTTTACTACTGCTTCCTTTCAAGCAGTTATAGAGCACGATAAGGTTCCCTATGAATCTCTCCCAGGCTCTTTAGCTGAACATTTCTACACCAATCCTTCGAAAAGAAAAGAAAAGAAAAGAAGAAAAGAAAAGAAAAGAAAAGAAAAGAAAAGAAAAGAAAAGAAAAGAAAAGAAAAGAAAAGAAAAGAAAAGAAAAGAAAAGAAAAGAAAAGAAAAGAAAAGAAAAGAAAAGAAAAGAAAAGAAAAGAAAAGAAAAGAAGAGAAAAGAAAAGAAGAAAAGAAAAGAAAAAGAAAAGAAAAGGAGAGGAAAGAAAAGAAAAGGAGAGGAAAGAAAAGAAAAGGAGAGGAAAGGAGAGGAAAGGAGAGGAAAGGAGAGGAAAGGAGAGGAAAGGAGAGGAAAGGAGAGGAAAGGAGAGGAAAGGAGAGGAAAGGAAAGGAAAGGAAAGGAAAGGAAAGGAAAGGAAAGGAAAGGAAAGGAAAGGAAAGGAAAGGAAAGGAAAGGAAAGGAAAGGAAAGGAAAGGAAAGGAAAGGAAAGGAAAGGAAAGGAAATAAGAAAAGGAAAGAAAAAAGAGAAGAAAAGGAAAGAGAACTCAGACCAAAGCCCTTAAGACCCTGTTTTGTGCCCCTGCTCACAGTACCAGGTAGCTCTGCCAGAGAGCAGTGGTGTGGGAGGCAGAGGAGGTGCAGCAGATTAAGCACTTAGTAGAAAGAAGAAAAAACAACCAAACAAACACCCAAAAAGCAATCCCCAGAGCGACCTTATCTACCTTCAACCTCCTCCTGCTCACCTCCTTTGATGCAGCAGGAATTTTTGGCACAGGCTAGGGGCTCTGTACGGTATCCAGCGTTATCTTGCTTTGCTTGCACTTCTTGCTCACCCACCTCACCTGCTTCCCCTCCGCTCCCATCCAGCGTGCTGCCAGCCAGGGCTGGCTTCTGGAGGCGTTGGTGCAGTGCTTGCACAAGGGCAGCTCCCAGCGTTCAGGTGTAGTTTAAAGGGGAAAAAAAAATAAATCAGATTGCTTCCCCCTTTTCTTTTAGACCTTTTTGTTGTGATCAATTTGGTCTTAATTGGCTGGAAGGGAGGGAATATTTGCAATGATCAGTGCGATTTTACTCCAGGAAGAAAAGAGATTTCCAGTGAGCAGTTTGGGTTTACTCAGCTAGAAAGAGAGATTTCCAGTGATCAGTTTGGGTTTACTTGGCTAGAAAGAGATTTCCAGTGAGCAGTTTGGGTTTACTCAGCTAGAAAGAGATTTCCAGTGATCAGTTTGGGTTTACTCAGCTAGAAAGAGAGATTTCCAGTGAGCAGTTTGGGTTTACTTGGCTAGAAAGAGATTTCCAGTGAGCAGTTTGGGTTTACTCAGCTAGAAAGAGAGATTTCCAGTGAGCAGTTTGGGTTTACTTGGCTAGAAAGAGATTTCCAGTGAGCAGTTTGGGTTTACTTGGCTAGAAAGAGATTTCCAGTGAGCAGTTTGGGTTTACTCAGCTAGAAAGAGATTTCCAGTGAGCAGTTTGGGTTTACTCAGCTAGAAAGAGAGATTTCCAGTGAGCAGTTTGGGTTTACTCAGCTAGAAAGAGATTTCCAGTGAGCAGTTTGGGTTTACTCAGCTAGAAAGAGAGATTTCCAGTGAGCAGTTTGGGTTTACTCAGCTAGAAAGAGAGATTTCCAGTGAGCAGTTTGGGTTTACTTGGCTAGAAAGAGATTTCCAGTGAGCAGTTTGGTTATACTTGGCTAGAAAGAGATTTCCAGTGAGCAGTTTGGGTTTACTCAGCTAGAAAGAGAGATTTCCAGTGAGCAGTTTGGTTATACTTGGCTAGAAAGAGAGATTTCCAGTGAGCAGTTTGGGTTTACTCAGCTAGAAAGAGAGATTTCCAGTGAGCAGTTTGGTTATACTTGGGTAGAAAGAGATTTCCAGTGAGCAGTTTGGTTATACTTGGCTAGAAAGAGATTTCCAGTGAGCAGTTTGGGTTTACTCAGCCAGAAAAGGAGAGTTCCACCTCGCTCGTCAACAGAAGACTCTTGCTAGAACTGCTTTCGGGCTGCTGTCTCCTGCCAGGATCCAGCCAGCCACAGTGACAGCAGCAGGACAGCAAAAGCACCTTGGAGCGGTGGGCAAGAATAACCCGCAGAGGTTAAGTCAAGCCAGCAGGAAGCCCAATCCCAGGGTGGGTCGAAATGACGCCCGTGAAGGTGGCTGAGCTGTGAGCAAGCAGCACCAAGCCGAAGGTGTCCCTGCCTGGGGGCGATGGCTGCGGCGGCATCCCGGCTGGGTCAGCAGGCAGGGATGTGGGGAGCAGGCAGAGCAGAGCGCCGCGGTGCTGGGCAGGCAGCGTCAGCTCCCCTCTGCTGCTCGGAGCTTGTCTCTGCTCCAAACAGCTCAGCATCCTGCCCGGTACGAGTGGAGAAAGCCCGGGGCGGGCAGGGGCACCCAGCTGTGCGCTGCTGTTGAAGAAGCTGGGGATGCTCTCTGCACCAAGGCTGAGGAGAGGCCCTGTCAGTGTGCCACCCTTAGCGAGGGGGACTCTGTCCGTGGCACAGCTGTGTGCCCAGGCGTGCCCCTGCTGCAAAGCAGTGTGCACAAACAGCTCCTTGGGTGAAATGAACGGCGGAGGGTAGGAGCCGCTCAGCAGAGCAGAAGCCAGCTCCACCTACACCCCCCAGGGAAGGTTTGCTCAAGCGGGAGTGCGACGGCCAAAGGATGGTGCTGGTGCCATGCTTCTTCACAACAGACTCAGCACATGCAAGGAGTTACAAGTTCAACCTTTTCATTTCGGACACAAAGGGCAGTTCCTCACATGAACCCACTCGTAACGTGCTGGTTAAGTGGCAGGATAGTACCACTTAAGTAGAGCACAGACTCATTTCTGAACTCCTCAGAGTTCTCCTGCTTCATGCTCTGGGAGAGAAAATAGCTTCCCCCTCATACTGACACGATCTGAGCCTGCATGGCTGCTGGCCAAGGTGTGATGGGAAGGAGGGGAGCAGACGAGGTGGGAGCTGGAGAAGAGCAGGGCTTGTGATTATTCACCCCATCAGGATGGGTTTCTCAGTGCAAGGCTCAGGGGTTTGCACTGCAAAGGACATTTCTTCCTCCTCTGCTGTGTTCTCTGATGTTGGCTACTTTGCATTTTGTGAATGAAAGAGGAGGAAAACAGCCAAGAAAAGGAAACTGAAGAGGAAAGATCTGATAAAGGCACTGCAATGCACATGTAGAAGCACTCCCACCTCCATAACCTCTTGCCCCCTGCCCTAGGGCTGGCTTTAGCACAGCCCAGCTCCTCAGATGGGAGACAGGCATCAGCACTAGCACCAGCATCGGCAGCGCTGCCCTGGCACCTTCCGGCCCCACACATTGCCCAGAAGATAGTGCAGGAAAGGCAGCACCTGCCAGCAGTGCCAGGGAAGCCTCTTCCCAGGGAAAAGGATGTTCTCCCTCTCATGCCAAACCCTGCCTGACTGCTCCACAGGCTGCATGCCAGCCACACTGAGGACAACCTGCCTGATGGACACAGGGGCTCAAGCAGCAAAGCAGCCCCATGCCGGCATCCATGGCTGTCGCTGCGCTTCCAGGGCATCCTGTGTCTCTGGAAAAGACTGAGAGGGAATGTGATCAATGCTGATCAATAGCTAAAGGGTCGAGCACAAGAGGATGGGGCTGAGTGCTTTTTAGTGGTGCCCAGTGCTAGGACAAGGAGCAATGGGCACAAATTTGAGCCCAGGTTTTACTTGAACTTAAGGAGAGACTTTGCTGTGAGGGTGCTGGAGCCCTGGCACAGGCTGTCCAGAGAGGTTGTGGAGTCTCTTTCTCTGGTGAATCATAGAATCAAGCAAGTTGGAAGAGACCTCCAAACTCATCCAGCCCAACCTAGCACCCAGCCCTGTACAATCAACCAGACCATGGCACTAAGTGCCCCAGCCAGGCTTGGCTTCAACACCTCCAGCCACAGCCACTCCACCACCTCCCTGGGCAGCCCATTCCAATGCCAATTACTCTCTCTGACAACTTCCTCCTAACATCCAGCCTAGACCTGCCCTGGCACAACTTGATTAAAAAACCTACCTGGACCTTGTCCTCCTGTGCAAACCTGCTGTGGGTGACCCTGCTTTAGCAGGAGTTTGGACTGGACGATCTCCAGAGGTCCCTTCCGAGCCTCACCACTCTGTGTTTCTGTAATGGACAGAGAGATTTGCTGCTGCCAGCACCAGGATTCCACAGATGAAATAGTTACTTCAGTGCCGCATGCAGCAAAATACTGCAGGAGGACTAAGTTTGGTTTAAATCTCTTCCCAAAGCAATCCTGCAGCCTTCTGGTGGCTGCTTCAGAGTTTTCAGGGTTGTAAATTGAGCATAGCCAAGGCAAAGAGCTGAAGAAGCCTACCCAAGAGCTGGGGCTGGAGCTGGAAATAGCTGCTTCCTTAGTTAGCTCTGCATTGGCACACAGACACTCTTTCCTGGGGTGTTCTCCTGGCTGCACTCGTGGCAGTGGTCCTGGAGGAGGGCTCAGCCTCTCTGGGAACCTTCCCCAGCCCCTACTGCCCAAAGCTGTTGCTTACACAGGCAGTGATCTGCTGTAGGCAACACGGAGATGTGCAGAAGAGTACTTGGGGCTCTTTCTGGTTATAGAGAGGGAAAAGAAGGACGATGCCATCAAGAATCACTTGCTAGATAAGTATCAGCCTCTTCCTGGAACAGTTTATCCACCTGCAGCTTGCTTTACTCACCACCATAGGCCTGCCTCTGCTCCTTGCTGCTGCCCTGGCACCTTTTGAGATGTTCCCATTCACCAGTCAGGGTTTTTTTTCCCCTGGAGCAGAACAGCCTGGGCCAAAGCCTGCACACAGAAGTGTTTGCAGCCCTTCAGAGGTATCCCCAACATGCACCTTGCACCAGCACTTCTTCCCTCAGCAGCTGCCAGCATCATCCCCTTCTCTGCTTCCATGGGGATAAAAATCCTCACTGCCAGCTCTGCCACCCCGCTGAGCCTAAGAGCTTTTCTAGCCCCAGCTTTGCCTCCCTGCCTGCAGTGACTGCAGCCTTACTGAGCTAGGAGTGAATTCCCCCATGGAAGCAGTCATCAAACTACATCTGCTGCTGGAAGTAAAGACAACTCCTTAAATGCTAAGAAAAGGACAACAAATGAAGGGAAAGCGGGGGAAAAGAAGGGAAGGGGGAATGAGGGAGGGAGGGAGAAGAGGGAGGGAGGGAGAAGAGGGAGGGAGGGAGAAGAGGGAGGGAGGGAGGGAGGGAGAAGAGGGAGGGAGAGAGGGAGAGAGAAGAGGGAGGGAGGGAGAGAGAGAAGAGGGAGAAGAGGGAGGGAGAAGAGCGAAGGAGGGGAGAAGAATAAAGGAGAAATGAGAAAGAGAAGAAGAAAACTAAAAGGAGGGGGAAAGGCAGTAAGGAAAGCAGGAAGCAGCAAAGCCCAGCCCCTGTGCTGCCTCACCGCTCACAGGGGCGCTTTGCACGCAGCTGAGCTCTGCCCTGGCATCAGAGGCAGCCTCAGCACCTCCCTCGCCGAGGGTGCGCACCCAGCGGCTGCGGGCACCGCCGGCTCCTGCGCGCTGGCTCAGCGCCGCCGCCCGGGAGGCTGCGAGCCCCTGGCGGTGCAGCACCTCCGCCCTCGGGATCGGCAGCGCCGCGGCAGCTCCAACAGCCTCACTTGCCTCCATTTCAAACCCAGCACTCGCCTCCAGCTCAGCTCACCTGGAGCTTTCATCACATCTTCCTTCTCCCTCCGGGGCAGATTCTTACCGGCGTGAATTTGGGAAATGAAGTCTTTGAGCAGTAAGAAAAAAAAACGAAGGAAAAAGAGAAGAGGAAAAAGGAAAAAGAAAAAAAAAAGGGGGGGAAAACATTTCTTTCTAAAGGAAAATGGATAAAAAAAGAAAAATAAGAGAGGGAAGGGGAGGAAAAAAAAGAAAAGAGGAAAAAGAGGAAAGGCAACAGAAAAAAAAAGGGAAAAAACCCACTTCTTTTAAAAGGAAAATGGATTAAAGAGAAAAATGAGGGAGGAAAAAAGGAGAAAAAATGAAAAGATGAAAAAGAGGAAAGGAAGCAGGAAAAAAGGGGGGAAATCTCACTTGTTTTTTTAAGGAAAATGGATAAAAAAGCAAAATAAGAGGGGTAAAAAGGGAGATAAAATGAAAATAGGAAAAAGAGAAAAGGAAAAAGGAGAAAGAAAAAAAAAAGGGAGGGGGAAACCCACATTTTTTTAAAACAGAAAATGGATAAAAAAGGAAAAAAAAGGGGGAAAAGGAGGGGGAAAAAAAGAAAAACAAGGGGGGGAAAGTAGAATAAAAAAGAAAATAGGGAAAAGAGAAAAAAAAACCAGAAAAAAAAGAGGAAAAAAACCACTTCATTTTAAAGGAAAATGGAAAAAAAAAAGAAAAATAAGGGGGAAAATGAGAAAAAATGAAAAAATAGGAAAAAGAGGAAAGGAAACAGAAAAAAAGGGGGAACCTCACTTATTTTTGAAAGGAAAATGGATAAAAAAAAGAAAAAAAAAAAGGGGGGGGGGAAGGAGGAAAAAAGGAAAGTTGGAAAAAGAGAAATAACCCAGAAAAAAAAATTAAAGAAGGAAAAAATTGAAAATAGAGAGAAAAAAGGGAAAGGGGAAAAATGGAAAGAGGGGAAGGAGAAAGGGAGAGAAAGGGGAAAATGGAAAGAGGGGAAGGAGAAAGGGAGAGAAAGGGGAAAATGGAAAGAGGAGAAAGTGAAAAAAAAAGGGGGAAATGGAAAGAGGGGAAGGAGAAAGGGAGAAAAAGGGGAAAATGGAAAGAGGGGAAGAAGGGGGAAAAAAGGGGAAAATAATAAAAACAATTAAAAGAGAAAATAAAGGCAAAAAGGGTTTAAAGGAGGAGAGCAGGGAAAAGGAGGGGAGCAGGGGAAAAGAGGGGAGCAGGGGAGGAAGGAGGAGAGCAGGGGAAAGGAGAAGAGCAGGGGAAAGGAGGAGAGCAGGGGAAAGGAGGAGAGCAGGGGAGGAAGGAGGAGAGCAGGGGAAAGGAGGAGAGCAGGGGAAAGGAGGAGAGCAGGGGAGGAAGGAGGAGAGCAGGGGAAAGGAGGAGAGCAGGGGAGGAAGGAGGAGAGCAGGGGAGGAAGGAGGAGAGCAGGGGAGGAAGGAGGAGAGCAGGGGAGGAAGGAGGAGAGCAGGGGAGGAAGGAGGAGAGCAGGGGAGGAAAGAGGAGAGCAGGGGAGGAAGGAGGAGAGCAGGGGAGGAAAGAAGGAGAGCAGGGGAGGAAGGAGGAGAGCAGGGGAGGAAAGAGGAGAGCAGGAGAGGAAAGAAGGAGAGCAGGGAAAAGAAGGGGAGCAGGGGAAAGAAGGGGAGCAGGGGAAAGAAGGGGAGCAGGGGAAAGAAGGGGAGCAGGAGAGGAAGGAGAGCAGGGGAAAGAAGAAAACAAAAAGGAAAAATGGAAAAAAAAGAAAAGTGGAAAAAAGGGAAAAAATAAAGAAGAAAAGTAAAAGAAAATGAGGCTAAGCAAAGCCAAGAAGAGCCTCCCCAGAGCAGAAGCAGACACTCGTGGCAGCAAGGCAGAAGCATGAGCGCTGCGTGGCAGGCGGGCACTGGCAAGCTGCACAGAAACGGCAGGTGCCAGAGGGTGAGACAGCAAAGCCCCTGAATACTCACAATCACTTCCCCAGCACCCACCTGTGCTTCACGAACCACTGCACCACAGCAATGTTCAAATGCAGGATTTCCTCCGTGCTGGAGCAGCCTGTGCCTGGGCTGTGTCAGGCTGGTGCTGGACTTGCGGAGGTGTGAGTGAGAGCTCAGCCTTCCACCCAACAGACTGAACTTCGAGGGGCAGCCACAACTTCAGCTGCTCTCAAGTGAGCATTTCTTTACCTTGCTGCAGTGCTGGCAGAGCTGCTGTGAAGGGCTGCAGCAAGCCAGGGCTGCTCCAGCAAGGAAGAGAGGGTGAGGAATTTTTTTCCCTGAACAAATGTCACAGCGAGCAACAAAAGGTTTGGAAGGAGGAATCCCTCTGGGGTGATAAAATCCATCTGAAAGTGCTTGAGTGGAGGTTAGAGTGCAGGAAAATGAAGGGAAAAGAGAAGTGCCTGGTCCCCAGTATCTGGAATGTGGGAATCTTCAGGAAGAGTTGGGATTTTGTTGTCAGTGTTGTCCTTTTCCATCAGACACAGAAGAGGTTGTTAGGAAGCAGAGCTGGGCTCCTGCAGCATCACTCCCTGGGCCAGCAAAGCTCAAGAGCATCTTCCCTTCCCAGACCTCTTCTGCAACCACACCAGGTTCACACAGGAACACATCCAGACAGGTTTTCAATGTCTCCAGAGATTGAGACTCCACCACCTCTCTGGGCAGCCTTTTCCAGTGCTCCACTCACCCTTCCACTAAAAGAAGTTGCTCTTCATGTTTAGGTGGAACTTCTCAAGTTTCTGCCCTTTACCTCTTGTCCTGTCTCTGGGCACCACTCAAAAAACAGCCTGGTCCCATCCTCCTGCCATCCACCTTTTAAGTACTGATCAGCATTGATGAGATGCCCCTCAACCTGCTCTTCTCCAGGCTAAAAATCCCTCATTCTCTGTCATTCCTCACAGGAGAGACGCTCCAGTTCCCTCAGCATCTTTGCAGCTATTACTTAACTCCACCAAGGTCACTGCTGCACCTTTTAAGCACCACATCTAGATGGCAGGGCTGGGGACTCCACCACTTCCCTAGGCAGCCTGTTCCAGTCTTTGAAAACCCTTTTGGTGTTGAAGATTTTTCTCAAGTCTAAGCTGAACACCCCTGGTGTAAGGTGAGACCATTTCTTCTTCTCCTGCCAGGAGAAAAACCTTCCCAATCAGGTTGGCAAAACCATCACAACGTAGGAAGCACTGAGCACTGCTAAACTAATGCACACAGCATTAAATCTGAGTGTCCAGTGAAGGATCCAGAAGCACAGACACTGTTGTAAGCCAAAGGGATGAGGTGTGAGGTGGGCTGCCATGGTTAGGATGAAACTCAACACAGACAGAGATGCTATGGGAACAATCACAATGGATCACTTCAAAAACACTCCTGGGTTTCTTTTCCCCATCTATGTGTTTAATGAACATACAATCTCCACTCTTCATTTTTACCTAACCAAAGGACAGTGCTGAAACCCTTTTCTCTGGTGCTCAAACCATTGTCTATGAATCTAGTTTGGCTATAGAAGCCAGGAGTGTTCCAGTGTTTTCCCTCACCAGCTCTCTTGCAGCCAGGAGAACGTTAACCAAGAGCCCTACAGAGATAACCCAGGTGGAGTCTGCCCTCACTACTGTATAGGGTTAACACTCCTGGGGGAGTGACCCTGAACCTGACCCTAGGGGTCTTGGCCCCTCCTCAGGGGTGGGCCACACTCCAGGTGATGGTTAGCCCACTCCCCCCACTTCCTGTGGTATAAAAGACAGGAGTTCTCCTGTCTCTTCCTCTTTTCGCCCTCTTGCTCACTACCTGCGTTCATGACCGCACACACACACTGATACTGTATACCAGCCACGAGGCAGAGACACCATCACACTACTCGGGTTGTATCCATCCCTGTTTTGTATTTTGCTGTTTTCCCTTCCTTATCCTTTGTAAACTCCCCCACCTCCAATCCCTTTTTCTAAGTTATTGTTAAACTTTTCCTTTTTTAACTTCCAAATCGAGTGAGATTGATTTATTGGGGGTGTCCCTACCTCTTATCTCTCTCCCTGTCTTTCGGGGAAAGGAGGGGGAGGAGGGGAGGGCACTCTATAAATTCTATAAATTGTCATTGGGTCTACCAAATTTATAAGAGTCTCTGGGAACTTGCATTTGAACCCAAGACAATTTATTTGGCGCCCAACGTGGGGCTAGGTAGAAAGAATTCTTTCAGAGAAGATTTGGAAGTTAAAAAATGGATATTCTGACAGTCTTAATCATTAACGCTTTTGGATGTCTGTTTTGGGGCTGGCTGTTAAAGTTTATAAGTTACCATGTCTTCTGGATTGTCATTGATATGCTCTGGGAATATTCTAAGCATTTGCCTGCCCGAGTCTATGCCTATTTCCTGAATTCTGTTAGTAATATCACTGTGTTTAGAAATGTTTCTGGAACATGGAATCAATCTGAGTATATGCATTGGAGCACAGAAGCTCCAGATATTTTGGGCGAGAAATGGTACTGGATAGCTGTTATTTCACTGTGTGTAAATCTGGGTTTGGGAATTAATAAGATAGCGGTGAACTGGGACACGTGGAAATATCGAGTGGGCGCCGCCATTAGGGTGCTTAGGGGGAGGGGTGGTCCTCACTGCCCCAGCTGCAGATGCGGGGGATGGGCGACAGGGCAGACCGGGCAGACCGCCCCTAGCGCGGCTCCGCCCCGAACTCCGCCTCCGGTCCCGCCCAGGGCAGCCCCCCGGACCCTGCCCCCTCAGCCCAGCCCCCTTCACCTAGCGCCAATAACCACGCGGCCAGCAAGATCAAATCAAAACCCTCCCGCAGATGCCGATCCAGGGCAAGGGACCTCTTCGGGAACCAGCACCCCCCAGCAACAGCAACCAGCTGGAAATGGACCTGATAATGGAGTGATCCTTATCAGCTCCACGCCCAGAAAGGAAATCAGGCACATAAGGCAGGAGTATGCAAGGGCAAACGGACAGTCCCTTTTAGCCTGGCTTTTGAAATGCTGGGATGCAGGAGCAGAAACAGTGGACCTAGATCACAGGGAGGCGAAACAGCTGGGATCCTTGTCGAGGGATGGAGGTGTGGATAAGGAGCTGGGAAGGCTCGATGGTACCCACTCACTTTGGGCCAGGCTTCTGATAGCTGTGAGGTACAGGTACCCGACTAAGGATGACATGATTTTCCATCCCCTTAGATGGACAGATATGGAACAGGGGATCTCATACCTGAGGCAAATGGCGGTTCAAGAGATAATTTATGGAGCCGACCAGAGGCCCTCGGACCCTGATGATGTCCGCATGAAGCCAGCCCTCTTAAAGAAACTGACTCAGTGTGCCCCTTCCACATATGCCCCCACATTGGGAGCACTGCTGCTGGGCAGAGACCCCAACAACCTTCCCACAATCAGGGAGTTTGTGAATGACCTAAGACAGTTTGAAGACAGTTTGTCGAGGAAAACCTTAATTGCCACTGTAGAGACCCTCACCCAAGAAATGAACGAGCTGAAAGCCTCTTTCTCTGAAATGCAGAAGGCAGAGGATGACTGCTCCTCACCTTCAGAATGGGTGCAAGTCTCAGCTGTAAGGAACACACGCCGCCGTGCTCCTCCTCCTCCCCGCAGGAGACCAGCCCAGAGCAGACAGGGTACACACAGGGGGTCACTCTGGAGAACACTGTGTGACCATGGGGAAAACATGGATAGATGGCATGGCCAGCCCACCTCAGCTCTATCGGCCAGGGTAAGGGAACTGCAGGGGACAAACACAGGGAATAACTCCTCCAGAAGAGGGGTTGCCCCAGTGTCCCGCAGGCAGCGCTCTCGCTCAAGGGGTGGTGAAGCCAGTAACTCAGGTCCATGTGCCTCATGCAGTCACACTGCTCAGAATTAGAGGTGCCCTGTCTCCAGCCAGGCGGAGGCCAGGGATAACAGAGTATATTGGGACGTGTTTGTGAAATGGCCTGGCACTTCTGAAGCCGAGAAGTACAGAGCGTTGGTAGACACCGGTGCCCAATGCACTCTGATCCCCTCCAGCCACAGGGGGACAGATACTGTTACAATTGCAGGAGTCACAGGGGGGTCTCAGGAGTTGACTGTGCTGCAGGCTGAGATAAGCCTCACCGGGAATGTGTGGGAGAAGCACTCCATAGTAACTGGCCCTGATGCACCTTGCATCCTGGGGATCGACTTTCTCCGGGAAGGGTACTTTAAAGATCCGAAGGGGAACAAGTGGGCATTTGGCATAGCAGCTGTAGAGACTGCAGACAAAGAGCAGCTGTCTATCATGCCTGGCTTGTCAGATGACCCTTCCGTGGTTGGTACCCACAAGGTGGAAGATGTCAAGTTACCTATTGCTTCTCGTGTAGTTCATCGCAGGCAATACCGCACCAACAGAGACTCCCTGCTACCCATACAGCAGCTGATTTGCCGCCTGGAGCAGCAGCTTGTCATCAGCAAGAGCCACTCGCCCTTCAACAGCCCGATATGGCCAGTGCGAAAGGAGACGGGGGAGTGGAGACTCACGGTGGATTTCCGAGGCCTGAATGAAGTGACTCCTCCAATCAGCGCAGCCGTGCCTGACATGTTGGAGCTGCAGTATGAACTGGAAACAAAGGAGGCCAAATGGTATGCCACAATTGACATTGCTAATGCTTTCTTCTCCATCCCCATTGCAGAAGAATGTAGGCCGCAGTTTGCCTTCACCTGGAGAGGAGTCCAGTACCACTGGAACAGACTGCCTCAAGGGTGGAAGCACAGCCCTACAATCTGCCATGGCATCATCCAGACTGCACTGGAGAAGGGTGGAGCTCCGGAACATCTGCAGTACATCGATGACATCATTGTATGGGGTGAGACAGCAGAGGAGGTCTTCCAGAAGGGTGAGAAGATCATTAATATCCTGTTGGATGCTGGTTTTGCCATTAAGAGAAGCAAAGTGAAAGGGCCTGCCAGAGAGATCCAGTTCCTGGGAGTTCGCTGGCAGGATGGCCGACGCCACATCCCTATGGATGTGGTGAATAAAGTGGCCACTATGGTGGAACCCACTAACCGGAAGGAGACACAATCCTTCCTGGGGTTTGTGGGCTTTTGGAAGATGCACATTCCCGGGTACAGTCAAATTGTGAAACCCCTCTTTGACGTTACAAGAAAGAGGAATAACTTTGAGTGGGGACCTGAGCAGCAGGTGGCATTTGACCAGATCAAACGAGAGGTGGTCCATGCCATGGCCTTGGGACCAGTTCGAACCGGCCCAGAGATTAAGAACATTCTCTACACAGCAGCCGGAGAGAATGGTCCTAGCTGGAGCCTATGGCAGAAAGCTCCTGATGAGACAAGAGGCCGCCCACTCGGGTTCTGGAGCAAGGCATACAAAGGCTCAGAGACCAAGTATACCCCCACAGAGAAAGAAATCCTAGCTGCCTATGAGGGAGTTAGAGCTGCTTCTGAGGTGATTGGGACGGAGTCACCACTCCTTTTAGCTCCAAGGCTTCCAGTCCTGACTTGGATGTTTAAAGGGAAGGGTTCGACTCCGCACCATGCCACAGATGCCACTTGGAGTAAGTGGATGGCTCTGATAACTCAGAGGGCTAGGATGGGGACTCTCGAACGTCCAGGCATTGTGGAGGTCATCACCAACTGGCCAGAGGGCACTGACTTTGGAAAACCAGCAGAAGAGAAGGCAGTGACCCGTGCCGAGGAAGCCCCCCCATACAGTGACCTTCCTGAGGAGGAAAAGGCATATGCTCTCTTCACAGATGGATCCTGCCGCCTGGTAGGCAGCAAGCGAAGATGGAAGGCTGCCGTCTGGAACCCCACACGCAGGGTTGCAGAGGCAAGAGATGGAGAAGGCGAATCCAGCCAGTATGCTGAGGTGAAAGCCATCCAGCTGGCCCTGGACATTGCAGAACGAGAGCAGTGGCCAATGCTATACATCTACACTGACTCATGGATGGTAGCAAATGCCTTATGGGGGTGGCTGAAGGAGTGGAAGAGAAATGATTGGCAGAGAAAAGGGAAGCCTATTTGGGCTGCTGATCTCTGGCAAGACATTTCTGCACGCCTGGACAAACTACCAGTTAAAATCCGACACATCAGTGCTCACATCCCAAAGAGTAGAGCCACTGAAGAGCAGCAGCATAACCACCAAGCTGACCAGGCTGCCCACATCTGCCAGATTGACCTGGACTGGAAGCACAAAGGTGAACTGTTCTTAGCTCGGTGGGCACATGACTCTTCTGGTCACCAAGGAAGAGATGCCACATACCAATGGGCCCGAGACAGGTCCGTGGACATATCCATGGAGGCCATAACTCAGGTTATCCATGAATGTGACATCTGTGCCACCATAAAGCAAGCCAAGCGCATGAAGCCTTTGTGGTACGGGGGAAGGTGGTCAAAGTACAGGTATGGGGAGGCCTGGCAGATTGATTACATCACTCTGCCTCGGTCTCGTAGTGGCAAGCAGTATGTGTTAACCATGGTGGAGGGAAGCACGGGGTGGCTGGAAACCTACCCAGTACCTCATGCTACTGCCCGTAACACCATTCTGGGTCTGCAGAGCCACATCCTGTGGAGACACGGTACCCCAGAGAGAATTGAGTCAGACAATGGGACCCATTTCAAGAACCACCTTGTAAGCAACTGGGCAAAAGAGCATGGGATAGAATGGGTTTATCACATCCCATACTACCCACAAGCTGCAGGAAAGATTGAGCGACACAATGGTCTGCTGAAAACCACCCTGAAGGCTATGGGAGGTGGAACTCTCAGAAACTGGGAGAAGCACCTTGCAGAAGCCACTTGGCTGGTGAACAGCAGGGGATCAGTTAACAGAGCTGGTCCTGCTCAGTCTGCCCTACTGCCCACAGTTGAGGGAGATGGAGTTCCTGTGGTCTGTGAAAGGAATCTACTGGGAAAGACTGTGTGGGTTGCTCCTGCCTCTGGTGGGGGAAAACCTATCAAAGGGGTGGTATCTGCAGAGGGTCCTGGTCACACATACTGGGTGATGATGGAAACTGGTGTTATCGAGTGTGTCCCTCAGAGAAACCTCTCTTTAGCTGAAAAGGTTTTGAAATCTCAGAGTTGATTCCATGTGTTCCAGATACTTTCAGGTTATCTTGTATTATAGTTGTATAATAGTTGTATCATAGTTGTGCAATACTTGTATCATAGTTGTGCAATACTTGTATTATAGTTCATAAGGGGTTACAAGTTGTTTTTGTAGTTATACCCTCACCACTACACGGCGTCCAACAGAACCTACATGACAGCAGCAGCTATCCAGAGTCCTACAGCATCGCATCACACCACGGCGTCCAACCAGAACCCTGCATCTGATTCGTCACTGATGCCCTGCAGTGAGAGACTGTTCCTGATTTCCCTCCAGAGGATGTCTACAGCCATCTCATCTACACCTGTTCCCCTGATGCCAGACACCAAGAGAGACTGTTCCTGATGTTTTTTCTTCACAGAGGAAAAAGACTTTCCTGAGTTCCAACAAGAACTGTTCCTGTTTTCACTGACTTTTCTTCCGTTCCTGCCCTGCTCACATCTCAGCAACCTGCACCGGACCAGAGGAGCACATCGCCTTGAGATACAGCCGGGGACTGAGAAGGACTAAAAAGAACTCTTAACCCATGGACAACTTTTTTCCCATCTTTGAAGAAGAAGACTGTTCTTAGGAAGGTGGAAGTGGTCTAACCAAGGGGTGGAATGTATAGGGTTAACACTCCTGGGGGAGTGACCCTGAACCTGACCCTAGGGGTCTTGGCCCCTCCTCAGGGGTGGGCCACACTCCAGGTGATGGTTAGCCCACTCCCCCCACTTCCTGTGGTATAAAAGACAGGAGTTCTCCTGTCTCTTCCTCTTTTCGCCCTCTTGCTCACTACCTGCGTTCATGACCGCACACACACACTGATACTGTATACCAGCCACGAGGCAGAGACACCATCACACTACTCGGGTTGTATCCATCCCTGTTTTGTATTTTGCTGTTTTCCCTTCCTTATCCTTTGTAAACTCCCCCACCTCCAATCCCTTTTTCTAAGTTATTGTTAAACTTTTCCTTTTTTAACTTCCAAATCGAGTGAGATTGATTTATTGGGGGTGTCCCTACCTCTTATCTCTCTCCCTGTCTTTCGGGGAAAGGAGGGGGAGGAGGGGAGGGCACTCTATAAATTCTATAAATTGTCATTGGGTCTACCAAATTTATAAGAGTCTCTGGGAACTTGCATTTGAACCCAAGACAACTACCTATAACAATGTCACTAAGGAGAAAATTTCAAGAGCACTTCAATAGACCTACAGAATGGCTTAGGTTGGAAGGGACCTTAGAGATCATCTACTACAGACTCACTTCTCAGCTAGACTTGCTTGCTCAATGCCTCATCCAGCCTGGCCTTGAAGGAGGAGGCAGACACCACCTCTCTGGGCAGCCTATTCCAGAGTCTCACCACCCTCACAGTGCAGAACTTCCTCCTCAGCTCCACTCTAATCCTGCTTTTAGCTTCAAACCATTCTCCCTTGGCCTGCCTTTAGATTACCTTCATTAAAAGTCCCTCTGCAGCCTTCCTGCAGAACCCTTGGCAGCTCCAAGGTTGAAAAAGACCTTAGAGATCATCTGCTGCAGACTCACTTCTCAGCTAGACTTGCTTGCTCAATGCCTCATCCAACCTGGCCTTGGAGGAGGAGGCAGACACCACCTCTCTGGGCAGCCTATTCCAGAGTCTCACCACACTCACAGTGCGGAACTTCCTCCTCAGCTCCACTCTAATTCTGCTTTCAGCTTCAAACCACTCTCCCTTGGCCTGTCTCTAGATTAGCTTCATGAAAAGTCCCTCTGCAGCCTTCCTGCAGGATCCCTTCAGGTATTGGAAGGCAGCTCCAAGGTCTCCCTGGAGTCTTCTCCAGAATGAGTGGCATAGATGTGTGGGGCTTAAAGAGACAACCTTTATTTAAAGTACTTTGCTTTGTAGAACTTTAGAAAGTAAACATTACAACTTCTTTTGTTTTGCCTTTTTCTTATTTCCCCCCTCCCCAAATATATTAAACCTGTTTTTAACTTTTAAAGGCAATTTCACTGACTGATGCATGACTTTAGAGAGAAAAAAAGAGTCTAAACAACTCAACTGAAACTCTATTTTAAATATTCTCTTTTGGCATCCTATCTCCTTAAAAAAATACTATAAAAGGAAAATAAAAGGAAGCAAAAGACCCCCCCCAGAAAAATAAAGGACATTTTTTTCCCCTCAGACTTCTTTTACAGCAATAAGGCAACCTCAGGAGATCTGAAGGAGCTCCTTAGAGATTACAGATGCTGTAACTGGCTGCTCCTCATGCTTCACAACACCCAAAGGTGCATCTCTCCATCAAACCACCAGAGAATCATAGAATCAGTCAGGGTTGGAAGGGACCACAAGGATCATCTAGTTCCAACCGCCCTGCCATGGGCAGGGAAACCCTACCCTAGATCAGGCTGGCCAGAGCTCCATCCAGTCTGGCTTTAAACACCTCCAGGGATGGGGCCTCAACCACCTCCCTGAGCAACCCATTCCAGGCTCACATTTGTGCATGAAAATAGAAAAAAACAATTACATATTAAGTTTAGTTGTTTTTTTTTTTCCTTTCCTTTAAAAAAAAACCTTACTAACAGACCTGCCTAGCATAAAATGTTCTGCATTTACAGTACTCAAAACTGCTTCTCAGTTCTGGGTCGATGAGGTCGAAGCGATTCACCACTGCAAGAGTTTATTAAGAGTCTGGAGCTCACAAACAGCACAACCCAACCAGGGGCAGCAATAATAAAAGAGTCATAGTGCAAATCAAAATCATGAGTGCAGAGCTGCACTTGGTTTGTTTCAAAAACAGAAAAGAACAAAGATGAACTCTTCTATGATACATGCAATAAATTAAGTGTATGACAATGGGGCTGAGGCCCTTCTACATTTTTTTAGCTGGTGTACCAGAAGTTGAAGCCTGTGAAAGATAGGACTCAGTAAACAAAACAAACCCAAAAATAATAAAGGAAAGGTTTCAAAGCTGTGTTGTCAGAGTGCTTGGGATCTGCTCTCAGGCTTTGTACTTCTGCTTGCCCGTCTCGCTGATCACACAGATATGCTGCAAAAGAAGCAGAGAGAAAGCTGCTCTCAGAACGCTGCTGGCACAGACCAGCAGCTCACATCCTCACTCACTGATGTGGGCAGCAACAAAATGCAAGCACGATACATGGGTTTCAGTCTGAGAGGATCACAGAACCTGAGTTTCAGTCTGAAAGGATCACAGAACCTGAGTTTCCATCTGAGAGGATCACAGGACCTGAGTTTCCATCTGAGAGGATCACAGGACCTGAGTTTCAGTGTGAAAGGTTCACAGGACCTGAGTTTCAGTCTGAAAGGTTCACAGGACCTGAGTTTCAGTCTGAAAGGTTCACAGGACCTGAGTTTCAGTCTGAAAGGTTCACAGGACCTGAGTTTCGGTCTGAAAGGATCACAGAACCTGAGTTTCAGTCTGAAAGGTTCACAGGACCTGAGTTTCAGTCTGAAAGGTTCACAGGACCTGAGTTTCGGTCTGAAAGGTTCACAGAACCTGAGTTTCAGTGTGAAAGGTTCACAGAACCTGAGTTTCAGTGTGAAAGGTTCACAGAACCTGAGTTTCAGTGTGAAAGGTTCACAGGACCTGAGTTTCAGTGTGAAAGGTTCACAGAACCTGAGTTTCAGTGTGAAAGGTTCACAGAACCTGAGTTTCAGTCTGAAAGGATCACAGGACCTGAGTTTCAGTGTGAAAGGTTCACAGAACCTGAGTTTCAGTGTGAAAGGTTCACAGAACCTGAGTTTCAGTCTGAAAGGATCACAGGACCTGAGTTTCAGTGTGAAAGGTTCACAGAACCTGAGTTTCAGTGTGAAAGGTTCACAGAACGGCTTGGGTTGGAAGGGACATTAAAGCTCATCCAGTTCCAACCCCCCTGTTGCTTCCCCTCGAGCTCAAAAACCCCATCCTGCTGCTCCAGGCTTTGCTCTCATTGTTACACCACCAATGGAACATGATTTACAGAGGAGGGGGACTGATGTGAGGAGACTTCCTTCCTCTTGAGTTTTAAATGGGACAAAAACAGCTGGGAAAAATGACTTACATTCAAATCTCTGAAGTACTCATTGTAGTCTAGGGCGTATCCCACAACAAATTTGTCTGGCACTTCAAATCCAACAACTGAAAAAGACCACAAGTGACCAAGCATGTTAGAACAGAGCTTTGGAGTTCACCAGACCTTTTTCACAGAGGCAGTAGATAAGTAAGCCTCCTAACTCACTGCTTTCTTCCACTCAGGTCCCCTCAGATTAACACTGGAGCTGTTTTGCCATTTTAACTGACCTTGTTGATTTAATTTCTCAACTAAAGCCAAACTAAAGAGATGTATTTGTTGGTTCCCACGGTGCTAGCGTGCAGCCTGCGGGGAACTGAATGGAAGCACTTCAGACAGGGCATTCCCACCCAAACAAAAACTCCTCCAAAAATTCCCTGCAGCTTTGGAAACACATAAAACCCAAAAGCCAACACTTCCCAGCATTTCCTAGAAGCTCCATGTGCCAGTGTAGCAGCAGTGGAAGCGATGAGCACAGCACGAGTTCTCCTCCTGGTTATCATTCCACCTCTGGGAACAAGACCCCCATCTGGGGTAGGGCTGCAGGAAGGGCAACTTTTGGTGCCACAAGTGATGTCACCTTTGATGTATGGCACATTTGGTTTCATGTTTGAGAAGGCAGAACTCTACCAGAGGCAGCTGATTCTTGTAGCAGGTAAAAAGGACATGGAGAACACCAGGGAGGGGTCTTTGCCTATGGCTACCTCCAAGTTTTGAATGTTCCAGATGAGCTTTGCCACTGACAGGGGCTGATGTCTAGAGCCAGCATTTCCACATCCCCCAACCTGAATTCCCTTCCTCTCTTTGGTTACACTTTAAACACCCTACCCTTCCTGAATTTGTATTTTGCCTTCCTCTTTTGCATTGTGCAAAGCAGTAATGAGTAAGCAGGTTCCAGTCACCAGCTCCTGCCACACTATGGATGTGCAAGTCCAAGAGGGCTTTCTGTGACATGCTGGGAGAGTGGTCACAGGAAAAAGTGAGTATCAGACCCACAGCTACTGCATTGTTAGCCAATCCTTGGCCTAGGTGGACTCCACTCTTGAAACCTGCAGGCAACAAGTGAGTATCAGACCCACAGTTACTGCATTGGTAGCCAATCTTTGGCCTAGGTGGACTCCACTCTTGCAACCTGCAGGCAACAAGTGAGTATCAGACCCACAGTTACTGCATTGGTAGCCAATCTTTGGCCTAGGTGGACTCCACTCTTGCAACCTGCAGGCAACAATGTGGTATGTAGGAACACACTCTGACTGCTAAAGCACATCTTAGCTGCCAGCTCCATGGCAGAGAGGATAGTGAAGAGCAAAGAGCACTCTGATCTCCATGGAGTCACCTGCAGGTTTCAGAAGCAGGTGGTGGGTTTTGTGTGTTTGGTTGTGAGCTTTTAACTCCCAAAGAAGCTGCTCAGCTACTCCACAGATGGCCTCAACAGTCTTTAAAGCAGTTTGTGAGTGGTCAGACAGTATCAGTTTGACCTGTCCACACACACACATGCTACAAAATGACCCCCAAAATATCAAATTTATATAAGAGATTTCCAAATGGCCTCCTCTCCTCATGCTAAAACAAAAAGCTCCTGAGCACAGGAGAGCTGCAGAGCTTTTCCCTCCCTGGCTGCAGCAAGGGTCTAATGGAAAAACAAGGAGATAAACTGTGCAGTTCAAAGATAAGGCTGGGTGGGCTTCTGGCAAAATTAAGATGGTTTTTAGATCTGCTTGGCCTCACAACACAGAGATAAAGCAGAGCCCAAGGCATTACTGCCTTGTGGCCTCTTCTTTCAGAGCTCACGTGTCCTGCACTGAGCAGGCTGTCACTGTGGACAGATGGCAGAGCAAGTCACCTGCTGCAAGATGCCCAGCAAGCCAACCATTAACTCAGCTAAGCCTCTAATGAGATCTGGGGAATGAGGGGCACCCCTGCCTGAGGGGAACACCTCAGCTGAGCTTTAAAGCATGCAGAAACTTCAGTTCCAGTACTATGATGGCAAAGACAAGACTCTGCTGCTAAGTTCACTCCTTTTCCACAGTGAAAGCACACAGCCTAGATTAACAGGAATTTGGCCTCGGGAGCACATGGCCCTTAAACCACATAGCCCTTCCTGAGGCAGGAGGAGCTGCCTGGTACCACTGCCTGCTGTGGGTGCTTCTTACTTCTGTATGGTCTTGGGCTAGACAGGAGGAGGTAAGAAATGAGCAATTCAGCTGCCCAGACCTTACTTTTAGGGTAAACTTGTATTGGACCTGCTACTTCCTGTGCTCCTGAGGACATCCACGTGACATGAGACAGCTCCATTTATGCACCTGAATCACAGTATTATCAGGGTTGGGAGAGACCTCACAGATCATCAAGTCCAACCCTTTACCACAGAGCTCAAGGCTAGACCATGGCACCAAGTGCCACGTCCAATCCTGCCTTGAACAGCTCCAGGGACGGTGAAGGTGAATCTAGCAGCTTCTTCTGATCAAAGCAATTGACTACAGGTAAGCTGGGAGAATTTGCACACAAAAAGGGTGTAACCTGGAATAGAAACATCAAAATTTGCTTTTCATACAGCAAAAGTTAATTAAGCAAGGATCAGACTCAATCCAAATTAGCTCTGTTTAAAAAACAACAACAAAAAGTATTCCAAGTAATTTAAATTCTCTAAATAAGAGGGGAAAAAAATCTATTAAAAATTATTAGTAACAACTTGCTTGGGATGTCCTTGGACTTGGACCAAAGAGTACACAAAACACTGACATGGTTTTAGAGGGGAGTACTAAGAGTTGTTAAGAAGTCACTTACAGTCTGGCCGGTATCCCACGCTTCGAGGAGTTCTTTTTACCAACAAACTGTCAAAGAAAACCAAACTGAGACATGGAAAAGCACCAGGAACAAAGAGATGAGACTCTTTTGATGACAGACAAGCTGGATCTGGCCTAAATGTGTCTAAGTGAAAGCACAATTACACATATTTGGAAGTATTATTTTCTGCTGCAGCTGATCAGGGTGAAAGGATCAAAATGAATCAAAGGAGTCACCAATGGTTCACAACCTAACTAACAGGTCTGCAAAAAAGAGGTCAGGAGATAGTGCTTGGATGGATTTTGGTTGTGGAAAGTGACTTAATGGGTTTTATGGGTGTTAGGAACTTCAGGCACAGTTTAGCTTCTAGGTAAAGAGATGACAACTTGAGATCTGAGCTCTTTTCATTAGCATTACGAAGCCAAACTTCAGCTGCTTACATGCAACCTCAACTGCACTTGCACAATGTGTCCTCAACTGCTTTCCTCCACTGGCAGTGCTAATTACCCCCATAAAGCAATGGTCATTGGTTCTCACCATCAGGTGATACAAACCAGCTTCACTTTCCCAGGTTGAAGAGTCAGAGGTGTAAAAAAGCATGGAGAGCCTGAGCTGAGGGTATTTGTAGTGAGCAGAATGTCCTGCTAGCTTAATTGGATTCACTTATTATCCATTTGAGCAGCTCTACAACCCCACAGGCCTGACAATTGTCTGCCTTTGAGGTGCAGGCTTTGGGAGGATGGCTGAACTGACAGACTGAGGTCAACAACTCCATGTGTCAAGCACAGACTCTTCTGGCTCACTCCTAAAGGTAGAGCTTCATTTGCCAGAGTCACAGTTTCAATTACTAGGCAGCTTCTGAAAGTTCTAGTTGTGAGACTTCATTTTTTTGGAGAATGGGTGTAGGATTTGAAGAAAGAACCCCCAAAATCATATTAACATCACTTAATTCCCCTCTGCCTGCTGCAACTGATTCATTGTCAGAAAGAGAGAGGCAAGGGAAGTTCTGGAGCCCTCACTACAAGAAGGATGTGGACGTACTGGAGTGTGTCCAGAGAAGGGCCGGGGGGATGATCAGATACGAGGACAGACTGAAAGAGTTGGGGCTGTGCAGGCTGGAGCAGAGGAGGCTCCCAGGTGACCTTAATGTGGCCTTTCACTATCTGAGTGGGGCTACAAAAAAGCTGTGGAGGGACTTTTTAGGCTGTCAGGGAGTGCCAGGACTGGGGGGAATGGAGCAAAGCTGGAGGTGGGGAGGGTCAGGCTGGAGGTGAAGAGAAAGTTGTTGAGCAGGAGAGTGGTGAGAGGCTGGAATGGGTTGCCCAGGGAGGTGGTTGAGGCCCCATGGCTGGAGGTGTTTAAGGCCAGGCTGAATGAGGCTGTGGGCAGCCTGCTCTAGGGTAGGGTGTCCCTGCCCATGGCAGAGGGGCTGGAACTAGATGATCCTTGTGGTCCCTTCCAACCCTGACTGATTACTATGATTCTAACTACAAGCTATGGAATGATTCCTATTTACCTGCTCAGGTCTTTGGCAGATTCAAATTACTGCAACAGGTTTAAACATCAGAACACTGAACTTGACTCCTGCTCTATTATACTCCTCCAGTGCACTGTTAGGAGCCTACTCAGTGACAAGTACTTAAAATCTGGCATAATTCAGCCAGCCAGAGAGAAACCCTCAACAACCTCACCTTCAGCAGGTCACCTCCAGGTTATCAGCAAGAAGAGCTGTTCTCATAGGTCTAACAACTGCTTGGGCATTGTTATGGCAACACAGCTAATCAGATACTACACACAGCTCTGCTTTCTTCTCTTAATCCCCAGCCACTGTTATGCTCTCCTTGTAAAATACACAACCACATCTTAGCAGCATCAAAGATGCCATCTAAAAACAACTAGGAAGAATGTTAATTGGCTAATAATACAATACTCTCCTCAATATTCCTTGTTAGCTGCTAACTGATTAAAGATGTAGCTAACTCAAAAAGCCTGGCAGAGCATATGGCTGAGTAGATCTCAGAGAGTGACCTCTAAAGCTCAGCTGCACTACACAATGAAGTCAGTGTGCAAACTAATTTAATTATATAATTAAAGAAGGAAAAGTGAACATAAACATAAATGAAAGGTCTCCACTGCACAGCTACATCACTGCAGCTTGATGAGGTTGCAGATAGCATGAGCAGAAACATGTTTGAGTAGATACTATATATATAAGTGACAACCACTGCCTTTTTTTATCCCCTTCTCTAGGAAAAATCTAACATGTATGAACTAAATTTGGGTGGAAAATATCTCTTCTTGATTTGAGAGGGGTTTGGGGTTTCTTTATAAGCCCAAAAGATTTAAATTCTTCCATATACTTCCAAACCTAAAGTAGGCTTAGGTAAAATCCCATAAATCATAGAATCAACCAGGTTGGAAGAGACCTCCAAGCTCAGCCAGCCCAACCTAGCACCCAGCCCTATTCAGTCAACCAGACCATGGCACTAAGTGCCTCATCCAGTCTCTTCTTGAACATCTCCAGGCATGGTGACTCCACCACCTCCCTGGGCAGCCCATTCCAATGCCAATCACTCTCTCTACCAACAACTTCCTCCTAACATTCAGCCTGGACCTCCCCTGGCACAGCTTGAGACTGCGTCCCCTTCTGTTGCTGGTTGTGTGGGAGAAGAGACCAACCCCACCTGGCTACAGCCTCCCTTCAGGGAGTTGTAGACAGCAGTGAGGTCTACCCTGAGCCTCCTCTGCTGCAGGCTGCACACCCCCAGCTCCCTCAGCCTCTCACAGGGTTTGTCTTCCAGGCCTTTCACCAGCTTCGTCGCCCTCCTCTGGACACGTTCCAGCACCTTACAATAAGGCAAGACAGGTAGCAGGCATGCACAGGCTGTCCCCTTCTGAAGCACTAAATTCTTCCAACAAGAAGACTGGAAGAAGTCTTGCCCCCAGCCTTCTTCTCATAAGAAGCAAAAGTGCTTTTGGAATTGAAACAAACACTAAACTCCACCAGACTGCAGCATACCTGACTCCTGCAGAAATGTTCCCTCCTGTTTCTCTTCTAGACAAGTGCATTCTCCCTCCCTCCCACTTCTTAAACACTGTGCCATTCTTAACATGAACTACAGCACAAATCATCACCATTAGAAGTTTTTACCTGGCTACTTTGACCATCTTTGGATTGTATTGCTTAAGGAGAGACAGCAATGTTTTCATTGTTTTACCAGTATCAATTATATCCTAAAAAAGGGAAAAAACCAAACAACAATAAATCAATTAAGTCATGGCAGAAAGAATATTAAACACCCCCCCTCAGGAAGCATTTTCAAGTGGCTTATGCACACATAGCATAAAAAGCTGCCAAAATGACTGTTTGTAATCAAACACAGGTGATGCAACACCATGGTGTGCAACACAGCTTGTGCTCAGGGTGAACAATGGCAGGTGAACAACGGTTGTTAACTGCTGTGGGGAACTGTGCCTTGGAGAACTGAACTCTGACCTTCTTGGCTCCTCTTGGAGGTTTTATGGCTTGTGCTCCTGGCTTGTTTCATTTGAAGATGCTAAAAGCAATGCTAATCTTGCAGCTGAGCTCAGCTTTAGAGAGAGATGCAGCCTGGGCTGCACCAAGAGGAGTGTGGCCAGCAGGTCAAGAGAGGGGATTCTGCCCCTTGATTGTGTTCTTCTGAGACCCCACCTCAAATATTGTGTCCAGTTCTGGAGTCTACAGTATCAGAAGGACACAGCTGTTGGAGCAAGTGCAGAGGAGGGCTGCAAAGATGATCCAAGGGCTGGACCACCTCTACTGTAAGGATAGGCTGAGGGATCTGGGGCTGCTTGGTGTGGAGAAGAGAAGACTCCAGGGAGACCTTAGAGCTGCCTTCCAACACCTGAAGGAAAGCCACAGGAGGCTGTGGCTGGAGAGGGACATTTCATAAGGGTTGTCTAGAGACAGGACAAGGGGGAAAGGTTCTAAGCTGAGGGAGAGCAGGGTTAGACTGACTCACAGGAAGAAGCTTTTCAGTAAGAAGGTGTTGAGACACTGGAATAGGTTGCCCAGAGAACTTGTGGATACCTCCTCCCTGGAGGTATTCAAGACCAGGTTGAATGAGGCCTTGAGCAACTAAATCCGGTTGAGAGGCATCCCTGTCCCTGGCAAGGGGGCTGGCAGTAGATGACCTCTAAGGTCTCTTCCAACCTAAGCCATTGTATGACACCATGTGTACAGCAGAAAGAAAAGAAGGAAAAAGAGGCAGAAGAACTTATTGCAAGTAGAGAAATAAGAAAGGAATGCAATTTACATTGCAGATCCAAGAAACAGCTGCAGGAATTGAACTGGGAATAGCTGGGTGCAGTCTATACTCAAACACACTGAAGGCAATTTGGACACACTCCTTCAATCCCATCCATTGCATGTAGAACCAGGGGGAAAAAAAAAGAACACAAGGGCTCACAGCAGCAGAAACAGACTCCTCATCTGGACTGAAATAACCACAGCATCTTTAGAAGGACAGTGCTCACCCTGCCCTGAAATGAAATCTGCTTGGAGTGAAGGAGGTACATAATAGAGAAGCAGCTTATTTTCCCATGACTCCCAATCAAAATAGAAATCAAACAACAAAACTCGACAGAGCACCCATCAGCAATCACTTCTTTAGCAGTGAGTGCTTTTAATCATGGCTATAAACTCATAGAATCATAGAATCAGCCAGGTTGGAAGAGAGCTCCAAGCTCATCCAGCCCAACCTAGCACCCAGCCCTGGCCAATCAACCAGACCTTGGCACTAAGTGCCTCATTCAGGCTTTGCTCCAAGACCTCCAGGCACGGCCACTCCACCACCTCCCTGGGCAGCCCATTCCAATGCCAATCACTCTCTCTGCCAGGAACTTCCTCCTAACACCCAGCCTAGACCTGCCCTGCCACAGCTTGAGACTGTGTCCTCTTGTTCTATTGCTGGTTGCCTGGCAGAAGAGACCACCCCCACCTGGCTACAGCCTCCTTTCAGGTAGCTGTAGACAGCAACTCAACAATAAAGTCTGAGAGATAGATGAGGGTCAGTCAATAAACAGAAGCAGCTACTTGAATACTCTAAATCCAGAACTAGTTTTGTACCAAGTGATGATCTGCTTATTGGAGGTGAATCTCTGCTTTGTTCAGTGTAGTTTTTTGCACATGGAAGGGATGCTGTATAAAAAAGCCCTGTACAAGACATGAATTCTATAATAAATGTGCATTTTTATTGTTTGCCAGCTCAAAGGGTGATTGGAAGAAGGGAATAAGTCAAGTCACCAGATAGATGATTCACTGAACAAATGAGAAACTAACCTAGTTTAGCTGTGGGGGCCTCGAAAGACAAATTCATCTGAAGTAGAACAGATCCATAATGAAATGCATCTGCCTATCTGAAGCAAAATATACTTCAAAAGGATGCCACTGGTCACAGATGACTGCTGTATACAAACTATTTTGGTAGGAGCTTTGGAACTGAATGTGCTTCCTGTGGAATAATAAAACCTCAGATGTAAAAATAAAACAAAGCCATACCCAAACTCCCTCTTTTATGAGAGGGCACATCCTTCCCCTTTGCTGCTGAATCAGTTGCCATAGCTGTTTTCTTTGTTGACAAACAAGTCATTGTCCTTATTTGGAGCCTTTAGAATCACAGAAGATCATACAAGATCATAGAATCAAGCAGGTTGGAAGAGACCTCTAAGATCACCCAGTCAAACCTAGCACCCAGCCCAAGCCAGTCAACTGGACCACGGCACTAAGTGCCTCATCCAGGCTTTGCTCCAACACCTCCAGGGATGGTGACTCCACCACCTCCCTGGGCAGCCCATTCCAATGCCAATCACTCTCTCTGACAACTTCCTCCTAACATCCAGCCTATACTTCCCCCTGCACAACTTGAGACTGTGTCCCCTTCTTCTATTGCTGGTTGTCTGGGAGAAGAGACCAACCCCACCTGGCTACAACCTCCCTTCAGGTAGCTGCAGACAGAAATGAGGTCACCCCTGAGCCTCCTCTTCTGCAGGCTGCACACCCCCAGCTCCCTCAGCCTCTCCTCATATGGTTTGTGCTCCAGGCCTTTCACCAGCCTTGTTGCTCTTCTCTGGACACCTTCCAGCACCTCAACATCTCTCCTGAACTGTTTTGTTTGGATCTAAGATCACTGAGTCCAACCATTGACCTAAGACCACCATGTCCACCATAAACTGTGTCCCCATGTGCCATGGCCACACATTTCTTGAGCATCTCCAGGCATGGTGACTCCACCATCTCCCTGGGTAGCCTGTGCCAATCCCTGCTGCTAACTGATTAAAGATGTAGCTAACTCAAAAAGCCTGTCAGAGCATATGGCTGAGTAACTCTCAGAGAGTGACCTCTAAAGCTCAGCTACACTACACAATAACAATTATTGCAGCAAAAACATCTCTCCTAATCTCCAACCTAAACCTCTCCTGGCACAATTTTATGTCATTTCCTTTCATTCTATCACCTGATACTAGGGAGAAGAGACCAACCCCCACCTGGCTCCAACCAGGTTGCCCAGGGAGACTGTGGATGCCCCTTCCCTGGGGGTGTTCAAGGCCAGGCTGGATGAGCCCTTAAGCAACCTGGGTTAATGGGAGGTGCCTATGGCATGGGGTTGGAACTGGATGATTTTTGAGGTCCCTTCCAACCTAAACCACTCTATAATTCTATGACTTGTTCTTCATAGTTCCTAGGAGGAACTTCTTTCTAGCGCTGCAATTTTAATTTCCTAGCTTGATGTCCTTAACACAGGACAAGAACATCCTTAGTAACTTTCTTCAGGCACTAGTGGTGTTCCCCAAGGATCAGTGCTGGAGCCAGTCCTGTTCAGTATCTTGAGGGGATTGAGTCCAGCATCAGTAAGTTTGCAGATGACACCAAGCTAGAGGCAGCTGTGGAATTGTTGGAGGGTAGGAGAGCCCTGCAGAGGGACCTGGCCAGGCTGGATGGGTGGGCAGAGGCCAATGGGATGAGATTGAACAAGGCCAAGTGCAGGGTTCTGCACTTCGGCCACAACAACCCCAAGCAGCACTACAGTCTGGGGCCAGAGTGGCTGGAAAGCAGCCAGGAGGAAAGGGAGCTGGGGGTGCTGGTGGATAGTAGGCTGAAGATGATCCAGCAGTGTGCCCAGGTGGCCAAGAGAGCCAATGGCATCCTGGCCTGGATCAGGAGCAGTGTGGCCAGTAGGAGAAGGGAGGTTATTCTTCCCCTGTACTCACCACTGCTCAGGCCACACCTTGAGTGCTGTGTCCAGTTCTGGGCCCCTCAATTCAAGAGAGATGCCGAGGTGGTGGAAGGTGTCCAGAGAAGGGCAACAAGGCTGTGGAGGGGCCTGGGACACAAACCCTATGAGGAGAGGCTGAGGGAGCTGGAGGTGTTTAGTCTGGAGAAGAGGAGGCTCAGGGGTGACCTCATTGCTGTTTACAACTGCCTGAAGGGAGGCTGTAGCCAGGTGGGGTTGGGCTCTGCTGCCAGGCAAGCAGCAACAGAAGAAGGGGACAGAGTCTCAAGCTGTGCCAGGGGAGGTCTAGGCTGGATGTTGTTAGGAAGTTGTTGGCAGAGAGAGTGATTTCCCATTGGAATGGACTGCCCAGGGAGGTGGTGGAGTCACCATCTCTGGAGGTGTTCAAGAAAAGACTGGATGAGACACTTAGTGCCATCGTTTAGTTGACTGGCTTGGGCTGGGGGATAGGTTGGGCTGGACGATCTTGGAGGTCTCTTCCAACCTGGTTGATTCTATACTTTTTAATATTTAAACAAACAAACAAAAGGGCTGGTTTAGAACTGCCAGAAGCCCAGCAAACAGAAAGAAAACACAACCATTTTTTTACAGGGATGTTTTCCTCGTTCAATTTAGCAGCAGCTGAATGCATCTTGAGAATTCAAAGCAGAGATAATTTCAAATTCAAAACCCACTTGTAAAAATTCAGGGCTAGAATCAGAAGCTGGAAGCCTTGAAACCAGAAATTGTAGGCTTTCTGGCTTAAGAACAACTGTTATAAAGATCTCTTTTACCAGTCACAAAGAAGAACTTCCAAGTGGAACAGAATACTTACTTCTACGATCAAAACATTCTGGTGGGAAGAAGAAAAAAAAACAACAATAAAAACCCATTAATATCTAAGGCATATGTCACTTCAAAATACATATTCATCTTTAGAACTTATCCTTTTTATTGCAGTTAAATATTTGCACCACTGCTTATGTCCACACCTGCCACAGCGAATTCTCTGCCGTGAACATTTCTGATGCTCTACTAATTATGAGATCCTCCTCAGCATCTCACACTGGGTAGAAAGTGGGCTTGAAATTATTTAGACTTTGAAGGGTTTAGATGAATGCAAAAGAGATCAAAACACAGTAGTGTCATAGTATAGAGATAAGTGCAGTTCCATCCTACCTTCATGTTGACCCATGGAAAGATCCCAGATGTGTAAGGAGAAGGGGAAAGCCATGGCAGAGAAGGGGAAAGCCATGGCAGAGAAGGGGAAAGCCATGGCAGAGAAGGGGAAAGCCATGGCAGAGAAGGGGAAAGCCATGGCAGAGAAGAAGGCTCTGATGCTTTAACCCTAGACATCTGCCTCAAGGATCTCCACAGAGTCACTGGAGAAAAGCACATTCCCTATTCTGTTCCCTCCTCTCATCATATAAACCTGTTTTCTGTAACAGCAACTTCTGGACTACACATCTCAACAGCAGGAATTCCCACCACAGCTTCACTCAAACAGCAGCACAGCAAATAAATCATGCTGCTATCTCCTAAAGGCAGTTTGCAGACAACAGCTCACACAAGATTCTTCTTCTCAGGCACTGCAGAAACACAAATCTCTTACAACTCTGTTGAGGCTGATGAAGATTTCACTAAATTCAGACTAAACCAAGGGCTTGGGTGGGGCTTATCCACTCTCCTTTTGTACAGTGGCAAATATTTAAATGCAATTTGTCAGCTTTCTTGTTTTAAAACTGTAATCTCCACACCTTAGAAGAACAACCTTAAAAGCATGCAGCTATATGGGTTGGGTCGAAACATACAAAGAGCCATACCTTTCCAGTCAAGGTTGAGAGGTCATCTCCACCAATGACTTTTATATCCCCAGTTGACTGATCATTCTAAGAAAGAGGAAGGGTGAGCATTAGAATTAAAACAGTAATAATGGTCATTAATGATAGAATAAGATGAATTTTACAGATAGAACAGCAAGGGTATTTTTTTCTTCCAGTAGACATCAACATGTTAATCCTTTCAGAAACACCAAGAGCATCTCTCTATCAACTAAGAAAGGAGAAGTGATGAAATTCCAAGATGGCATTTCAGAGTGAAAATTGCTTGACAAGAGATCTGCATAAATGCAGGCACCATCTCTCATCTCTGACTATTAGACATACATATGTAACTCAAAAGATAAGATTTGCCATGCATTCCCTACAGATATGGAAATCAGACAAAAAAGCACTCCAGTTTCCAAGCTGCCTGCTGCTACATAGCTGCTCATTTCCATTTTAAACTTTAGTGCTTCAGAGAGCCTTCCCCTCTGAATAAGCAACCCTAACAGCAACAAGAATAGCCAACAAACAAGGCACAGCTTCAGATTTAGAAGCAGAAACTACCAAAAATAGCCAGGAAAAGCTTATGTTTGCCTAGCTTACCACAAATATTGGTAGTACATCAAATTACTTCTTGCAGTAGCTGAAGAGCAACACAGGTACAGCACTGCAGAACAGCATTTTGCTTCAATAAAGCTAAGCTTTGATACAAACATAAATCTAAGTCAAAATACCTGAGTGAGTGAGCTAAAATACCTGAGTGAGCTAAAATACCTGAGGGAGTGAGCCAAAATACCTGAGGGAGAGAGCCAAAATACCTGAGGGAGAGAGCCAAAATACCTGAGGGAGAGAGCCAAAATACCTGAGGGAGTGAGTGAAAATACCTGAGTGAGTGAAAATACCTGAGTGAGTGAGTGAGTGAGTGAGTGAAAATACCTGAGTTAAAATATCTTAGAAATAAATTCTTTACAGTGAGAGTGGGGAGACAATGGGACAGATGGCCCCAGGGAAATTGTGGATGCTCCCTCCCTGGAAGTGTTCCAGGCTAGGGCATGGGGGTTTGGAACTAGATGATTTTCAAGGTCCCTTCCAACCCAAACCATACTGTGATTCTATGTTCAATGACCCAGCAGGCACACACACTTCTGCTGAATGCCTGAGATCTTGGCTGAATCAACCACAAAAATGTGATTTACTTAAGTACTGTAGCCATAAAGCTAAAAGATGTTTCCTGTGTTCACTCTGTCTTAAAATTCTCTTAAATAACAGCTTCTTTAAACTTTGTCTTGTTTGTGTTAGAGGATCCTCTCTTATCCATTCCTACACTAACAGGGATGGATTTCATCATCCTTCCATGGAAGGATGTAAAAAAGATTCCTTCCAAAACAATGATGGATAAAAACGGTACAGGTATTTGTGCCACTAAAATGATGTGCACAGATGACAGCCTCCTAATGCTGAGTAAATGAAAAAGGATCAGGTTCCTGAGTCTGAAAATCTGTTTGGTTACAAAGCAACATGCTACACTCAAAACAAGAACATCACTAAGCTACAGGCTACTGTAAACCTTTGCTTTAGGCCTCTTAAAGTGTGATGATCAGCAGAGTAAAACCAACCTAACCTAGAGAAGTTTTCCTCTCCCTTCCCACTAAAACACATACAAATTGCTACACCTTTTAATGCAAAACATCAAACTTGACTGGCATATAAAGCTGTGTTCCTATGCAGGTACTGAGTTCTGAGCAACCAAAGGATAAAAACCAGTTAAAAAGAACTTCCAGCCCTGGTTGCAAACAGACTGCCATTGGAAAGAACTTTCTTTAATCATTAAGCCATGTTTTAATTATCTTCAGAAGCATTACTTCTGATATCAGACCTGGTAAGACAGAATCACAGAATGGTAGGGGCTGGAAGGGACCTCTGGAGATCATTGAGCCAAGGCAGGTTCACCTGAAGAAGGTCAAAGACTTTAATGCCTTGTGGTTTAACTCTTCCCACTGCCTTCCCATGGTCACTGATGGAAAACAATAATGCTTTAGGAGGCCATAAATCCTGACTCAAATGACTCCAAGACCACTGTGCTAGTTTGAAGCTAGCTAGAATGTTTTGGTGAGAAGAACTAGATCACAGGCTGTGAAAGACAAACAAGGGTGATGTCTACTTCACTTATAGGCTTGCTGAGATGTACAAGAACAAGAATCCAAGCATAGATAAGGCACTTATTCTGCTTGGGAGCTCTGAGCTGCATCTCTCTCTCTAGCCACTCTGCTGTCTCTCTGATTAATCCACTTTGCTTCATAACCCCCTGGTTGAACCTCCATTCTTCCTTGGCACTGGGGTAAGGTTGAGAGGGGTGGGAGAAGGTGGAAGGGTAGTTGGGAGCCCCTCCTGGGCTGGGTTTCTGGGAGGGCTGTAGTGTTTCTGTATTACCTTTTACCTTGTCTCTTTCTGTCTATAACTGTACATACTGTAAACATCTGCTTGTATATTGTGCTAGCTGTAAATATAAGCCTCATTCAATTCCCAGAGCCAACTGAGTCTAGTCTGGGTGATTTCCAAAGTGAGGGGGGCAGGTAACACCCAAACCATCACAGACCACCTTCCTCACAGTGTTTGCTCTAAGGCTTGGTTAAGAGATCTTTCAGAACCTTGCTGTGATTAGCTAACCAGAGCTGACCATGACAATCCCTCTTTTCCCACCTGACAGTGCCCTTCATGACTACACGAGCGATGCTTGCTCGTTTCCAAGCTGAAATGCAAGAGACTGGTGAAAAACCATTCCTCTTGCAGCACAAACCAAATAAACTGTTTGTCAAGAACACTGAGATCTGGATCTGCTCACAGACATTATCTTTCCATTTCCTAACAGCATGCCAGATCATTGAAATTCATCCATAAGGACTGAAGTTACAAGCAAAGTTTAATCACAGCCTGATCGCGTCAGTATTCTTGGGAGAATTATTTTTGGGTGCAGAACAGTATGAACTCTGAATTGCAACACAAATCCTCCCCCCCTTCCCCTCCCAATACACTTGTAAATATTAAATGATGGGTTTGAAACAAGAATAGAACCTAATTACATCCATTTCAGAGCCATTACACAAGTTCAGCTGCTCTGTTTACGCACCCAGGGTATTTTTAACATCTTTTATCCCATCTGTAAAGACAGGCAGCATGATGTAGTTATCAAATCCAAAGAAATCTAGCTCCACTTTCAACTGTCCATCAGAGTCTGTGATGGCTTTCATAGAATCAACCAGGTTGGAAGAGAACTCCAAGATCAGCCAGTCCAACCTATCCCCCAGCCCTAGCCAGTCAACCAGACCATGGCACTAAGTGCCCCAGCCAGGCTTGGCTTCAACACCTCCAGCCACGGCCACTCCACCACCTCCCTGGGCAGCCCATTCCAATGCCAATCACTCTCTCTGCCAACAACTTCCTCCTAACATCCAGCCTAGACCTCCCCTGGCACAGCTTGAGACTGTCCCCTTCTTCTGTTGCTGCTTGCCTGGCAGAAGAGACCAACCCCACCTGGCTACAGCCTCCCTTCAGGCAGTTGTAAACAGCAATGAGGTCACCCCTGAGCCTCCTCTTCTCCAGGATAAACAACCCCCAGCTCCCTCAGCCTCTCCTCACAGGGTTGTGCTCCAGGCCCCTCAACAGCCTTGTTGCCCTTCTCTGGACACCTTCCAGCACCTCAACATGTCTCTTGAATTGAGGGGCCCAGAACTGGACACAGTACTCAAGGTGTGGCCTGAGCAGGGCTGAGTACAGGGAAAGAAGAACCTCCCTTGTCCTGCTGGCCACAGTCTTCCTGATCCAGGCCAGAATGCCATTGGCTCTGCTGCCCACCTGGGCACACTGCTGGATCATCTTCAGCCTACTATCCACCAGTACCCCCAGGTCTTTTTCTTCCTGGCTGCTCTCAGCCACTCTGTCCCCAGCCTGTAGTGCTGCTTGGGGTTGTTGTGGCCAAAGTGCAGAACCCTGCACTTGGCCTTGTTCAGTCTCATCCCCTTGGCCTCTGCCCACCCATCCAGCCTGGCCAGGTCCCTCTGCAGGGCTCTCCTACCTTCCAATAGATCAACAGCTGCTCCTAGCTTGCTGTCATCTGCAAACTTACTGATGCTGGACTCAATCCCCTGCTGCAGATCATCGATAAAGATGTTGAACAGGACTGGGCCCAGCACTGACCCCTGGAGAACACCACCAGTGACAGCTGCCAACTGGATGTGGCACCATTCACCACCACTCTTTGGGCTCAATGCAGATTGCTCCTCTTAACAAAGCACAGATTAAAACAACTGAGCTGATTTAGCATTCTGACACTATTAATGATGGAAGACCCAGGCAATCTGTTACATACATGTTCATGTTAGGACACTCTTATCCAGTCTGCCAAGTTATGCAATCTAAAGGACATAAATCTGGATATTAATAACCACCTAAGAGTCCACAGAAATGAAATGCTTGTAAATCCTGTAGTGAAGGCATCAGGTAACACGAGCTCCTCACTCATCTAGAACAAGAAACTGACAAAATCAACCCCCTCCCTCACCAACACCTCAAGGAAAACATTTTGCTTAGGCAGCTTTCTGTTCAAATTTCTCCTTTTAACATCTACTCCCTTGTACTATAAAAACAGGCTTACAATTTCCATTAAAATGAATTTTGCTGCTCACTGCCCTGTGAACATCAAAGCACAGGAGTTCTGGGGACTAATAAACAAAAGCAGCTGTAGTAAAGAAATAAACCAAAGCATGCCAAATGCACCAGCACAAGCAAAGAAAACATCCATGTAATGAAGCTGACTTGCTTTTTGACAGAGGGTTTTTCAGGTGTTTCAAATCATTTCTCCAAGAGTTTTTCCCAATTTAGCCAGAAAGGGGAAATGTGAAAGGGTGTAGTCTTTAGATTGGTTTTGAAACAAGTCATAGAATCATAGAATCAACCAGAATGGAAGAGACCTCCAATCTCAGCCAGTCCAACCTAGCACCCAGCCCTGGCCAATCAACCAGACCATGGCACTAAGTGCCCCAGCCAGGCTTGGCTTCAACACCTCCAGGCACGGCCACTCCACCACCTCCCTGGGCAGCCCATTCCAATGCCAATCACTCTCTGAAGTCAAGTAAGTTATTGGAAGGGATCATTGAAGAAAAGTATAAAATACACCTTTTCCTCACCAAAATATAAGGTAGAAGGTCATCATTTCCTATTCTTTGGAGGAGTGAAGGCTCCAGGGAGACCTTATAGTGGCCTTCCAGTACCTGAAGGGGGTTTCAGGAGGGCTGGGGAAGGACTTTTTACAAGAGCTTGTGGTGACAGCATGAGAGGCACTGGTTTTAAACTACAACAGGGTAGATTTAGATTGGATATTAAGAAGAAATTCTTGACAGTGAGGGTGGTGAGATACTGGAACAGGTTGCCCAGGAAGACTGTGGTTGCCATCTCCCTGGAGGCATTCAAGGCCAGGTTGGAAAAGGCCTTGAGCAACCAGGGCTAGTGTAAGTTCTCAAGGCCTTCAGCAGCCTGGTCTAGTGGAAGCTGTCCCTGGGCCTTCAGTTACCTGGACTGGTGGGAGGTGTCTTTGCCCATGGCAGGGGATTGGAACTGGATGATCTCTAAGATCTCTTCCAATCCAGACCATTCTATGAGCCTGTGAACATATTATCCTGTAATAGAGACATTCAGCTTTCTTTGTAGCTTTTACAGGCAGAATATAGAGGCATGTGGCAGCATAGTGATTAAATGGGCAGCCTGCAGGATCCTGAACTTTGGGAGAAGCAGAAGGAAATGGTGTCAAACAGCTCTCTCCACTGATGCAAATATGGTGCACAAGCACAAAGAACACCATTTGAGACACAAGCAACAGCTGACACAAAGCTTTCTGCCCAGCCTTGCCTTCTTGTTAAGGAGCATAACTTAATTACTGCCTTGTGTTCAGCAAATGTGAGCAGGGTTTCCAGGTAACCCCTGAGCAGGCAGTCCTGTGTATGCCTCAGGCAGGTAGAGTTGCTCCTCCTGAAAACTAAGGACTGAAGTCCAATGCAGTTCTGGGCTTCACCATGAAACAGCAATCATGAATTCATGGAGTTCTTCGACAGCTCCAAGCTAAGTCTGCAAATAACTCCATCTCTGGTTTCACAGTTTAACAAATGAAAGATGAGGCTGAGTTTCCAATTTAGCAATCTCTATTTTGTTTCTACTGCCATAAGCACTCATCTACAACTGAGACAAGCAGCCTGCACTGCTGACTTGAACGCAAACTTGCTAAGACAGAACGAACAGCATAACCTCACACAACAATTTATTCAAGCCCTCTGAACTAATTATTTCCATGCTCCAAGTGGAACAAATCATAAATTCTGTCCTAAAAACACAAGACTAGACTGTCAGTGACAGAATAACAGAAAGCTAGGTGTTGGTAGGGACCTCTGGAGATCATTGAGTCCAACCCCCTTCCAAAGGAGGTCCACCTGGAGGAGGTCAGGAAGCAAACAGTACTAACTGCGGTGGGCAGAGGCCAACAGGATGAGACTGAAGAAGGCCAAGGGCAGGGTTCTGCACTTTGGCCACAACAACCCCAAGCAGCACTACAGGCTGGGGACAGAGTGGCTAGAAAGCAGCCAGGAGGAAAGGGACATGGGGGTACTGGTAGATAGTAGGCTGAAGATGATCCAGCAGTGTGCCCAGGTGGGCAGCAGAGCCAATGGCATCCTGGCCTGGATCAGGAAGACTGTGGCCAGCAGGACAAGGGAGGTTCTTCTTTCCCTGTACTCAGCACTGCTCAGGCCACACCTTGAGTACTGTGTCCAGTTCTGGGCTACTCAATTCAAGAGAGCTGTTGAGGTGCTGGAAGGTGTTGAGAGAAGGGCAACAAGGCTGTTGAGGGGCCTGGAGCACAGCCCTGTGAGGAGAGGCTGAGGGAGCTGGGGGTGTTTAGCCTGGAGAAGAGGAGGTTCAGGGGTGACCTCATTGCTGTTTACAACTGCCTGAAGGGAGGCTGTAGCCAGGTGGGGTTGGGCTCTTCTGCCAGGCAAGCAGCAACAGAAGAAGGGGACAGAGTCTCAAGTTGTGCCAGGGGAGGTCTAGACTGGATGTTGTTAGGAAGTTGTTGTCAGAGAGAGTGATTGGCATTGGAATAGGCTGCCCAGGGAGGTGGTGGAGTGGTCGTGCCTGGAGGTGTTCAAGAAAAGACTGGATGAGGCACTTAGTGCCATGGTCTGGTTGATTGGATAGGGCTGGGTGCTAGGTTGGACTGGATGATCTTGGAGGTCTCTTCCAACCTGATTGATTCTATGATTCTATGAGCACGTATCTGCTTCTCTGACCTGCACAACAGTACCTCATGCTTCTCTCTTTAAAACTTACCCATTGCTCACATTCATTTTCACTAGAAAGTTGAGTCCTTGTGTTCAGAATGGAGATAAATTATTGTCCAATACTGTAAACCCCAGGCAACCTATGTTCATTCTTGACAAGGTTGTGCCATATTCAGTGGCCACCAATAAATCCAGGGGTTTGAATTTAGTGCTTCCTTAAGGCAAATTACAGCTGATTTGTTCATTTTTTTGGCTAAGCCACACAAAAGATAGGACAGGGAACTTGGATATAACATTTTTTGTAGCTTTCTAGTCTTCCTGTCCAATGAATGGTGTCCAAGCTACATAAAAAAGCCTACAATTACATTTATTGTAATCACAGCTGTAGGAGAATCTTTTGTATTATTCTAGAGTCACAGCTTTAGAGATGGGGTAGTGGGCAGAGGGGGAACTGCTTAAGAAGCAAAGGAGGTGCAAATCATCCCTCTGCTCTGCACTAAGATTTTACAAGGTTGCAGATCACAGAATGGAAGTCTCTTCCAGTCTGGACCAAAGGTCATCTAGCCCAACTAGCACATCTGCAATCAGCAGGGACATTCTCAACTAGATCAGGCTGCCCTGTTGAGCCTCACTTTGAATATCTCCAGGGAAGTGGCCTCAACCACTTCCCTGAGCAACCTCTTCAAGTCTTCCACCACCCTTATAGTAAAGAACCTGTTCCTAACATACAATCTACATCTGCTCTAGTTTGAAGCCATTGCCTCTAGTCCTGTCACTGCAGGCCTTTGTAAAGAGTCTCTCCCACTGATACACCAGTGTCTAAAAGAAAACACATTACACAATGAAGTAGAGAAAATCAGTTTGTGACTCTCAATTGCCTTCATTATTTGTTTAAGATTAGCACATTCTGGCAGTAACAATATTAAACCACCTCTGTTGCTAATTCAAAATCAGTCAGCCACACATACAAATTGCACAGTACTGCAGAGATACTTACACAGTAACTCTTCAATCTAATGAAGTCGACAGTCATGGGGATTGATTTGTCACTGTTTCTGTTCAGTGCTTTGATGTAGTCTAATAAATCAGCAAAAAACTTGTAGCCACCCTTGAGTACACAGAGCGCAACGATGTGGTGTCCTCCCATGCCCTTCATAATTTCTCGTGCCAGTCTCTCCGTCCTACACAAAACCAAGGAGGAGTTAGCTGTGGGAACACATTTCACTTGCTCACTAGAGCACAGCAGTGTTTTGTGCTGCTAGCAGCAAAGCCAGAAACACATTTTGCACAGAAATATTTGCCTACTACTTCGGTCGCTTTTGCACATTATTAGCCAACTAGGTTTGGCTTTTCAAGGTTAATCTAACAGTGGCACTGCCAAAGGCTTCTGTTTTCATACATCATGCCCAGCCAAAACAAATCTTAACACCCTGAAGCCGTTTCACTGCCAAATATGTGACATGAAAGGTGAGGATGTGTGTCCTCTGCCTCCAAAACAGGAAGGAGAAAACTTCCATGCAAGGAGCAACATAAGCTAACACAAGCAACAGGCAGCAGCCTGCACTGAGGAGCATGAAAATTCTCAAACTGATGCATTTATGTTTATTTGCTAAGTCAGAATGCCAGAAATTTGTCCTGACTGCAACATACAACACCAGCAAAGCAGAGCAAGAGAACGCTGCACCATTTACCCGCAACCAATGTTTCTATATTTATTTTGTACTTTACTTTAGCCAGCAATATATTTATTAAGGTGCCAGCAGCTTTGGCAGAGGAAACCAATGGCAATTTCTTGGTGACATGTACTTTGCCCAATTTTCCCCTCTACCAGGACTTCCAATGCAAAGGGGTGGCAGCACTGGCTCCCAATGCAAAGGGGTGACAGCACTGGCTCCCAATGCAAAGGGGTGACAGCACTGGCTCCCAATGCAAAGGGGTGGCAGCACTGGCTCCCAATGCAAAGGGGTGACAGCACTGGCTCCCAATGCAAAGGGGTGGCAGCACTGGCTCCCAATGCAAAGGGGTGGCAGCACTGGCTCCCAATGCAAAGGGGTGGCAGCACTGGCTCCCAATGCAGAGGGGTGGCAGCACTGGCTCCCAATGCAGAGGGGTGACAGCACTGGCTCCCAATGCAGAGAGGTGACAGCACTGGCTCCCAGTGCAAAGGGGTGGCAGCACTGGCTCCCAGTGCAAAGGGGTGGCAGCACTGGCTCCCAGTGCAAAGGGGTGGCAGCACTGGCTCCCAGTGCAAAGGGGTGGCAGCACTGGCTCCCAGTGCAAAGGGGTGGCAGCACTGGCTCCCAGTGCAAAGGGGTGGCAGCACTGGCTCCCAGTGCAAAGGGGTGGCAGCACTGGCTCCCAGTGCAAAGGGGTGGCAGCACTGGCTCCCAGTGCAAAGGGTGGCAGTATTTTTAACACCTCTCTCCCCTCTCATAGGAATATTTATTATATCTAATCAAAGAGGACTATGTAAAAATCTAGATGCATTCCTGTCTGCAAGATCTCCAGCAAGATCCATGCAGCACCACTCTTCAATGGCTGTGGGCCTCCAACAGTTGAATTGTGTTGCTCACTCTCTGAAAGGGAATTAGCAGGTAGCAAGCACGAAATAAAACCAAACTCCCTGGGCTTATGAGCTCATTTCTGATCATGCAAGATAAAACTTCTACAGTAGATGACAGATTTCAGCCAGCACAGAAGTGACAGACTGATATTGGCAGAGGCTGGTGTCCTTGCCAGAAGGTAGGTGGCTATTTACCATATGACCATGCAGAAGTCTAAGATGATGGGATTAATAATTTACTTTGATTAATATCCTAAGGAAATTCAAGGGACTGTAACTGTTTCACAACAAATTATGACTTCTAATTATGTTTTAAGAAGGTAAACCATCAAAGAAAAGCTGGAAAGAAAGTTGTGCATTGCCACATACCACAAAATTTCCCTTGGGAATCATGATAAATACCCAAACTTCAGCGTAAGTGCAAACACATCAACTCTTAGAAGGCAAACAAGAAAGAGTTAAT
Organism: Pogoniulus pusillus; assembly: GCF_015220805.1. Classification (NCBI taxonomy): domain Eukaryota; kingdom Metazoa; phylum Chordata; class Aves; order Piciformes; family Lybiidae; genus Pogoniulus; species Pogoniulus pusillus. Next base: position 7,628,361 of record NC_087282.1, on the reverse strand, counting down.
TAGCACTTGTACTTCTTAGCCTCTAATTAAATGTAATCTATTTAGACAGTCGCCAGGCAGTAAAACTCTCACTGGGAGATTGTTTACTCCAGCATCACTGCATCAGCTGGAGCACTGTACTGTCTGAGGTCAAACCAACCTGTCCATGATGAGGCCATGAGGAATATAGACTTTTTCCAAATCATCTGCATAATGTTTAGGTATGCAGAACAAGTCCAGGTCATAACCTTGCTCATCATCACCAATCTGGAAAGGAAAGAAAGTGAGATAAGTCTGTGGGCAGAAAATGCAAGTCCTCTGCTTCCTTCAGTAAACTACCAAGCCCATAACGATCAGGATCACCTTGTTTCCCCTCTCTGTAACATTACTCACACCGAACGTTGCTCCAGGAGCAATCTAACAGAACCTAAATTCGAACAGAGTCGTTTGAAACGCCGCCTGAGCTGTTGTGCAATACAACGCGTGGCAGAAATTACGTCCTGACAACATTCTCCTACATCAGAGAGCTGCTGCTGCATCACAGGCAGTCTCCTTATGCCCCTAAAAAACCCAAACCAATCAAGGAGATTTTGGGCACCTTTGTATAATGCAACATCTGCATGTGCAAACTAGGCAAGCAAGAGGTTTTGACATGGATACCTTCCAAATCTCCACCAACACCAAATCACAACAAAACACAAGAGCCAGTCTCCAGGACAAGACAGCTACATGTGCGTGACAAGTCAGGCTGCTGTGCAGCAAACCTCCTCAAGACCACTATCTGCAAACTGGGGAGGTTCAAGACTTTTTGGGACGTGAAGCGAAAGCCTTACTTCATCAACCTGCTCTGCACGGGCAGATTCCCTGGGAGGCACAGCCTGCAACACTAGCAAGTGCATAATAATTAGGACAAGGGATTAGCATATGCATATAATTACGAACAAACACCGCCGAGGTTCGGCGCACATTGTCACGGCAGCCTCCGCTGAACCTTTAACCCTCCCGCAACAACGGCACTGTGGTTTTTAATTAGTCCACTCTCCAGTTACGCAGCTCAAAGCGTTATTGAGCGCAGAGAGAATCTCCGAGGGGAAGCTGCAGTGACAGCTCACCAGGACCGGCTTACCGTTGCCCCTGCAGGACATAATCGTATTTCGGTGTCCAAGGAACCAGTTACCTGCCCTGTGATCAGACAGCTGTTTGCACGGCTTTGTTGTCTAAGCCCTAATGAGCATTTCCCCTCCCCATCATCCGAAACGGATCTAAGAGAACCTGTGTGAGCTACCCACGGCGCTGGCTCAGGCAAAGAGACCCTGAGCAGCGTCCCTGCAACCCAGAGCAGGCTGTGACTTTAACAGGTCCCACACCCACCAAACATGCGGCCTTTTCCTCCAGTTCAGCCCCGTCGTTATATCCGTATCTATGTATCTATTCCTTTCCCTTCCTTTTGGCAGGGAATCGACCCTTCCTACAGGTTTTATCAGCTTATTTTCATTGACCGCAGGGATTTACAGCCACAAGCCCGCGGCCGGCAGAGCTCTCAGCCCCGAAGACGCCACACGTTATTTCATGAGCCTCTGGCTTTAAAAAGTCCACAGATAATTACAGAATGAATGCATAGGAGCCTTAGCAGCTACGGCAATGATGAAAAAAATTATATACACATCTCCCCTAGATGCTGTTCCTCCAGAATTACATCCTAACTTCAGCACTGAGGCACTCCCAAGCCGGTGCCTCCCCGGCACGCCGCGAAAAGCAACAGGAATCGGAAGTTGTGCCGCGCCGGGCTCAGGCTGCTGAAGTTATTCCACCTTCATCTCTGCGGCGGCAACTCCGGCGTCCTCCGCCTTCCAAGCCTTCCCAGACGCTACCCGGCACCGCCAATCCTCCCTCCCGGAGCGCTGCCCGCAGCGGGCACTGAGGCCTCGGCACCGCGCGGGGCAGGGGAACGCGCCATGCCCGGCTGAGGGCAGGGAGAGCCCCGGGCCCGGCGCCGGGAGGCCGTTGCTCCCCTCAAGGTGACTCGGCGGGGCGCCGGCCGCCGCCGCTGCGGGATGACTGCCGCCCCGCTCCCTCACTAATCACCACCTTTCTGGGGGAGGCAGGACCTGCTCCCCGCTCCCCTCACCGGCGACTGCAAGGCGGGAGCCACCCGCTAAGGCGCCCGGCAGACCCCAGCTCGGCGCGGCGGCAGCGGGCAGGCGTCCCCGCGGCGGAGGGAGCCGCGGCGGCGGCGCCGAGGGCCGCACTCACCACGATGCAGGGGCTGGGGGTCGCCATGGAGCGGGACGGCCCGCCGGCAGAAGCTGCGGGCGGCGAGGTGGAGCGGCACGGCGGTGGCGGCAGCTGGCGGCGAGGAGGCGCCGCGCCCCGCAGCGGCCCCGGCCCCGGCGCCGCCTCCGCTCCCTCCGCGCTCCCCGCCCTCAACATGGCCGCGGCGTGCGCTCCGGAGGCCTTCACCGGCCCCAGCCCCGGCCCAGTGCGGGGGCTGGGGACGGGGAGAGGAGCAGGAATAGAAGGAGGGATAGGGGTGAGGATGAGCATGGGGCGGGCCCGCTGCGCACGGCCGGCAGCCGCCTGCTCTGGAGGCGCGGACAGCTGCCCCCGGCCGCGGCTACCCCAGAGGGTCTGGGCGGTCTTTGCCCGCCGCCGGTCCCCTCTCTCATCCTCATTCACCCCCGTGCCATCGCGGGCGCACTGCCCTCGCTACTGCTGTCCCCATCCCAGCAGAGACAGGTGTCCCCCGGGCACACACCCATCCCTGGCCCTGGGTCTCCAGAGCTGAGCTGCCCCTCTACTCCGGCACGATATGGGAGGTCTGGCTGTCCCCTCATGTCACCCATATGCCCACAGGGAAATGGCTGTGTAAAGGCAGACATCCAGAAGCCCAAGGTCAAGAGATGCTCTTCCTTCTCATCCAGTCATTAAGGTTGGAAAGGAGCTTCCAGATCGAGGCCAGCTGTGAACTCACCACTGCCATGCCCACTAACCCATGTCCTGACATACCATGCCTACAGGTTTCTTGAACACCTCCAGGAACTCCTCCAACTCCCTGGAGAGCCTGCTCCTATTTTCCTAACATCCAACCTAAACCTCCCCTGCTGCAACTTGAGGCCATTTCCTCTTGCTAGTTTCTTGGGAGAAGAGACCAACCCCCACCTGGCTCCAACCTCCTTGTCGGGGAATTGTAGAGAGCAATGAGGTCTTCCCTCAGCCTTTTCAGCCTCCATACAGCTCCAGTTCCTTCAGCTGCTCCTCACCAGAGTGTCCCTGTTCTTGGAGGGGCTCCACAGCTGGACTTCCCCACACATGACATTAACACTCCTGCCAGGTGTTGCTCAGGCTCCTCTCCATCACCATGGCTTTGTGGCACCTTGAGAGGAGAAAGCAAAAGGATTGTCTTCCTACAAATGATGGGATTTGGTAGAGTATTGTTTTCCCCAAGCATGGGAAATCCATTCCCCAGCTGAGGGTGTGTGGAAAAACACACCTACATACCCATCAGCCCAGCACACAGGGGCACTGGAGTGCTGGGGCACCTCAGGGCCCTGGGCAGGGCAGGGTTACCTGCTTTGACCTCAGCACTATTGACACTGGCAGCTTTGTGCCAGGACAGTTGAGATAACCCAGTCTCATGCCTCCAGCTGATCACTTGCAGGAGTTGTGTCCCTAGGTGCATAACTGAATGCACTGGTAGGGTTTTTCCTCCTCTGCTTTCCTTTGCAGCTTTACAAGTTTGGTGTAGGCAAAATCACACAAAGGGTCAGGGGGCTGGAAGCCCTCTGCTGTAAGGACAGGCTGAGAGAGTTGGGCTTGTTCAGCCTGGAGAACAGAAGGCTCCAGGTAGACCTTCTGGTGGTCTTTTGGTACTTAAAGGAGTTGATCAGAAAGCTGGGGACAATCTTTTTAGTAGGGCACATTCTGATAGAACAAGGGGTGATAGGTTGAAACTAAAAGAGGGGAGATTTAGACTAAAGGAGAATTTTGTTACACTGAGGGTAGTGAAACTCTGGTCTAGGTTGCCCAGAAAGGTGGTAGAGGCCCCATCCCTAGAAACATTCCAAGTCAGGTTGGACAGGACTTTGAGAAGCCTGACCTGGTTAAGGATGTCCAGAGAGATGTCCAGCGAGTCCAGAGGAAGGCCATGAAGATGCTCAGAGGGCTGCAGCAGCTCTGCTCTGAGGACAGGCTACAAGAGTTGGGGCTCTGCAGCCTGGACAAGAGAAGGCTTCATTAAGACCTTATAGTGGCCTTCCAGTATATGAAGGGAACCTACTGGAAGGCTGGGGAGGGACTACTAACAGGGTCTTGTAATGACAGGAGTAATAGGTTTAAATTGAAAGAGGGGAGATTCAAACTGGGTGGTAGGTAAGGGTTCCTTGCAGTGAGGTTGGTGAGACACTGGCACAGGTTGCCCAGGCAGGTTGTGGATGCCCCCTCCCTAGGTCAGGCTGGATGAGGCCTTGAGCAACCTGTTCTAGTGGGAGGTGTCCCTGCCTATGGCAGGGATTGGAACTGGATGATCCTTGAGGCCCCTTCCAAGCTAAACCATTCTATGATTCTATGTCCCTGCTCACTGGAGGGCAGTTGGACAAGGTGGCCTTTAAAGGCCCCTTCCAAGCTAAACCATTCTATGATTCTATGTCCCTGCTCACTGGAGGGCAGTTGGACAAGGTGGCCTTTAAAGGCCCCTTCCAAGCTAAACCATTCTATGATTCTATGTCCCTGCTCACTGGAGGGCAGTTGGACAAGGTGGCCTTTAAAGGCCCCTTCCAAGCTAAACCATTCTATGATTCTATGTCCCTGCTCACTAGAGGGCAGTTGGACAAGGTGGCCTTTAAAGGCCCCTTCCAAGCTAAACCATTCTATGATTCTATGTCCCTGCTCACTGGAGGGCAGCTGGACAAGGTGGCCTTTAAAGGTCCCTTCCAACCCAACCCGGTCTGTGATATGGGTGCAGCTAGTAGCTGACCATTGCTCAGCACAGTGCAAGGAACCCTTTACAGATGCATCTGTGTCTGACAGAGCAGGGACCTGATTTAAAAGGAGGGACCTTAGCTGGGAATAAGTGTGCCTTTTCCCTAGGGGAGGAAAGTGACAGGTGGCACCTCCCCACCCATGAATGAGAAAGGATCTCCTGCACCCCTGTCACTTCACTGCACAGGGTGAATAGAAGATGCCCCTTCCATGTGATGCAGGATAAGGCTGAGCTGTGCCTCCAGCTGCTGTCCATGTCTTTCACTGTCCAAAGGGAAAAAGACTTGATCTTGAGGTGAAATAACATCTGGATAGCTCCAGTGGTCTCAAAGGGGAGGGAGGGAAACATCTCAAGAGTGCAACTCTTCCTGTAGGTCTGGAGCAAAGGACAACACAACCGTGCAAGTGGGAATTCATGTCTGCTTGTAGTGAACGATTATGTGTCAGCTGAAGATTCTTCCCTTCGTTCTCTGAGGGATGGAGACTAAGATTTATTTCATGCTGCATAAATACTCAGCGTCACAAGCATAACAGTTCTTCAGGATAACTTTAACTCAGGCAGATCTGTGGGGCTGATGCAGCTAGGTGTGCAGCTACAGTTTGGGTGGGTTCACAGGCTCACAGATGTCAGGGGTTGGAAGGGACTCAAAGACATCATCCAGTCCAACCCCCCCCCTGCCAGAGCAGGGCCAGGGAATTTAGCACAGGTCACACAGGAACACATCCAGACAGGCCTGGAAAGGCTCCAGAGGAGACTCCACAACCTCTCTGGGCAGCCTGTGCCAGGGCCCTGGGACCTTTACAGTTATGAAGGTCTCCCTTGTGTTGAGGTGGAACCTCCTGTGCTGCAGCTTCCATCCATTGCTCCTTGTCCTATCCCAGGGAGCAGAGCCTTTATCAAATGGCCTGGAGCAGCAGAGTGAAATATGCCCTGCAGCTAACTAATACCAGGAACATGTCATAGCTGGCCTGCTTCCAGGAGGCTGGGAAGAGCAGCAGCTGCCCTGTCAAGTTCAGGGAGAGCCTGACATTACTAGGCAGTAGGCACTATCTGTCAAGAAACTATGCAGCTGCAGGAGTGTTTCAGGGTCTGACTTTGATAGCTGAAGGCATTTCTCATTAATGACCAATATCAGTGTCTGCCACTGAAAGAAGCATCCAACAGCACCTTCTGATGGCATGCAAAAGTTTTTGGCTTAACTTCTGTGTCATTTCTCCCCCTCAGACAAAAGCATTAGTCCTTTTTTGCCCTTCTGGGTGAGCAATTTCTTTGTTCCTCCTGCCAAGCAGCACATTTCATAGATCCAAAGCATTCCTGGTACTGCTGGCACCCCGTTCCGAAGGGAAGAACAGACTTACAGAGCAGAAATATTTGCTGATATTACAGGAAATTGCTTAGCTGAGATCAGCAGCAGGTTTAGTAGATGATCAGTTTTGTTGTGGCTGGTATGGAGGCCACTGGGGTTTGCAGGGCTGGGTGAAAGGAGGGAGTTCAGAGGGATGTGAGAGCTGTGTAGTTTCTGGCTAGATGGATGTGCTAGCTGGGAGAGGCAAGGTTTGCCTCCTGTGAAATGTGCAGCCTCTTTAGAAGGCAAAACAACTGAATAAGTTTGTTTTATCTCTGAGCAGATTCCTGATTTCATCATTGTTTTCTCCTCTGTTGCCAGTCAGCCATACCTCAGTGCCCAGTGACCTGTGGGATCACCACTTGCATGGAACTTTATTAACAGGCATTTAAAAAGCCTTGCTTGGCAACCACAGGCCCTAAATGGCAGGATACCTGGGGATAAAAAAACCTGAGCATTCATCCTCTGCCAACACTTGAAACAGTCTGCTTTAACTCACCATCTGCAGGTCACCCTTTTCACCCATCCCTTTTTTCCCCCTGGGCTATGCCATGGTGGCTGAGTGACTCACAGGGAATTAGCAGAATTCATCCTCCCCCCCCACCCGGGGGGTTTTGTTGTCGGTTGTTTGTTGTGTAATTCGGGTGCGTGGTTTGGTTTTGTTTTACACTAGACAAGCCTCCTAAAACAAGCAGAGAGAAAGGCAAAAGCACAGCAGATTTTCAGCACGTCAACAACCCAGAGCAGCTTAGTGATCAGAAATCAGGCTGTGCAGACACAGCTGGGGAAAAAAAGCCCTGAATTCCAGGCTAACCCAGTCCAGAGACAGGCACCAACGTTCCTCATCAAAAGGAAACATCAGAAAGCAGTACCTCGTTAGATGATAAGAGAGAGCATTCATGAAAATAGGAGTTTGACAAGGAAGTTTCCTCTCTTCATCATGGCTACAGAGAAATCCCTCCACTCTGATTAGTATTTAAATTGAATCAGACTCAAGCAGGTTGGAAGAGACCTCCAAGCTCACCCACTCCAACCTAGCACCCAGCCCTGACCAGTCAACCAGACCATGGCACTAAGTGCCCCAGCCAGGCTTGGCTTCAACGCCTCCAGGCACGGTGACTCCACCACCTCCCTGGGCAGCCTGTTCCAGTGCCTTTCACTCTTGCAGCCTAAACATCCAACCTAAACTTTTCCCGGTGCAACTTGAGGCCAACTTGTCCTGTCACTTGTACTAGGGAGTAAACCCCAGCCCCCACCTCACTGCAACCTGCTCTCAGGGAGCTCTAGAGAGCAATGAGGTCTCCACTCAGCCTCCTCTTCTCCACACTAAACATCGCCAGTTCTCTTAGCTGCTCCTCCCCAGCCCTGCTCTCCAGACCCTTCACCACCCTTGTTGCCCTTCTCTGGACATGCTCCAGCACCTCTATGTCCTTCTTGGAGGGGCCCAAAACTGAAGCCAGGACTCAAAAGTGTGGCCTCACCAGTACTGAGTACAGGGGGACAATCACTGCTCTGGTCCTCCTTATGCAGGCCAGGATGCTGGTGGCCTTTTCAGCCACCTGAGCACAGTTCATACAGCTGTCAACCAGCACCCCTAGGTCCTGGGGGCTCAGGGCCACCATCTACACAACTACTACAAAGCACTCAGTGTTGGTTTATCCAAAAACATCAACCATCCTCAGAAATACCAAATTGGATGGCTGCAGACACCAGCAGGCTTTGGGCTGGTATTGATGGCATTTACCAGGCATTAAGAACTGTTCAGCAGGACCAGACACATCACAGCTGTCACAACACAGGGAGAGGCTGGTACTTGGAACTATGCATACCTAAAGACACACTGAAGTCCTGCCCAAGGGGATTTACTGAGTGCCAGCACGTTGCAAAGGTCCAGCAGAAACTGAAACCAGGATTATGTTAAAATGGCAGGGACCAAGCAAAGGCAGATCCCCTCACTTGATGCAGAGCTGCTGGCATGTGCTCAGTGATGCCAGACCTGAAGCATAATCCTGTGCCATGGGGCCACAGTGGTGTTAGGTTTACAGGTGGACTCTTAGAGTGAGGTTCTTCTTCCCCTGTACTCAACAGTGGTCAGGCCGCACCTTGAGTACTGTGTCCAGTTCTGAGCTCCTCAATTCAAGAGAGATGTTGAGGTGCTGGAAGGTGTCCAGAGAAAGGCAACAAGGCTGGGGAGGGGCCTGGAACACAAACCCTGTGAGGAGAGGCTGAGGGAGCTGGGGGTGTGCAGCCTGCAGAAGAGGAAGCTCAGGGCAGACCTCATTGCTGTCTACAGCTACCTGAAGGGAGGCTGTAGCCAGGTGGGGTTGGGCTCTGCTGCCAGGCAACCACCAATAGAACAAGGGGACACAGTCTCAAGTTGTGCTAGGGGAGGTCTAAGCTGGATGTGAGGAGGAAGTTGTTGTCAGAGAGAGTGATTGGCATTGGAATGGGCTGCCCAGGGAGGTGGTGGAGTCACCATCCCTGGAGGTGTTCAAGAAAAGGCACTTAGTGCCACAGTCTGGTTGACTGGACAGGGCTGGGTGCTAGCTTGGACTGGATGATCTTGGAGGTCTCTTCCAACCTGGTTGATTCTATTCTACTTCTATTCTATGGTTCTATCACATATTTGGAGGTGCCCAAGACTTTGAGTAGCCCAAGCCCCACTGCCAAGACCAAGCACATGGAGCTGTTTTTCCTCCCACAGCTCCAAGGTGTGGGCTCGCTCCTTTTTTCTCTCTCTGGCAAACTTGCTCCCCAGGCACAGGAGGGCTGTGAGAAGTGGCTTGTACTGGGTGGAAGACACACCTGAACTTGGGAGACTTGCCCAAAGGACAGTGTTTGTGTTTGAACCCATCCTGACACAAAGGCTGAAGTCTGAAGTTTGAGCAATGTTTAACTGTTGTTGTTTGGAACAGCCTTTTTTCCAAGCTCAGCCTGGCTGCCTGAGCAGTGCAGCCTGATGAGGTTGCTCACTTTTCAAGCAGCAGAAGGTAAAGCCCCAGCAGTTTTGTTTGTTAACTTGGCAGCAGCTTTGTGCTTGCTGCAAAGAGCTGTGAGGGTAACTGCCTGCTGTATGTGCAGCATCTCTGCCACCACATGAGGTGAGCCACCAGTGTTTATCAGAGACGTTGCCACATGGCACCAAACACCCCATGCATGAGGACACCATAAAGCCCAGGCTGACCTCCTTTTACTCCTCCCATCCATCTCCTTTGACTCACACACTTTGCTCTGAAGTCACCCGAGGTCCCCAGCAACAAAACAGAACAAAGAGCAGGGCTAAGATCAGTTGTGCAAATCAGATTCCTTCCTTCCCTGTGCAGCAAGCATTGACGAGAGGCACATCTGCTCTGGGCTAGTAACAAGAAAAACTGCTGCTGCTTTCTCACCCACAGTATCACAGACTGCTAGGGATTGGAAGAGAGCTCTGGAGATCACTGAATACAACCTCCCTGCCAAGGCAGCTCTTCACTTAGAGAAGTTCACACAGGAATGCATCCAGGCAGGTTTTGAAGGCCTTCAGAGATGGAGACTCCACCACTTCTCTGGGCAGCCTGCTTCAGTGCTTCACCACCCTTACATTAAAAAAGCTCCTCCTCATAGAATCATAGAAGAGACCTCCAAGATCATCCAGTCCAACCTATCCATCCAGTCCAGCCCTATCCAATCCACTAGACCATGGCACTAAGTGCCCTATCCAGGCTTTGCTTCAACACCTCCAGGGACAGTGACTCCACCACCTCCCTGTGCAGCCCATTCCAATACCAATCACTCTCTCTATCAAGAACTTTCTCCTGACATCCAGCCTAGACCTCCCCTGGCACAACTTGAGACTGCATCTCCTCATGTTTAGATGGAACTTTTTACATTCAGGTCTGTGCCTGTTACTGGGCACCACTGGGCAGGACTTGCCTCGCACCTAGGTGGCCCAGAAGCTTCTCTGTGAGACATTGTAGTGCAAATCCCACCAAAATGAGCGTGACTGTCATCAGCTACCTTACTCTGCTGACTTGCTCAAACCTGGGTGGTCTCTGTGAGCACAGGAGCGGACAGATGCCCACATGGCCATGTGCACATGCAGCAAACTCCTAGGACTACACAAACACAGCCTGGGAGGTGAGCTGTGCATGGGAATTGCTCAAGCTGGTGAAGATGCAGTGAATGCAGTCTCTTTTTTTACCCAGGCAATGTTCAGTGTGCTGGCAAGAAACCAAGGGAACCCTGCAGCAGGACTTCAGCCCAGGGTATCCACACTGGAACTTTCTTTGATAGATTCACAGAATGGTTTAGGTTGGGAGAGACCTCAAAGATCATCCAGTTCCAACCCTCCTGCCATGGGCAGAGACACCTCCCACTAGAGCAGGTTGCTCAAGGCCCCATCCAACCTCCAGGGAGGGAGCAGCCACAGCCTCCCTGAGCAACCTGTGCCAGTGCCTCCCCAGCCTCACTGGAGAGAATTTCTTTCTTAGGCATTTCACCTTTTAGGCATTTTTTTTTCCCTGTTTGTACCATACCTTCAGCTGAAGTGTAAGGGAAAGCTGAACAACTCCAAAGGCAGCTGTGCTTTAGTGCTGGCAGGAGGTTTTCCCATCAGGGACTGGGGAGTGACAATCAGATGTTGGGGTCTCCACCTTGCTCACTTGCTTTCTGAGGAACAAACGGGTTCATCTGCTTTCAGCAGGCACCTGCCTGCTGGATCCACCTGCAAAGCCCAGGAAAGCTTTCTGAAGAGCTGTAGAAGACTAACTGTGTGTCTCAAGACTCAGAAGAGGTTCTCTGTATGGCCACATGTAGCTGAGCAGATGCAAGGACTGGTTTAAAAAACAAAGTTAAACCAAACCTGGAACCTGTTGATACTTGTTGGGACAGCAATGTGCCCTGGTGGCCAAGAAGGCCAATGGGATCTTGGGGTGTATCAGGAAGAGTGTGTCCAGCAGATCAAGGGAGGTTCTCCTCCCCCGCTACTCTGCCCTGCTGAGAGCTCATTTTGAATACTGTGTTCAGTTTTGGGCTCCCCAGTTGAAGAGGGACAGGGATCTGCTGGAGAGGGTCCAGCAGAGGGCTATGAGGATGATGAGGGGACTGGAGCACTGCCTGATGAGGAGAGGCTGAGGGACCTGGGGCTGCTTAGTCTGGAGAAGTCTGAGAGGGGATTTAATCAATGTTTATAACTATCTGAGGGCTGGGGGTCAGGAGGTGGGGTGGACAGGCTCTGCTCACTGCTCCCTGGGATAGGACAAGGAGCAATGGATGGAAGTTGCAGCAAAAGAGGTTCCAGCTCAACACAAGGGGAATTTCTTTCCTGTAAGGGTCCCAGAGCACTGGCACAGGCTGCCCAGAGAGGCTGTGGAGTCTCCTTCTCTGGAGCCTTCCAAGGCCTGTCTGGATGTGTTCCTGTGTGATCTGTGCTAGATTGTGTGGTCCTGCTCTGGCAGGGGGGTTGGACTGGATGATCTACTTGGGTCCCTTCCAACCCCTGACATCCTGCAGGCCTATGATACCAGCATGGGTGTGGGCCAACAGGTTGTCACATGAGGGCAGAAACTCAAGAGAAGGCAAGAGGAGCTGACAAGGCTGTTTCAGCAAGAGGGGAGAAGCATGAGTAAAACCAGCAAGAGCCCAGGAGGCAGCAACCCCATCAGATAAGTAAGTGGCTGCTGGAAGGCTGTTTGCTGAGGCTTGCAGAGCCTGCTGGCACTGGCTCAATGCAGACTGGGCATCAGGTGGCAAAGCTCACAGGCCAAGGCCCCTGCCTCCCATGTGGAATGTGGCAGCCATTCAAGTATCTCAGAAATCTTCTCTGGGCAGATTACAAGGAGGAGCAGAGATGAGAAGCACGTGCCAGGCTGGCAGGGAATGGCACTTCAAGGGTTCCCCCATCCTTTACAAGACCTCTTGAGTTGGGTGGTGTGAGATGGTCAAATTGTCATTCAGATCCTCAGATGTTTCATGTTGTTCTAGGAGTAAAACCAGACCCCAGATCATAGAATAGTCAGGGGTTGGAAGGGACCTCAAAAGATCATCTGGTCCAGCCCCCCTGCCAGAGCAGGATCACCTAGGAAAGCACCCAGATGGTTCTTGAATACCTCCAGAGAGAGAGAGAGACTCCACAGCCTCCCTGGGCAGCCTGTTCCAGTGCTCTGTCACACTCGGTGAAAAAATTCCTCCTCATGTTCACATGGAACCTCCTATGTCTCAACTTCCACCCACTGCCCTTTGGCCTGCCACTGGCCATCACTGAGCAAAGCCTGGCTCCATTCTCCTGGCACTCACCCCATAGATATTTATAAACATGAATGAGGTCACCCCTTGGTCTCCACTCCAGCTCACTCAGGCTCTCCTCTTCCTCTTAAGGAAGATGTTCAATTTCCTTAAGAAGATTTGGGGTTGGGTTAAGGTGTAAGAGTGGGTGAGATGCATGGTGAAGGCAGTCAGATGGTTAATTCAAAGAGTCATAGAATGGTTTAGGTTGGAAGGGACCTCAAGGATCATCCATTTCCAACCCCCTGCCATAGGCAGGGAGAACTCCCACTAGAACAGGTCGCTCAAGGCCTCATCCAACCTGGCCTTGGAACACCTCCAGGGAAGGAGCAGCCACAACCTGCCTGGGCAACCTGTGCCAGTGTCTCACCACCCTCACTGCAATGAACTCTTTCCTAACATCCAGTTCGAATCTCCCCTCTTTCAATTTAAACCTATTACTCCTTATCCTATCATTACAAGACCTTGTCAATAGTCCATCCCCAGCCTTCCAGTAAGTTCCCTTCAGATACTGAAGGCCACTATAAGGTCTCCACAAAGCCTTCTCTTCTCCAGGCTGAAGAGCCCCAAATCTCTCAGCCTGTCCTCATAGCAGAGCTGCTGCAGCCCTCTGAGCATCCTCATGGCCCTTCTCTGGACTCCAACAGTTCCACATCCCTCTTGTGTTGGGGGCTCTAGAACTGCAGACAGGACTCCAGGTGGAATCTAACAAGAGCAGAGTGTTTTCTGAACTCAGTTTATACTTACAAGGGGAAGTAAGTGAATTTCTGGGGTCTCAAGAACACCCAGGCAACAGGAAGCCACAATTCCTGTGTGCTGTCACCCACACCCAGATCCTGCTTGAGCCAGTGGGAAGCTCCCTCAGAAATCTCATGAGGCAAGGATGGGAAAGGGGAGTGCTGTTCTGAAAAGGATTGCTGAGCTCCATAGCTGGGGGGAAAACAACCTTTCTCCTGGGACACAGAAAGCAGGACCTTACCCAAGCCCTCTTTCCAGACAGCTTGAAAGTCCTAGGAAGAAAAGAACTAAGATTGATGCTTTTTGAACCTGTCTGGCTCCAGATACTGACCCTACTTAGCAAACTGGGTTCAGTTCACTGCAGAGCAGAGCACTTGCACCTACAACTGCAGAAATGTAAGGCACCACAAAGTGCTCCAGAGATGGCAACAGGAGAATTTTGCTTCAGATAACACTTTCATTTGTTCTTTTTCTGCCGAATCTCTCAGTTTATCTCTGATCTGAAATCCACTCCTCAAGTTGTAGGTGGCTGCTACCAGATGAGCCAATACAAGTTTGAGCTGGTGACAGCATCAGGGGTTTTTAAACTCACCAAGGATTGTCCAAGTCTCAGGTTGCTGAATTTCTTCAGAGTCTGGAGGAGTTTTCCAAAACGCAGCTCCCTCTTGGTGTAAACATTCTTTGGCAGCATCAGAAAGGCTTTCCAAGGGGAAGTCAGACAGACTAGAGCTCCTGTCTCTTTGAAGCCCTGCCAAGCACGTCTGAAATTACAAACTTAACAGACCAGTGTGGTCCTGCTGTTGATGAGAGCTTAAAAGGAATCTGAAGTACAATGACACTGATCTCCTGCTTAATTGCTGCACAAACCAGATAATTGGATAGAGAGGACTGAAAGGAAAGCTGAGGATCTGCACAATGGAGAGGTGGGTGGAAATCAGCCACACTGAAGTAATGCCTTTGCAGTGATTCCTGGGAAGTAGCTGAAGATGATCCAGAGATTTAATTGTGTCTTGGAAAATCTTCTGGCTACAAACGAGAAGCGGTGATGGAAACGTGACTACTGAAGCAAAGAACAAGGATGCTTGATATTGAAATTCAAACAGCATTCTTCACAGCCCAAACCTAGAGAATCAGAGACAGCTTTTGCAACCAAAACAATCCTAAGATCATCCAGTCCAAGCATCAACCCAATACCACCAGGACCAATAAACCATGTCCCACAGTGCCATGGCCACATGCTTTATAAACACCTCCAGGGATGGGGACTCCACCACCTCCCTGGGCAGCCTGTTCCAATCCCTCACCATTCTTGCAGCAAAGGCATTTTTCCTCATCTCCAACCTAAACCTCCCCAGACACAATTTCAGGCCATTCCCTTTCATCCTGTCACTTGTTACTACGGAGAGGAGCCCAACCCCACCTAGCTACAGCCTCCCTGCAGGGAGCTGCAGACAGCAATGAGCTCTGCCCTGAGCCTCCTCTGCTGCAGGCTGCACACCCCCAGCTCCCTCAGCCTCTCCTCACAGGGCTGTGCTCCAGACCCCTCCCCAGCCTTGCTGCCCTTCTCCAAACACCTTCCAGCAGCTCAACATCTCTCTGCAACGGAGGAGCCCAGAACTGGACACAGCACTCAAGGTGTGGCCTGAGCAGTGCTGAGCACAGGGGCAGAAGAACCTCCCTTGCCCTGCTGCCCACTCTGCTCCTGAGTCAGGCCAGGATGCCATTGGCTCTGCTGCCCACCTGGGCACACTGATGCCTCATCTTCAGCTACTGTCCATCAGCACACCCAGCTCCCTTTCTGCCTGGCTGCTCTCAGACACTCTGTTCTTGTTGCTCTTTTCTGGACATGCTCCAGTATCTCAGTGTCCTTCTTGGACTGAAAGGCTCACAACTGAACTCAGCACTCAAGGTGTGGCCTACAGGAGTATGTGTCATGATTTATTTCAGGGCATAATATGGGCCCTAGTAAGCAAGCACAACTCAGTGGAAAAATCTGGCAAAATCAAGTACCTCACAGGCCTCGAGGTCTGAATGAATCACTTCTGTCCTTCAGCCCACAGCCTTGTGCTTCTTTTTTCCAAGCTAGTTTCACTTCAGGAACTGACTTTACAGTTTCTTATCATCCCATGAGGACCTAAGAATGTTAACAGCCATTTGGAGAGTTAAAAAAGACCTTTTTTCCCCCCCCTTTTTTTTCAGCACTGCTACTGCAGTTCTTACTCTGCAGCAAAGCACTTCAGGGATGCACCACCTGAGTATTTCAGTTTTAGATTAAAGGCCTCCTTCCCTGCTTTGAGCTTTCCAGGCTTCAGGGCTTGCCAGCACCAGCCTTAACCACAGTTTTAAGCAAAGGCAAAAAAACCCAGACCTTGGTTCCCAAGTATCCTACCTGCACTCTGGAAGAAGCTTACAACTGATACAACACAGCAGGGAGCAGTAAGAATAAAAGTGTTGCTGAGTGTGTGTGTAACTTTGGTGGCTTCTTGTTTTGGAGAGGTATCTAGGCTCAAAATGAGAAGGCAGCTGCATGGCTGCCTGCCAGGAGGAAGTTCACAGCAAAGCTGTTTGCACAGCAGCAGCCTATTTTTAGCACAGTTAAGGAGGGTGTCTTTTCCTCCTCCTGCCCCAAGCCTCTGTAACGCCCTCCTCTGGCAGGCAGGAGCTTTGCACATTTGGCCTTCCAGTACCTGATGGGGGACACAGGAGATCTGGGAAAGGACTGTTCATAAGGTCTTGAGGGGCAAGGGCTCTGAGCTGGAAGAGGGGAGATTGAGACTGGAGATCAGGAAGAATTCTTTGCAGTGAGGGTGCTGAGACCCTGGCACAGGCTGCCCAAGGAGGTTGTGGATGCCCCTCTCCCTGGAAGTGTTGAAGGCCAGCAAGCTGGGCTAGTAGGATGTGTCCCTGGGGTTTTGAACCAGATGATCTTTAAGGTCTTCCCACCCAAAACACTCTATGATTCTACTATGGATGGGGGTGTGGTGTTTGGCCAGCAGTGTGCACTAGGGTGCTGTATGTGTGCTGAGCAACCTGCACATCCATCCAGGGAACAAAAAGCAGGGTACCACCCAGTCCTGCTTGCTGTCTACTCAGCTGGAATGTTGTTTCAGGCAAAGCAAAGCAGAGAACTCAGTTGAAACAAAGAGGAGATTTCTGGCAACAATTCAGATAAAAGCTAAAGATGCCTGCCACAGTAACTGGGTAAGAGAACAGTCACTCCAAACCCTGCATCATCATCCCAGCACGCAATGAGATGCATCAAGGAGCTAATCATCGAATCACAGAAGCAACCAGGTTGGAAGAGACCTCCAAGATCATCCAGTCCAACCTAGCACCCTCTGCAGAAATCAGCCTCTCTGCTAGTTTGAGGCTAATTGGAATATTTTAGTGAGAAAAATTAGATTCTAGGCTGTGAAAAGGAAACAATGGGAATGTCTGCTGCACTCATAGCCTGCAGTAGCAGTGCTGAAAAAAAAAAAGAAGGGGAAAAGAAAAGGTCTTTTTAAACTCTCCAAATGGCTGCTAACATCCTTAGGTCCTCATGGGATGATAAGAAATTGTAAAGTCAGTTTCTGAAGTGAAACTAGCTTGGAAAAGAGAGGCACAAGGCTGTGGGCTGAAGGACAGAAGTGATTCATTCAGACAGAGAGATGTTGAGGTACTGGAAGGTGTTGAGAGAAGAGCAGCAAGGCTGGGGAGGGGCCTGGAGCAGAGCCCTGTGAGGAGAGGCTGAGGGAGCTGGGGGTGTGCAGCCTGCAGCAGAGGAGGCTCAGGGCAGAGCTCATTGCTGTCTGCAGCCACCTGAAGGGAGGCTGTAGTCAGGTGGGGGTGATCTCTTCTCCCAGACAAGCAGCACCAGAACAAGGGGACACAGCCTCAAGTTGTGCCAGGGGAGGTCTAGGCTGGATGCTAGGAGGAAGTTGTTGGTAGAGAGAGTGATTGGCATTGGAATGGGCTGCCCAGGGAGGTGGTGGAGTGGCTGTGGCTGGAGGTGTTGAAGCCAAGCCTGGCTGGGGCACTTAGTGCCATGGTCTGGTTGGTTGGGCAGGGCTGGGTGCTAGGTTGGGCTGGCTGAGCTTGGAGGTCTCTCCCAATCTTGTTGATTCTATGATTCTATGAACTTCTGGTGCTCCTTACCATATAATCAGCACAAGGAATTGAACTGTTAATGAAGACACCAAACAACATCACATCAGAGCAGAGCTGTGGAGAATCACTCAATACAGGCTTGTCATCTGACTGAAAATGATTAGCAATAATTGCTCTGAGTAGGGGGTTCCTAACAGGATTTTGTATCTTCCCTTTAAACTGGTGTCACACCACATGCTCCTACTTCCTTATGGCAAGTCATTAAGAGACACTTAAGCTGTGCCTGCTGTTTCTCCTCTGCTCAAGAAGCTTCTTACATTGGTGTAGAAGAAGAAACATTTTAGTCTGACAGTTTGATCTTTTTCTTAGATGCTTTTAGTTTCCCTTTTCCATTAATTTCCCAGTTTAAACTATTAATCTCAAGTTATGAACAGATGGGTGGAAGCAGAGAGACAAGCTGAGCCTTCAGCATTTCAGCACCCCCCTTTGCCTCTGATCACTGAGTCACAGAATCCTAGAATGGTTTGGGTTGGAAGGGACCTCCAGAAGTCATCCAGTTCAACCTCCTTGCAGTCAGCAGGGACATAATCCACTAGATCTGGCTGCTCAGAGCCTTATTGAGCCTCATCTACCTCCCTGCACAACCTGCTCCTTCTTCTAGCCCCCTCCAAGTACTGGAAGCCTGCTCTAAGGCCTCCCTGGAGCCTTCTCTTCTCCAGACTGAACAAGCCCAGCTCCTTCAACCTGTCCTTGTAGCAGAAGTGCTCCAGCCCTCGGATGATTTTTCTAGCCCTTCTCTCGACCCACTCCATCAGGTCCATGTCCTTCCTGTGTTGAGGCTTCCAGGGCTGGACACAGCACTGCAGGTAAAGTCTCACCAGAGCAAAGTGGCAGAATCCCCTCCCTCCATCTGCTGGCCACACTTCTTTTGATGCAGCCCAAGATGCCATTGCAAGTGCCCACTGCTGGCTCATGCCCAGCTTCTCATTCACCATCACCCCCAAGTCTTCTTCTACAGAGCTGAAGCTAATGCCTGAAACAAATTCACCATAGGGGCTACCCGATCTAGGCAGGAGGACAACTACAGCTGCTGTGCTTGTGCTGCAATCTCTTACATATTGAAGATTAAGCAGAGCTCATCTAAGGGAGGACATGAGAGCCCTTGAGTCCATTAGGACTCTGCTCTTATATCACACAACATGAGAACAATGAAAACCTTTCGCTTCTGTGTCTCTGGGCCCTTCCCCAATTGTTCCAAGATTTCAGTGACCAGCTCTCCCAGTGCAGTCACATCCACCAAACAGGGAAGCCTCCTTCAACAACATCCTGCTCTTCCTCCAAAGACCCCAGCTGACTGAATTAAACCACACAAACCCAGGCAGAAAATAAACATGCATCCAGTAACTGTTTCCAGGGCACCAAAAGCTATGTCGTGAAGCAACTCCCAACATCAACTTTGATAATAGAAGGCTTAAATTAACCTCTTCAGGAAACCTTTGCAAAGACAGATGTGGAATCACAGCATCAATCATTCCACCTTATTGACAAGACCTGATCATTTGGAAGCTCTCCTTTGAAGCTGATGCATGATAAGTTGGTTTTTTTCCTTCCTGCCACTAAAGTCTCCGCTAAGATTTTTCTCAGGTCATAGTAAGTATCTACTGTGCTCATTAAATCAACTCCTTATTTAAGGTCATGACAGAAAAGTAGTTGTTTTTAGCAAACAAAACCTTCATTGATAGGCAAATAGCTCCCTGCCTCCTATGGAGTTTTCCCATCACCTTTCTGGATTCTTTGTGAAGACTGAAAAAAAGATTTGAACCAATCCAGCATTTTCCAAGTGATCTTTTCTTTTGTTTATCTCTTAGTCTACATTTACACAGTTCTAAAGTGCATCCTGGATGCAGCTGCTCTTCTGCAGTAACTAGTGTAACTAGTTCTAGTGTAACTAGATTACACTCTGCATCCTTTCTGCACCTCATGTCTAAAATCATCTCATGGCACGCTAAGTCTAAATCCACCTCGCGGCACTCTAAGTCTAATTCAACTCATGGCACCTTAAGCCTAATTCAACTCATGGCATCTGAAGTCCAACTCATGGCACCCTAAGTCTAATTCAACTCATGGCACCTTAAGCCTAATTCAAGTCATGGCACCTTAAGCCTAATTCATGGCATCTTAAGTCCAACTCATGGCACCCTAAGTCTAATTCAACTCATGGCATCTAAAGTCTAACTCATGGCATTTTAAGTCTAAAGTCAACTCATGGCATCTTAAATCTATTCAACTCACAGCATCTTAAGTCTAACTCACTGCATCTTAAGTCTAATTCAACTCATGGCATCTTAAGTCCAACTCACAGCAACCTAAGTCTAATTCAACTCACGGCACATTAAGCCTAATTCAACTCACGGCACATTAAGCCTAACTCACAGCATCTTAAGTCTAACTCACAGCATCTTAAGTCTAACTCACAGCATCTTCAGTCTAATTCAACTCATGGCATCTTAAATCTAATTCAAATCACAGCATCTTAAGTCTAACTCATGGCATCTTAAGTCTAAGGTCAACTCATGGCATCTTATATCTAAGTCAACTCATGGGCCTAGGTTCTAATTTAAATTTCCCAGAGACTCAAACACAGTTGATAGAACCAGTAACAATTTATAGGATGCCCTCTCCTCTTCTCCCTTCTTTCCCAAAACAAAAGGAATTAGATGGAGAGAGAGGAAAGGTAAAGCAGACCCAAATAAATAATCTCACTGCAAATTGGAAGTTAAAATAAGGAAAAAGTTTAACAATAAATAAAAGTTATATGAGGTAGAGAAGTTACAAAGATATAGGGAGAGGAAACATGATACAAAACATGGAAATATACAACCAGATTTGATGGCACTGGGTTTTGTACACCTCGTGGGGTGATGGCCATGTGGTGTAACAAAAAGCAGCAGGAAAACAGGAACAGTGATGCAGAGAGAGAGAGGAAGGAACAGGAAGTCCCCCTGCTTTTATGTATCTTAGCCAGGAAAGGGGAATGAGCTAACCACCATCACCTGGTAGTGTTCAAACCCACCCCTGCAGAGGGGTCAAGACCACCTGGGGTCAGATTCAAGATCACTCCTCCAGGAAGGTTAATCCTGTACATTATGGCATCTTATATCTATGTCAACTCCTGGCATCTTAAATCTAACTCACGGCATCTTAAGTCTAATTCAACTCATGGCATCTTAAGTCTAAATTAATTCACTGTTGAAAAAGTGGGGGGGGGGGGGGAAACAAAAGGGAAAAGCCCTTGAAAGATGACCACGAGAACCTTCAGTGAGCCCAGGTCTTCACATTATTAACTAGTGATAAACACAAAGCAACTTACCCACTGCAGCAAGTTAAGCAGAACACACAAGCATGCAGAGCTGGCACTAAGTGGCATGCTGTCAGCAGGCATTCTCTCCTCTCTCCTAGTAGAACATTCATGGGCCTGTAAGCTCAAAAGGAAATCCTGCATTTCTGAATTAAAAGGAGTTCTGCTAAGTTACACTTTACAGGAAGAAGGACAGATATGCAAATATGAAATTCATAACTCATTTATTGAATATATATATATGCAAGGATACCAATAAAAAGAAACTAATACTGCAAACTACAACTTTGGAAGTAAAGCCAATATAACAGGAACAAAATATACAGAACATTGTAGATAGGAATGCATTTACCCTCTTTCATACATTCCCTGTCTTTACACACCTAATGTAAATGTTAAGCTAGAGCAAAAGCTGCACATGTTAGCCTAACCTGAGTGCTTTTTTGACAAGCAATGGTTCTCCAGGATCCTTGAAGGGTTGAGATGTCACTGCTGACTAATGAATGTGCATACAGATGCATATATAGAAACTGCTTCAACGAGTCTAGAAATCCAGAGCTGTGTTCTGGTTTGTAACCTCCAGCACTAATAGAGTGGAATCTGTTTCTGGTGACATGGGAGAAGAGTTATTATTTGCTAGAAAGTACTTTCAGTTCTCTTCAGATTAATTTCACCTAATGAGGATTAATTTTCTTGTCAATCTGGTTCAGCATATTAATATTTTTGGAATGCACTGATTATCACCTGCCAGATAAGTCTGATATTTCAGAGAGATGATCACCCCTTCATCTTTCACTCTGGTTTAGCATGTGGGCAGCAGTAAGAAACAAGAGCTCTTCCTTTCTCTCACGTGTGAGTGCCAGGCTCAGCACAGCCACCTCACTCTAGATCAGCACTGCTCTTTCTACCTAACAACCTGACTTTGCAGAGTGCAGGAGTTAACTCCTCCTAGAGCCTTAGCACAGAACCTCCTGTGGATCGAGACTTGCTGAATGAGTAGACCTAATCCTAACTGCCCTAGCTAAGATTATCACCCTAACTACCTGTGCTGACACCAGTATTGAACCAGCCTTTCACTCTGTCTTGGAGTGAGAGCACAGCTCCCTGCTAAAAGTGTTTGACCACGCCTTGAGACTCTGGCATTCCACCAGCTGTATCTTCAGGTTATGTGAACAATATCCTTCTGATCCTTGTCCTATCCTTGCTACAGTCCTTCATTGGTATAGCACAATGGCAGATCTGTTAATATAGAGACACAGTGAGATGGGGAGATCTGTTCATCCAGAGATACAGCCAGCTGGGGAGAAACCTCCCTTCTTGGAGGGTTCCAGGAGTCTCAAACAACACAGACTACCCTTGTGAGCAAAACAAGTGCCCAAAGGCCTAAAGAAACCTCCAAAATTTAAAGTAAAACCAGTTTCATAAGCTAAGTTTTGTTCAATTCATGACTTCTCTGATTGTGAGATGAAAGCAGAAGGTGCCTATTAAAACCAAAACGTCCCTGTAACAAACAGGCTGCATTAATTTAACTAGCTAATTGAAACATACCTATTTCACCTAGAGAGCACTTTCATTACTTCTAACATTTCTGGGAAGGCAGTAGATTGCTCCAGAATAATCTTCAAGAGATGCTTGCAAAGATTACATTGCTTTACCCAATTAAAAAAACAAAAAAAAAGGAGAAAAAATAATTAGAAATCAAATAATAATAATAATAATAAAAAAATCAATTCAGACTGTCTGAAATTCCAAGCTAAAATATACCTTAAAAAAAGACAGTTAATGGCAGTATTTTGTCTTTAAAAAAAGGATGTAAATGTTGTATACTATCATACATTGTCATGCTTCTTTTTAAAACTACAGTTAAGGATGTCAGAGAGATGTACAGTAAATACACTGCTGAGGTACATTGCTTCTAAATATTAACACCACGACAGAATGAACTCCCCAGCAGGTGATGCTACTTGGGAACATATAAATACATAGGGTTTTTTTTACATTGTAAGGCACTTTTACCCAGCATACAGGAGTTGAAGTCAGTTCTGACAAATTTGAGGCTCAAGAAAAGATTTCTTCTGCTATTTTTTTTTTTGTTTGACTTTGTTTCCATCAATGAATGAGAGTTTAGTCAGCCCAGCTCAGCACAAAGAGGTAACAGGTAAACCAGCCACTTCACTTCTCTGCTACCTGAAGGTAAAGGGCTGTTCTGGTGGTTCTTTGAGGCATGGAAATGGGGGAATTGGTTTCTTAACAGATGAATTATTGGTAAGCAACTGACACACTATGAATTAAGAGCTCAGGCTCAAAACACAATCAGTATGCTGGCAGGTCTACCCCATGCAACCTTAGTTTAAACACAGTAGCCGCAAACAAAGTGCCTTTTTTTGTTCGTCTATTTCCAAGGGAGGGCCACTTCTGAGGCACCAACCTAGAAGTGATTTCAACATCAGAGGATGTTATTTTTTTTTTTTTGCATTGAGTGCAGCTGAAAGAAAAAGTTCACCTTCTAGGAGAAAACAAAACACCTTGATAGACAATTTCAACACCCGACCTGCGATTCAAGTCACGCTTTTAATTCTCCAAGTTACAAACACCAAAAAGAAAAACCCATCCATGGCATCATGTTTAGAGCAGGGACTGAATCGTTTTCTGTACACAGCAAAGGTTTCTTTTCAAAACAGCATCGTTCTCCAGGGAAGCCAAAAAAAAACCCCAACCCCAAACCAAACAAACAACCAAAACCAAAACCCCAGAAGTGATTGAATTCTAACAGGTAAAACGTTAGAAGCTCCGAGATACAGTAACTGAGTCCCTCGAGACATTAAGGGAATGCATAAGAAGACAAATTGACACACAGTAAGTATTTTCTTTGTTGTTTTTTTTTTCTTTAAATACAAGTTTTAAAAAAAAACAAACAAAATAAAGCTACAGAAACTCAGGTTACAAAATAGGATTTTTTTGCAATACCAATCACAGAAGAACTGTAGCAGTTTCTAGTCAAATCAGTGTAATTCGCTTGTTTCCTTCCTTCAAATCCAGGAGGTTTTGTTGGGAGTTCAGAGTGAAACAAGTCAAAACCCTAAACAAACAATAAGGTGATGATGCGGTAGCAACAGACAAAAACATGTGGAGTAGATTCAGCTGCTTTTTTTTTGCCTTTGTTTTTGGTTTTATTTAAATCTGAGAACGTGCTTTTAACAGATCAGTTTAAGAAGCTAGCAGGAAGCCGTTAGAACTGACGGAGGTGTTTTGAAAGCAGGCAGAGGCCTGATCTGTTAGGTTTAGTATAGCTTAGATCTGATTATTCCCTAAAGGAGCATCAAAGTCTAGCAAGTAGAATTCCATGACTGTTGAGTTGACAGAAAGAATAAAAAACAAAGTAAAGAATGACTAAACCAACAAGGATGATAAGCAAAGTTTCTCATATAGTGGTCATAAGATTAAAAAAATAAATACCAATCTAGCAAAAAAAAAAACCAAACCCACTCAACCCTCCCCCCACCCCCCAAAAAAAAAGGCTGTTTCCTCATTCTTCTTACAGAATATGGGACCTTTATGCACGTTCTGGACAAAACACCCAACAGAGAACACTTGAGGTATGGAAGTCAGATCTGGTGGCTAAATTCCATAGCAAGTTAAGAGATGTAACTCTCTGAAGTAAAAGAGGTTGAGGCTGCAGAGTCCGAATGTTTTTAAATCACACTTGGTGAAGGGTTCCTTTGCAAATCAGAGACACTGAAAGAGGTGGGTGGGGAAAGAAAGAACAAACTACAGCCCTTTGGCATGAGTTCTAAAGCTCACAGCTTAGAACCAACAGCTGCTGGAGTAAATCTGCCACCAACACCGCTGGGCGGAAGGAGCAATCCCAACAGGAACAACCTCGCTGCACGCCCAGGTCTTGGCTACTGTGTTGCTCTGCAAGCAAAACCAGAGAGCAGCTTCCCCCTGGCCATGTACAGCCTCCAAAAAACCCAAAAGTTTGGGTACGAAGAAAATGTTAAAAAGTCACAAAGTACCAGCTGGGTGCCACCACAAACTTATCCATGTTGGTAATTCAACTAGCTTAAGACCTTCCCTCGTTGCATGAATCCACTAAACAACTTAACACATTCCAAATCTGAAGGGTTGTTGTTTATTTTTCAGTCCAGAAATATAGATCTTACTTCATTTCAATGTCTGCCTTAACTTTTGACACTGTACATATTACATATCATTTATATAAGTGTTTCTTTTTTTTTATCTTTTTGGTGTGTGGATTTTTTTTCCTCTTTTTTTTTTCTTTTTTTTTTTTGTTTTGTTTTGTTTCCAGACACTGCAGACTACAAACTACATAATATTGACATGTAAAAACTCTGCCACTTACTGAAGGCTCACACACATGAACATTTCAGGCAGTTCAATGAAATTTCTAACAGAGCTGGGTAGTAAAAAGGTTACTAACCCTTTTCTGATTTGTTTTGTTTTGTTTTTTGTTTTAGAAAACAGTTTAAAAGAATTAGTAGTTATGATGTCTTAGCCATTCCCAGTTCTATAACTCTGTCCCTTGAACCTGTTTAAAAAATGATGAAAACAATAGTAAATGTAAAATCATAGAGAAAAGCATTTAGCAGCTCTGACATTACATCGACATTTAGCCATAGAAATGAGGGCCTCCCTTTTTAGACTGTTACAAAAACCAGCTGGGTTTTAAACAACTAAAGACCATCAAACCAAAACCAAACCACCAAAACCCAACACATCCTCCCCATTTTTCTACAGTATGCCAATTAAAAAAAAAGTATTTATCTGCAGACACTAAAATACTTCACTGCAATTAGCTACATGAAATGTATATTGCCTTTTGGGCTGGGTAACAGATCTGTCAGGAGGAACTTCCATACCTAGTTTCCATTGAGCTGCTGCTGAGGAATGTCATTATGGTCAGTGCCTGATTTGCCACGGCTTTTACTCTCTCTTTCTTCATCCTCTTCATCTCTTTCATCATTCCCACTATGGTTTTTACAATAGAGTCTAGCACAATAAGAGAAACAGTGAGGAATTTTACTGACAGTCTCTATCAAAACAAGACTTCCCTCTCAATTAGTCTGGAGATGTGCTACAGATCAATTGTTAACTCTCAGCTTATTCTCGGTTTTCAGGCAAGCATTAGTCACGCTGAGAAAGAAAACAAGGTTGAAGGCTAGGCAACAAAACACATCAGCTCTGGGTTTCATCAGCCGCTACTCCGCTGCTCAGAGAACGCCCTCTTGTGGGCACAACCATGCTGGCAACTCAACTGCAGCTCAGTCCTTAACATCAGCATTTCAGCCAGTACCCAAAAGTTCTGGGCTCCAAAAAAAGTCCCATATAAGCTACAAAACATATGAATGTGAAGGGATCATGACATAGATAGGCCAGGCTTTCCTCAAGATAAATTAATCGAGGAGGAAAAATTTAAGTCAATGAATGTTCTCCTTTCTTGTACTACAATGCTACTAAAGGCATCTTAAGTTCACAGGACCACAGGATGCTAGGGGTTGGAAGGGACCTTTATGGATCAAGTCC
Organism: Pogoniulus pusillus; assembly: GCF_015220805.1. Lineage (NCBI taxonomy): Eukaryota > Metazoa > Chordata > Aves > Piciformes > Lybiidae > Pogoniulus > Pogoniulus pusillus. Next base: position 7,602,069 of record NC_087282.1, on the reverse strand, counting down.
AACCCCCTTGTCACAGCAGGGCCATCGAATCTAGCTCAGGTCGCACAGGAACACATCCAGGCAAGGCTCCACAACCTCACTGGGGGAGCCTGTTCCAGTGCTCTGTGGCCCTTGTTAGCAGAGTAACTGAAACATTTTGCAAACCCAACAATTACTTAACCTCCCCACCATTTAAAAAGAAATAACATCCTCCTTTTTGCTAAGATACTTGACTGGCCAAGTGCCATGAAACATCTTCACTTTACCATTAAAGGTTCAAGGTCCATTAAAGGTATAAGGTCCTTACTTATAAATTCCTCGTGACATATTCTCAATGTATTTAGCTTTGTCTTCTACTCCACAGTGGTAATGGTATGTTTTTATGCAGGCTTTAATTTCACACCCAATAGTAGCACCAGGTTGGCTGCAAAGTGTGCATTTCTGTGCAGGAGAAAGAAGAGAATGGCACTGCTCAGCTTTTCAGGCTCTTAGTACTCAGTGGAATGTTCATCATGCTTACAGCTATCATTTTCAGATCGTCCTTCCAGTGAAAAGTTCATCAAAGGGAACTGTAAAGCAGGATTCATACCATCCTAACCTCTTAAAAGGTGAGCCCTGGGATCTACCTGGCCATTGCATTGAAAATGGCTACATCATTGCACCTACCACTGCACTTCCAAAATCATTTTATTGCCACTGTAGTATGTTAACATACAAAGAATCTTCAATCACGCAATCACAGAACGGTAGGGATTGGAAGGGACTCCCCCCAAGATCATTGGGTCCAACCCTCCTGCCAAAGCAGGATGACCTAGAAGAGGTCACACAGGAACACATTCAGGTTGGCTTTGAAAGTCTCCAGAGAAGGCAACTCCACAACTTCTCTGGGCAGCCTGCTGCAGGGCTCTGTCACCCTCACGGCAAAGAAGTTCTCCTCATCTTGAGGTGGAACTTTCTGTGTTATAGCTTATATCTGTTATTCCTTGTTCTGTTACCAAGTGCCACTGAAAAAAGCTGGCACCTTCCTCTTGACACCCACCCCTCAGATATTTATAGATATTACAGAGAACCCCTCTCAGCCTTCTCTCCAGATTAAACAGTCCCAGGTCTCTCAGTCTTCTTTTTTTTTTCCAATGAACTATAGAGTTAGGAGTTGTTTGCTCTCTTCCTGCCCTCTCCTCTAAATATCTTACTGCTTTGAAATCATCCTGAATTGTAATAAAATACAATGTGACATTTTACCAACAGCTCAGCTATGAGAACCCTCAACAAGAGAAACACAGACCTGCTAAAGCAGGATGATCAGAGAACTGGAGCACTTCTCCTACAGGGAGAGGCTGAGAGAGTTTGGGTTGTTCAGCCCGGAAAAGAAAAAGCTCCAGGGAGAACTGAGAGCTACATTTCAATGTTTGAAGGGCACCTACAGGAAGTCCCTGAGGAGAGACTGTTTAGAAAGGCTTGTAGTGACAGGACAAGGGGTAGTAGTCTGAAACTGGAGCAGGGTAGACTTAGGTTGGACACTAGGAAGAAGTTCTTCACAGTGAGAGTGGTGAAATACTGGAACGGGTTTCCCAGGGAGGTGTTTGAGGCCCTGTCCCTGGAATCATTCAAGGTCAGACTTGATGTGGTACTCTGCAGCCTGATCTAGTTGAAAGTGACTCTGCTGCCTGCAGGGTGGTTGGACAAGAAGACCTCTGATGGTCCCTTTCAACCCAATGCAGTTTGTGAATCTCCATCTCTGAAGCCTTAAAACATTTTCACACTAAAGCATCAAACCAGTCTGAAACACTTCACTGCAGGAACACATTCTCAAGGGGTTTTGTAGTTTCACTCAAGTGTGCTTTTAGCAACACAGGATCCAAAGCTGCTACTCTCTCCTAGCTAGAGAAAGGCCAATAACAATTTACTATGTACATTGCCATATTATGTACACAATCACTTACCATGTACCCCAAATATGCCCAAACATGACTCATTTTTTAAGGTGACTGCTATATGGCTACCTGTTCCCAAGAGCACCAATACAGAATCATAGAGATGTCAGGGTTGGAAGGGATCCCAAGGACCATCTAGTTCCAAGCCCCCTGCCATGGGCAGGGAGACCTCATACTAGATGAGTTTGCCCAGATCTAGCCTGGCTTTAAAAACATCCAGGGATGAGACTTCTACCACCTTCCTGGGCAACCTGTTCCAGTGTCTCACCACTCTCATGCTGAAGAACTTCTTCCTAACGCCTAATCTAATTTTCCCTTCCTCTAGCTTGGATCCATTCCCCATAGCTCTATCACTACCTGACACCCTGTAAAGTCCTTCCCCAGCTTTCTTGTAGCCCACTTCAGATACTGGAAGACCACAATAAAGTCTCCTCAAACTCTTCTCTTCTCCAGACTGAATAGCCCAAACTTTCTCAGCCTGTCTCACAAGAGAGATGCTCCAGCTCTCTGATCATCCTGGTGGCCCTTCTCTGGACACATTCCAGCAGGTCCAAATTCTTCTGAAATAGGGGTTCCAGAATTTGCCACAGCACTTTTTGTTTAGAAACAGATGGGAAAGACAGTTCCACAAAAGGAAGGAGCTAGAGCTATATATACACCTCAGCAGAAGCAGATACATACCATTCTTTTCCCTCTCTTGATTTCCTGAAGTACAGTTTTAATATCAAAATCACCAAACTCTGCCCTTGAAGTTGTTGTTAACTGGACAGTGCCAGAAGAGAACAACTGTAAAACAAGCAAGGCAAAAGAATTTCAGGTCACCAATATGATTAGACATTTGTTTTACGTGCAGGAGTAACTTGAGTATTGAACATTCCCTTCTGTCATCTCAGGCAGCAGGCACTTGACCAACAAAGTAGATAAAAAAGCTCTGCTTGCCGAGCAATTAGCCTGAGTATTCCTCCAGCTGACTGCTTTAATGATGTTTGTTGCCTTGGAGAAACTATATTTAAAAAGATAAAGGAGCAGACAAGAAATAATGACGTGATGAAAACACCAAATAATTATCCTTCCCTGTCACATATATATAGAATTCAGCTGCATGGCACAGCTGATGTCACCATACCTGAAAAGCCCAGAAGGATGACCACAGAGCACATAATTACCAACCCTACTGTCATCATCCTGCTATATACAGTTTAAACCATCTGAAAACTGAAGCTCAGATACACCAAACAGTGAAGAACCCTCTGTGACTCAAGGCAGCTGGCACACACCTGCTCTCTGTTCAGTGAGGATAAACAGAGGAAGACAACTCACACTCCACAGACTACCCTGGGCTCCTGATTCATTCTGAGGTACAACAGGAACCACTGATGTTTGTGATTCTAAGCCCTGCCTCGTTCACAGGAGGAGTTACGTGAAAGCAGCACTGTCTGCTCCTGTCCATTGGTATGAGCAGATACTTTTCAGGCTGGCAGTTCTATAAATGTGATCATCTAAAGGCAAGGGTTTTCTAGAACTGCCATGTCCCATTCTGCTTGAGTCACACAGCCTGAATCCACTGGTCAGAAAATCACTCAGGTTCACGGATTCTCCCCAGATTTTTATCCGGATGCCTGTGGAGTAAATGTATTTTCATTTTGGAATGGATTGCTGTAGCTAAAACTGTTTTCTGGTTTTTTTTTTTCTTTTTCAATATTGTCTGTGCATTTAGACACTAGGAAGCATTTTTAACAAGCTAAAGAGTCTCCCTGAGCTAATCCCATCTCTTACCACGTAGCCAACTTTTATCCATATTGCCTGCAGCGAAAATAAATGAATTGCTCACTTTGCAACACTTCAGTGCTTCAAGAGAGCATAAGCACACAGACAATATTCCTGCATAATTACATGTGAGGGCACTGGATTAAAAGCCTTAAATAGCAATTCAGACAAAACTCACACAATTAGGCTGGTTAACAACAATGCTGTTACTCACCATGCACTTATAGTGCGCTGCAGCCTTTTTGGCATTAAATATATGAAGCTTTCCTCTAGCTTCATTTTCTTCTTCACCTGCATGACAGAATCCACATTTAGGTTTTGTATCACTGGGGCTGCTTCTGTGGGGAGACCTGTCTCTCTGAAAGAAAAACATTTCACTAAAATATCCTGCTGGGTTACAAATCAGGTTGTCATTTCAAAAGCCTGTGGCCACCAGCTGGAGGCTCAGACAAATGCAAGTTATTCAGCAACATTATATTTGCAGAGAAGAAATAAGCAATTCTGGCTTCTAAGAAGTTTAGCATATTTACTGCTTACATAGGAACTGCTTTCTATTTCATCTGTGCCATGTGAGGACGTAGATCTAGTGTCTTCTGATTGCCCTTTTAAATTTGTTTTTCTTGGCTTTCCCTTACGACCCCTCCTTTTTCCTTTGGGAGGTGAAGGCTCCAACTCATGTTCATTGATACTTTCTTCTAAATCTGCTTTAGAAGTTAGAAAACAGCATCAAATAACATTCACCAAAACTTCCATGCAAAATGAAGCAAAACAGACAAAACAAAAGCCTCAAAACAAAAAAACCCCAACAGACACCCCACCAAAAACAAGACAAGGGAAAAACATAACCTGGATTTGCTGGCTTTTGGTCAGAAGCAAAAACATTTTCTCCCCATCTCTTACAAACATGCAACTGGAGGCTCTGAAAACATTATTTACTACTTTGTCTCATACAGCTTTACATCTTTATAACAGAACATATGAAGAAGGTTTAAGCATTTCTTTACAGCTTTCAGATGTTGTCCCCGGATATATTCACCTCTGGTCAAAAGAACCCATTGAAACTACACTGAAAGCAGAAAAATATGATCAAGCATGAAAAAACAGCTTTTAATTGAAGAAGCATAACTCAACTGCCAGTGTCAATTACCAGTGTCAATTGTCCTTGGTATTATGCCAGTGTTCCTAAATAACATTTCTCTCCTTGTTTTATTAGAATCATGGAATCAGTCAGGGTTGAAAGGGACCACAAGGATCACCTAGTTCCAACCCCCTTGACACAGGCAGGGACACCCTACCCTAGATCAGGTTATTAATTGATGCTTTATGAATGGACTCAAAAGACTTCAAAAAAATCATCTATTTTGGCTAAAATAATTAGGTTTCAAAGCAGAAATGGAACTTGCCTCCATGAAACAAATCTGGGATTGCATTGTAGTTACAGTATGTTCTTACATCTACAGCTAAAAAGCAGTCACCAGCTGACAGAACATCATCCACACTGACAATGTCCCAAAGAAAGTATTTACAGACCATTAAAAACATGAAAATGTACATTTTTAATACACAGGTTCACAGATTGCACTGGGTTGGAAGGGACCCTTAAAGGGCAGTCAGCAGGGACATCAATCAGACCAGGCTGCCCAGGGCCACACGAAGTCTGAACTTGAATGTTTCCAGGAGTGGGGCCCCAACCACCTCCCTGGACAACCTGTTTCAGTATTTCACCACCCTCATTGTGCAGAACTTCCTCCTCATGTCTAACCTGCTCCAGTTTCAAATCTTTGTTCTTTGTCCTTTGTCCTGCTGCCACAGGCCCTTTTAAACAGGTCTTTCCCAGCCCTCTTGTAGGTCCCCTTCAGATACTGAAATGCAGCTACAAGGTCCCCCTGGAGCTTTTTCTTACTCAGGCTGAGCAGTCCCAATTCTTGTTGCCTGTCCCCAAATAAGAGGTTCTCTAATCATGCCACTGTAGCAGCTCTGTCTCCCCTGTGCTGGGGACCTCAGAGCTGGACACAGTACTGCAGGTGAGGTCTCACCAGACATGCCAAGAGTTTTTTAACAAGTTCCTTTGAATATAGAATCATAGAATCAAGCAGGTTGGAAGAGAGCTCCAAGCTCATCCAGTCCAACCTAGCACCCAGCCCTGGCCAATCAACCAGACCATGGCACTAAGTGCCCCAGCCAAGCTTGGCTTCAACACCTCCAGCCACGGCCACTCCACCACCGCCCTGGGCAGCCCATTCCAATGCCAATCACTCTCTTTGACAACAACTTCCTCCTAATATCCAGACTAGACTTTACCTGGCACAGCTCAAGGCTGTGTCCCCTTCTTCTGTTGCTGCTTGCCTGGCAGAAGAGACCAATCCCCACCTGGCCACAACCTCTCACTACCCCCTCAGAAAGGTCAGCATCTTGCACATTCATTCACAAAGCACAGAAAAACTAATCCAAACGCATCACAACAGGCTACACTGAAATAGAATTCCCCCAAAGCTTTCCTCTGTGATATGGTTAGAGAAAGAGGCAAAAATAATTAAAGTGATACAAATCTGCAAATGATTTTGGCTCAATCTGACAGATTATCCAACTGCATGCAGCTATTCCCAAGTTACTGCTAAATTACATCCAGCTATCTGCTACCACATCCCTGAGCTTTAATAGAGATACTAATCTTTCCTAATTAGATGACAAAAGCACCACTTATTCTGCTCTGAATAAATAAGATCCATGATGAGATGGATGATCTAATGAAATAATACATTTCACACTTTCTTCTCAGCATTCCCTACCTAACACTATTTTCATTTATCATAGAATGTTTTCGGTTGGAAGGGACCTCAAGGATCATCCAGTTCTAAGCCCCTGCCATAGGCAGGGACACCTCCCACTAGAACAAGTTGCTCAAGGTCTCATCCAAACTGGTCCTGAACACCTCCAGGGTGGTTGTGGAGCACAGAAGCACACAATCCACAATCACACACACAACGTGCTCCACAATCTCCCTGGGCAACCTGTGCCAGTGTCTCACCACCTTCACTGGAAAGAACCCTTTCCTAACATCTAGTTTGCATCTCCCCCCTCCCAGTTTAAATCCATCACCCCTTGTCCTGTCATTACAGGACCTTGTCAATAGAATCATAGAATCAACCAGGTTGGAAGAGAGCTCCAAGCTCTGCCAGTCCAACCCAGCCCTGTCCAATCAACCAGACCATGGCACTAAGTGCCCCAGTCAGGCTTGGCTTCAACACCTCCAGAGACAGTGACTCCACCACTTCCCTGGGCAGCCCATTCCAATGCCAATCACTCTCTCCCTTCCCAGCCTTCCTGTAAGCTCCCTCTTCAGATACTGGAAGGCCACTACAAGGTCTCCTTGAAGCCTTGATCATGCACTTTAGATACTACACCTCTCAGACTGCAGAGAGCAAATTTTATTACAACCTTAAAATCTCATTCAAAGAAAAGAATTCTCTTTTATCTTTTCCCTCACTATTTGAACTCTCCATTGATGTGTTAAAAGAAATCTGTGGATCATTGTCTCTACTTTCATGTTTAAACAATCAGAGAATGGTTTGGGTTGGAAGGGAGCTCCAAAGGTGATCCAGACCAAGCCCCCATGCAGTCAGCCGGCACATCCTCCACTAGATCAGGTTGCCCAGAGCCCTGTTGTGCCTCATCTTAAGTATTTCCAGGGATGGAGCCTCAACTACCTCTCTGGGCAACCTGTTCCATTGTTCCATCACCCAACCTAAATCTCCTCTCATTTCAAACCAAAATCCTCCCCATCATATCACTGCAGGCCTTTGGAAACAGAACCTCTGCAGCCATCTTGCAGGCCTGAAAGGCTGCTATTAGATCTCCCTGGAGCCTTCTCTTCTCCAGGCTAAACAACCCCAGCTCCCTCAGCTTGTCCTCACAGCAGAGGTGCTCCAGCTCTCTGATCTTTTTTGTGTCTCTCCTCTGGATTCACTTCATCAGGTCTATGTCCTTCCTGTGTTGAGGACACAGCAATGCAGGTGAGGTCTCACCAGAGCAGAGGAGCAGGATCCCCTTTCTCCATCTCTGGCTACACTGTTTGGGATGCAGTCCAGACTGTCATTAGCCTTCTGGGCTGCAAGTGCCCATTACTGGCTCCTGTCCAGCATCTCACCCACCAGTACCCCCAAGTCCTTTTCTGCAGGGCTGCTCTCAGTTTCATCATTCCTCCTCCTGGTCTAACATCTAGGATGGCCCTGACCAAGGTGCAGGACCTTGCACCACAGAAAATTTAAAGAACTAGGCAGATGGTTATTCTGGAAAAACAAGAGTCTTACCAAATATGTGAGCACTGAATTCAAGAGCCTTTAAATAACATCACTAAGAAGTTCAGAATCATAGAATCAACCAAGTTGGAAGAGACCTCTAAGATCATCCAGTCCAACCTAGCACCCAGCCCTGTCCAATCAACTAGACCATGGCACTAAGTGCCCCATCCAGTCTTTCCCAGTGCCATGAGGATGTTAACACCTATTTGAGAGTAAAACCTCAAGTTTATACGAGGGTTTAAAGTTGCACTGGTGATCAGAAACCAATTATGTATGTAAGCAGTGTCTCATCCAGAAAATACTCCTTCCAAAAGCATTTCACCCTACTGGATTTGATGAAGTAAAATGCAGCTCATTCACTAACATTCCTTATTTTTGCTGATGTTTCTTCTCCACTCTGTAATGCTTTCCACTTCACAGTCCACCTGGATTTTCTAAACCACATTAAAGTACATCCTGAGTCCTCTCCAGTCAAACTTTCAAATCTGGAAGTGAATCATAACTGCTTAAAAACCAGGCACATGTTATGCAAACCAACTTTTTATAAGAACTACCACAGCTTCCTTATTGAATAACTTCTTAGCTTCTATATTTTAGTCAACAATTATTAGAATATTTAAGATTTGGAAAGTAAAAATGCAGGGTTTGGAAAGCAAAACTGCAGGGTCTGGACAGTAAAAACTACAGGGTCTGGAAAGTAAAAATGCAGAGTTTGAGAAGTAAAAATGCAGGGTCTGGAAAGCAAAAATGCAGGGCCTGGAAAGCAAAAATGCAGGGCCTGGAAAGCAAAAATGCAGGGCCTGGAAAGCAAAAATGCAGGGCCTGGAAAAGATGGTTTCAGTGCCAGAGAAAATATCAAGACTGCACAGCTTCCCTCAAAGAAGAACCCTTTTTTTGTGCTCAGAACTAGGACTTCCAGAAAATTTCAGCTCACTGAACTCTAGGTGCTACATAACCCCTTCATTAAAACAGTTCCTTGAAGATTCAGGTCTCCTTTACAAGTGACATGGACCTACATGTTAACACCACTGAGATGTGAGGAGCTGCTCTACCACATCTAACTGCAAACCTGACACCTCAAAACATTAAAGTTTCTCTCATTTTTAACAGCACTATCAGCTAGGGGGACAGGACAGGAAGGAAGAGCTTGCAACCAGCTTTAAAACACTCCTGCCTTGGATGGCCTCTATTTGTTTAATAGACAACTTGGTTTGTGCCCTATCCCTCCCCTCAAGCCCACTGCCAGCTTACCCTGTTTCCCTGGCATCTGCTGGTTGGGTGTTTCCAACTTCTCGTGTCAGCTTGAACTAAGGAAAACACAAAAAGTTGTTCAACTCCTCCCTGACCAGATGAAATGTTATCATGGATATCACTCACACTCTGGATCCCCTGAGATTCCCTAGATATCCTTCAACTTTCCCCCATCCCATATCCCATTACTGCATTGGCTTGGGTTTTTTTAATCATCACAATATTCTCAACATAACTGGATCTAGTCTTCCAAGGAATTATCTTATGAGCTTCCTTCACAAGTGCCTAAATGCTGTATCTGAAAACACAAGCTGAGTATGCAGCATGGTCTAAGCAGGAGGGGTATGGGTAGAAACCAAGAGGGAACACTATGTTTTCGAAAGGCACCTAAGAACATGATATTGTAAATTCAGATGAGCTAAAAGATGAGCAGCAGCAAGCCCCAAATTTGCATTTTAGAAATCCACAAGCAGTACAAAGTATCACAAAAAGAAGCCTAGCAAAATGCTGTATTACATAAACTGTTAACAAGGGAGACTCAGCTTCAGAGAGACATCTAAAAACTCTCCTTTGATCATGATGAGAAGGAAAAAAAGATCCAAGATGTTTTGCTGTTTAAAATGAGGCTTGGCAGAGAAAGAGATTGAGATATCACTGATCTATTCTATACTGTGCCAGCTGGAAATATACATAGAATAGAATCATAGAAGCAGTCAGGGTTGGAAGGGACCACAAGGATCAGACAGTTCCAATTTCCCTGCCATAGGCACTTACACCCTACCCTCGAGCAGGCTGCACACAGCCTCAGCCAGCCTGGCCTTAAATACCTCCAGCCATGGGGCCTCAACCCTCCCTGGGCAACCTATTCCAGCTTCTCACCACTCTCATGCTCAACAACTTCCTCTTCACATCCAGTCTGAGTGTACCCACTGCCAGCTTTTAGACCTGTCACTCCCTGAAAGCCTAAAAAGTCCCTCCCCAGCTTTTTTGCAGGCCCCCTTCAGATCCTGGAAGGCCACAAGAAGGTCACCTGGGAGCCTCTTCTTCTCTAGACTGAACAGCCCCAACTCTTTCAGTCTGTCCTCATAGGAGAAGTGTTCCAGCCCTCTGATCATGCTCATGGCCCTTCTCTGGACACACTCCAGCATGTCCACATCTCTCTTGTAATAGGGGCTCCAGAATCACCCTTGGAATCACCCTTTTCCAAAAGCTAGGTTAAAGCAAAGTAATGCCAGAATTAAGTGATTTAAAGGCTGTGAACCAACAAATAATGAGGGGATGTGTACAATAAAAGCTAATACTTCTCTCTGGATCCACCTTCTACACTACCTTAAACAATAAGCTGAGCCAGAAGCAAAGAGGACTAAACCTGTGTGAAGAAAACAACAAACAAAACTGACTGGCAAAATATATTTGCAAGTAAGACTGTAGATAAAAAAGAAGCCAAAATGTATGATGGCTTCAACATGCTGTTATGTCCATTTGCAATCACACAATATGTATTTCATGCTCTACAGTGCATCTGGGATAAAAGAGATGCACTAAAAACTACAAAGATCAAAATTCAACTCCTTAGATTGTTAGAAGAGAAAAGGAATGCAACAGAGAAAGAAAAAAAAAATCCAGTACTTTAGCACATTAAAGAAAGATGTCCTCAAAATCTGCCTGAAACCAACCAAACCATGTGGCAGTGCCATTATTTTAAATTGAAAAGAAGTAAAACCCCAACCAGAAAACCTTATTATCCTAGCTGTCAATCATAAAAATCTGACTGCATCTGTAAGCATTCAAAAGAACCAGAGATTTGCATTAAAAATAACCCATAATCTTGCAAGCAAATATTGAATCAGGTAAACTGATTGTGAAGTAACTGCAGCTTCTCTCAGCAAATTCTGTGAAACCAATCAAAATGATGAAGAAAATTTGGAGCTGTTTCTTTTTTCTTTTTTTTTAATGGGAAAAAGGATGAAGTTAGATGAAACTCTAAACTGGAGGAAGTAAGGCTTGAGAGAGGAAAAAAAACTCTTAGGTCCCATCATTAATATGTTTTCCCAAAGTACCAAATCAAGGAATTGATGACTGTTAGCCAAAGTCTATTTTGGCTGCAGAGTATCTATGTTATGAAGTATGAGAGATTATTTCTTTAATGAAGTACACTTAACAGAGAAAATTAATTGAATAGTCCTTATTAACCACACAACCTAAATGCTTTTTTCACACAAACAATCACTGACAGAGCCTGAAGGCAGACAATACTCTTAGGTTATCTGCATAATCAGACAGGGTGTGATAACTGGCATAGATAAACCTATTAAGTATGAGTTAGCTGACCAAGTTTCTATTTGTACAATATCTTGCCTAGATAAGAAGGAGAATTCTAATGTAAACAAACACAAGGCAGCTCCTCAGCTAGGATAAACCATTCATCACTTTCTTCCTTTTCCATGAGCTGTGTGCTTTATCCTAAGGAAACACCACTGTGGTGCTCCTGCAAAACACCTCATCAGTCTAACAGTGTGTATAGATTTGGTGCCACGTTCAGAGCAGCATTTTCCAGAAGGCAGACAACAAGAAGGCTGAGTTAGCAGAGCCTAGGAAGAATTTGTTGCTGTTCTGCTGCCATCCACCAGCAGAACTGAAATGATTCCCAACTGCAAGGTCACAGCAGTTTTTCTTTCTGGCTGTATTCATCCACACAGCGTTAGGCAAGCTTCTGCTGTGAACAGTGGTAGAGAAAATGCAACTATGAACAAATCATCAAAGGATCCAAAGGTCAAATTATTAGATAATTAAATATTAATTAATGTATCCAAAGATGAATCAGGATGTCACTTAACTAGAATGCCAAAAAGTTCAGATGATTTTCCTGCCAGCCCCTGGCTTACACAGTGCTTTGAACAAGTCCTCGGTCTGCTGTAGATTGCAGCATCTCTAAATAGATTTCACAGAGAAATATTATCCTGACTCAATTTACTGAGCAGTATGAGAAGCAGAAATTTCATGTTTGATCTTTAGAATAACATGGAGAGGATGCTGAGACAGAGAACGTCCTTATTTCCATTGTGGAAGCATAATTCCCTGAGGCTTTGAGTAGAGCTACAATAGGAATTATCGACACTTTATTTTCTGACCCCACAGTTCCCAAGCATCTGTTTTAAACATTCACAATAGAGTCACATGGCTGTCTTCATTACTCTTTGCTTTACTACTATGTAACACAGAAGAATGAAATGACATTCTTATCTTAGCTTCTATTAAACAAGTCCTGATCAGCTGAATCTGTTTGAAATTCAACACAGGGGCCAAGGCAGCTCCACCTGCAGAGAACTAAAAGATACCAGATTTAATTTACTTATTTTTAACAATTATTTCTGGGACACATTGGAATAAATTCTACCAAGCAGCTCCAAAAACCTTAGTTTAACAATACTCTATTCTTCAAAAAAAGAATAAATGCAATTGTATCAAACTGAACAGGAATTCAGCTATTAGTTATCCCTGACAGTTGGAAAGCACTGGCAGCAATCCCTGTAACCTATTAGGCACTGAAAACAGACTTGCCTAAACTACAAATTGAATTACTACTTGAAGTTCAGGACAGATTATTTTGTTAAGATTGGTAACAGCAAGGCAAAAACCTAGACATGAAGGTTTCAGTACCTTGGTCTGCTCCTCTGTGCAGAGGTCTTCCAAGCTGTTAACCCAAGGTGAGTGTTAAGAGCACCTCACTTTTACTATGCTTTTTTCCCAGCTAGTATGAACACAGCACAGCAGAATCATTCTAGACACAAAGGAAACACAGGAGAAATCCATTTTCCCAGCTCTAGGTCACCCTGCTCTATGTCAACTAGATAATTAATTTAATAGCACAAGATTTTCCTGCCATGTTCTGTATTTTCATATTCAAAGAAAGCAGAAGATAGTTCAGCAGCTCCTGCCAGTTAAAGGAAAATTAACTCACATCATTCATTAATTTGGTCTTGATGAGTAGAGAGATACTTAGTCTGATGAGTTCTTGCACCACTTGAACTCCATGATAGCAATATGTAAGAGGTTTTAATTCGGTAACTTCAGTTTCAGTATAGGTCCTTCAACCACCTTTCAATGAAGCCTCAAAAACTCTTCACTAACTGTTATTAAATAGTCAACAGATACTGTTTCTAAGCTCAAACATTAGCCAGATCTCAGATTTGAACAAGCATGAGCCCCCCCACCCCTAAAAGCACTGATTTCCTAGGGAAGCAGGAAAAACAAACCTGATTACTACTAACTCATTACTGCCTACAGAAAACAAACTGTTCTGGACTGCACCAAACCAAACACTCCCAACAACTCTTCCAGCATCCATTAAGAGAAGCGACAGAACAAAAATATTTGGACTATAACGATTAACTGTGGATACAAAGAACAAAGGATAAAATCCCAGATGTTCTACACTGAGCAAGAAAAAAAGTCCCCAGCATCCTATAGTAGGAACACAAAGTTTCCATTCAAAAGGACTGTCTCTGTGCGCCTTACAGTGAGTGACACGACCACAGATGAGCTTGAACTATTCTGTTATGACAACAGTGTTGATCGCAAGGATTCACAAAAACGAAACAGAAACAAGGGTGGGGAGGGAGGGAAGCTGCTGTGATAGCATCTAGCATCTCTAGCTGAGCAATTCAGCCTTCTCTGCAAGCCCTTTCTGGCTTCACACACCACCAGTCTTTCACATTTAAATGCCTTGCATTATCCTTAAGAAACAGAGCAGCCAAATACATATATAAAGCTTAATCTCACCATCCAACATCTCCCAGTTACCATTCCACTGAGCAAACTTCAGTATTGAAAGAGTGACAAATGAACTCTCTTAAGAAGCCTCTTCTAAAACTCTGCAAACCATCCTGTGTGGTTTTGTCTTCTAGAAGTAACTGGTTTTCAAGGCAGCAAGATACCATTGCTATACAATCCTATAATATAGAAATTCTATCATAGTTCTATATTCATTTCTATAGAATAGTTTGTAATATAGAAATTCAATAATTTCATTATTCCATTCTATAGAGTAACCTACAATACAGCAATTCTATAACCTTCTATATTGTATTCTATATAACATCCTATAATACAGCAATTCTGTAATATTCTGTATAGTAACCTATAATACAGCAATTATATTAACCTTCTATATTCTATTCTATATAATAGCCTGTAACACAGCAATTCTGTAACCTTCTATATAGTAATCTATAACACAGCAATTCTGTAACATTCCATATTCTATTCTATATAATAACCTATAATACAGCAACTCTGTAACCCTATATACTCTATTATATGTAATATCCTATAACACAGCAATTCTGGAACCTTCTATATGCTATTCCTATACAATAGCCTATAATATAGCAATTCTATAATGTTCTATATTCTGTTTTATAACAGCCTATAATACAGCAATTACATTAACCTCCTATATTCTATTCTATATAATATCCTGTAATACAGCAATTCTGTAACATTCCATATTCTCTTCTATATAGTAACCTATAATACAGCAATTCTACAACCTTCCATATTCTATTCTATGTAATATCCTTTAACACAGCAATTCTGTAACCTTCTATATAGTAATCTATAACACAGCAATTCTGTAACATTCCATATTCTATTCTATATAGTAACCTATAATACAGCAATTCTGTAACCCTCTATACTCTATTCTATGTAATATCCTTTAACACAGCAATTCTGTAACATTCTATAGTCTATTCTATATAGTAACCTATAATACAGCAATTATATTAACCTTCTATATTGTTTTATATAATACCCTATAATATAGCAATTCTGTAACATTCCATATTCTATATAGTAATCTATAATACAGCAATTCTATAACCTTCTGTATTCCATATCCTATAATATAGCAAATCCATAATATTCTATATTCTATTACTAGATAGTAGCCTTTAATATAGCAATTCTATAATGTTCTGTATTCTGTTTTATAGCAGCCTATAATACAGCAATTACATGAACCTCCTATATTCTATTCTATATATCCTGTAACACAGCAATTCTGTAACATTCCATATTCTCTTCTATATAGTAAGCTATAACACAGCAGTTAATTAACCTTCTATATTCTATTCAATATCCTGTAATACAGCAATTCTGTAACATTCCACATTGGATTATATACACTAACCTATAATACAGCAATTATATTAATCTTCCATGTTCTATTCTACACAATATCCTGTAACACAGCAACTCTGTAACATTCTATATTCTCTTCTATACACTAACCTATAAAACAGCAATTATATTAACCTCCTATATTCTATTCATATAGTAACTTCTAATACAGCAATTCTATAACCTTCTACATTCTATTCTATATAATACCCTATAATGCAGCAATTCTGTGACATTCTCTATTCTATTCTATACACTAACCTATAATACAGCAATTCTGTAATTTCCATGAGACAGAAGCAAGATATATTTTTAATATATTTAATTTAAAGAGGACCTTATCACAAAAAAAAAAGCCCTAGATTCTGGCAATATCAGGTCCATAATTGCATATTATATTGTATGAATACAGTTCTCTTAACTACATGGAGCAAAACCAGAACCTATTCCTTTGGGGGAAAAGAACCTATTCCTTTGGGGGAAAAGAACCTATTCCTTTGGGGGAAAAGAACCTATTCCTTTGGGGGAAAAGAACCTATTCCTTTGGGGGAAAAGAACCTATTCCTTTGGGGGAAAAGAACCTATTCCTTTGGGGGAAAAGAACCTATTCCTTTGGGGGAAAAGAACCTATTCCTTTGGGGGAAAAGAACCTATTCCTTTGGGGGAAAGAAGAGAACGTAATCTTTGGGAAAGAGCACTGGGTAACATTTTAGTCCAATATTAAGCAAAACCAAAACAAGAAACAGAAAACAAAAACATGAAGCATAGCTACACCTATTTCCAGAAGTGTAAAACATAATTCACTATTTTAAACTGAAGTGTGCAAAGTTAAATGTTAAATAAGATACCATTGGGTTCTTTGAACTCAAGATTTTTCTGTATGCTGTTATTTATTCCTCTTTCACCTACTCTCTTTGTGTAGAGAGTCTCATTTAGTGTTTTAATAAGCTGCCATTATCAACCTTCAAGGAAAAAAAATCACTATGCCACTGATTTTTGCCATATCTGCTCACCCAAAATCATCCATATAACACTGAAAAGCATTTGCTGTTAGGGAATTACTTTGTAGAATTGGAGATAATGCTTTCTTGAAACTCTTAAAGGAAAAACACTAGTTCAGATCCTGCAAAGAATTCCAAGCAGAAAAGAAGTAGTCCATTGGCATTGGGCTGCATGTAGAACTGGAGGCATTTTTCAGTTGAACACTGAGCCATTTGTGAATAAGAGCTTATGCTTAAATATCAGTGAAAGAGATTCAACTCTCCCTCTCTGAACTCAAGTTATCTTTCATAATCAGTTTCTGCTAAGAAGCGAAACAAACCCCAAACCAAGTGCCAAAGCACAGCACAAGGAAGCCCTGACTGTTTGGAAGAGTTAATGTAACATGGACACTGCTTTTCTTGGTCCAATCTAGTAACAGCAAAACCAGAGAGTTTTTGATACAAAGCATATGACAGCAATTACTTAAAATCCTAGAATGACTTGGGTTGGAAGGGACCTCCAAAGGTGATTAATCCACTCCAACCTCCCTGCAGTCACCAGGGATATCCTCCACTAGATCAGGTTGCTCAGAGCCTTGTTTAGCCTTACCCTGAATATCTCCAGGGATGGGGCCCCAACCACCTCTCTGGACAATCTGTTCCAGTCTTCCACTACCGTCCCGGTAAAACACCTCTTCTTAACATGCCATGTAAATCTCTGCTTCTCTACTTTGAAGCCCATGCCCCTCATCCCATCACTACAGGCCTCTGTAAGCAGGCCCTCTCCATCCTTCTTTTAGCCCCCTTCAGGTACTGCAAGGTCACTATTAGGTCTCTCCAGAGCCTTCTCTTCTCCAGGCTGCACAACTCCAGCTTCAACAGCCTATCCTCATAGGGAAGGTATTCCAGCCCCTTGATCACCTTCACGACCCTCCTCTGTACCCACTCCATATAGTCCATGTCTTTCCTGTGTTGAGGACTCCAGAGCTAACTTTAAAACAATGAATTAGTTTTCATTTGGAATTTTTACTGCCTTCAGTATCTTTCTGACCATTGCAGTAACAGCCAAACCTTACCATTAATATCTACTGCCTGCAGCAGAAACAGCAGTATATTGCCCTAAAAAAAACCCTTCCACTTAGTAGAAAGACTTTAGTAATTGATGAAATTTAAGATAATCTTCAATGAAGAGTCAAATGCTCCTTGTTAGAAAAAGATGATGACATTTCAGTTCAAAGTCATCCAAAAAAAATCAACTAACAACTGTTTGCTTACCCAAATACAGCAGAAAAAAGGCAAAAGCACCTGCATAAATAACACAACAGCACAACTAGTTTGGAATTTCAACCACCACTTGTGTACATTTGTGACATTTCATCCCTCACACATTTCACAGCTCTGCCCTGCAAAGATGCACAGCTTTTATAGATATAACCATATGGGAGTTTTGTTTTGTTGTTTATTATCATGAGTCAGAAATAAATGTGTAAGGCTTTTGCTTTTTTTTTTCCACAAGTTTTTTCATTTACTATTGGGTCCTTCTTCTTTGAAGAGTTAAACTCTTCTATTAGTTAATAAAAAATAGTGAATGCTTCAGGAAAAGGTAGCAAAAATCAGCTGTTACCTGACAACGTATTTTGGATGTTAATACTGTGAATATTTAACTACAAACCTAAGTCAGCTTCTTCCCAGAAGAGGATGCACTATTTTTACCCAAGCTTTGATTCATAAAATGGTTTTGGTTGAAAGGGACCTTAAAGATCATCTAGTTCCAACCCCATGTCATGAGCAGGGATACTTTACACCAGCCCAGGCTGCTCAAGTCCTTATCCAACCTGGCCTTGAACACCACCAGGGAGGGAGCATCCACAACCTCCCTGGGCAACCTGTTTCAATGTCTCACTTCCCTCACTGTCAAGAATTCACACAGTCACAGAATCAGTCAGGGTTGGAAGGGACCACAAGGATCACCTAGTTCCAAACCACTGCCATGGGCACACCCTACCCTAGACCAGGCTGGTCAGAGATTCATTCAGCCTGGCCTTAAACACCTCCAGGAATGAAGCCTCAACTCAATTTCCTCCTAATACCATATATCAAATCTTTCCAAGACCCTAAATTGTTTATCTTTTGGGGGGTTTTCTCTCCAAACCCACGATTTTTCTTTTTAAAGAGAAAATCCAGCAATCAGATGTGCTTCCAAACTCAGTTTCTCAAATCAAAATGCTTTTGTTTGTTGAAATGGTTCTATATTTTCTCACTGAAAACATTTAATAAGCCTCAAGAGAAATTCCATTTAACCAAATAGCTTTCTACAACGGGAAAAATTTATATTGAATAATTTTACCTTCAGAGTTATGCGTAGTTTTCTTGTGTTTTCGACATAAAATCCTATAAACAAAGTAGTTGAAAACTGTCAAGTCAGTCACCATTCACAGATTATTTACTCATCTTTTCAATTTCAATGCCAGTACATTTTTTTTCTCTCCCACTTGCAGCACTCAACTGATACAGAAAACTTGCAGCGAAAAATACCCTTCTCCAGCACATCATTACCAATCTTTTTGCAATAGCTCTGTTTAGATTCCAAAGTGGGGAGGGGAGAGGGAGTTGAGTTGGTTTTTAGTTTGCTTTCTTGTTGGTATTTTTTGGTTGGGTTTTTTTTTGATTAAACAATGTGGAAAAACAAATAACAAACAGAGGAAATAAAGGAATAGTTACATGTAAATGCCTTGTGAGGGTTTCTCTCTTATCTGAGCTTTATCATGCAAAGCACAGTAGTAGTGATATGTCTTGTGACATGTTTTTACATCACAGCCAATGGTTGCTCCAGGGCAATGGCATAAAGAGCACATCTGGAAAGAAGAAAAGAAAGCAGAAATCGTGTTACTGTTGGCTTAGTATCTCTGAGTTTTAACAGAACAGAGTTCAAAACAATGTGAGGTTTAAAAGAATATAGTCAGCACTCCTTGTGACAAAATCATTCAGCACCAATTCAGAATGAAGGAGGTCACTCACATCATGAGGCTGATGGAAGTGATGCAGCTGTTCTGTGATTCTCTGTGTGTGTACCATGGATATGTGGGGTTTGACAGGTTGCAAAATAGGCAAGCCCTAAAAAGACGACAACAAAAAACCCCTCCCATGCACAGATCTAATCATATCACTGCCTTGTACTCCCAGATATTTAGACTTCAGAAGTTTTCATGACTGGCCTGTTAAGGTTTGAACCTACCAACCTTTCTCAGATAAATGCATCACCACCAGAAAGGTTCTATGTATCAGTCATTATCACTGCAGCAATGAACATGCCTGTTTTCAGTGTGTCTCTGGTCAGCAGCAGCACCTCCTGAAGGAAGGCAACTATGTAAAATCTGCTGGCAGACAAATTTAGTCCAAGCTATCAATATAATTACTTAACCCAGTGCACCATGCTGAGATATTTTTGCTCAGTGTGTTCCCACATAAAAGAACAGGCTAGAACAGAACACAGGCCTTTGAGAGGGTATTTGGGCTAACCATAAACATTGAGCTTTAAGCTTCCTATAAAAGTCAATGGAGGAAGGCAGATTACTCCAGAGAGTGATCCAGAGTTGTTTTCTGACAGCTAGAGAGATAAGGGACCTAAGTTAAGGTCTCAAATTGTCTTGTAAATTCTCTCCAAACAGGAAACATGTCAGGCCTGTGAATCTACCAGGTTAACCAGATCCAGATTCTGTGCAAAAGGCTGAGAATACAGGCGGTGAGCTCCAATGTACCAATGAAAGCACATCAAAACATTTGGAAGCAGAAAGACAGAAACCATCAATGACACATAAAGAAATACCCCTGAAAATAAAGCATTTTAGACAGCCAAGAACTAAAAATGCTTATTTATGATCTATAGTTCTACCATGTCCTTTGGAAATTCTTAATCGCAATGTGAATGGCTCCTGAAAAGTTACTTCTTTATGTTTCAGCTAATTAGAGCAAATAAAGTTCCCTGTGTTGAAAAACATTCAGATTAAACACCAGGAAGAGATACTAAATTAGTATTAAATAAATGCAGTTCTACAATAATAGTTGGAACTACTCTTAGTACCCCAAGAACTGTTAAATACATAAGAGAGCTTCAAATAATTAAGCCAAAAAAATGTAATGGAAGAGAGTGAACTGATGATTTGCTTGAAATGGATTTAAAAGCTTCACTCATTTGCTCCAAATGGAAAACAATCAGTTCTAAATAAAATAAAGCAAACCCAAAATTACTTAATCACTTTCTTGGGAACTCAAAAAAAAAAAAACCAACAAAAAGAGGAAAAAAAAAAGGCCACTGCTGCTCAATTCTGATGAATTTGGCAGAGCTGCAATCACTGTTGTACCCACGTACCTCACAGACATCTATATTGATAGAATCATCTATTAAGTCGTTACAAAAGGAAGCAACAAAATTCCCCCTTTGCTTTCCTCAGACCCCACCTGGAGTACTGTGTGCAGTTCTGCAGCCCCCAACGCAAGAGGGACATGGAACTGTTAGAGCTAGTCCAGAGAAGGACCACAAAGATGCTCAGAAGGCTGCAGCAACTCTGCTATGAGGACAGGCTACAAGAGTTGGGGCTCTGCAGCCTGGACAAGAGACGGATTCAAGGAGACCTTATAGTGGCCTTCCAGTATCTGAAGGAGGCCTACAGGAAGGTTGGGGAGGGACTACTGACAAGGTCTTGTAATGACAGGATGAGGGGTAATGGGTTTGAACTGGGAAAGGGGAGATTCAGATTGGATGTTAGGAGGAAGTTCTTTGCAGTGAGGATGGGGAGACACTGGCACAGGTTGCCCAGGGAGGTTGTGGAGCACAGAAGCACAGAATGTGATCTTTGACCTTAATGATCATCTAGTTCCAACCTTCCTGCCATGGGCAGGGACATCTTCCACTAACCCATATTGCTCAAGGCCTCATCCAATCTGGCCCTGAACAGCTGCAGACCTTCCAGGCCAACCTGTTCCAGTGATTTACTTTTTTTTTCACTTGACCATCTTCTGGGTTGATCAGAGGCCTGGAGCACCTCTGCTATGAGGACAGAATGAGGGAGTTCGGGCTGTTCAGTCTGGAGAAGAGTAGGCTCCCAGGTGACCTTCTTGTGGCCTTCCAGGATCTGAAGGGGGCCTACAAAAAAGCTGGGGAAGGACTCTTCAGGATATCAGGGAGTGACAGGACTAGAGGCAATGGAGCAAAGCTGGAGGTGGGGAGATTAAGGCTGGCTGTGAGGAGGAAGTTCTTCAGCATGAGAGTAGTGAGAGCCTGGAATGAGTTGCCCGGGGAGGTGGTTGAGGCCCCATGGCTGGAGGTGTTTGAGGCCAGGCTGGCTGAGGCTGTGTGCAGCCTGCTCTAGGGTAGGGTGTCCCTGGGCATGGCAGGGGGGTTGGAACTGGCTGCTCCTTGTGGTCCCTTCCAACCCTGACTGATTCTATAAAGTCATTATTTGCAACTAGCAACTAAGCTAAAGTGTTTGCTCTAAGCCATAACAGTTATCAGTTACCTTACCGCTCACACAAAGGTAGCACTTTAAATAACCCCAAGAGATACAACACACTGAACAATTTCAGGGTGAACTTTACATAAGGCAAGAAAAAAACCTTGTCTTCTATTTTCAAGAGCCAAACCCAAACTTACCAGTTTAGTGCCTCTCTTTATTTCTTTCTGAATATCTTCGATTGAGAACCCACCAAGACTCTCATTATCAGTGTGTGAAGATACCAGTGCAGAAGAGAACAGCTAGAATTACAAAAACAAAACTTCTCTTTTTTAAACTTTTAAAGGTACAAGTGATATAGAACATTCAGACATACTAAACCCACAGAAATGTCAAATTCCAGCCATTAATCACCTCTGTCAATGCCACAGCTGGGTGAATTTGTCATGTTTGCAGTCTTTTACTAGCCCCACGACCTTCCTTTCTATCATTAGGCCTGTGAGTTACTTACCATACATTTGTGATGTGCTGCCACCTTCTGGTTTTCTGACATCAATAATTGTCCACATTCATTATCTTTATTAGATCTACAAAACCCACACTTCCTTTGTCTTGAAGAGACTTTTTTCTGTCCAACTGAGCTTGTCATGATTTTAAATGATCTTAGAATGCCACTTCAATCCTCTCAATGCTACAGGAAGGAAAAAAAAAGCTGTGATCAGCATGCTAACAGCAACAAAAAGGCAATTTAACTCACACTTTTAGACATATAACTTTGATTGCATGAAAGTGCCTCATCCCTCTTGATTATTTATGCTACTTTAATACAGACAAATAAACATGGCAATTCTCTGCCAGCTTTTGATGAATCTGTATTGCCAAACACTCAGTTCTTTAGGAGACAAAAAAACCAAACCCAAACAAAAAAACAGGTTGAGCATTAATATAAAACTTTACTTTGGATCCCAACACACAACTTACTTTGGATCCCACCACAAAAACTCTGGATACTAATGCAAACCTCTGGATACTAATGCAAACCTCTGGATACTAATGCAAACCTCTGGATACCAATCTAAAGTTTAAGTGGGACAGTAGGAATAAGATGAAAATGCAAGTGCAGCAATTGTTAGAGGAAAGTTACTGCAGCTCTTTCATCCCATTCTGATGATCATTTATTACTGCAAAAGGATCTGTAGAAAAGGCACCACCTGCACACGCAATAAAACTCGTGGTACTGAACTGCCTCAAAAGACAAGCAAGAAACTCCTCAAGAGTCCAGTGCAACATCCAGAAGAGCTTTTGAGCATAAAAGCTGACAGAGTATCACAGCAGAGAACTCGCCTGAGATGAGGGTAGAGATAAGAAGATCAAATGTTACCATTTTAGGAACGGCACAGGCACATTGTGGCTAGTGAAGTAGCATTAGGAACAAAACTTCAGCCCCGTCTATGAGTAACACTCTGCTATGGAAACCTTATCAAGACCTGCAGTTAATTTAGCACTATCAACCACAGTAAGCATGTTAGAGCTGCTGTTCTCATCTAAGAAAAGTAACTTAAAACTAAACTCCACACGAATCACAAACTTGACTTGAGGTCCCAATACCTTAAGCAGGCAGCAGCAGACACTGTAAGTTCAAAAGTGAAAATACCTAACCAGCCTCTGCGCTTCTCAGCCCAGCATTAAGTAGTTTGTGTTCATTTGCTTCTACATCTCTCAAGGAAGAAAATATTGCCCTCTTCAAACAAATTCACAGCTTTTTAATTTGGAGATTTGAGCTTTACTGTCAGAGCCGGCCACAACTGCAATAAAAGCATCCTCCTCAGCCTTTGTTTCCATCAGACTCATCTAAATAAGAAAAGTCCCCCCACATTTTGGTATTTCTATTGGGAAAAACAACCAACCAAAACAAAACCCAGCTGTAAGAACAGCAGAGTTGCAATACATCTGGAGCATGCTGCACCAGTGAACTGCACGAAAACACATGACTGACTGCTGACATTTGCATAGGCAAACCTGCCTGCCCCAAGTGCTGTCCTAACGCTAACATCACTCCTATTTCTCTAACTGAAAGCAGAGAAATCTTACTAAGTTCCTTGTCGGTTTTAATCTCCGTTGTAAGGCAGTCCTGTCACAGTTCAGCTCTTCTGTTGCAACAGATTGTCACAGGCTGAGGTTTAACAGTTTGTCCCGTATCAAAAGGTATCCTGTCCTGTATCTGTGGCCTTTGCTTTTACCAACAGCTTCATTTGCTTTCATTTAGAACCAGGAGGCAGATTTACCAGCCGGTGACTGCAGACTCATAAGAATGCACAGATTTCAGATCTTGCTGATTTGCACAAAAAAATGTGCCAATCTGGATAAACTAGTCACACCCTTTTGCAGTGGCAATGGAGAGTCCTTAAGTGTTAAGCACAAAAGAATGACTATACTGTATTATTCTAAAGGAAAACAAACCAGAATCATTCTGTAATCACTCTTGAGTAGAAAGAAGAAATGGAAGGAGGAAAGCTAGAGGGATTTTCCAATGTGTGTGTGTTAATTTTAACTTGGAAAAAAAAAAAGGTTATTATGTGGAGGCAGAAAAAAGCCTACAAAAGATAAGTAGGAAATAATACCACGAAGCTTGCTTGCTCTCAGATCATACTCAATAGTTGAACATAGAAATATATTAAGAAAATAATTTAAAATGGAAATAAAAAAACCACTCTGGTTTAGTATAAATGATTTGATACATACACACACACTCATTGGGGTCTGTCTCACTGTATATTTGGATTACATTAGCAACATACTGACAGCAATTACAACAGTTGTGAAAAGGAAGATGAGGAATTCCCTTCAACACCCGGGCAGGTACTAGTGACTCAGAGGAATAAGAATTGCTGCTATAAACCCCAGCCAGCCATCAGCTTCACAAGCAAATCCCTGGGTTAGAAAACACAAATAATTTATAGGGCACATCCAAATTTATTAAGTGGATTTCCTCCTCATCTTTCATTTAGAAGTACAGTAACCTCCCAAAAAGCCAGATTATAACCACCCCTCCTCAAAGCTTTATGCTTTCTGGTGCACTAACAGACTAGAGAATCATAGAATCAGTCAGGGTTGGAAGAGACCACAAGGATCATCTACTTCCAACCCCACTGCCATGGGCAGGGACACCCTACCCTAGATCAGGTGCATGGCTACAGCAACAGGAGAAGCTGACATAACCTAACTTCTTGAAGTCCTCTCACAGAATTAAACCTTTCAGTGCTCAGAGAGAAGCGAGTTAAAAATGATGCCAATATTTATCTGATGATGCACAGGATGTTGATGTTCTTAAACAAATAAAAGAAAGTTAAACTAATAAATGCTATGTTTTGGAATATTTGTGCAATTTTAACATTTGAAAAAAAATATTTGACATGCAAACAGATCAAAAAGCAGCAGGGTAAGCCAGAGAGGAAACTCAGATTCTTTTCACCATCACGTTAAAATGACTCTGAAAGCATTTTATAAAGCCACCTAAAAGTTTTCTTTCTATTCCTGCACTCTTTGCATTTGTGCTTGCTGTTCCAGCAGGCATTAATACTATTTATACATTTCTAAAGCCTGCATTAAATAAAACCCCCAATCCTGAGCATGAGAAATATTTTAGGAGCATTTAATCTGTAGACCTCTCCCTAAATTATGTTTGCTTTCTCATAAAAGTGAGAAAACACAAGCCAGGGATCACCTTTCTTTGTCTCAAAATGCACCTCTCACCCTGTCCAGTTAAAAATACCCTTCTCACCCTGTCCAGTTAAAAACACCCATTTCCTGGAAGAGATGCTCCAAGGTACACAACTGTACCACAGACCCAAGGATTCTGAATGCAGTCAAAATTCTCACTGCAAGTTAAATCACCCCAAAGCAACTAACCCAGTTTGCCAAGCAGCAAGGTACATATCACTGCAACGTGGAAAATAATGCAACTGAAAGCCCCAGCTCTGGTATTTCTGCTTTCTATGTTTAAAGAGATAAACTGAGAAAGACTTAT
The DNA here is from genome assembly GCF_015220805.1 of Pogoniulus pusillus. NCBI lineage: Eukaryota > Metazoa > Chordata > Aves > Piciformes > Lybiidae > Pogoniulus > Pogoniulus pusillus. The sequence goes on along the minus strand of NC_087282.1, from coordinate 7,576,197 downwards.
AGTGTTCAAATGCAGCGTTGAGAGAATTTTGCTTGTCAGCTTTGTCAGAGAAAGGCACAGGCTGGATCAGAGAAAGTGGTGGAATCATTGCCTAGGAGATGATGCACTTAAGCTGTACCAAAATGGAACAGGTGTTCCACAAAACACTTTTGATTATTACACACAGAAACCTTCACCCCAGGCTTGGTCTGATTAAAAAAAAATGAATTTACATCTACCCTAAAATCACAGAAGAAACAACTCATTCAGGGATTCTCCATTCAATAAGCTGGGCTCATTTGCATCTTCTTAATGTCCACTTAAGTCTTCACCTTGGTGCTAAGAGCATCTAACAGCACCTTGATTTTGCCTTTTAAAATAGCACAGTTTTCAGCTTGCATCCTGCCCTGCTGAGTTCCAGACATTATTGTGGAACACAAAAGAAAACAAGTTCAGTGACTCCCAGGCAAAGACATTCTTTGCATGGGACATTGTTTAGCACCAAAGGATGGAAAGTGACCTGGATTTTAATTTCTATTTATTGCCTGAATATCTTTCAGGAGCCTCTTTGTAGGAGTTAAGGCTTCATTTGTACTACCAACAATGGATCGCTGATCTACGTGCTTGACTTGCTCAAGTAAAGTTTGTTTGGCTGCATTTGTGTGATCAGAAAATCACTATTTAAATACATATATTTATCCATAAAGTAAATTTCAGGTGCTCAAGGAAAAGCCATACAAGAAATAGGCAAGCTTTGTGAAATTTCCTTTCAGGTGCTGATGTGGTCTGAGCTCTCAGGCAAGGAAGGCTACAGAAAGTACCTGCCTGAAGTTGGGGTTTTTTTTTTGCTTTAAGATGCAGATTCTCTCCTCAAGAAAATTTCAACTGCTTTCTAGTTTCTAAGGTCAACCCTCCATTATTTGGGGCATTATTTTAGAGGAGGGGTGGGGAGTGAAGCTGGGGAGAGAGGAGGTATCCCCTTAGGTGTATAGTTGAGAATTCAAAGTCACAAGTCCCATCCAACTCTTTATCTGAGAGTTCTGTTCCCAGGCACTGTTAGAAGTACGAGAAGAACTTAATGCACACAACTTCTTCTTAAAAAATAATAATAAAACCCAAACCAAAACATAGCAGGGGCAAAGGGGAGGGGAAGAAAGGCCCAAACAATAAGAAGGGAGTAGGTAGCTAACACATACAAACACACTCCCCCCGAAAAAGCCTGCGGTAAAGGCAGAGCCGGCAGACAGCACAGACCGAGCTGCAGGAAAGTTTACATCCTCCCTCGGGGAGCGGGAGAGGGACTGATAGCGGCACCTCCGCTACTCGCTTCCCCAGGGGGGATCGGTGAGGCAACGGCACCCCTCTGGGCTTGGACTGCTGGACTGCCGCGACCATCGCCGCGAGGGCCTGGTCACAAGCACCGGCGGGGCCTGAGCCCTCTACGACGGAGGGCCTACCAAAGGGGTGCGCGGTAGGATGCGGGGCTCCTGGGAAGAGCGATCCGTCCCTCCGTTCCGCACCGAATTTTGGGGGAAATGGGACTCGGAGACAAGGGGGGGCGGATCCTCAAGGGAAGGAGGGAGCGGGCCAAGGCGGGCGGAGCGAGCGGCTGCCGTCGGCACGGCGAAGGGAAAGGGGGGGGGCGGGTAAAGGCACCGGGGGGGGGGCGCCCCCTGAATAAGCAGCGGGGTGCCGGGACCCTCCCGGGGGGTGGGCGATTCGCTGAGGCCCAGGGACCGCCGGCGGCTGGTGGCAAGTCGACGGGAGGATTGGGCGGGCTACCCGGGCCGGAGAACTGAGGGCGGGCGGGCAGGAGGGATGCCGTGCCTGCCCCGGGAGCGCGGCAAAGAGGCGGCTGGGTGGGCAAAGAGGCGGTTGGGCACTCGGTCGGGCACTCAGTCACTCACCCGTGTGGCGGGTGGGGCGCCGGGGAGAGGAGCAGTTCGAGCACACCCCCACCCCCCCCGTCACTGCCGGTCGCTCACGGCCGCTCTCTCGCTCGCCGGGACCGTCCCTTTCATTCGGGGCAAGGGACGCTGCGCCGCCGCCGCCACCGCCGCCGAGCGCCAGCACGCACGCACGCACGCACGCACGCACGTCCGTACGCAGCACGCACACGGGAGCGGGCGGACGCACGCACGGCGCGCCCGGGCCGCAGCAGCGCGGCGCTGCCAGGCGGCTCTCGATTGGCGCGGGGGCGGCGCGGCGGGGGCAGGCCGGGCCCTGGCGGCTCCTGCGCGCAGGCGCGGCGCCGCTTCCTCCGCCGGGGCCCCGCGGGCCAGAGACTCCGCGGAACGGGAGGGGGCGGGGAGCGCGCGTGCGCAGGGCTCCCGCGCGGCCGTTGGCCGTGGGCGCGGGGGGCGGCGGGGGCCGCGCAGGCGCAGTGGTGCGCAGACGCGCGGCAACTGTGTGCGCCTGCGCAGTGCGCTCGGGCGGGCGGGCGGCAGCGGCGGCGGCGCGCTGGAGCTTGGCTCCTGCGGACGGCAGGGCGGCCTCGGAGGGGCTGCCCCCAAGGCTTTGCCTTCCGGCGCAGCCCTGCGGATCCGCCTGCGGGGCCGGGCCCCGATTGTCGCGAAAATCGTATTTGTGGCTTGGAAGAGACCTTTAGAGGTCGTTTCGTAGGCTCGTGGCTGGGCTTGGGTCTTAAAAGGCTTTTCCAACCAAAATGATTCTGTGGTTCTGTAATCTCCCTGCAGGGGAGATGTCCTGAGCGGGGACATGACCAAGTAGATAAGACTTCTGAAAGCTTTGTCCGGCCCGACCTTGGGCGATTCCAGGGATGGCACTTCTGCCATCAGACCTGTTCCAGCAGGCTGTTTCACCACCCTCAGTCAAAACAATTCCTTCTTACATCTCTTCCAAATGTTTCCAGTGCTGAGGCAGTACTGGATCAGGTTGCTCAGGGGCCCATCAAGTTTGACCTTGAATGTCTCCAGGGATGAAGCCTCCACCACATTATGGGCAACCTATTCCAGTATTTCACCACTCTCACTGTGAAGAACTTCTAATGTCTAACCTAAACCTACCTGACTCTAGCTTCAAACCATTGCCCCCTCAAGAACTGAAAGGCCACAGTAAGGTCTTCCCAAAGCCTTTTCTTTCCCTGGATCAACTACACTACATCTCTTTGCACAGGAGAGGTGTTCCAGCCCTCAGATCATTTCTGTCTGGCCTCTTCTGGACCTACCTGAGCAGATCCATGTCTCTCCTGTTTTATCCAGCCTCTTCTGGACCTACCTGAGCAGATCCACGTCTCTCCTGTTTTATCCATCCTCTTCTGGACCTACCTGAGCAGATCCATGTCTCTCCTGTTTTATCCAGCCTCTTCTGGACCTACCTGAGCAGATCCACGTCTCTCCTGTTTTATCCATCCTCTTCTGGACCTACCTGAGCAGATCCATGTCTCTCCTGTTTTATCCAGCCTCTTCTGGACCTACCTGAGCAGATCCATGTCTCTCCTGTTTTATCCAGCCTCTTCTGGACCTACCTGAGCAGATCCATGTCTCTCCTGTTTTATCTAGCCTCTTCTGGACCTACCTGAACAGATCCATGTCTCTCCGCTGTTTTATCCAGCCTCTTCTGGAGCTACCTGAACAGATCCATGTCTCTCCTGTGTTGCATCCAGCCTGAGATGTGCCAGCAGTGGCAAGCAGGACACCCCTGCCTTTGCTCTACTGTCTCAGCCAGCACCCACATAGGGTGCAGCAGCTGACAGTGGTGAGGGACAGTGTGGCAGGAGGTTGCCTTAACTCATCCAGACACTGAAAGCATGATACAGCTCAAAGCCCTGCATCGCTGTGGGGCTGAGCACTGTGAAGGTAGACAGGAAGGGCTGTGCTGCCTGGCAGTGACATGTAGCTGTGTGCCAAGCTGTCTAGGGAGGAAACTGGAGGAGTCTTGAAGCTGAGGAGTTGTGCACAGTTCCCTCAGCTGCCCAGCTGGCATCCCACACTCCTCAGGGTTGCACTATGTGGGTGTGCTAGTTTGAGACTAGCTGGAATATTTTGGTGAGAAGCATTAGATGATAGGTTGTGAAAAGGAAACAGTGGTGATACCTACTTCACTCATAGGCTTGCTGAGACATATAAAAACAACACACAACATAGATGACACAGTGGCTCTCTGTTGAAGCTGGTGCCTGTACTTTTCTCCCTAACCTGCTTTCTGTGTAACTGATCCTGCTTTCTAACCCCTCTCTATCCTCCAAACTCACCTTGCACATAAGGCAAACTCTGAGATAAGGTAGAGGGTTGGAAAGGAGGTGGAAGGGTGGTTGGGAGCCCCTCCTGGGGACTCTGGCTTCTCAATCTCTCAAAACTGGACACAGTATTCAAGGTGTGTTCTCACCAGGGCAGAGTAGAGGAGGAGAAGAACCTCCTCAGCCCTGCTGGCCACACTTTTCCTGGTGCCTGCCAGGATTCCCTTGGCTTTCTTGGCCACAAGAGCACATTGCTGGCCAATGCAGAGCTTGCTGCCCACTAGCACTCCAAGGTCTTTCTCCATGTAACTGCTTTCTAGCAGGGGAGCCCCAACCTGTACTGATGCCTGCTATTATTCCTGCCCAGATGCAGGGCCCTGCCCTTGTCCTCATTGAACTCCATGTGGTTAGCCTTCGTCCAGCACTCAGCCTGTGCAGATTACATTGGATGGCAGCACAGCCTGACAGGTGTCAGCCACCCCCTCACCAGCCCCACTTAATTCTAACTTCATGCTGAAATATTCTGACCATGTTGGGCAAGAAGCCCAGCAGGCATTAACCACGACAGGAGCTTATAGAACTTCTTGGTGCCTTGTGTTTGCCAAGCTCATCACCCACAGACTCAATCATTTACTTTCTTCCCTTTGGAGGGAACAAGAAGCATCATAATCAGGAACCTAAAAAGGCTGAAATTACAGAACAGAGCTTGTCATTTGTTCACAGATACAGCATTAACTGAGTTGCATTCTAAACCTTAGGCTTGTATGGAAACCATTCATCTTTCATCAAAGACATGATCAGGTTTTTGGGATCTTCTATAGCCCAGCTGTAGTGGAGTACATTTTACAGTGAATTCAGTGTCTGCAGCTAATTTTTTTTTCCAGTCCAAAAAAAAAGATGGGAAGTAAACCCTTATTTGTTTCCCACAGAGCAGTGCCTGGTTAAAACAGAACCCAAACATTATATAACGTCTGTAAGGACATACTGGGGGGAGCTATTTAAGAAAAGGCATTTTAGGAACAGGTTGAATCCCCTTAGAAAAAAAAAAACAAGAAGCAAAAAGAACAACAACTCTTTAGCTGCTGTATTTCTTCTAGTGTGAGTTAAGCACATTGCAAACAAGTGGAGTCAGGCAGATCTTACCCGTTCTGCAGCCTAGTTTTAGGTACAAGATGTAACTGAAAGCAAAGGTGAGACTCAGGCCATCTCTTCAGTGCTGGCAGTTGAAAGCAAACAAGGTGGGACTCATTCCATCTCTGAAAGGGGGCCCACAACAAGCCCAAGCAGCACTACAGGCTGGGGAGAGAGTAGCTGGAGAACAGCCAGGCAGAAAGGGACCTGAGGGTGCTGGTAGATAGTAGCTGAAGATGAGCCAGCAGTGTGCCCAGGTGGCCAAGAGACCCAATGGCATCCTGGCCTGCATCAGGAACAGTGTGGCCAGCAGGACAAGGGAGGTTATTCTGCCTCTGTACACAGCACTGCTCAGGCCACACCTTGAGTGCTGTGTCCTGTTATGGGGCTCCTCAATTCCAGAGAGATGTTGAGGTGCTGAAATATGTCCAGAGAAGGGCAACAAAGCCCTTCACCCAGCCCTATGAGGAGAGGCTGAGGGAGCTGGGGGTGTGCAGCCTGCAGCAGAGGAGGCTCAGGGCAGAGCTCATTGCTGTCTACAACTCCCTGCAGGGAGGCTGTAGCCAGGTGGGGTTGGTCTCTTCTGCCAGGCAAACAGCAACAGAAGAAGGGGACAGTCTCATGTTGTGCCAGGGGAGGTCTAGGCTGGATGTGAGGAGGAAGTTGTTGTCAGAGAGAGTGATTGGCATTGGAATGGGCTGCCCAGGGAGGTGGTGGAGTGGCTGTGCCTGGAGGTGTTGAAGCCAAGCCTGGCTGGGGCACTCAGTGCCATGATCTGGTTGATTGGATAGAGGTGGGTGCTAGGTTGGGCTGGCTGAGCTTGGAAGTCTCTTCCAACCTGCTTGATTCTATGATCTTGAACACCTCTAGGGTTGCAACTCCAACACTTCCCTGGAGAGCCTGTTCCAAGGCCAGAAAGAGAAATAAACCAAGAAAACTGAAAAGGAATGGAAAATGTTCTGGGGAGAGAGACTACTGAATTGCTTGTACATCCTGTAGGTGCTTTCATTTTTAGCTTATCAAGAAGGGGAGGGGGGTGGAAATTCTCCTATTAATGCCTATGCAAATGTCATTTTAAAATGATAATGAGGAATGTGTCCTAGTTGATAGTCAAATGTGGACATCAAAGGCCTCTACCAAGGGAACTTGTGTCCAACAAGCTTTCAGCTCTATCCTACAACACCACAGGCAGACAAGTCTCTGCTTTTACTATACAACAGCAGCTCATTTTTAAGCTCTGCAATAATTCTTCCCTGGTATGTATTAGATAATTAATTTCATTTGCTTGATTTTGGCAAGATTGTTCATCTGCTTTCATTCTCTAAGCATCTACAAAAGGTCTGAGCTCGAAAGTGAAACCAAATAGGGCCACAGAAATCCCCTCCAAAAGAACAAATGTTACCAATGGTTACTGAAACCTTAATTGTTTAGCCCTGATGATTTTAGCATAAAGATATGTATAGGACACAGTCTTCTCAGCCCTGAAGTAGCTCTTTCATCTTCCAGGGTTACAAAATGCAGAGGTTCCTTTGCCACTTAATTCACATTAATAAGGTTAAAAGCAAACTGCTGTAGACAATGTACAGTTGAAGCCAAGCCTGGCTGGGGCACTTAGTGCCATGGTCTGGTTAATTGGCTAGGGCTGGGTGCTAGGCTGGACTGGATGAGCTTGGAGGTCTCTTCCTTCTATGATCCTCTGAGCAATGGATTGTTTATGACTCTTATTTCCAAAAAGAACAAAAGCATTTCAAACACATTCTGAAGAGGATTAATAGAAATCAGACTTGGGGTTGATTTATGCTATGGTTAATTCAGTCTGCACTCTTGTTTTAAATAGGCAGCAGATGTTTGTGGGTAGTCAGTAACTGGAACAGGCAAACTGCTGAGGCTAGAGGTGGGATCAATGGAAAGAGCAGTGAAGGCCATCAGAATAATTTAAGTTCTGATATTTTAACAACTTTCCTTTTTATGTCTGCTAAAAACACATCAATAGCTAATGCTACTGTTATTTAAATAACCACCTTTAAGCCTCTGCATTAAAGCAGTCAAAAGCACTGCCTGGTTCCTGGAGCCATTGTTTCAAGCCATCTGTGGCTTATGGGAAACATCTTCTCCTCGTTTGCATTCAATATATCCTTAAAAACCATCAGCACTTCCTTCAAAATAAACAAACAAGCCTCAGATTGTAGACCTCAATGTTCCCTCACAGCTATGGGTTTAATACACCCTTGTGGGGTTTGGGGTTATTTTTTTGAAGTGCCAGAAATATCCAGAGTAGGTTCTGCACAGTCAGACAATAAAGATGTCTTAGAGCAGCAGCTCTGGATGAACTCTCTGAATGAGCAAATGCTGCACTTGGCTCTTCATGTGTTAAGAATCACTGTCAAATGTAACTGGAGACACTGGCTTGTGAGTAGCTGCAATGGCTTTGAAGATTGGCCTTGGGGAATATCTGTACTAAGTGAGTGAAGCTGAGGTAAAATGTGGGTGTCAGAATGAAATTCAGAAGGGACACTCAAGAGTTTAAGCTGTTCAGAGAACAGTCCACACTTGTGGCCAAGCTGCCCTCAAAAGAGGCAGCTACTCTGTATAGGATTTGAGACTTGGCTCTTGCATATGAATCACAGAATCATAGAACTGTTTTGGCTGGAAAGACCTTTAAGGTCGCCGAGTCCAACCACTGACCTAAGACAACCGTGGCCATTAAATCATGTCCCCAAGCGCCATATCTATGTGCTTTGTGAACATCCAGGCATGGTGACTTCATCACCTCCCTGGGCAGCCTCTTCCAGTGCTTGGCCACTCTCTTTTCCACATATTTCCTAACATCCAAACCTCCCCTGCTGCAACTTGAGACTATTTCCTCTTCACACGTTAGTAGTGTGAATCCTACTGTTGGTGTGATGGTTACAGCTGGAGGAAAGCTCAGTAAAATAGATTTTGCAGTTGTTGTGCTGCTTTCCAAAGGTCCCCCACACTTTATCTGCAGTGAGGATTGCTTTGCATTTGTTAAAGTTGGATTCAATCAAGTTTCATCAATCAACAGGTTGCTGATAAATACAGCACAGCATTGCCATGAGGTGGTGAGCTGGCAAGAACTGTCTGATGCCAACTGTAAAACCCTGGTGAGTTGTAGCCCACACACAGGTCCTCTGATTATGCCAAGCTTTTGCTGTACCTCTGCCAGAGGGCTGGTTTCCTGCCAGGCAGGGGTTCCTGTGATAACTAAATTTAATCCTCTCCAAGATCATAGAATCATAGAATGGTTTGGGTTGGAAGGGACATCAAAAATCATCCAGTTCCAAGCCCCTACCATAGGCGAGGACACCTCACACTAAAACAGGCTGCCCAAGGCCTCATCCAACCTGGCCTTGAACACCTCCAGGGAAGGAGCAGCCACAACCTGCCTGGGCAACCTGTGCCAGTGTCTCACCAACCTCACTGCAAAGAACCCTTTCCTAATATCTACCTTGAATCTCCCCTCTGACAGTTCAAACCCAATCCCCCTTGTCCTGTCATTACCAGACCTTGCCAATAGTCCCTCCCCAGCCTTCCTGTAACTCCCTTCTCCTTGAAGCCTTCTCTTCTCCAGGCTGCAGAGCCCCAACTCTCTCAGCCTGTCCTCAGAGCAGAGCTGCTGCAGCCCTCTCAGCATCTTGGTGGCCTCCTCTGGACTGGCTCCAGCAGTTCCATGTCCTTGTGTTGGGGGCTCCAGAAGTGCACCCAGGGCTGCAGGTGGGGTCTGAGGAGAGCAGAGCCAAGGGGCAGAATCCCCTCCCTTGCCCTGCTGCCCACACTGCTCTTGCTGCAGCCCATCACAGCATTGCTGTCTGGGCTGCACTCACACTGCAGGCTCTTGTTGAGCTTCTCATCAGCCCAGACCCCCAGGTCCTGTTCCTCAGGGCTGCTCTCAGCCATTCCCCACCCAGCCTGGAGCTGTGTTTGGGATTGCACTGGGGTAACCCACACCACAGCTTGACAGAAATACAGGAAAACAAAAAATATCCCAAACACCATTTTGGACACCACTCAGATGTTTCTGTGCTGCTGGCCAGGCAGTTAGCAGCAACCCCCAAAGTCTGTGCAGTAGGTGCTAGGGTAACTTGCTGGAAAGTCCACAACTTGGGTTCAGAAAACCATGAATGTTGCCATGAGGCAAAGTGGCAGAGCACAGTGCTTTGCTCCCAGCTTTTCTGCCGGCTGTTTACACATCATTCACACAGACAATGTGGCTGGAGTGTAAAGTAATTGAGAGCCAGGGAGGGTGATTTGTAGCAGCTAAGCCTGAAGCCAGCAGCCTCTGCCACAAAGTCTGGCAACGAGTCACAGAATCACAGAATGAACCAGGCTGGAAAAGACCTCTAGGATCATGGAGTCCAACCTATCACCTAACCCTTCTAATTAACTAACACATGGCAGTCGGGTGCTCAGAGAGCTGCAGCAGCTCTGCTGTGAGCACAGACTTGAAGAGTTGGGGCTGTTGAGGCTGGAGCAGAGGAGGCTCCCAGGTGACCTTCTTGTGGCCTTCCAGGATCTGAAGGGGGCCTACAAAAAAGCAGGGGAGGGACTTTTTAGGCTGTCAGGGAGTGCCTGGACTGGGGGGAATGGAGCAAAGCTGGAGGTGGGGAGAGTCAGCCTGGCCATGAGGAGGAAGTTGTTGAGCATGAGAGTGGTGAGAGCCTGGAATGGGTTGCTCAGGGAGGTGGTTGAGGCCCCATGGCTGGAGGTGTTTAAGGCCAGGCTGGCTGAGGCTGTGTGCAGCCTGCTCTAGGGTAGGATGTCCCTGGGCATGGCAGGGGGCTTGGAACTGGCTGCTCCTTGTGGTCCCTTCCAACTCTGACTGATTCTATGATTCTATGACTAAGTGCATCCTGTCAGTTTGTTGTGGGGGAGGTAGTGGCGTGTGGAGCACCGGTAGTGAGCTCCCTAATTCAAGAGAGACCCTGAGCTACTGGAGAGAGTCCAACAGAGGGTTATGAGTGTGATTAAGGGATTTGAACATCTCTTTATGAAGAAAGAGTGAGAGACCTGGAGGTGCTCAGCTTGGAGAAGAGAAGGCTGAGAGGGGATCTTACTCATGTCTATAAATATCTGGTTAGTGGGTGTCAGGATGATGGTGCCAGGTTCTTTTGGTGGTGCCAGGTGATAGGACAAAGGGCAATGGACACAGAGTGGAACACAGAAGATTCCAACTCACCAGAAGTTGAGTGCAGGCAAGCAGCAACAGAAGAAGGGGACACAGTCTCAAGTTGTGCCAGGGCAGGTGTAGGTTGGATGTTATAGAAGGAAGTTGTTGTCAGAGAGAGTGATTGGCATTGGAATGGGCTGCCCAGGGAGGTGGTGGAGTGGCCATGGCTGGAGGTGTTGAAGCCAAGCCTGGCTGGGGCACTTAGTGCCATGGTCTGGTTGGTTGGGCAGGGCTGGGTGCTAGGTTGGGCTGGATGAGATTGGAGCTCTCTTCCAACCTGCTTGATTCTATGATCAGAATCTCTGCAAGTGGACACTGCCCTACTTCCCTGGACTGAACCTGAACAGGAATTCTCATAAATACCCCTGTGAATATGAAAACAAATAAACAATAAGAAGATGTTAATCAGATGAGATGCAGCCCTGGACCTTTCAGCTCAAAATAGCAAGCCTTACCTTCAGCTCTGTGAAAATCAACTCTGATAGTGCCATCTTTGTGTGCCAGTATCTCACCTTGTTTTTTTTTTCCCCCCTGTAGGCTAATTCGGTGACATCCTCTACCCATCAGAACAGCTGGGAATAAAGCCACAGAAAGCATTTAAACGAGCCATGAAATCCCTCACATCCATTACTCCAAAGGGGGGTTATTAAAGTCGGGTTGTAAACTTTTAAGTTTCTCCTTCCAGAACTGATGGGAGTAGCTATAACACTGTGAAACAGCTGCACCAGGACCCCCAAGGACTGAAATCAGCAAATGATAAGTGAGAAGAGTGCAGGGGAGGGGACATTAGGCTGTGGTCACCACCACGGTTGGGCAAGAGATGAGTTTCTGTTTGTTTTAGCTTCAGGTCGAACCTGCTTCTAACTCATCAAGAGAGAGGCACCAGCGCAGATGTGGCTGTGGCTTTGGGAGGCAGAGGATAAGCAAGAAGATTGGCAGCAAGGATGCCCTTGGCCACAAACAGTTTTGCTTGAGAAAAGGAAAAATGAATATTGAGCTGTAGAGAGCTCAGCTCCGTGCAGAGCAGCCTGGAGAAAAGGAGCCTCAAACACAGGACAAGGACAAAGGCCAAAGAAAGCCACTTCAGCCTCGGAACTGGCTGCTTCTGCTTAAAATAGCCCAAACAGTTCAGCAGTCTCTGCTTCTGCCTCCACTTACCCACTTTTAGACTTGACTGTAGGACAGCTGGAACAAAAGTAAATAAAATAAGTTTAAATCCTTGCAATTAGTTCTAATTTTTTGTGCCTGTTTTTGCTTCTTTCAATTTGCCTCTTCCCAGTTCCTTTGCCAGTTTGAACGTCCCATTCCCTGTCCCCCTCCCCTAAAATTCAGCCTATACTAACAGGGTAGTTTGGTCCTATAGCTTCTTATAACTTGATTTCCCCCCCCCCCCCCCTTTTTTTTTTTTTTTTTTAAAGCTAGCTATTGTTTAATTACTACTTTGAAGTCAATTTAGCAGGGGAAAAAAAATCCCTAGTTTTAAGGTGGCTTTTTGCATCCCCACCAAGCTATTCAGCAGGGCATTCAGCCAGGATACAAAACTGGGCTGAAGCTTTAGGAGCTGAATGGATCACTCCAGTAGAGATTTAATTTCCATGAAATTCCTCCATGAAAATCCACTCACTCCTCTCAGATCTGACAGACAGGCACAGAGCAGGCACTACCTTTGAACTGGGTGATTTCTAAATGCATCCCACCCCTCTTTGCCCTCCGTGTAAATATGAATTGCTGAGGCTCAGAGCGCCCTGTGGTAGACTTTAAGCCACAGAGTGCAAGGAGCTGGGGGTGGGTGGAGTGGGGGAGCAAAGTCAAGCACATGACTGCTTGATGACCACACTTGGGATGGTGAGGTGAATTAACCCAAAAGCCATCTCCTGACAGGTCTAACTATGGCTTCTTCTGCTATGGCTAACTCCACAGAGCTGTCCTCAGGAGTGCAGCTCTAGCAGCTGAGGTACCCATTCCTCTGCAGGCCTGTAGGAAGGCACTGGGCTGAAACCTGTGATCAGAGAAGGTCCCCAGCAGCTCTGAACACTTCACCTTCATATAATAATAGAATCATAACACCACAGAATCATGGAACTGTAGAGGTTGGAAGAGACTGCCAGAGATCATTGAGTCCAACCTCCCTGCCAAAGCAGGATCTCCTAGGGTAGTTCACACAGGAACACATCCAGGTGGGTTTGGATCCTTTCCCTTGTGTGTGTGTGTCAGAATATATTTACCCTGCAGTCACCAAGAGCATCACTTCATGGTTGGGCCAAAATATGGCTTTAGGTGTTTCTAAAGCTTTGGTATTCCAGGATTTTTCAACAGAGAGCTCACTTGTCACAGCTTCCAATTCACTGCTGATTTTCCCAAGTGTTGCTGCACCCCCCCTCCTTCCCAAGCATTATTTCCCAGCCTTGGACACTGCTTACACTCCACTCAGACCCTCACAGTAAATCCTTGCTGTTTAAATGTGAGGTCCAAGCTGCTCCTCTTGCCTGGATCTCTCCAGTTCTTCATTTCATCTCCACTTTGCTATTTTTTTACCCTAAGCCTGGTTTTGAACCATCAACTCCCAGATTTTTCCCACCTGCTGCACCAGAGAGCTTTGTACTGCATCTGGTGGCTCCCCTTTTCCCTTCTGCCATTCACCACTCCTGCCCTACTCTCCCACCAACACTGCCTGGGCTTCCACCAGAAGTTGGGAATGCCTCTGCATTCCAGGCACAATGACCTTCTATTCTCTCTAAGCTTTCTTCAACTCCAACATCTAAATCAGAAGCCCCTGCCCAGCAGGCAGAATCCCCTCCTATTTCCTCCACCCAGAGGGCCGACCAGATCCTGGGCTGCATCAGGAGAAGTGTTGCCAGCAGGGCCAGGGAGGTGATTCTCTCCCTCTACTGTGCTCTGCTGAGACCCCACCTGGAGTACTGCATCCAGTTCTGGAGCCCCTGGGACAAGAGGGATGTGGATGCTGGAGTGTGTCCAGAGCAGGGCCAGGAGGATGCTGAGAGGGCTGCAGCAGCTCTGATGTGAGCACAGACTGAAAGAGTTGGGGCTGTTGAGTCTGGAGCAGAGGAGGCTCCCAGGTGACCTTCTTGTGGCCTTCCAGGATGTGCAGAGGGGCTCCAAAAAAGCTGGGGAGGGACTTTTTAGGCTGTCAGGGAGTGCCTGGACTGGGGGGAATGGAGCAAAGCTGGAGGTGAGGAGGAAGTTGTTGAGCAGGAGAGTGGTGAGAGCCTGGAATGGGTTGCCCAGGGAGGTGGTTGAGGGCTCATCCCTGGAGGTGTTTGAGGCCAGGCTGGCTGAGGCTGTGTGCAGCCTGCTCTAGGGTAGGGTGTCCCTGGACATGGCAGGGGGTTGGAACTGGCTGATCCTTGTGGTGCCTTCCAACCCTGACTGATTCTATGATTCCTATATCCTCATGGGTAACGTTTATCTTTGCACCTACTCTCTTAAAGTCCCTGTGCTTTAATCATGGGTTTGGGGATCTACTCCTTACCTTCTCAAGCTCTTTTTCCCTCTAAAGTTTTGGAGGTGTTTTTTTCTTTTTGGCCACTGCGGTATTGTAGAGGATTTTTCACTCCCTTTGCTCTTTCTAAAGCCAATTTTTCAAACATCAGTGATTCAGATTGATTGGTTTGACTGAGGAAAAAAAAAAGCCTCTGCGATGAACTGAAGAGAAAATAGCTCCTCCCAGTGTTTTCTCTCCAGTTTTTTTTCCTATCACACAGAGAGAAAAAAAAGAAGTCAGAAGAACACAGTGGCACCTCGATGATTATTTTTATTGCAGAGAGCTTAAAGGAAGCTTTCTGCAGGAGCCCTGATGTAAAGGGCTGTGGTGAGAAGCTTGCACACCAAGGTGGTTTTCTTTGGTCTAAGGGTCTTAGCAGCATGACAGCACTGAGCTAGAGAGGTGCTCAGCTGGATTTTAGCTTCTGGAGTAATGGGAAAGCTGTTAGCAAGACACCACTTTGCTGGAGGAAGCTTTTTAGGGCTGCCCTTCCAATAAACCGAATAAAATGCGGGTGGTTGGTGCGCTTCGTGTGCTAAATAAAGTGAGTTTCCTAGAGCCTGTGTTTGAAACCTTGGTTTTATGGGCCGGGGGAGGGGGGGGGGGGGGTGTGCTTTACAAACGATGCTCGTGGTAACCTGGCTTCTTCCTTTAATTGCAGCACCACTCAGAACCCTTTCACAGGCGTTCATTTCGTTTTAACATTTGCATTGGGACCCGAATGTATGAAAGGCTGCTGGGATGGAGGCGCTAAGTGCTAGTTAAGAACTGTGGAGGTGTCAGAGCTGATTATGCTGAGTTACTAGAAAGCTATACATAGGAGAGACAGGCAGTGTATGCTGCCTCTGGTAACCTTGACAATTGCCCTTTAATCCTGACCTACAAGATTCCTGATATTCCAGTCATAGTCCATTCTTTGCATACAAACTGAGCAGGGAGACAATTAGACAGCCAGGACAGAAGTTTTGGCTAGGCAGGCAAACTGCTGTGGGAACTTGGAAGCTGTCTCCAAACCCATAGAATTTCAAACGAAATCAGGACATGACTCAAAACCTCCAGAGTAGGGGGGACGGACCAACAAACCACAAAACAAAAGAAACCACAAAACAAACCCAAACAACAAACCCAAAGTGACAAACCACTGTGGAGCACATTATCATCCTATTTACTCAAAGTTGTTTGTTCAGATGTGGCGCATTGCATGGTAACTGCTGAACTGAGATGAAACTTGCTGTTAAAAATAGAGGAGTAACACATTCCACCTGGATTTACATTAAAATCCCAGCCAGGACAACGTCATGAGGTGAAATACATTGACAAAAGGTGATGGCGAGGGTTGGCCTCTCCTCAGAATTGGCTTATCTATGTAGAATTTTGAATGGGTAAGTATCGTAACACCAGATCACTGAGTGTCATAACAGTCACAGAATCACAGTATCACAGTATCACAGTATCACAGTATCACAGTATCAACAAGGTTGGAAGAGACCTCATAGATCATCAAGTCCAACCCTTTACCACAGAGCTCAAGGCTAGACCATGGCACTAAGTGCCGCATCCAGTCCTGCCTTGAACAGCTCCAGGGACGGCGACTCCACCACCTCCCCGGGCAGCCCATTCCAGTGCCCAATGACTCTCTCAGGGAAGAACTTTCTCCTCACCTCCAGCCTAAATCTCCCCTGGCACAGCCTGAGGCTGTGTCCTCTTGTTCTGGTGCTGGCCACCTGAGAGAAGAGAGCAACCTCCCCCTGGCCACAACCACCCCTCAGGTAGTTGTAGACAGCAATAAGGTCTCCCCTGAGCCTCCTCTTCTCCAGGCTAACCAATCCCAGCTCCCTCAGCCTCTCCTCATAGGGCTGTGCTCAAGGCCTCTCCCCAGCCTCGTCGCCCTTCTCTGGACACGCTCAAGCATCTCAATGTCCCTCCTAAACTGGGGGGCCCAGAACTGAACACAGTACTCAAGGTGTGGTCTAACCAGTGCAGAGTACAGGGACAGAATGACCTCCCTTCTCCTGCTGGCCACACCATTCCTGATGCAGGCCAGGATGCCACTGGCTCTCTTGGCCACCTGGGCACACTGCTGGCTCATGTTCAGTCATGTCATGAAGTATCATAACAATCATATCACTGAGTATCATAACATAAGATCATTAAGAATCATAGCAATAACTTCACCGAGTATTACAACAATCATATCATCAAGTATCATAACATCATATCACTGAGTATCACAGCAACCATATCAATGAGTATCATAACAACCATATCATTGAGTATCATAACATCATACCACCGAGCATTACAACAATCATATCACCGAGTATAACAACAATTGTATCATCAAGTATCATATCATATCACTGAGTATCATAACATCGTATCACTGAGTATCATAACAATCATATCACTGAGTATCATAACATCATATCACTGAGTATCATAACAACCATATCATTGAGTATCATAACATCATACCACCGAGCATTACAACAATCATATCACTGAGTATAACAACAATTGTATCATCAAGTATCATATCATATCACTGAGTATCATAACATCATATCACTGAGTATCATAACAATCATATCACTGAGTATCATAACATCATATCACTGAGTATCATAACAATCATATCACTGAGTATCATAACATCATATCACTGAGTATCATAACAACCATATCATTGAGTATCATAACATCATACCACCGAGCATTACAACAATCATATCACTGAGTATAACAACAATTGTATCATCAAGTATCATATCATATCACTGAGTATCATAACATCATATCACTGAGCATCATAACAATCATATCATCGAGTATGATAACATCATATCACTGAGTATCATAACAATCATATCACTGAGTATCATAACATTATATCACTATCATAACAATCACATCATTGAGTATCATAACGTCATATCACTGAGTATCATAACATTATATCACTATCATAACAATCATATCATTGAGTATGATAACATCATATCACTGAGTATCATAATCATATCACCAAGTATCACAACAATCACATCATCAAGAATCATAACATCATATCACCGTGTATCATATCATATCATATCATATCACCAAGCTAGGAGCAACTGTGGGGCTGCTGGAGTGTAGGAGAGCCCTGCAGAGGGACCTGGCCAGGCTGGATGGGTGGGCAGAGGCCAATGGGATGAGATTGAACAAGGCCAAGTGCAGGGTTCTGCACTTTGGCCACAACAACCCCAAGCAGCACTACAGGCTGGGGCCAGAGTGGCTGAGAGTAGCCAGGCAGAGCGGGAGCTGGGGGTGCTGTTTGGCACCAGCTGAAGATGAGGCAGCAGCATGGCAGGGGGCTAGAATTGGATGATCCTTGAGGTCCCTTCCAACTGAACCCATTCTATGAGTCTATGATTACAGGAAGATCAAATTGAAAGCAATTTGAAGTCCTCAATTTCTGTCTCCATTGACTGGAGATTATCATGCAATTTATCATGGAATTTGCCTTCCTCCTCTGTGGGATTTTGATTTTTCTGATCTAGCAGTAGTGTAGTTCATAGAATCACAGAATGGTGAGGGTCAGAAGGGACCTTTGGAGATCACAGAGTCCAACCCTCCTGCCAAGGCAGGATCAGCTAGGTGCCATTCACACAGGAACACATCCAGCTGGGTTTGCAAGAGTGGCAAGAGAAGAAGCAAGAAAGGATGAAAGAGAAGAAGCAAGAAAGGATGAAAGAGAAGAAAAAGAACTCTTAAAAATAAAAAAAGACAGGAAAAGGACGGAGGCAAATAAATAAATGAGAAGAAAATCTGCTCTGCTCACAATGAGTCCCCATCTAGAGGGTCTGGTGTCCAGTTCTGGGGCACTCAGCAGAAGGAGGAACTGTTGGAGAGGCTCCAGAGAAGGTGTCCTGGAGTCCTGCCCGCCCCAAACCCCTCTCTGGCACGGGAGAGAAAAGGGCGGGAAAAGCTGTCCCCGAGCCCTGCCCTGCAGCGCAGCGCAGCAAAGGCTCCTCCGGCACCAGGGCTGGGGCCGGGCTGGGCACCGGCTGTGGGCTCCTCGCCCAGGCAGGGGTAACTCGGCCCTGTGCCTGGGCAGGGTAGGATGCTTGGGGGCTTCCCGCCTTGGGGTGCCCACCTTAGAGCTCTGCCCCGCCTGGGTGGCTCCTGCAGAGAGAGTGCCCTGGCGCTGCGGGGGACGAGCTGCTGAGGGCCAGGCCCGTCCCTGCTGCGGGCGGCTCCCGCCGTGAGCACGGCCTGGGTGCGGCTGGATTGGCCTTGGCGAGCCTCGGCTGGCTCTGAGAGAGAGCAGGGACAAGCCTCTGGGTGCCCTTGCTGCCAGCCTCACCGGTGAGTAACCTTGGCTCAGCCGAGTGAGCAGTGCTGTGTGAGTAGCTCAGCCTGTGCCAGCTCCTGGCTCCCAACACACTCACAGTTACCTGTGGTGTCCCTGTAAGATCTTCTCAGTCAAGCTGAGTCTGCTAATTAAAAGTAAGTCAATGTCTGTACATGGTTCTGGGGGCAGGGTTTCAGGAAAACAAAATAATTCTATGGAGGCACCATCCCTGGAGGTGTTGAAGCCAAGCCTGGCTGGGGCACTTAGTGCCATGGTCTGGTTGGTTGGGCAGGGCTGGGTGCTAGGTTGGGCTGGATGAGCTTGGAGCTCTCTTCCAACCTGCTTGATTCTATGATTCTATATATATATATATATATTCCTGACTGGGCCACATTAATACCCTGCCTCCACAAGAGACATGAAGGGGTCAGGAGCCACTCCCTGTGGGGATAGATTGAAAGAGTTGGGGCTGTTCAGCCTGGAGAAGAGAAGGCTTCAGGGAGACCTTAGAGCAGCCTTCTAGTGCCTGAAGGGCACTACAGGGGAGCTGGGGAAGGACTTGTTCACCACGTTTGTAGTGCTAGGAGAAGGAGCAATGTGTTGAAAGTAGCACAGGGTAGATTTAGATGAGACATTTGGAAGTGAGAACATTACAGGCTCACAGGATGTTAGGGGTTGGAAAGGGGACCCAAGGAGATCATCAATTCCAACCCCCCTGCCATAGCAGGACAATCCTATCTAACACAGATCACATTAGACATTTGCAAGTGAGACATTTGGAACTTGGCAGTGAGGGTGGTAGAACACTGGAACAAGTTGCCCATAAGATGGTGAAGGCTCCATCCCTGGAGAGATTCAAGGTCTGGCTTGATGGGGCTCTGAGCAGCCTCATCTGGTTGGGGTATGTCCACGCTGACTGCACAGGAGTTGAACAAGATGACCCTTAAAGGTTCCCTTCCAAACCAGTGCATTCTCTGACTATTAATGAGAACTGGAGAGTGTGCACCATGAGCCTGGCATTAGATGGCCAAGGTCAGTAATCTTTGGCAGAGGACTGAGGTGACAAGCTGGAGGCTGCAGCAACTTTGCTGCCTTGACGGGATCTGGAAGAGAGTATTTGTACCAGCAGAAGATTTCTAAACACACAGTAAAAAGAAAGATCTCCTGTAACAGTTTAAGGAGGGTAACAGCTCTGTTTCCAAGTGACCTGGTAAAAGATGGGAATGAGGTCAGCAAGCCTAAGTGACCTTAGGAATCCAGCCACCAGCTCCTGCAGGAGGAGCTTGGTTGTCATTCCTCCAGTCAGAAAGAATCAGGCAGTATTCAGCCTGATGGCTGCATGGTCTGAAAGCACAGAGCAGGTCAGAAGCTTGTTCCTTGGGAGAGAAAGGTGCACACTAAACAAACTACCTCTACATCAGCAGCAGGAGGAAGGAGGGGATTCTGCCTCTCTGCTCAGGGAAACCCTACCTGCAGTACTGTGTTCCCTTCTTCTGTTGCTGCTTGCCTGGCAGAAAAGACCAACCCCACCTGGCTACAGCCTCCCTTCAGGGAGTTCTTGATAGCAATGAGGTCTGCCCTGAGCCTCCTCTTCTGCAGGCTGCACACCCCCAGCTCCCTCAGCCTCTCCTCACAGGGCTGTGCTCCAGGCCCCTCCCCAGCCTTGCTGCCCTTCTCTCAACACCTTCCAGCACCTCAACAGCTCTCTGCAATTCAGGAGCCCACAGCTGGACACAGCATTCCAGGGGTGGCCTGAGCAGTGCTGAGCACAGGGGCAGAAGAACCTCCCTTGTCCTGCTGCCCACACTGCTCCTGAGCCAGCCCAGGATGCCACTGGCTCTGCTGCCCACCTGGGCACACTGCTGCGTGCTCTGCAGCTCCTCTCTCCCAGCACCCCCAGCTCCCTCTCTGCCTGGCTGCTCTCAGCCACTCTGGCCCCAGCCTGTAGTGCTGCTTGGGGTTGTTGTGGCCACAGTGCAGAACCCTGCACTTGGCCTTGTTCAGTCTCATCCCATTGGCCTCTGCCCACCCATCCAGCCTGTCCAGGTCCCTCTGCAGGGCTCTCCTACCTTCTTCCACTGTTCTCCACTCAGTAGCTCCTGTCATGACTTTAGACTACTTAAATGTGCCTGTAGGAGAGGGGAGCAACTGCCAACTTTTTTTCTTTCACAGCACTGACCTTATCCAGGGCATGACACTGTCAAGCCACAGATTCCAACAATTAGGTGCTGGGCTACATCTCCTCTGAAGGAACCGATTTGTATTGGAAGCAGGTGTGGAAGCTGAAGCAATGCTGGGAGGGTGCTGTGGGAGTAGTGAAGGGATCTACTACTGGAAATAGCAAAATCAGCTGGGCAGGAGTGATTCTATGTTAAGAAGGAAGCACAGATATTTAAGGAATGTGCTTCTTTCTTTCAAGCTTTCTAAGGGCAGCAATTAAACCTCCTGTGAGAGATTGGGATCGCCTTAGTCTTTAAGGGTCCTTATGAATCATGATTTAACGGATCTGAGTTAGGGGCAGTTAAGTCAGCTGTGTGAGTGAGCAAAGTAGCATCTGTGAATGCTTCCCAACGAAGTTCCAGCTGCAGAGTAAGAGCCCTTCAAAAAAGACACCAGAAAAGAAAACAAAAGGAATCAAACCAATTTTAAGTAGAGCCACATAGTGAAGAAAAAAAAGGGTGGAAAAAAGTTGGATTTTAGTTGTTTTAAGTCGGATTTTGGTTGGTTTAGGTTGGATTTTGGTAATTTTAAGTTGGGTTTTAGTCATTATAAGTTGGATTTTGGTCATTTAAAGATGGATTTTGGTCGTTTAAAGTTGATTTTGGTGATTTTAAGTTGGATTTTGATCATTTAAAGCTGAATGTTACTTGTTCTAAGTTGGATTTTGATCGGTTTAAGTTGGATTTTGTAGTTTAAAGTTGGATTTTATTTGTTTAAAGTTGAATTACAGTTGTTTAAAGTTGGATTTTAGTCGTTTTGGTGATTATTGCTTGAATGCTGAGTTCTTGGGTAAATTCAGGGAGTTTATCAATTGATATTTGTTAATGTTTGGGTACTCCAACCAAGTGCTTAATGCTATTTTCTCTCCTGAAGTGCAGTTTTAACTGCAATTAGCACTTTGTTTAATGCTATCTTCTCTCTTGAACTGCTCTTCTAACTGTGATTTTCCAAAGTATGCAGCTGAAGTTCTGCTTCATGAAATACACTCCCTGCCTTAACCAACTTTAGGGTCCTTTGACTGCCTTTTTATAGGGAACTTGAGGCTGGGAGGAACAAAAGGATGCACTTTTCACGACCCTGGAACCCTGTGACCACTGGGAAATCAAAAGGGTGGTGACACGAAGGAAAAGCATTGTCCAGGAAAATAAGCTCTTCAAGGGGCACCAGGAATGCACAATAAAATCCCAGTTTCCTTTGTGTAGCTGTTTATGCCTATGGCTTGCATCATCCAGAGCTTAAGAAAAGGTCTACACTAAGAAGGAATCCTGATTTCTAAGGAAATTCTATATTCTTATTAAAAAAAACCCCACCCAAACCACAAAACCAAAAGCCCAACCTCTATGTGAGATAGAATCTTTTAAGGCTTCATCATCTCTTTACTAATTAAATATGGATCTCTGTGGTAATAAAGATCCTTCAGCCTGCTTTGTGGGAATCCAAGAGGTAGATTTAAAAAGTGATCCTAGCAAGGAGGAAGAGGCAGATGGGAAAATAACTTGATTTAGCAGGGCTGGAGGAGTTAGTGAATTTCTTGCCTTCTAATTCTTGTTACTAAAAGGTAGCAGCATGTAAAAGTTTGATTAGAGAATCAGCTCTGCTCTGAGTTGAAAGCATTTCAAGTCAAAAGGTGGATGACAAAAAAAGATGGAAGAAAAGAAAGATGGAAGAAAAAAGGTGGAAGAAGATAAAGGGGGAGGAAAAAAAGGAAGAAAAAAGGTGGAAGAAAAAAAAATGAAAGAGAAAATAAAAGGTGGAAGAAAAAAGGTGGAAAAAAAAAAGGAAGAAAAAAGGTGGAAGAAAAAAAGGTGGAAAAAATAAAAGATGGAAGGAAAAAATGTGGAAGAAGAAAAGGCGGAAGAAAAAAATGAAGAAAAAAGGTGGAAGAAAAAAAGATGAAAGAGAAAAAAAAGGTGGAAGAAAAAAAGATGAAAGAGAAAAAAAAGGTGGAAGAAAGAAAGGTGGAAGAAAAAAGGTGGGAAAAAAGGTGGAAGAAAAAAAGATGAAAGAGAAAAGAAAGGTGGAAGAAAAAAAGGTGGAAGAAAACAACAACAACAATCAGCAAACAAAACCCAAACAAAAAAATAACTAAACCAAACTAGAATCATAGAATCAGTCAGGGTTGGAAGGGACCACAAGGATCATCTAGTTCCACCCCCGCAAAAAGCAAAACCAGCCAAACAAAACCACCTCAAAACCAAACCAAAGAACCCAAACACAAGCCAAACAAAAAACAAACTCAAACCAAACAAAAAAAAACCCTCCAAAACAGCCAAACAAAACCACCCTAAAACCACAACCACAAAACAGCAACCAGAAGCCACAGAAAACTCAAACAAAAATCAAACAACCAAACAACAACTCCCCCTACTCCCCCCCAAAAACCCACCAAATAATAAGAAAACCAACCCAAAACCCCCCAAACCTCTCCTGGTTCTAAATTCTTCATTAACCCAAGATAATAGCTTTATTTTTTGGGGGTGTGTGTGTGTCTTTTTTTCCTACTGAAAACTGCAAACAAAAAAAAGGCAAATAAAAACCTCAGGTAAATCAAATGATGAGTGAGCCTCCTGTTCCAGTCTCTGACAGCAACCCCCAAGTGCCACATCTTGCTGTACAAAATTGTCCTAAAGTTCTTTGTTGTTAAACAATTTATTTATGTATTAGCCCCAAGGCTTGATGAGGCTCTGGACAGGCTGATCCTAGGGTAGGGTGTCCCTGCCCATGGCAGCGGGGTTGGAACTGGCTGATCCTTGTGGACCCTTCCAACCCTGACTGATTTTATGATTTTATGTCCTTTCTAGTTGATTGGACAGGGTTGGGTGCTAGGTTGGACTGGATGAGCTTGGAGGTCTCTTCCAGCCTGATTGATTCTATGATTCTATGAACTTTTTTTTTGCCGCTCTACTGATTTCAAAGTTGAATTAGGAAAAGTTCATAGAACCATAGAATCAAGCAGGTTGGAAGAGACTTTCAAGCTCATCCAGTCCAACCTAGCACCCAGCCCTAGCCAATCAACATAGAATCAGGCAGGTTGGAAGAGACCTCCAAGCTCAACCAGTCCAACCTAGCAACCAGCCCTATCCAGTCAACTAGACCATGGCACTAAGTGCCTCATCCAGGCTTTAAGTTGTTGTTAATCTGTTTATTTATTAATTTATTTATTATCTCCAAGACTTTTCTAATTCAACTTTGAAATCAGTGAAGTAGCAAAAAAACCCACCAGTTATTGTTGTTAAACTATTTATTTACTTATTTATTTGCTTATCACCCCCAAAACTTTTCTAATTCAACTTTGAAATCAGTGAAGTGGCCAAAAAAGAAATTGTTGTTGTTGTTAAACTCTTTAATTACTTGTTTAGTCTCCCCAAGACTTTTCCCAATTTAACTTTGAAATCAGTGGTCAAAAAAAAAAAAAAAGTTATTGGTGTAAATTAAACTATTTATTTATCTACTTCTTTTTAATTCCAATACTTTCTAATTCAACTTTGAAATCAGTGAAATGGAAAAAAAACCAGTTCTTTGTGTTAATTAAACTATTTTTGAACTATTTATTTATCTATTTTTTTATTCCAGTACTTTCTAATTCAACTTTGAAATCAGTGAAATGGCCAAAAAATAAGTTGTTGTTAAACTATTTATTTATTTATTTATTTATTTATTTATCCCAAGACTTTTCTAATTCAATTTTTATATCAGTGAAGTGGCCAAAAGAAAAAGTTATTGTTGTTAGACTATTTCTTTATCTAACTATTTATTTATCTCAGGACTTTTCTAATTCAATTTTTATATCAGTGAAGTGGCCAAAAAAAGAAGCTATTGGTGTTGAACTATTTCTTTATCTATCTATTTATTTATCTCAAGACTTTTCTAATTCAACTTTGAAATCAGTGAAGTGGCCAAAAAAAGAAGTTATTGGTGATAAACTATTTCTTTATCAATCTATTTATTTATCCCAATACTTTTTCTAAGGCTTTTCTAATCCAACTTTGAAATCAGTGAAGTAGCAAAAAAAAGTTATTGTTATTAATCTATTTATTTAGTTATTTATCTGTTTATTTATCCCAAGACTTTTCTAATTCAACTTCAAAAGCATTGAAGTGACCAAAAAAAAAAGTTATTGATGTTAAATGATATATTTATTTATTATGCCCAAGACTTTTCTAATTCAACTTTGAAAGCAGTGAAGTGACCAAAAGAAAAGTTATTGGTGTTAAAACTATTTATCGACTTATTTATCTCAAGACTTTTCTCATTCAACTTTGAAATCACTGAAGTGACAAAAAAAAAAGGTTATTGGTGTTAAACTATTTATTTATGTATTTATTATGCCCAAGACTTTTCTAATTCACCTTTGAAATCAGTGAAGTGACCAAAAGAAAAGTTATTTGTGTTAAAACTATTTATCTATTTATTTATCCCAAGACTTTTCTAATTCAACCTTGAAATCACTGAAGTGACCAACAAAAAAGGTTATTTGTGTTAAAGTATGTATTTATTTATCTATTTATTTATCCCAAGGCTTTTCTCATTCAACTTTGAAATCACTGAAGTGGCTGGGGGAAAAAAAGTTTGTTGGTGTTAAACGATTTATTTATCTGTTTATTATCCCAAGACTTTTCTCATTCAACTTTGAAATCACTGAAGTGGCTGAAAAGAAAAAAGTTATTGGTGTTAAAAGATTTATTTATCTATTTTTTTATCCCCAAGACTTTTTCGAATTCAACTTTGAAATCGGTGAAGTGGCAAAAAAAAATACCCCACCCCAAAGCAAACAACCCCAAATAAGGATCCCTTGATTTTAGTAAGCAGGGTAAGCTTTGTATCAGGGGGTACAGCCTGGCAATTTAGGCGAAGCATCGTAATGAAATGTTCTTCTAATCGAATAGGTTCGCACAAAACTTGTTTCCTGGTGAAAGATGTAGCTACCACGCTTTTGTTAGCCTCGAGGTGTTACTCAAGAGATCTGCCAGAGCAGAGTTCAAAAGCGCTGCGCTGGTGGAGTGAAGTTTTAGACAATGGCAACGCTCAGCAGCTCTTCGGAAGCGAAAGTGCAAACCGACTCTGATTGTTCTCATTTCTTCCTAGAGGCTTCCCAAAGGAAAAAAGGCAAAAGGAGATTTGGCGAAACTAAAAAGCAAAGGACAAGCAGCACAGTTTGTAAACGTTGTAGGCTTTGCGAGTCTACAGCAGGGAGGTGGAGAAGTGTTGTTTTTTTTCCTTCGATTTCAGATTAGAGTAATTTAAGACAGAGACTGAGAGGGTTTATTTAGTTTATCAGTGCTGGGACATCGTAGCCTTTTGTGCTGCAATCTTTGCTCATCTCTGCAGTTACTAAATGAATCGTCATCAAAATGAATCGTCATCAAAATGAATCATCATCATCTAAATGAATCACCTAAATGAATTATCATCTAAATGAATTCTCTAAGTGAATTATCATCTCAATGAATTCTCTAAATGATCTAATTTAGAAGTATCCGAAGTTGAAAATGAGAATTAAACTATTCCTACAAGCAGGAATCGTTTGGGGGTTCTGTTTAGTTTTCAGTGGCATCTTCTTAACGATTATTTGGTAGGTGGAGATTTGATAGCGGAACACACAATACGAGCCCCCCCACCCCCCTCCCGCCTCACATTGATGCTGCAAAGGCTGCAAGCAGCGGCACAGCAAAATCCAGCGGCTAAAAAGCTTCCATACAAAGCCCAAACCTACCAAGTGACCTCTTGAGCCCTGAGGCACCTCATGGAGCCTGCAACATGTGGAGGATAAGCTGCAAATAGTCCTGGTCACGTTTACAAACGGTTTGTGAAGTGGTTTCCTCTATTTCCTAGGAAGCAGAGAGTAAATTTAGCTGGAATTCTGTGTAAGACTGTAACAAAAAGAGTACAGAGGAAATTTATCTGGAATTCTGTGTAGCTCTGTAACAAAACAAGGACAGAGGAAATTTATCTGGGATTCTGTGTAACTCTGTAACAAATAAAAGGACAGACTGAATTTATCTGGAATTCTGTGTAACTCTGTAACAAATAAAAGGACAGACTGAATTTATCTGGAATT
The DNA here is from genome assembly GCF_015220805.1 of Pogoniulus pusillus. Taxonomy (NCBI): domain Eukaryota; kingdom Metazoa; phylum Chordata; class Aves; order Piciformes; family Lybiidae; genus Pogoniulus; species Pogoniulus pusillus. The sequence continues at coordinate 7,549,585 of NC_087282.1, read as the reverse complement.
CTGTGTAGCTCTGTAACAAAAAAAGGACAGAGGAAATTTATCTGGAATTCTGTGTAACTCTGTAACAAATAAAAGGACAGACTGAATTTATCTGAAAATCTATGTAAATCTGTAACAAATAAAAGGACAAAGTAAACTTATCTGGAATTCTGTCTAACCCTCCAACAAAAAAAGTTCAGATAAATTTATCTGGAATTCTATGTGACCTTGTAACAAAAAAGAGCAGAATAAATATATCTGGAATTCTGTGCAACTGCAACAAAATCTGGAATTCTCTGTGACTGCAACAAAAAGGACAGAGTAAATTTATCTGGAATTTTGTGTGGCCCTGTAACAAATTAAAGGACAGAGTAAATTTAGATGGAGTTCTGTCTGTGACAAATAAAAGTACAAAGTGAATTTATCTGGAATTATGTATAACTCTGCAACAAAAAGGACAGAGTAAATTTATCTGGAATTTTGTGTAACTCTGCAACAAAAAAAGTTCAGAGTAAATTTAGATGGAGTTCTGTCTAACTATGTGACAAATAAAAGTACAAAGTAAATTTATCTGGAATTCTGTGTAACTCTGTAACAAATAGAAGTGCAGAGTGAATTTATCTGGAATTCTGTGTAACTGTAACAAATGGAAGTGCAGAGTGAATTTATCTGGAATTCTGTGTAAATGCAACAAAAAGGACAGAGTAAATTTATCTGGAATTCTGTGTAACCCTGCAACAAAAAAGGACAGAGCAAATTTATCTGGAATTCTGTGTAACCCTGCAACAAAAAGGACAGAGTAAATTAATCTGGAATTCTGTGTAACTCTGTGACAAATAAAAGTACAGAGTGAATTTATCTGGAGTTCTGTGTAAATCTGTAACCAAAAAAAGGACAAAGTAAGTTTATCTGGAGTTCTGTGTACCTATGTAACAAAAGTACAGAGTGAATTTATCTCAATTTCTGTGTAACTGCAACAAAAAGTACAGAGTTAATTTATTTGGATTTCTGTGTAACAAAATCTGGAATTCTGTGTAACTCTGCAACCAAAAAAGTACAGAGTGAATTCATCTGGAATTCTGTGTAACTCTGTAAGAAAAAGAAGTGCAGAGTGAATTTATCTGGAATTCTGTGTAGCTCTGTAACCAAATAGAAGTGCAGAGTGAATTTATCTGGTATTCTGTGTAGCTCTGAAACAAATAAAAGGACAGAGTAAATTTGTCTGGAATTCTGTGTAAATGTAACAAAAAGGACAGAGTAAACATCTGGAATTCTGTGTAACCCTGTAACAAAAAAAAAGGACAATAACTTCATCTGGAATTCTGTGTGACCCTGTAACAAAAGAGGACAAAGTAAATTTATCTGGAATTCTGTGTAGCTCTGAAACAAAAGGCCAGAGTAAATTCATCTGGAATTCTGTGTACCTCTGTAACAAAAAGTTACAGAGAAGAATTGAAACACTCCTGAAGTTTGATGCACTTTTCTCCCCCCTCCCTTCACATGATGTTACAGAGCTCAAAAGGAAGATTAAAAACACAGAAGAGGGGGTTAGAAATTCATGTTAGAATTGATATTTATTCTCACTGCACCTTCATAAAGTTTTCTGTTGTTAGAATTGATATTTATTCTCACTGCACCTTCATAAAGTTTTCTGTTGTTAGAATTGATATTTATTCTCACTGCACCTTCATAAAGTTTTCTGTTGTTAAAGTTGATATTTATTCTCACTGCACCTTCATAAAGTTTTCTGTTCAGCACAGCAATGAACTATTTACCTTCTAGGCAAGCAAAGCACCATCGGGAAACAAATGGTGATGCCACAAACCACAGCAGCTCGGTATTTTTGGACGCAGCAGAAGGAATGTAAGAGAACAGGATCTGGCTAAATGAGTGATTTAGGAAGGAAGAGTCAAGCCGAATCAAAATAAACAACCTAGGGAGGGCGATATTGGTTGAAGGCTTCACGTTACACCATGTGCGAGGTACGACAGCTCTGTAACATCTAACGTTTGACCTACCCAGAGGTCCACGTGGAAAATCCTCCTTCGGTTTTCCAGGGGAGTGAGTAAATGAAAAAGCAAATTTAAATATACTGAGCGTGCTCTGCTCATTTGCATTTAAAGCTTTTCTCTTCCAAACCACACAGTTGGGTTTGGGGTTTTTGTTCTAAGCGGAGCAGCAAGAAATCGAACGCAGAGGTAGATAGCAGAAAATCTACTTGAAATGACTCCTCCCAGATCTCTTTTCTGCCTTTTTATCCAAAAGTCTGGGTCCATTTTAACAAAAGGATGCACTTTGCACGACCTTCAGAGCCTCTGACCATTGGGGAAAATCAAAAGGGGAGTGACACTAAGGCAAACTATTGTCCAGGAAAATAAGCCTCTCCAAGGGGCACCAAGAATCCACAATAAAATCCCTGTTTCCAAGAAAATTCAGGCATTTCCATCAAAAAAGCCTGGTAAGATGAAGAGAATGTCCTGATAAGCCACAGATTCTTAATAATACAAAATGGCTAAGTCCATGGTAAACAAAGCCCCAAGGAAAACTAACATCTACTAACTCAGGCTTCTCAAGCCCTAGGTCGTGACCCAGCGCCTTGCCGCAAGGGACCTCAAACGCATTTCTGAGTTGATACTGCACAGAGTTTGTTTTGCAGAAGCTGGTTTGGAGTTTTGCTGCTGGGCAGGGCTCCCCAAACTCCCACCAACATCTTCTTGCCGTTAGGTGTGATTAGAGCACTAATAATGATCGCTGCTCTTTCAGATCTCAGGAGAACGCTGTGCTGCTCTCAAGACAGTCACACACACACCCCCACCCTCGGCATGCTGCCTGCTTTCTTGCTCTCTGCTGATAAATTTGGGGGCATTTGCACTTCTTTCCTAAGTTTTTTTTCCCCAACCAATCCAGTCGGAAACTTAAAGAGAAAAACAAACCAACAACAAATAAAAATTAACTAAAACAAAAATCAGGAGGAAATGCAAATGGCATTTTTATTTCGGGTCTTTTTCTTCCTTTCCCAAGATTTCCAATGAATTAATGTGGAAAAAATCATCATCATCATCATCATCATCATCATCATCATCATCATCATCATCATCACCACCACCACCAATAACAACAATAATAATAAATCATAAATCATCATAATAATAAACCTTAATAATGAACCAAATTGGAAATGTAATAATAATAACAACAATAACAACAAAAATCAATAGTAAATGCAAATGGCATTTTTATTTGGTACTTTCCTACCTCTTTCCCAGGTTTTTCAAGGAATCAAATTGATAATAACAATAATATTACAATCATCATAAATTATTATCATAATAAACCCTAATAATCAATCAAATTGGAAATGTAATAATAATAACAATAATGGCAACAACAATCACTAGTAAATGCAATTGGCATTGTTATTGGGTGCTTTTCTCTTTCTTTCCTAAGTTTTTCAATGAACCAATTAAATAATAATAATAATAATAATAATAATAATAATAATAATAATAATAATAACGGTGTCATAATCATAATCAAAAATCCTAATAATGAATCAAATTGGAAGTGTATTAATGATTACAATAACAACAACAATCAATACTAAATGCAAATGGCATTGTTATTTGGTGCTTTTCTCTTTCTTTCCCAAGTTTTTCAATTAATCAATTAGATAATAATGATAATAATAATAATGGTGTCATAATCATAATAACAAGTCCTAATAATGAATCAAATTGGAAGTGTATTAATGATTACAATAACAACAACAGTCAATACTAAATGCAAATGGCATTGTTATTTGGTGCTTTTCTCTTTCTTTCCCAAGTTTTTCAATTAATCAATTAGATGATGATGATGATGATGATGATGATGATGATAATGGTGTCATAATCATAATAACAAATCCTAATAAAGAATCAAATTGGAAGTGTATTAATGATTACAATAACAACAACAGTCAATACTAAATGCAAATGGCATTGTTATTTGGTGCTTTTCTCTTTCTTTCCCAAGTTTTTCAATGAATCAATTAGATGATGATGATAATAATAATATTAATAATAATGTAAAAAATAATCATAATAACAAATCCTAATAATGAATCAAATTGGAAGTGTATTAATGATTACAATAACAACAACAATCAATAGTAAATGCATATGGCATTTTCATTTGGTGCTTTTTCTTTCCTAAGTTTTTCAATGAATCAATTTAATAATAATAATAATAATAATAATAATAATAATAATAATAATAATAATAATAATAATGTCATAAATAATAATAACGCATCCTAATAATGAATCAAATTGGAGGTGTATTAATTATTACAATAACAACAACAATCAATAGTAAATGCATATGGCATTTTCATTTGGTGCTTTTGTCTTTCTTTCCCAAGTTTTTCAATGAACCAATTAATACTACTAATAATAATAATGTAATAAATAATTATAATAACAAATCCTAATAATTGAATTGGAAGTGTATTAATGATCACAATAACAACAACAATCACTAGTAAATACATATGGCATTTTCATTTGGTGCTTTTCTCTTTCTTTCCCAAGTTTTTCAATTAATCAATTAGATAATAATAATAATAATAATAATAATAATAATAATAATAATAATAATAATTCAATTTGAAGTGTATTAATGATTACAATAACAACAACAATCACTAGTAAATGCTAATGGCATTTTTGTTTGGTGCCTTTATCTTTCCCAAGTTTTCAATGAATCAATTTAATAATAAAAACAATAGGAAGGAGAGTAGAAAGAAGATGATGACAATTGTCATAAGTCATCATAATAATAAATCCTAATAATGAATCAAATTGAAATAATTACAGTAACAACAACAATCGATAGCAAATGCAAATGGCATTGTTATTTGGTGCTTTTCTCTTTCTTTCCCAAGTGTTTCAATGAATCAATTAGATAATAATAATAATAATAATAATAATAATAATAATAATAATAATGATGTAATAAATAATCATAATAAAACATCCTAATAATTAATCAAATTGGAGGTGTATTAATGATTACAATAACAATAACAATCAATAGTAAATGCGGTGCTTTTCTCTTTCCCAATTTTTCAATGAATCAATTTAATAATAAAAATAGTAAGAGGAAGAAGAAAATAAAGAAGAAGAAAGAAGAAGATGATTATGACAATTGTCATAAATCATACTACTAATAAAAAATCCTAATAATGAATCAAATTGGAAAAGTAATAATAATTACAGTAACAACAACAATCAATAGTAAATGCAGATGGCATTTTTATTTGGTACTTTCCTCTTTCTTTCCCAAGTTTTCCAATGAATTAATAATAATAATAATAATAATAATAATAATAATAATAATAATAATAATAAAAAATACTACTAAATAAATTTAGTAATTAAATAGTAATAGTAATAACACTAATGATAATAATAATGCTGACATTTTTATGTGGTGCATTTTTCTGTCCCTAAATGATCACTGAATTAATTTGATAATTAAATAGTAATAGTAATAACACTACTACTACTACTGACATTTTTATTTGGTGCATTTTTTCTTTCCCTAAATGACCAGTGAATTAATTTTGTAATTAAATAATAATAATAATAATAATAATAATAATAATAATAATAATAATAATAACAATAATAATGTCATTTTTATTTGGTGCATTTTTCTGTCCCTAAATGATCAGTGAATTCATTTGGTAATTAAATAGTAATAGTAATAACACTACTACTATTACTACTACTGACACTTTTAGTTGGTGCATTTTTCTTTCCCTAAATTACCAGCAAATTAATTTGGTAATTAAATAGTAATAGTAATAACACTACTACTACTACTAATGACATTTTTATTTGGTGCATTTTTCTTTCCCTAAATGATCATTGAATTAATTTGGTAATTGCATAGTAATAGCAATAGCAATAATATTAATACTACTAATAATAGAGTACCTCCACTTGATATTCTAATTTGGTGCTTTTCTCTTTCTTTCCCAAGTTGAATAAATAAATAAGAATTTAAATTAAATAAATGAATAGATTTGGAACAACAACAAAAAAAAATAGAACATTCATTAGTAAATGTAATTGGCAACTTTATTTGGTGCAATTCTCTTTCTGCAGCAAGTTTTTGAATGAATCAATCTGGAAACTAAAAGGAAAATAAATTCAATGGTAAATACATATTTTTCAGGGTTTAATTTCATAATTCTGTATTCAGACTCTTAATTTTTCAATTAATTTTGTTTGGTTGGTTTTATCCTGATTCCCTTCATTTTTCTTTTCCCCTAGCGATTGCATGGCAGAAAAATTCTTCCTGATAGATTCAAGCATCAGGAAAGAGGCAATTAGTGAAAAATAGGTGTGGCTTTGCTGACAAAATCCTTTGCAACCTGTCTTTAGCTTGAGTCCCGCCTGTGGCACTAAACTCACGCTTTTGGTTTTAATCTCGCTCCTGTAGGAGGCAGAACACAACAAATCTTCCCTCCTTTTAGGTGTCCTGAAGGCATTTTGCTTGCTGAATGCTTTGCTAGGCTCTCCTGGCAAGAATTAATCCAACAGAAGTTCCCCACAGCAATATTTTTCTTTTAGCTGATGTACACTTTTTAAAGTCTCAGCCTGCAAATATTTACAAGCACAAACAACTTTACTTACAAAGTATTCACCTGCAGGAGTAAGGTTAATAGGTAAATATTTACCTGGATGAGTAACTTTACTCATCAAATATTTACCTGCACGAGTAACTAAGAGAAAAATATTTACCTGCAGGAGTAACTTTATTCACAGACTATTTACCTGTATGGATGACTTTACTCATGGAATTCAACCTATTGCACATTAAAGCATTTCCAGACCTCACTTAGTATTTCCATGCAAATCTAAAGAAAATCCTGTTGGATTTTACTCCAGGAGTTAACTAAAGGGCATATGGAATAGGTGGACCTGGGAACTAGGTGACCTATTAATTAACTCAGTTTACTGTGAATTCATCAGGGTTATTGCCTCCAAAAGTTCTACCCACTGGCTGGGATTTTGTCTTTTATCCTTACAACCCCCAGTGATTAAAGCTACAATGCCCCAGGTCCATTTGGAGAGCTGAATCCCAACGCTCTGAACATTTTCACTCCTGCAAAGCTGACAACTCTGCAGCGCCAAACTGCAAATTGGCCTCAGCTGCTCACATATGGCTCATGTTTAACCAGAAAATAATTTGATGCAATGAGCCTGCACAGTAAACCATTCTTAAACATTGACAGGACTTGGTGTCCTGAGAGATGTGATTTACTGCCTTTAGTCCATGTGCTCTCTTTGGATGAAGGAAACTGCATCTCAGAAGTGCTGCTTTTAAAATGCACTTAATAGTTGTTTAATAGTTGGTTTTGTTTGTTTTTACAGGAGGAGTAAATTTGTGCAGGCACAGGGAGTGTCTTTCCAAAGGTGGCAGCTTTCAGATCTAGAAAACAACTGTGCCAGGAGAGATGATTGGTCTTTTTTTGCATGCCTGATGGGGCAGGAGCTGGCATCCTGCCTCTTTTGCTTGAGGTGGCACTGGCAGGACAGAGAGCACTGCATCCACTTGCATACTGCTGTGGCTGGAAGCCAGTTTTATTAGGAAGAGCTTTTCCTACAGTGCCAGATCCTGGACTGCCTTCAGATCCTGGATTGCCATTGGATCCTGAACCTTCATTGTATCCTAGACCTCCATCCAGTTCTGAACCTCCATTGGATCCTGGACTGCCATTGCGTTCTGAACTGCCATTGTATCTTTGACCTCCATCCAGTCCTGGATCTCCATCAAATCCTGGACCTGCATCCAATTCTGGATCTCCGTCAGATCCCGGACTGCCATTGGATCCTGGAGTTCCATCAAAACCTCGAGTTCATCAAATCCTGGAGTGCCACCCAATCCCGAACTGTCATTGGATCCTGGAGTGCCATCAGATCCTGAACTGCCATTGGATCCTGGTCTGCCATTGGATCCTGGACTGCCGTTACATCCTAGAGTCCCGTCGAATCCTGGAGCTCCATTGCCACCGCAAGGCTGCTGCAGCTTCCCGTCCTCACTGCCAGCACACCACGACCGGGTGCGTACGTGTGGGGGAGTCAGCTTCAGCCTCTGGCTTCACCTCAGCCTTGCCTTTGCCTTGGCGACATCAGTGCGGCTCCGGGGCCGCTGTCCTTGCTGGGTGCTGTACTGCAGCCTACGTGCAGCTGGGGGCAGAGCCACGCTGGCTGCTGCTGGCAGCTCCCGCAGGTTTGTGCAGCTGACGGGCGGGTTTCCATCCTCTTCCCTCGGGTAGGCTTGCAGTTACTGCACTCTGATGCATAAAGGTGCATCCCTCCTAGTGAGGAAAGCATTTTTGCCCCCAAACCCAAACGCTGTCTTTGCCTCTTTAAATGTGTGCTCCAGACTGCACCCAGCCTCATCTTACTCCCAGGCTGTGCTGGGGTGTGTTCATGGAATCGTAGGACCGTTTTGGTTGGAAAAGTCCTTCAAAGCAGCACATTTCCCCACATAAATTCCATGTTCTTCCTCACGTTAAGGCTTGTTTACCTGCTGTCAGAGTTTTCTTTTCCAGCAGACCATTCTGAGTTTGGGATAACAGGATCATCCTTTAAGCATGCACGTCCAAAAAATGTGTTAATCTGCTTGTTAATGTATTTTACCTTCTTAAGCAGGGACCTGGAGTGTGCACAACACATGGACTGGAAACCTGGGTTCCCTCAGGATGAGAGGTGAGATCCTGTGTTATGCCTCCAGCCAGAACTCTGGGAATGTATAGCAGGTTTAAGCTGCTTTTATGCCTTTCTAATCCTTAGCTGCTCTGCAGAGACGCTGGTGTTCAGCCAGCCTGAGGTTTCAACGTGGTTTAATTGCCCTGTGAGCTCCTTGACTTTCCAAAATGCTACTGCAAGAGGCAGAAGTCTCTCTGAGAGACACCTTCAGCAGCTCCTGCACCAATCTTTGGAAGCAGAATCACTGAAGGGAAACTCTGACAAGCTGCACAGTGAAATGCTTCCCCCAAATGGATGTAAGAACTGCTTCACACTGCCCTGCTCTGAGCTCAGCCTGAATTACAGGCTTTTGAATTTAATGGCTACACACACTTATTTCTGCCTAGGAGATCTGCTTTCATGAAGTCGATGCTCTTGAAGAAGTAATCATCAGGGCTTTTAAAAGAACAAGGGCCTCAGGGATGCTCAAGGTGCTGCTGGGACCTCACGCAGCATGAGCATGCTGCCAGCTGCACGTGGTTCGTAAAGCTCTGCAAGTTCTGTGCTCTTAACTGAACACCTGAGAGCTTCTGTCTGCAGTGTGCTCACGTTTCTTGTGGCCAGCAGCACCAGGGCTGTCATTCTGCCCCTGTGCTCAGCACTGGTGAGGCCTCACCTCAGCACCGTTTGCAGCTCTGGGCACCTCACTGCAAGAGACATACTGATGTGCTGGAGCAGGTCCAGAGGAGAGCAATGAGACTGTGGAAAGGACTGGAGGGGAAGGCTGATGAGGAGAGGCTGCAGCATCTGGGGGTGTTTAGCCTGGAGAAAAAGAGACTCAGGGGGGACCTTATCACACTCTACAACTACCTAGAGGGAAGCTGTAGTAAGGTGGGGATCAGGCTCTGCTCCCAGGCAGCTTGTGACAAGAGGAGGGTGCATGGCCTGAAGCTGTGTCAGGGGAGGTTTAAGTTAGATGTTAGGAAGCACTTCCTCATGGAAAGGGGAATTAGACACTGGAATAGACTGCCCAGGGAGGTGGCTGAGCCTCTGTCCCTGGAGGTGTTTAAGAAAACATGGGATGTTGCACTTGGTGCCATGGTCTGATCAATGTGGTGGTTAGGTCGTAGGCTGGACTGGATGATCTCAGAGGTCTATTCCAGCCTCAGTAGTTCTGTGATTCTGTGTTGGAAAAGAAGCAAGAGCTGGATTTTTGGCTGTGCATGCTGACACGGGGTGTGTGCACAAATCATTGTCCCTCTGCCTCTTTTTACAGGCTCTCTATCAGGAACAGCTCTCCAAAATCTCCTATCTGCTGGACCCCCTGGAACATACAGAAGATGATCAGCTGGGGAAAGGTAAATGTGGCCCCCTGTGCAAGACAGAACATTTGGACAGAGAGCAGCACAAAGACCCTGTGACACAAGGGAAACACGAGCACAAGCTCTGGGTGTCTGAGTCTTCTCGGCAGGTCCTTACCTCAAACAGTGACAATACCTATAGACTGTAGAGAAAAAACAAAGGCAGTAGTACTGCATCCTATGGCAACTGAGCTCACCAAAGTATGGAATTCATGTGTAACCTGTAGTCAGTAACTTATTGCCTCGTCTCTAAAAGGCCACGTGGTGCAAGAGAAGTGCTTTTGGGAGGTGATGGCTCAGCTAGGAATGAGTCATGCCTGTTCTGAACTTTACCCACAGTGAAGAAGTTTAAACAAGTCCCACTCTGTGCCACTGACTTTAAGGAGAAGTTCACTGTGCACAGTGACCAGGACCAAAGGCTTCCCTGCCCTTGTAGAAGGACTGAGTTGAATGATCAGCAGCACCACTCACATCCCAGGCACCCAGCATGTTTGTAGCACCTTTGTAAGATCAGGTTCTTGGTGTAGCTTGCTTTTGGAGCTGGTTTGGATGGGAAGAGGATAGCTTTCTCAGGACTGTTTGCAAACTTGCACAGACCCCCCACTGAAGAGATGTGCAGTGTTTTAAAGGCCTAAGCACAAATGTAGCTATGTGCCTCAATCAAAAGATGAAGACTTACACCAAATCCAGGCAGCTCACAACATATTCTGGTTGGCATCTGTGGGAAAATCAAATCTTTGAAGGAATTTTACACAAGGGGAAGTTGTGCACTGTTACAAAACAGAAACTACTTCAGGATTCATGTGCAGGGATGCATGCACCGATTAAAATGTCATGCTTTATAGACAAGTAAGAAAAGTTATTGAAACACCAGTCAGATCAGGCAGGATTAGGAACCTGTCTGTGGGAAGGATAAATATGTTTGGAACGAAATGAAGCAGAGGAATTGTGATACAACAAACCCCTTCAGAAACTGTAACAAGTCACAGAATCACAGAGGCTGGAAAAGACCTCTGAGGTCATCCAGTCCAGCCTATACCCTAACACCATGACATCAGCAAAACCATGCCACCAAGTGCCACATCCAATCTTTTCTTAAAGACCTCCAGAGATGGTGACTCCACCACCTCCCTGGGCAGTCCATTCCAGTATCTAATTCCCCTTTCCATGAGGAAGTGCTTCCTAACATCCAAGCTAACCCTCCCCTGGTGCAGCTTCAGGCCATGCCCTCTCATCCTGTCACAAGTTGCCTGGGAGCAGAGCCTGACTCCCACCTTAGTACAGCTTCTATTCAGGTAGTTGTGGAGAGTGATAAGGTCCCCTCTAAGCCTCCTCTTCTCCAGGCTGAACACTCCCAGGTGCTGCAGCCTCTCCTCATCAGACTTTCCCTCCAACCCCCTCAATAATCTCCCCTGGACCCCTTCAGAAACTGTAAGAAATGTAACAAAACCCTTCTAAAACTGTAAACCAACAAAACTCTTCTGATGAGAAGGGCAAATCTCAAACCACAGAAGCTTTGATTAAGATCTTTGGGGCAGGTAAAATCCACAATCTTATCAAAATGGCAGAAGTGTGCCTGGAGATGTGTTAAATAACTACCCAGAGGATCTGACAGACAGAATCTATGGCCAGCTTGGCTACTCATTCAAAACTCTGTCCTCAAAGATCTGGTTTTCACATAAAGAAAATGCCAACCCTACTACTGGGCAAATTAATGTGAGAAGCATTCCTGACAGAGCAATTCCGCACCATATGGGGTCCTATCCTGTGAACTCAACATGGATCATTTAGTCATGTAAGCAACTACCTTGTCAATTAGATAGTTTATATCTAGATTTCAGGATTTCACCCACCTGAAATCAGAATCACAGAATGGTTTGGGTTGGAAGGGACCTTTAAGATCATCTAGTTATAGGGTCCTGCCCTGTGAAGAGACCTTTAAGATCATCTAGTTATAGGGTCCTACCCTGTGAACACAACACAGATCTTCAGTCATGCAAGCAACTGCCTTTCCAATTAGCTTATATCCAGATTTCAGGATTTCACTCACTTGAAATCAGAATGAATCACAGAATGGTTTGGGTTGGAAGGGACCTTTAAGATCATCTAGTTATAAGGTTCTATCCTGTGAAGAGACCTTTAAGATCATCTAGTTATAGGGTCCTGCCCTGTGAACACAACACAGATCTTCAGTCATGCAAGCAACTGCCTTTCCAATTAGCTTATATCCAGATTTCAGGATTTCACTCACTTGAAATCAGAATGAATCACAGAATGGTTTGGGTTGGAAGGGACCTTTAAGATCATCTAGTTATAGGGTCCTGCCCTGTGAACACAACACAGATCTTCAGTCATGCAAGCAACTGCCTTTCCAATTAGCTTATATCCAGATTTCAGGATTTCACTCACTTGAAATCAGAATGAATCACAGAATGGTTTGGGTTGGAAGAGACCTTTAAGATCATCTAGTTATAGGGTCCTGCCCTGTGAACACAACACAGATCTTCAGTCATGCAAGCAACTGCCTTTACAATTAGCTTATATCCAGATTTCAGGATTTGACTCACCTGAAATCAGAATCACAGAATGGTTTGGGTTGGAAAAGACCTTAAAGATCATTTAGTTATCCTGCCACAGGTAGTGACAGCTTCCACTAGACCAGGTTAATCAAAGCCTCATCCAGCCTGGTCAATAGAAGAACTCAGCACTATGAAGGAATGAATTAAACTTCCCACAGTGTAAATGAAAGTAGAAGCCACTCACAGAATCCAAACCTGCAGAAACTGAATAAAAGAGCTGCAGAGAGATTTATTTTCAAGCTGCTAGGAAATAATACAAACATAAACTCCTGTGTGACCTACTCTAGGTGATGCCACTCTGGCAGGGGGGTTAGGCTGAATGATCTTTCAGGGTCCCTCCCAAACCCCAACGTTCTGTGATTCTGTGAGAAGGATTAGAAAGCTAAATGCAGAACATTGCTTATTTACACAGCTACCAAAGTAAGAAAACAAAGAGGAGGCAGCTTTGGTTCTTGACATTTACATTTTGTTTTAGTAAACATTTAGAATCAATTTCTACAATAAAAGAGCCATTAAAAAGACAGGTTTGGGGCATCAGCAAGCAGCAGCCCTCTAGAGAATAGCAGAGGTACAACAAATGTGACTTGATTTAATCACAGCAAAGAATATCACACTTACAAAAAAATCAAAATGCATTAAAATCAGGCATAAACCCCAAGCTGTTACTATCCATTTGTTTCCCTTTTTGCACGCAGATTAGTCAGATTTAGGAGAGAGTTTAATGATTTTATAAAGCATATTTCACATCAGAAAAAAAAGTGCAGAATTACAAAGCTTACCCAGTTCTTATGTTTCAACCTGCATCTATTTTTCTACCTGCATCTTATTTTTCAACCTGGATCTCATTTTTCTACCTGTATCTCATTTTCAACCTGGATCTTTATTTTTCAACCTGAATCTCATTCCCAACCTGCATCCTATTTTCAAGCTGTATCTTCTTTTTCCACCTGCACCTTATTTTTCAACCTGTATCTTATTTTTCCACCTGTATCTCATTTTTCTACCTGTATCTCATTTTCAACCTGTATCTTATTTTCCAACCTGTATCTTATTTTTCTACCTGTATCTTATTTTTCCACCTGCATCTTATTTTTCTACCTGTATCTTATTTTTCCACCTGCATCTTATTTTCCAACCTGTATCTCATTTTTCTACCTGTATCTTATTTTTCCACCTGCATCTTATTTTCCAACCTGTATCTTATTTTCCAACCTGTATCTCATTTTCAACCTGTATTTTATTTTTCAACCTGAATCTAATTTTCCACCTGCATCTTATTTTCCAACCTGTATCTCATTTTTCTACCTGTATCTTATTTTCCAACCTGTATCTTATTTTTCCACCTGCATCTTATTTTCCAACCTGTATCTTATTTTCCAACCTGTATCTCATTTTCAACCTGTATTTTATTTTTCAACCTGCATCTTATTTTCCAACCTGTATCTTATTTTCCAACCTGTATCTTATTTTCAACCTGTATCTTATTTTCCAACCTGTATATTATTTTTCCACCTGTACCTTATTTTCCAACCTGCATCTTATTTTTCTACCTGTATCTTATTTTCCAACCTGTATCTTATTTTTCAACCTGTGTCTAATTTTTCAACTTTATTTCATTTCTCTCTCTCTCTCTCTCTCTCTGGTTTTTTTTTCCTACATGCAACAGTTCTACAAATAAATAGAAAGGCAAAGGTGAAGCCCAAGTTTGAATCTGTTTTACTGAGGCAATGACAAAACAGTGAAATCTTTTATAAGAAAACCTCTGATATTAGTAATTTTAGTTTTGTTTTTTCACATTGAAGTGCAAATCTGTGGAGATTATTCAGGAAATTAATCCTGGGTCATTTTTCCCCCCTGTAGACACCAAGGAAAATGTTGAATTTTAATCTCTTCAGTATTTCTTTTGATTCTGTCCTCAAATGAGGAAAGTTAATTTTCTTTCTATGTATTTTTGGTTTTCAGCTGAATGCTTTAAAACAAAGGCAGTTTGGCAGCAAATGACAGAGAATCCACAGTTCTATCAAAGCCCAAAGTGTGTAGAAGACAAATGAAGAAGGAATTCCATTCCTGCAAAGATGTACCAAAGCTGGAAGTGTGTGAGCATTGAGAGGGGGAAAAAAACCAGCAGTCTCTGGAGGAGCAGAATAACAACTCGGTAGCTAACAAAATATTTTCTCCTTTGCATTGTTTTTGTTTCTTTTTAAGATGACCTGAACTTTTGGCACATTTTCATCTAGAAGTGTAAAACAGGATGTCTGAAAGACACGAGAGCTACACTGGAAAACAGAGGCTTGGAGCCTCATTTTGTGCTGCTGTTTTGCAAGTTTAGGAGAGCTTAAGGCTTTCAACCATTCCCATAGCTTTGAGAAATATGTGAGATGGTATCAGTCTGACAGAAACTTGACAGCAACTGACATCTTTGGATAGTTTGGGGGGAAAAAAAAGAAGAGGGTTTTCTGTTTCACAAGGATACATCCCCTTACACGCTGCTGATTTTCATTTCTTTTATGCATCTGGATAGTTCAGCACAATTCACTGCACTTTCTGTGGCAGGGAAAAAGATCAGACAATATTTCTGATGCTTGAAGTTGAGGGGACAGGGCAAGGCAATCCTCGCAGGCAGGACTGAGTATGAATGAATCAGCAAGCAAGAAGAGATGGAACAGAGTGATCTGCAACACTGAGTGCAACGAAGGAAACAGATCTTCTCAGCCTGCATGCACGCACATGATTCCATCACAGATAAAGAAGAGTAAGAAAAGAGGGAGCTTTAGAATTTCACCACAAATTCTGAAAGCTGTTTTTTTTTTTTTCCTTTCTGTTTTAGTTTTGCATCTGTGTCTAGGAATTGCATCTCAGGTTTTGCTAACCTGGAACAAACCCTTACCACAAATAATGTGCTTTACAAGCAATCACCAGCCCTCAACAGCACAAAGCTCTGCCTAACTAACAGGGCTGAACGATTTAGCTGGGCAATACCCTTTAAAATATCAAATGCTTCAGCTTTTTTTCTTTGACCACTACTTTTTTCTTTTAAGCAACCGATGTACTTGCAGACCCCTAAGACTCCCTTCCAAGATACACAAAACCACAAGTCAAAGGTCAGCAAGAGGATGTAAAAATACCATTTAATCTTATCTGGGCAACACTTCACGTAGACTTATTTCACCATCTTCAGGCCCTCTGTTGAAAGACAAATTTATTTCTGAGCTGGCAGGGAAAAAAAAGACAATCCACTTGCAGCAGGAAAAGCTGTGAAACCCACACCTAACTTTATTCATATGCAAGACTTGAACAACACGATGTGGCTTTTCATGTTAAACACAAACCTCAGCACAAGGCATCGAATTATTTTCTTAGGCAAATAGTTTTCTAGGACTGTGTCATATTTACTTGCTTATTTGCTCCAGGTTTTGAAAAGTTTTGTTTCTCAGAGCTGGAAAGTGCCTTTAATTTGGAATCTGTTCTCTCTTGTGCATGTGTAAGTGGCTGGGAGACTTCTGTATTTTTCCTTGCTGTGTCATTTCTCTGTTCCACATCTGCAGGGGCAAATTTACACACCCGTGCTAAATGATTGACTTTTCTTTGCTTGAGCATTTTGCTCCCTTTTAGCATTAGGGGCTTGAGACTTCAGGAAGTTACTCTGAGCAGGAGAAAATGTCAGTTTCGGATTTTGCTGCATCCTCCATTACACAAAATCTCCCTGCAGCTCCAAATCAGGAGTCAGCAAACCCCGCATCTTGCCACCACAAGAGAAAAGTTTGCAAGGGCCAACCCGGCCGAGCGTTTTCACTGACAATGAAGGAACAAATTGCAGGGTTTTTTTTTATGGGGGGGGGGGGGGAACAAATAACCAAACAAGCTCCGAAGTAGGTCTGCCTGCGGAGAGAAAAGCCCTCCCGTCTTGCCCCAGGAGCGCTTAAATATGGTGGTGGCTTTGTTTTAGGCCGCACACGCATGCAGGCGGGGAGGGAAGCAGGGAAGCTCAGCACAACTCACCCTTCAAACCTGAAAAGAACTTGGCTGCAGGACTTAGAAAGAGAAATTAAACAGTAGTAAATAGAGGCGGGACAAAGAACCCTTTTCTCGTTGTGTAACGAACGTAATGCTGATAGATTACTCCTGGGTTTCCATGGGGACCTTTTTGTTCTAACTTCAGATACCAATGCTCAGGGTTAAATGAAGCACCTCGGATATAGAGATATAGATTGCTTTTCTTTCCCCCCCAAACCAAACAGAGCAGCCAGGACGGGGAGATGCGAGGCAAACCCGTTCGTTATCGATTGATTTTTGTTGTTGGGGGAGGAGGGGGGGGGAGGGAGGGAAAAAAAAGGAAAAGGCGAGAGGGGGGAGGAAAAAAAAAGATGATTACTTCTAATCCTTGAGGAACAGCGGCTGCTGGCAGGGCACAATTAGCACATTTTTAGCATTCCTGCGAGGGCCGCCCGCCGAGGCAGGCTGACCGCTCTACCCTGCCCAGGCCAAGGGTCCCCAGCACTGCCTGGCCCCTGGCAAACCCCCCCGGGAGGCACCCGAGGGTGGCTCAGAGGTAGCGAGACTCCTCCAGGTGTGCCGCGGTGGGGTTCGCTCGCAGCAAGACCTCGCTCTCTCTCTCTGGGTGCACCTCGGTGGGGTTCGGGTCTAGTGAAACGCCTCAGGGTGTTATCTCGGTGGGGTTCAGTTGTAGCAAGGCTTCTCGGGGAGCTTCTTGGTGATGTACAAGTGTAGGGAACCCACGGAGAGCAGAAGCGGGGAGTCGGCAGCGGCAGGGTATCGCTGTGAGCCTGGGCTGCTCCCGTGTAGGCCAGCCTAGGCCGGGCCAGGCCCTCTGCCACACCATTTCGGGGTGTTCCACCCCAAAATGCCTACAAGTTTGCAGCCAGCACCGCGCCGGAGACCCGGAGTGACCACGGCCACGCGTGTGCGTGAGGAGCTGCAGGGGCGCAGCGGTAGTTTGTATTCCCACGACGAGAAGGGCGTGGAGAAGCTGCTCTGCGCCCCGCCACGCCAGGGCCCCCTCCGGGTGCACAGCGGGCCGGGCCGGCAGCTCCCGGACCCACTACCAGGCGTGGGGCGCTCGCCACGACCCCCTAGAAAAACCACCCTCCTAGCAGCCGGGCGGGCAGATGAGCCGCTCCCCGCCGTGCCCCGAGCACGCCGCGGGGCGATGCCCGTCCCAGGCTCTCGGCGAGGTCTCCGGCCATCGCCATCCTGCCCGGGCGGGGAGGAAGAGGAGGCCGGGGAGGCGGTGGCTGCCATTGGCCGGGGAGCCGCGGCTGCAGCTGCAGGACACAATTAATTATGCTAATGGCGTGGGGAGCGGATGTGCTCTCCCCCCCCTCTATTCCTCTCTCTTTTTTTGGCTGGTCGGTGCGGGAAGGAGCCGCCCTGGGCTGGGATCACATGATATTGTCTTCGCGCCACTTTCGTAAACCCCTTTTTATTCCAGGGCTTTGCTCGGGCTCAAAGGTAACGTGTTTATCTTTCCCTTCTCTGCCTCTCTCCTTGCCGCTTCTCCCCCCCTCGCCTCGCCCCCGGCCCTTTTCCTCTCCCAAAGGCCGGCGTGACCCCGAGGCTGCTCCCCGTGTCTGCGCGCGTTGTGGAATTTAGGCTTTAATTGTCTTTAGCTTTTTATTTTCGCCTGTACCTCTCGGAGCGGCTCCCACCGCCCCGCCGCTCTGCGCCGCAATCTCTACCCGCTGGGGCGGCGCGGATTGCTCGGGATTTGGGGACACGCAGTCGGGCGGGGAACCCTCCGTCCCCGCTGGGGTAGGGGGCGGCAGCGCTTTACCGGAGCTGGCCGCCACCCACCTGTAGGAGTGTGCGGAGCGCGTCTCGCCTCCCGCGTGGGCCCGCGGCTCGCACGCTGCGTTCCCGTACCCCCTGTGCCCCGCACCCCGGGGCCGCCCGAAGCGGCCGATCCCCCCCTCCCACCAAGCCCCCCACCCCCATTGCCCGTGGCTCCCGCCGTTCCAACAATGGATGGTGCTACCGCGGGCGGCCGAAACTTGGGGCTCCCCGGCCGGGCGCGCTGCTGCGCGGTGTGGGGTGGGCGGAGGAGCGGGGGCGCGCCGCTGGCTGTCTCCCCTTCTCCGCCGTGTACCCCACGCCCAGCCTCAGTGTGTGCAGTATGTGCGTGGGGGGTGGGGGGGTGTCGCGCGCGCCGCCCCCGCGTGGCCGGCGCGTGGGGGGAGGGGGAGGGGGGGCGCGCGCTCGCGCGGGGCGAGCACATGGCGGCGGCGGCCGGGCGCATGCGCGGCGCGCGGGGGCCGCTGGGGGCTGTAGTCGGCGCGGGGCCGGCCGGCAGGCGGCGCGCGGCGGGGCCGGGGGCGCGCGCGCTCGCTGGCTCGCGGGCAGGCGCGCGGAGGGGGCGGGCGGGCGCGCGGGAGCCCGGACCACGCGCTCGGAGCCGCCGCCGCCGCCGTCGGGGCACCGCGCGCCCAGCCCGCCCGGCCGCTGCGCGCCGCCCGCCGCGGGGAGGGAGCGCGGCAGGTAGGGGGGCGCGGAGGGCCAGGGGCCGGGGCGGCGGGAAGCGGCTGGGCTGCCCCCGACGGGCCGGGACAAAGGGGCCGCCCGCCGCCGCGGGGAGACGCCCTCGCTGTAACTTTAGGGCCAGGCTCGCAGCGCTCCCTTCCCGGGGCGGGTGGCGGAGTGGGCCCATTTCGGTGGCGAGGTGGTGGGGCAGAGGAAGAGGACGGCCGGGCGGCTTGGCGCGTTTTTGGGGCTTTGAATGGAGGACTGCATTTCCCACCGTGCTTTGTTCCGCCGCTTTCATTGCTGCCGCCCGGACGGGGCGGGCAGCACGTGGCGGGACACCCCCACACCCCCTGCACGGTGGGGCGGGGGGTAGGCAGCGTCCCCGGCGGATGCGGCACCGCACTGAAAGCACCGGTGCTGAGCGCCGACCGGTGGGTACCCCGTGGGGGCTGCTCCGGTTGCTCACCCCGGAGGTGGGGGTCGCGGCGTGCACGTGGCGAGCGTGGCCGAGTAATCCCCCTGCCCGCCCCCACCCCGAGCAGATGGTCAGTGCGGAGGAGATAACGGCGGGCTGCGCTGCCCCGGGGGGAGATAATGCCCCGCTGGAGGTGGGAGTCCTTCCCTCGACACAGCCCCCCCCTCGCCATAAACACCCAGCGTGGCTCCGCTTCTGCCGGAGCTACTTACGGGAGGACAGGAAGGAGGTGGGGAGGGTTGAGCTGCGCTGCCCCCGGGCATCCCCGCGTGGAAAAAAAAGACAATTAAACCTTCCCACCTCCGCGGCTTCCTAAGGCAGAGTCTCGACAGCCTGGCTCCGGAGGGAAATTCGAATTTTGGTGCACATATGTGTATTTAAACCAAAAATATTCTTCCTTCCCTCCTGCGAGGAGGGTTGGCTTTTGTGCCGCGCTGCATCATCTGGAGGACAGATACTTGACTATCTGGTGGGGGGGTTGCGGGATCATGTGTCGGAACTTTTTCTTCCACTCCTGGGTGGGAACGCTTGTGGGTTGGGTGATGCAGATAGGTGGCGAAGCCCTGCGAGGAAAAAGGTCAGGTAAAATGTCTCATGTGCCGTAGCGAGGCACCAAACCCCACGGGTGTGGGAAGCTGAGATGTTTTGGTAGCTATCAGGGTGCTTTTTAACTGCCACTGGAAAGTGGAGGAAGCCGTTTTCACCTTTATTCGAAGTGGAGCACCTTTCCTTGTTTGGTGTGGTCTCGGCTAAACTGCCTTCTCAAAACCCTCAGCCCATTTCTGCCTCTCTGCTCTTAATAAATAAAACCTCTGCCAGATCAAACAGCGAATCCCTCTCTGCGTTGTACGATGCTAATGTTCCTCTTCTCTCTTGGCAGGTACTGTTGGCTCCTGTGCTTCAGTCAAGATGCTTCTGCCGTGCTTCAGCTGTGCTGAAAGGGGGAAAGGACCTTTCGAATCGAAGATGGTGATGGGCCTTGAGTTGTGCAAAAGTGCTTACAGTGCAGGTAGAGGTTAGGATCTACTGCAGTATAAGCACTTCTGGCATTACTGTGGCGATTCAGTGACGATGGCGGGGCACGGACCTAACCAGGATTTGCTGCTTTGCTGCCTTAAAGCTGCCTCTCCCAAGTGGTCCTTGTGTTAAGGTGCATTAAAGCTACCTCTCCCAAGTGGTCCTTGTGTTAAGGTGCATCTAGTGCAGTTAGTGAAGTAGCGTAGAATCTACTGCCCTAAATGCTCCTTCTGGCACAAGCTGCTGCCTGCACGTCCAGAACGACCGCATCCATCTGGCTTTAGCTCAGCGATTGCACTTTCTAGCTCAAGTGTGGTAGTGTGTTGTGTTCCTGTTCTTTTCCCCCCCCCCCCCCACCCCCAACTGAATACAGTTGGCTCAGGAAGTAGTTTTGTCCTAGCAGTATCAAAGTGCTCATAGTGCAGGTAGCCTTGAATTGGACCTACTGTAATGTGGGCACTTACAGTACTGCTAGATAAAGTGCATCCTAGCCAGTGACAGTTTCTGGAGAAGATGGTGCTGATTACAGTCAGTTTTGCAGAGTTTGCATCCCAGCTTACTAAAATTGCTGTGCAAATCCATGCAAAACTGACTGTGGTGGTGGAGAATCTGTGGTCAGTCATGGGGTCATTGAAGCAGCTTTATTTTGGTGGTGGTTGGTTTTTTTTTTTTTCCCCTCCCTGACTTGGCTTTTTTTTTTACCGTGGAAGATCTGAAGCTAACCTTGCGCTGGTTTCTCCATGGGTGGGGATTTGTTGCATTACTTATAGCTATATGTAGAGTATTGCACTTGTCCCGGCCTGTGGAGGAAAGGAGGACTTGTCTTCAGGCTGCCACTAGCACGATGGTGAGGTTTGGTTTGCTGTTGTCGGGTGGATCACGATGCAATTTTGATGAGTTGAGCAGGAGAAAAATTGCACGGTATCCATCTGTAAACCGCAAGACCTTCGTCGCTGGCCACACAGCTTGGCTCACTGACCCACTCCTCCCAGCAGGGGCTGGAGGAATCTCTTACCGTGCCTTGCTGGGTGCTCTCTGCAGCTTGAAGGGATGGGAAGAAAGGAAACTTCTCCAGATGTTAAGGTTTGGCAACAAAAAAACCCCAAACCAACCACTAAACAGGAAAAAAAATCCCAACCTACTGGTGTGGTGGCAGCAGGGGTCCAGGGAAGGCCATCTGGGGACTTTGTGACCAACCCCCCAGGAATGGTGGCAGCAGGGGTCTAGGGAAGGCCATCTGGGGACTTTGTGACCAAGCCCCCGGGAATGGTGGCAGCAGGGGTCTAGGGAAGGACATCTGGGGACTTTGTGACCAACCTCCCAGGAATGGTGGCAGCAGGGGTCTAGGGAAGGACATCTGGGGACTTTGTGACCTAGCCCCCAGGAATGGTGGCAGCAGGGGTCCAGGGAAGGCCCTCTGGGGACTTAGTGACCAACTCTCTAGAATGGTTGCAGCAGGGGTCTGGGGAAGGATATGTGGGGACTTTGTGACCAATCCCCTGGAATGGCTGCAGCAGGTGTCACAGACTCACAGGATGTTAGGGGTTGGAAGGGACCCAAGGAGATCGAGTCCAGCCCCCCTGCCAGAGCAGGACCACACAATCTAGCACAGATCACAGAGGAACACATTCAGACAGGCCTGGAAAGGCTCCAGAGAAGGAGACTCCAGGGAAGAACGTGTGGGCAGTTTGTATAGTAAGATGGAAATGACTGTGGTGGACTGACCAATAAAAAGATTCTTTCAAACCCAAAACTTGTGTTTAATAATGTGTCTCACTGAAATGCACTTGCAGGAGACAAGTGAAAATGCAGGAGTCCCTTGCTGGTTTGTGGGCTACAGCCTTGTCCTGCCTCCTCCAGCAGCCTCCTCCTCAATTTAGAAGGTGAATCTGCTACAGACCTCTTGCTGCTGCTGTTTCTGCTTCAAGGAGGCCCTTTGCTGGGATGGGAGATGTTCTCCCTCAGAGTAAAAGATGTCCTTATTGCCCTGAAGCAATAGTCACACCTTTTTTTCTTTCCTTCTGCTCTTTGACTTGTTAAACCTTGACGTTGGGAGTGGAGCTGCATTTTGTCTTGAATTGCTGCCCTGGGAGTGGGGAGACCTTGGTTTGTTCCAGCTTTGGAGGCAGGCAAAATGGTGTGAGCTGTTCTGCAGGGACAAGAGGTGAGGTTCCATTGCACAAGCTGAAATATTCTGCTCTGCTGTTGGGTGTTGCTGGTGGGAGAGTCCCTGCTGACCAAATGGGGGAATCTATAGATGCTGTTGGGCAAAGGAGAGAGCTGAGCCTCAGCTGTGTGCTCTGAGTGTGCAGTGATGTGCTTGGAGAGGCTGCTGCCATGCTGTAGTGTGTGAAATCTTGGGTGGCTTTAGGTGGCCTACCTGCTGAGGGGAAGCTCTGAGTGTCTTGGAGGGAGGATTGCTGGAATGTTCAGGCTTCAATTGCTTGGCTTTTTGTTTTGTTTCCATTTTTTTCTAGCCTACCCTCTTAAAATTATGGTTACACACATGTTTGGTGGCACAGCTGCAGCTTGAGGTGGCTGCAGTTGCCCCATTACAAAGAGCTCTCTGGTCGAGTGGGCAATACCAGTGAGTTTACAACATCCTCCTTCCCACAGAGAAAATATTTTGAGATCTAAAAAGATAGTTTGTGTCCCTGCCTATGGCAGGAGGGTTGGAATTAGATGATCTTTAAGGTCTCTGCCAACCTAGACCAAGTTGTTATGCTGTTTTGCTGCTCTGGCTTATGGTGGACAGTGCAGCTGGGCTGGTACCACAGTGGGTTCCTGATGCAATCCTGTCCCCAGGATCCAGCCTCCAGACCAGGTCCAGGAGGCATGGCAAGGAAAAAAAATGTGCCCTTGCTTACCTCAAGCACAACCACAGAGCTCCTGAAAGGGTTTCACTGCTGCAGCTGGTGGCTCTGGATGATTTTCTAGCCCAGCATCTAATCTGAGGCTGAGGTGTAATCTTCCTTGTGCTGTGGAGAGCTGTAGTCTGGGCTTCCCTGTGCAAACAGAAGGCAAAGATGTTCCCCCAGTGTAGATCTCTTCTGTGCCACTTGTTGACAGTGGAGAAAAATGAGTTGGAGTATGTGCTAATTGTGATTTACTGTAGTGCCTCCTACCCCAACTGAGAGGAAGGCAGCATGCTGAGTGCACACCAGGAACAAAGCCTGAGCCTGCTACTGTCTTAATGTGCTTTTGGGAGATGCTCCAACCCGGCTTTGTGTTGCTAGCACTGGAGCTGTAGCCTTCTCCTTGCACTGGGGCTTACTGCTGATGCTGGAGTGAGCCAGGCTTGTGTTCATGGCGTAGGTGCTGGAGGGCGTTTGGTGCCACCAGTGGATGTGCTTACTTGGCCAGTTTGGTGTGAGGTGCTGGTGTGGCCATCCCAGGATGTCTTGCTGGTGAGGGCTTCTGAGTGCTGTGGTATTGGCCAGAGCTCGAGCTGAGCACCCCAAAACCTTCCCACCCAGAGAGCTGCTAGCAGGTGACCCACACTTCAGCAGTAAGCAGGATGAGTGTTTGAGGTACCTGAGTGAGGAGGGTGGTTGTGGTCTGATCTGTGAGTGAAAGCTCTCCACTAACAGCAGAGATGTCAGCTGCTCTGGCGAGTACCCACACAGTCTGTTCCCAGCCACAGGCCTGTGGTTTGCAGTTTGGATGGAATCATGGAATCAGCCAGGTTGGAAGAGAGCTCCAAGCTCAGCCAGCCCAACCTAGCACCCAACCCTGGCCAACCAAGCAGACCATGGCACTAAGTGCCCCAGCCAGGCTTGGCTGCAACACCTCCGGGCACGGCCACTCCACCACCTCCCTGGGCAGCCCATTCCAATGCCAATCACTCTAGCAGGAACTCCTGGCTCTGCTCTGGATGCACTCCAGCATCTCCATAGCCCTCTTGTCCCAAGGGCTCCAGGTGTGGTCTCAGCAGAATGGAGTAGAGGGGGAGAATCACCTCCCTGGCCCTGCTGGCCACACTTCTCCCAGGCTCTGGTTGCTTTCTCTGCTGCAAGTGCACACTGCTGGCTCCTATCGAGCTTCTGGTCCAGCAGCACCCTCAAGTCCCTGTCCTCAGGGCTGCTCTCCAGCCACTCACTGCCCAGCCTGCATTTGTGCTTGGCATTGCCCCAACTCAGATGCAGGACCCTGCACTTGGTTAGGGAATGGTTGGACTGGATGATCTTAAAGGTCTTTCTCGACCAAAAACCAATTATCTGACTTTGAGTTGCAGAAACTGCTTGCTGAGCAGGCCACCCCTGGCCCACCCAGCTCTGCAGCTGTGTCAGACCTCCAACCTGCTCCACACTGCTCTGACCCCTGTGTCACTACTTAGGTTTTCAAAGGTCTAAAAATGCTGAACTTGACTTTTGAAGTAACAAATGTCCTGTCTTCATCCTAGCAGCACTGCACAGAACTGCCTTGTTTTAAGCCCAGAGCATTGCTTTGGGGGATTTTTCAGGAGGTGTCCTTGCTTTCCAGCATTGTGATTGCCCTGTGTAAGCAGGTGGAACCTTGGAGGATGAACAAAAAGGCACAGAAAAGCCCCACAAACAAACCCAACCCCACAGCAAACCAGCCTAAGAATGGTAGGTTGGGGTTATGGTTTGAAACTAGAGCAGAGTAGGTTTAGATTGGACATGAGGAGAAAGCTCTTTACTATGGGGGTGGTGGAACACTGGAATGAGTTGCCCAGGCAAGTTGTGGACACCTCATCCCTGGAAGTGTTCAAGACCAGGCTGGGTGAGGCTTTGAGCAATCTGGGCTAGTGGGAGGTGCCCTTGTCCATGGCAGGCAGTTGGAACCGGATGATCCTTATAATCCCTTCCAACCCAACCCCTTCAGTGACTTGTGCTCTGCTGCTGTTGCTGTGCTGCTGAAGGGCTTTGCTGTGCTGCTTTCCAATGAGAGGTGGTTTGGGTTTCATCTCCATGAGAAATGGTGTTGCAGCCAGGTGGCTGCTGGATACTGGTGCTGAGGGGCTGTGGCTGTTCCAGGAGCTGTCCCAGCATCTATTTCTGAGACTGGAATGTCAGGAAGGAGTCAGCACCAGGTGTTTTTCACTGGGAGAGGGTATAAATGGATACCAGCACACTCAGACATGAGGGCTTCTCGTGGAAAGAGACAGCTGGAAACTTCAGAGGGCTCTTAGCTTTACAGTGCCCAGGCTGTTTTTGCAGAGTGAGAATATTTTCTATTCTCTTCCTTTTACTCTGCTCTCCTCAGACCCCACCTGCAGTTCTGTGTGCAGTTCTGGAGCCCCCAGCACAAGAAGGACATGGAAGTGTTGGAGCCAGTCCAGAAGAGGCCACCAAGATGCTCAGAGGGCTGCAGCAGCTCTGCTCTGGACAGGCTGAGAGAGTTGGGGCTCTGCAGCCTGGAGAGGAAAAGACTTTGAGGAGACCTTGGAGTGGCCTTCAGTATCTGAAGGGAACCTACAGGAAGGCTGGGGAGGGACTATTGACAAGGTCTTGCAGTAACAGGACAAGGAGTAATGTGTTGAAACTGGCAGAGGGGAGATTGAAACTGGATGCTATGAAAGGGTTGTTTGCAGTGATGATGGTGAGACACTGGCACAGGTTGCCCAGGGAGGCTGTGGAGCACAGAAGCACCAAATGTGTGATCCAGTCCAACCATTCTCCAGCTCTACCAAGGCTGGTGCTAAACCATGTCCCTCAGCACCACATCTTTTCAACACCACCAGATTGAACCACCTCCCTGGGCAGCCTGTGCCAGTCTGAGAACCCTTTTGTTGAAGAAATTTTGTATGTCCAACCTAAACTTCTCCTGGTTCTACTTGAAGCCATTTCCTCTCATCAACTTGCTACATGGGAGCAGAGCCCAAGCCCCACCTGGCTCCAAACTCCTTTCAGGGAGTTGTAGAGAGTGAGAAGGTCTCCCCTCAGCCTCCTCTTTTCCAGACCAAGCAATCAAAGTTGTTTATAAGGGGGGGAAGGGGGAAAATCATAGTTAGTTTTGGAGAAAATCAACTTCAAGCGAAGAGAGTTGGAATTGTATTGGCAGAGCTTGGTGCTTCCAGAAGCAAACCCAGGTGTGAGCGAGGGGGTGGAGCAGCATGGCACTGCCATCCATTGCCACCTGCCCATGCACTTTTGGGAGTGCAGTAAGTGTAGCAGATGCAGCTGCATCGAGTCTGATGGTTGTGCTGCCACAGCTCTGCTGCTCTACCATTCCCAAGGCAAGCAGCGTGGGGATGGACCTGCTCAGAATGAGTTTTATGTGCTGAAAAATCAATTTCACCCACTTATGCCTGGCTCTGCAACTAAAACATGGACCTGGCTTGTTTTAGGGGGTGATGACAAGCAGATAAACTGGAATTAGAGCCTCTCCTTGAGCGCAGGCAGGGCTTTAGAGCTGCCTTTAACAGTGTCTCACGTTGGCTGTTTGTGTTGCAGTGCTGGTGCTCCAGCTGCTGGAATGTAGCTGATGGGAGAAGGGGATTAGAAGGGGAGATTTAAACTAGCTGTTAGGAAAGGGTTGTTTGCAGTGAGGGTGGTGAGATACTGGCACAGGTTGCCCAGAGAGGCTGTGGCTGCTCCCGCCCTCTAGGTGTTCAAGGCCAGGTTGGATGAGGTCCTTGAGAGTGGGAGGTGTCCATCCCCATGGCAGGGAGGTTGGAACTGGATGATCTTCGAGGTCCTTTCCAACCTAAACCATTCTGTGATGGAATTGTTTCAGTTGGAAGAGCCCTTTAAGATAATTGACTCCAAACATCAGCCTGAAACTGGAAGGTGTCCAGAGAAGGGTGGCAAAGCTGATGAAAGGCCTGGAACACAAACCCTAGGAGAAGAGGCTGAGGGAGCTGGGGGTGTGCAGCCTGCAGCAGAGGAGGCTCAGGGCAGAGCTCATTGCTGTCTGCAGCTGCCTGCAGGGAGGCTGTAGCCAGGTGGGGTTGGGCTCTGCTGCCAGGCAAGCAGCAAGAGAAGAAGGGGACAGAGTCTCAAGCTGTGCCAGGGGAGGTCTAGGCTGAATGTTGTTAGGAAGTTGTTGTCAGAGAGAGTGATTGGCATTGGAATGGGCTGTCCAGGGAGGTGGTGGAGTGGCCATGGCTGGAGGTGTTGAAGCCAAGCCTGGCTGGGGCACTTGGTGCCTCTGTCAGGGCACTCGCCCATGGCATCTGCGGACCGGCAAGGGAAACGGCTGCTGAGCAGGTGAGAGGGGAAAAGGGCATAAAAACGAGCGAGGAAGGGCGACCGAGCTGTGAGAGACGTTCTGCAAAGTGCTCCTGGTCCTGGCCGCAGCTTCGTCCTCCTCATCCTCCATCCACCACACGAGGGCAGGCTGCCGCTGGCTATAAGGCAGCAGCGGCTGCCGCTCACTCAGCTCAGCGCTCCGCCGGCCGCAGCCGCCCCCGCTCGGCAGGGACTGGGCACTGCAGCCTGCGCGCTGCAGCCTGGCACACTTTGTCCTGCCCGCCCCAAACCCCTCTGCCCCCGCGGCTTGCACGGGAGAGAAAAGGGCGGGAAAAGCTCTCCCCGAGCCCTGCCCTGCAGCGCAGCGCAGCAAAGGCCCCTCCGGCACCAGGGCTGGGGCCAGGCTGGGCACCGGCTGTGGGCTCCGCGCCCAGGCAGGGGTAACTCGGCCCTGTGCCTGGGCAGGGTAGGATGCTTGGGGGCTTCCCGCCTTGGGGTGCCCACCTTAGAGCTCTGCCCCGCCTGGGTGGCTCCTGCAGAGAGAGTGCCCTGGCGCTGCGGGGGACGAGCTGCTGAGGGCCAGGCCCGTCCCTGCTGCGGGCGGCTCCCGCCGTGAGCACGGCCTGGGTGCGGCTGGATTGGCCTTGGCGAGCCTCGGCTGGCTCTGGGAGAGAGCAGGGACAAGCCTCTGGGTGCCCTTGCTGCCAGCCTCACCGGTGAGTAACCTTGGCTCAGCCGAGTGGGCAGCTTGAGGCTGTGTCCCCTTCTTCTGGTGCTGCTTGCCTGGCAGCAGAGCCCAACCCCACCTGGCTACAGCCTCCCTGCAGGCAGCTGCAGGCAGCAATGAGCTCTGCCCTGAGCCTCCTCTGCTGCAGGCTGCACACCCCCAGCTCCCTCAGCCTCTCCTCACAGGGCTGTGCTCCAGGACCCTCCCCAGCCTTGCTGCCCTTCTCTCAACACCTTCCAGCACCTCAACATCTCTCTGCAATGGAGGAGCCCAGAACTGGGCACATGTAGATGTGGTAATCCCTGAGCTGGCTGGCTGCAGCTGTGGGCTCTCCATCCTTGCCATACAGCCACCCAGAGCAGGTCCTCATCCTCTCGTGTTCCAGCCCAGCCAGTTGTCACCTTTAACTCAAACCCTGAAGCTCAGTGTGGTTTTGTCCAAGCTCCTCCTGGAGTGATGTTGCTCTATTACCTGTGTAAAAGCTGCAAGTGCTGTTAATTTCATAACTTTTCTGTTATTCCATGGCAGATGTTGACATTTCACTATTGTCCCAGAATTAAATGTCAAGTTATTCCTGTTCAAAGCTACCACTGGAATGTGGAGGGGCTCCATCTGCAGCTGTATTTCTAGCTGCCTGCTAAAGCAGCCTTTCCCAGCAGGTTGATATGGGGGCTGGGGTGAGTTTGTGTGTGTTCTAGAGTTGGAATCAGAGAATTCTTTTGGTTGGAAGAGACCTCTGAGAGCATTCAGTCCAACCATCAGCCCAACACCACCATGGCCACTAACCCATGTTCCCAAGTGCCATGGCCACACATTTCTTGACCATCTCCGGGAATGGAGACTTCACCACCTCCCTTGGCAGCTTGTTTCAATACCTGACCACTCCTGCAGGAAAGACATTTTTCCTGGTATCCAGCCTGAACAACTTGAGGCCATCTCCTCTTGTCCTGTCATTTGTTCCAACCCCCACCTGGCTCATTTCAGGGAGCTGTAGACAGCAATGAGGTCTCCCCTCAGCCTCCCCTTCCCCAAGTGGAACATGCCCCAGGTCCCTCAGCTGCACCTCCTCAGCCCTGCTCTCCAGACCCTTCACCTCATTTGTTGTCTTCCTCTGGACCTACTCTAGCTCCTCACTTCCCTTCTTGGAGTGAGATCCCCAAAACTAAGCCCAGGACTCAAGGTGTGGTTTCAGCAGTGCTGAGCACAGAGGCACAATCCCTGCCCTGCTCCTGCTGGCCACACCACTGCTGATCCAGGCCAGGATGGTAGTGTGTCCCCCCCAAAAAAAGCCCTCAGATGGTTCCAAATACTTCCAGAAGAGAATCATAGAGTGGTCTGGCTTGGAAAGGACCTTCAAAGGTCATCCAGTCCAACTCTCCTGCAGTCAGCAGGGACATTCTCAACTAGATCAGGTTGCCCAGAGCCCTGTTCAAACTCAGCTTGAATATCTCCAGGGATGGGTCCCCCACTACCTCCCTGGGAAACCTGCTCCAGTGTTCCACCAGCCTCATGGCACAGAACTTGCTCCTCACATCCAATCTAAATCTGCTCTGCTCTACTTTGAAGCCATTACCCTCATCCTGTCACTACAGATCTCCTTGGCTGATCTCAGCGCAGTGCTGCCACAAAATCTCTTGCAGCCTGACTGGTTCCCACCTGCCACAATCTGTGCCCTTGGGACTGACTTTTGAATGACAGAGCAGAAAATGTCCCTCTTTTTTTGGTTGTTGTTTGTTTTTGGAAGGCATGGTGTGCTAGTTTGAGCCTAGCTGGGGTATTTTGGTGAGAATAATTAGATTCTGGGCTGTGAAAATGAAACAATGGTGATGGCTACTGCATTTATAGCCTTTCTGAGATGGTTAAAAACAAGAACACAAACCCTATGAGAAGAGGCTGAGAGAGCTGGTGGTGTGCAGCCTGCAGAAGAGGAGGCTCAGGGCAGAGCTCATTGCTGTCTGCAACTACCTGAAGGGAGGCTGTAGCCAGGTGGGGTTGGGCTCTGCTGCCAGGCAAGCAGCAAGAAAAGAAGGGGACACAGCCTCAAGCTGTGCCAGGGCAGGTCTAGGCTGGATGTTAGGAGGAAGTTCTTCACAGCAAGAGTGATTGGCATTGGAATGGGCTGCCCAGGGAGGTGGTGGAGTGGCTGTGGCTGGAGGTGTTGAAGCCAAGCCTGGCTGGGGCACTTAGTGCCATGGTCTGGTTGATTGGTCAGGGCTGGATGCTAGGTTGGACTGGATGAGCTTGGAGGTCTCTTCAACTTGGATGATTCTAAGAACACAAACATAGCTAACAGAGTTGCTCTCTGGGCTCTGGGGCTGCATGAACTTCTCTCTCTAACCTAACTTGCTGGCTAATCCCTGTGCTTCCTAACCCCCCTGGCCGAACCTCCAAACTCACCCTGAACATAAGGCAAAGTCTGGGGTAAGGTAGAGGGGTGAGAGAAGGTGGAAGTGTGGTTGGGAGCCCCTTCCTGGGGACTCTGGTTTCTGGGAGGGCTGCTGTGTTTCTGTATTACTTTTTAGCTTGTCTGTTTCTCTGTATAGCTGTATATAGAGGAAGGAGATTCAGCCTGGCCATGAGGAGGAAGTTCTTCAGAATGAGAGTGGTGAGAGGCTGGCATGGGTTGCCCAGGGAGGTGGTTGAGGCCCCATGGCTGGAGGTGTTTGAGGCCAGGCTGGCTGCGGTTGTGTGCAGCCTGATCTAAGGTAGAGTGTCCCTGGGCATGTCAGGGGGCTTGGAACTGGCTGCTCCTTGTGGTGCCTTCCAACACTGACTGATTCTGTGATTCTAAATGGTAACTATCTGCTCATATATTGTGCTAAGCTCTAAGTATAAAGCTTCATTCTTCAATTTCCACCTTGGCTGAGTCTAGTCTGGGTGATTTTCTTAAGTGTAGGGTGGCAGGCAACACCCAAACCATCACACAGGGGGATGGCAGCTTGCAGGGAGTTTATTGCTTCCAGATGCATGAGGAAATGCTGAGATGATCAGTCAGGAGCATGGAGAGTCCTGATTTCTGCAGTCTGAAAAAAAGCAGGGGTGGGTAATAAGACCTAATTTGAGGAGGTTTTATTGCTATTATTACATTTAGCAGTAGGGTTTGTCTCCTTAATGCTCTGTAGGTTGTTTGCTTTCTTTTTTTTCCCCATTCCCACCTCAGACAGCTTAACTCGTATCACAGAGTAAAAAGCTATTAGTTTTCTCAGAAGATTGCTGATTTTCCCTTCCAAATTGCTAAATTACCTTTTCAATTTGATGGAAATGCTCTTTCATTTGTGCAAAATCCTCCCTTCAGATGGTCAGGCCAATCTCATCATGCCAAGGCTATTAGGAGAACTAATTGGATCTGTCTTTGCTTGTACATTTCTATCAGGAATAGCTAATAAATGGGGAGATCCATTTGGAAATGGAGATGGCATCTTCATGTTCTCAGCATGCAGGCATTTCTGGTGTTGCAGCTGCAGCCTGCAGCAATTAGCTGCAGGAATTGGCTGCAGGAACTGGCCATAGCATTTGGCTGCAGCCTGCAGGAATTGGCTGCAGGAATTGGCCAGAGCATTTGGCTGCAGCCTGTAGGAATTAGCTGCAGGAACTGGCCATAGGATTTGGCTGCAGCCTGCAGGAATTGGCTGCAGGAATTAGCCACAGGGATTGGCTTCAGGAATTGGCCACAGCTGCAGCCTGCAGGAGTTAGCTGCAGGAATTGGCTGCAGCTGCAACCTGCAGGAATTTGGCACAGGAATTAGCCACAGGAATTTGCCACAGCTGCAGTCTGCAGGAGTTAGCTGCAGGAATTGGTTGCAGCTGCAGCCTGCAGGAATTAGCTGCTTTCTTTCTTTGGTGGACAGTAAGTTATCTATGGGACAGCAATATGCCCTTGTGGCCAAGAAGGCAAATGGGCTCCAGGGGTGCATTAAGAAGAGTGTGGCCAGCAGGTTAAGGGAGGTTCTCTTTCCTCTCTACTCTGCCCTGCTGAGGCTGCAGCTGGAGTATTGTCTCCAGTTGTGGGCTCCCCAATTCAAGTGGGACAGGGAGCTACTGGAGAGAGTCCAGCAGAGGCTGTGAGGATGATGAAAGGACTGGAACATCTGCCTGATAATGGAAGATTGAGAGCCCTGGGGCTGGTTAGCCTGGAGAAGAGAAGGCTGAGAGAGGCTCTGATCAATGTCTATAAATATCTCCAGGGGGGGGTGCCAAGAAGCAGGTACCAGGCTCTGTTAGTGGTGTCATGTGATAGATCAAAGAGCAATGGACACAAACTGGAACCCAGGAAGTTCCACCTCAACATCAGGAAAAGCTTTGCTGTGAGTCTGACAGAGCCCTGGGTCAGGCTGCCCAGAGAGGTGGTGGAGTCTCCTTCTCTGGAGACTTTCAAGACCAGCCTGGATGCAGTCCTGTGTAACCTGCCCTAGGTGACCCTGCTGTGGCAGGGAGGTTGGCCTGGATGATTTCCTGAGGTCTCCTCCAACCCCCACCATAATGGGATTCTGTATCATGCAACAAGAGCACCTTCACAGGTCCCTTCCAACCCAGACCCTTCTATGGTTCTGTGATTTTGCTCTCAAAGCGAACCACTTTATTGATGATTCAGGCTTTTGCTTTCCCAGGGAAGCTAAACCAAAGCTCCACCTTCACCACCTGTATGGTTTGGGAGTCCCCCACCCCCACTCTTATGGAATCACCCAGACTAGACTCAGATGAGCTGGAAGTTAAGGAATGAAGCTTTATATTTACAGCTTAGCACAAGATACAAGCAGATAGTTACAATATATACAGCTACAGACAGAAGTCATAGAATCAGCCAGGTTGGAAGAGAGCTCCAAGCTCAGCCAGCCCAACCTAGCACCCAGCCCTGGCCAATCAACCAGACCATGGCACTAAGTGCCCCAGCCAGGCTTGGCTTCAACACCTCCAGGCACAGCCACTCCACCAGCTCCCTGGGCAGCCCATTCCAATGCCAATCACTCTCTCTGACAACAACTTCCTCCTCACATCCAGACCTCCCCTGGCACAACTTCAAACTGTGTCCCCTTCTTCTATTGCTGCTTGCCTGGGAGAAAGGTCTTAGGTAAAGCCTGAATTCTGCTTGCTCCACTCTGCCAAAATCAGCAGAACATTCACTGCTGGCTGCAGAGAAAGTGCAATGAATGCAGGGAGGGGGGAGGGGGGCACAGGGAAGTAAAACCACTTGGCTTTAAGCTTGTGTTGTTTAAATTATTCAGCTTCTCCTAAACCAGCCTGCTGAATATTGCAGCATGGTCACTTTTATTTCTAAATGCTTGCACTTAGAGTAAGGTTAAAATGAAGTCCTAAAATACCACTTCTGCTTGGGTTGCTCTGGAGATGTTCACTGGTCCTAGCAGTGCCTTGGGCCCAGCACCTCTATTCTTCTCTCCCATGTTTTAAGGCTCTGAGTCCTGCGTTTGGGCAGTGCCACCTTCAACTGCTGCCCAGCCACGTCCCTTGCACCTCTTGTGCTTTCAGACTGCTTTTAACCACCCCCAAAGCACTACAAATGACAAGCTCAGGTCTGTTTCTCTGCTTTCTCCATTGCTGGCTAAGCCTTCTGGAGTAATTTGCCAGCAGCTAAAGTGGAATTTTGGCTTAATTGCATTAATCTTTGACATAGAGCATCACTGAGGTGCCCTGCACCTGAGCTACAAAGTGGAGTGGTGGTGGGGCATAGTGAATTGCTCCCCCTTTCTTTCCCATCCTATCTCCCCCACCCCACTCAGAGAGATTTCTGTGTTTGAATCATAGAATCAACCAGGTTGGAAGAGACCTCCAAGATCATCCAGTCCAACCTATCACAAAGGAATCTTAGAATCAGTCAGGGTTGGAAGGGACCACAAGGATCAGCCAGTTCCAACCCCCTTGCCATGCCCAGGGACACCCTACCCTAGAGCAGGCTGCACACAGCCTCAGCCAGCCTGGCCTCAAACACCTCCAGCCATGGGGCCTCAACCACCTCCCTGGGCAACCCATGCCAGCCTCTCACCACTCTCCTGCTCAACAACTTCCTCACCTCCAGCCTGACACTCTCCACCTCCAGCTTAGCTCCATTCCCCCGAGTCCTGGCACTCCCTGACAGCCTAAAAAGTCCCTCCCCAGCTTTTTTGTAGCCCCCTTCAGATCCTGAAAGGCCACAAGAAGGTTACCTGGGAGCCTCCTCTTGTCCAGCCTGCACAGCCCCAACTCTTTCAGTCTGTGCTCACAGCAGAGCTGCTGCAGCTCTCTGAGCATCCTCCTGGCCCTGCTCTGGACACACTCCAGCATCTCCACAGCCCTCTTGTAATGGGAGCTCCAGAACTGGATGCAGGACTCCAGGTGTAGTCTCAGCACTGTGAAGTAGAGAGGGAGAATCACCTCCCCTGGCCCTGCTGCCCACTGCTGTTGCAGCCCAGGCTCTGCTTGGCTTTCTGGGCTGCAAGTGCACACTGCTGGCTCCTGTTGAGCTTCTCCTCCAGCAGCACCCCCAAGTCCCTCTCCTCAGGGCTGCTCTCCAGCCACTCACTGCCCAGCCTGGGTTGGTGCTTGGCATTGCCTCGACCCCAGTGCAGGACTTTGCCCTTGGTCTTGTTGAAGCTCCTGAGGTTGGCTTGTGCCCACCTGTGCAGGTCCCTCTGGCTGGATCCCTGCCCTCCAGCCTGGCTGCTGCACCACACAGCTTGGTGTGGTCAGCAAGCTTGCTGAGGCTGCACTCAGTGCCTCTGTCCATGGCCCCCACAAAGATGTTGAACAAGACTGGAGGAGAAGCTCTGCTTGACACGCCCATAACTCAGGTGTGGAGTTTTCAGCCTTAGAGGATGGAAGAAGTCAGGAGAATCCATCTCTGCTCCACGCTCCCCTGCTTCTCAATTTCTGCTTAATGTTTGAGATAATAACATTCACAATCACACCCCTACCCCTCTCCCCCAAATCTCCCCAGAGCTGCTGGAGAGAGCTGACATTTATGCCTCGTGTGCAGGAATGATTTAGCATTTAAAAAGAAAACAAATCTCCCTCTCTACGGTGATTCATTATTCTAACTGATTGGGAACGAGACAAATGTGGATGTCTGGTGAGGCTCCTTTTAAAAAGGAAATGTCCCCTCTGTCAATACTTTGTCCTCCTCCGTGGAGAGGTGAAAAGCAGCAGGATAATTAGGTGTTTGGGAGATGCCTTCAGATGCACAGCTCTTAATTCTTACTGGGTTGCCTTGGTTTGGTTTTAATTAGGCTTATGCAAGAAGATTGGAGCATCTCTCCTATGAGAAGAGACTGAGAGCCCTGGGGCTCTGCAGCTTGGAGAAGAGCAGCCTGAAAGGGGATTTTCTCGTTGCTGATCAGGAGCTAATGGGTGGGGGGCAAGAGGATGGGGCTGGGCTCTTTTCAGTAGCGTTCAGTGACAGGGCAAGAGGCAAAAGTTAGAACAGAGTAGGTTTTACTTGAACTTAAGGAGAAGCTTCTTTGCTGTGAGAGTTCTGGAGACTTGGAGCTGCCCAGAAAGGTTGTGAAGTCTTCTTCTCTGGATGTGTTCCTGGGCAACCTGCTCTGGGTGACCCTTCTTTATCAGGGAGGTTGGTCTAGATGATCTTCAGAGGTGCCTTCCAACCCTCACCATGCAGGGAAGCCCTCTGAGATCTGTTAATGCCTTCACAGAAGCAAGTGAGAATGCTGGTAATGAATAGTAGCCCAATGTATGCTGTCTACATGTGTCTGCAATGTATTGCTGTCTACAGTTACCTGAAAGGAGGCTGTAGCCAGGTGGGGTTGGGCTCTGCTGCCAGGCAAGCAGCACCAGAAGAAGGAGACACAGCCTCAAGCTGTGCCAGGGCAGGTCTAGGCTGGATGTTGTTAGGAAGTTGTTGTCAGAGAGAGTGATTGGCATTGGAATGGGCTGCCCAGGGAGGTGGTGGAGTGGCTGTGCCTGGAGGTGTTGAAGCCAAGCCTGGCTGGGGCACTTAGTGCCATGGTCTGGTTGGTTGGGCAGGGCTGGGTGCTAGGTTGGACTGGCTGAGCTTGGAGCTCTCTTCCAACCTGGCTGATTCTATGATTCTATGCTGAGCTCTGAGCCCAGCTAGCAAGGAGGAGTGCTTGGATAGCTTATTGTGTAGCTGCTGCTGCCATCAGTTTGGGAAGGATCAGGCCATGAATGCAGCTGAAAAGAAATAACCAGTGCAAGGTTGTGGTCTCTCAGTGTGATAGGCTGGAGCAGGGACAAAGGCCAAGGGAGTTGCTGCTTTGCACAGCTTGTGGGACTTTCACCAACCCAGGCAGAGAAGGGCTCTGGGGCACAGGCAGCCACACTCAGCACTGACATCCTGTCTGCAACTGGGAGAGCCTGAGCAGCAAGAGGCCAAGAGAGCCTCTGAGAAACATCAGGTATCAACAGCAGAAGGGCAAATAGGTGTTGTGCCCCCTGTGAGCTGTATGTGCAGCTAGTGAACATCAGGCTGCTGCCCTGGCTGCTGGATGATGCTCACAGCAACCCCATGAGTCTGGTGGGAATGTGGGGACAGTAGCTCCTCTGGTTTGCAGTTCTCCCCCCACCTCACCATTATGAGCAGTAACTTTTCCTTAATGGGAAAGAATTACAGAATCATAAAATGGTTTAGGTTGGAAAGGACCTCAAAGATCATCCAGGACAGGTTGCTCAAGGCCTCATCCAACCTGGCCTTGAACACCTCCAGGGAGGTTGTGGAGCACAGAAGATCACATGGGGTGCTTCTGTGCTCCACAACCTCCCTGGGCAACCTGTGCCAGTGCCTCACCACCCTCACTGCAAAGAACCCTTTCCTAACATCCAGTTTGAACCTCCCCTCTGCCAATTTAAACCCTTTCCTCCTTGCCCTGTCATTACAAGACTTTGTCAATAGTCCCTCCCCAGAAGTGAGAAGCTCAAAAAGAAGGGGAAGATGGAGGGGAGAGAAAGATGGTACTGGGTCCCCCCTCAGTACCTTACTATACAGCAAATAACAGAGATGTTATTCCTCTTGCTTCACTCTACAGGAGCCCATCGTTGCCCCAGAGTCATCCTGTTGCTGATGGAAGCTCTCCATGCTGCCTCAGATTTCTTTGTTCCAAAGCCTCCTCCCTTGTCAGGACTCCTTGCCTGTTGGGATCCCTCCAAATCCACTGGCTCCAGTTACTGGTGAGTAAGAGGAATTCTGTGTCTCTGCAATTTCTTCAATTATTGGAAATGAAAGTTGCACTAAGTCACCCATCCACACTTCTACCCACAAAGCAGCCTTTGAGGAGCAGCCTAATGCTTCTGACACCTTTGGAAGCACCTCATTATCATGCAGTTGGAGACAGCTTCTGCATGAGCCAAGCAGGAATATTCCTCTTATATCTCTTTGCAGAGGGTTTTTTTTTTTTTTTGCATATAATATTAAGCATTAAAATAATTTAATAAGGCATAAATCAAGTTTTACTGTGGTGCTACTGCAGGAGATAAAAGCACTCCTGGAAAGGCACCTGAATGGCTTGTGACCTCCTTTGGAGAGGGAGCAACTTCTGTATTCAGCATGACTTCTGTTGATTCTGCCTCCAGTCCTGTCTCAAAGCTTCTGTGCTATCCATGTAGGACCAGTGGGACTTCACCAGGGTGTGGAGCCACATCACTCTTACTTTGGCAACCTGATCTGCCAAGATCTAGTCTGGCTTTGCACTTTGAATCATAGAATCATAGAGTCAAGCAGGTTGGAAGAGAGCTCCAAGCTCATCCAGCCCAACCTAGCACCCAGCCCTGCCCAACCAACCAGACCATGGCACTAAGTGCCCCAGCCAGGCTTGGCTTCAACACCTCCAGCCACAAAGACTCCACCACCTCCCTGGGCAGCCCATTCCAATGCCAATCACTCTCTCTCACAACAACTTCCTCCTAACATCCAGCCTAGACCTCCCCTGGCACAGCTTCAGGCTGTGTCCCCTTCTTCTGGTATTGCTTGCCTGGCAGCAGAGCCCAACCCCACCTGGCTACAGCCTCCCTTCAGGCAGCTGCAGACAGCAATGAGCTCTGCCCTGAGCCTCCTCTGCTGCAGGCTGCACACCCCCAGCTCCCTCAGCCTCTCCTCACAGGGCTGTGTTCCAGGCCCCTCCCCAGCCTTGCTGCCCTTCTCTCAACATCTTCCAGCACCTCAACATCTCTCTGCAATTCAGGAGTCCACAACTGGACACAGCACTGGAGGTGTGGCCTGAGCAGTGCTGAGCACAGGGGCAGAAGAACCTCCCTTGTCCTGCTGCCCACACTGCTCCTGAGCCAGCCCAGGATGCCATTGGCTCTGTTGCCCACCTGGCCTCATCTTCAGCTACTCTCTACCACCACCCCTAAGCCCTTTTCTTCCTGGCTGCTCTCAGCCACCATGCCCTGTGCACCACACTGCCTGCTGTTTCAGCTGCTTGCAGGGCTGGCTCTGTACTGGGAACCATAGAGTCATGAAATCATTTTGGTTGGAAAAGACTTCCCAGATCATCCAGTCCAACCATTCCCTAGCCCTACCCAATCTGGGGCTAAACTATGGCCCTCAGCACTGCATCTCTGCCTCTCCTAGGGGTGGAGATTCAACCACCTCCCTGGGCAGCCTGTGCTAGTCTTTGATGACCTTATCAAGGAAGAATTTTCTTCTAGTATCCAAACAAATCTCCCCTGGTGCAACTTGAAGTCATTTCCTCTTATCCTGTCACTTGTTCCTAGAGAGAAGAAACTGACCCCCACCTGCCTTCAGCCTCCTCTCAGGTAGAACCAGGGTGCAGCATCTCTCCAGAGCTAAATGCTGAGTGCCTTCCATGCCTGTTCTGAAGCTTTCAGGCTGCTCACTGAGTGCAGAGCAAGTTCAGAGCAGTGCCCTGTGATTATACACCCCAGTTCCCCCTGCAAGCAGGATGCCCACAGTGTGACAGCCCTGGCTTGGTAATTGTCAGCAGCACTTCATTTTTGTACACAAATGCTCTAGGTTGATCCCTTTTGGGCTGTCTCCCGGTGGCATCTCTTCAGCTGATTAATCACTGGGAGATGATAAATGACATTATCAGCTTGAGGAATGCCTGCCCTGTGCTCCCAGCAGAGGCAGCAGTACATGGTGAATAGCTGCCTCCCATCTCTTCTGCTTTCATTTCCTCTGTAGAGCTGCTTCTCAAGTGATTCTCTTCTGCTCAGGAGCTCACCTGGTGTTCAGCCCTGCTCACTCCTTATTACATGCAGAGGGGAACATAGTAACAAATGATCTGAGGAGTGGGTGTCAGGATGAAGGTGCCAGGCTCTTTGGGTGCTGCCAAGGGATAGGACAAAGGGCAATGGACACAGACTGGAACACAGAAGGTTCCACCTCAGCAGGAAGGTTGCAGATGACACCGAGGTAGGAGCAGGTGTGGAGCTGCTGGAGGGTAGGAGAGCCCTGCAGAGAGACCTGGCCAGGCTGGATGGGTGGGCAGAGGCCAATGGGATGAGATTGAACATGGCCAAGTGCAGGGTTCTGCACTTTGGCCACAACAACCCCAAGCAGCACTACAGGCTGGGCCCAGAGTGGCTGAGAGCAGCCAGGCAGAGAGGGAGCTGGGGTTCTAGGAGAGAGGAGCTGAAGATAGGGCATCAGTGTGCCCAGGTGGGCAGCAGAGCCAATGGCATCCTGGGCTGGCTGTGGAGCAGTGTGGGCAGCAGGACAAGGGAGGTTCTTGTGCCCCTGTGCTCAGCACTGCTCAGGCCACCCCTGGAGTGCTGTGTCCAGTTCTGGGCTACCCCATTGCAGAGAGCTGTTGAGGTGCTGGAAGGTGTTGAGAGAAGGGCAGCAAGGCTGGGGAGGGGCCTGGAGCACAGCCCTGTGAGGAGAGGTTGAGGGAGCTGGGAGTGTGCAGCCTGCAGCAGAGGAGGCTCAGGGCAGAGCTCATTGCTGTCTGCAGCTCCCTGAAGGGAGGCTGTAGCCAGGTGGGGTTGGTCTCTTTTGCCAGGCAAGCAGCAAGAGAAGGAGGGGACACAGCCTCAAGCTGTGCCAGGGCAGGTCTATGCTGGATGTGAGGAGGAAGGTGTTGTCAGAGAGAGTGATTGGCATTGGAATGGGCTGCCCAGGGAGGTGGTGGAGGTGGCACTGCCCAAGTTACAATTCCTGCCACTTCTCCAGCTGGCAGTGAATCACAGAACCAAGCAGATATTGAACAGGACTAGCACATACTTGGCAAAAAACACCCTAAAGAAACAAAAAACTCAAACCCAAGCACCTTCCATTTGTGAGCTATCTCATTTTTGGGTGGGTAAAATGACTTGTCTGTGCATTCCTGATGTACAGCTGCATTGGCATCTGCAGTGTCTTTAAGAGATGCTGCTCTCTGAAGGCTTCTCTGCTTCTGCTGCGTGGCCTGCTCCCACCAAACTCCAGAGAGCTGGTGATTTATCAGCCACTGCTTGCTAGGGTGAGGAAAAGGCTAGTGCTTTATGGATCTATCAGCGTTCCTGTGTGGCACATGGAATACAATATCCTGCCAAGGCAGGGAGGGATGCCTGCTGCCTGGCAATCCATCATTTCTCCCAGTGCCCGATGGCAAATGCACTTCTCTCTTCTCCATCACTCAACATGCAAGTGCTGTTACACAGCAAAGAGCTTCTCCCTTCTCCTCCTCCACAAAGAGTTAAGAAATCCTGAAAAATGCAACTTTTGGAGGGTGAAAAGTAAGATGGAAAGGGTCATTTTGACAAGGAGAAGCCATCACTGCCTGCAGCTCCTGTTTTCAGCAGGACATGTGGGTTCTCAGATGATGCAGCACTGGGCCATGGACAGCATGATGGGATAGCAGCAAGGATGAGGAAGCCAAGTCAAATGTGCCCATGCAGGCTGCCAGGGAGTGATTGAAATACAGGCAGATGTGTCAAGAGGTGCTCCAGGTTTTTCTTTTCTCCCCTTGCAGTGAGGTGGAGGTTGGTCTCAGCTTGTGGCTTGGACACATTCACTCTGATAAGGGTCAAGAACTGGCTGGAGGGCCAGGCCCAGAGAGTAGTGGTGAATGGTGCCACATCCAGTTGGCAGCTGGCACTAGTGGTGTGCCTCAGGGATCAGTGCTGGGCACAGTCATGTTCAATGTCTTTATTGATGATCTGGAGCAGAGGATTGAGTCCAGCATCAGGAAGTTTGCAGATGGCACCAAGCTAGGAGCAGGTGTGGAGCTGTTGGAAGGCAGGAGAACCCTGCAGAGGGACCTGGCCAGGCTGGATGGGTGGGCAGAGGCCAATGGGATGAAACTGAACAAAGCCAAGTGCAGGGTTCTACACTTTGGCCCCAACAACCCTAAGCAGCACTACAGGCTGGGCCCAGAGTGGCTGAGAGCAGCCAGGCAGAGAGGGAGCTGGGGGTGCTAGGAGAGAGGAGCTGAAGATAGGGCATCAGTGTGCCCAGGTGGGCAGCAGAGCCAATGGCATCCTGGGCTGGCTCAGGAGCAGTGTGGGCAGCAGGACAAGGGAGGTTCTTGTGCCCCTGTGCTCAGCACTGCTCAGGCCACCCCTGGAGTGCTGTGTCCAGTTCTGGGCCCCTCAATTCAAGAGAGATGTTGAGGTGCTGGAAGATGTTGAGAGAAGGGCAGCAAGACTGGGGAGGGGCCTGGAGCAGAGCCCTGTGAGGAGAGGCTGAGGGAGCTGGGGGTGTGCAGCCTGCAGCAGAGGAGGCTCAGGGCAGAGCTCATTGCTGTCTGCAGCTGCCTGCAGGGAGGCTGTAGCCAGGTGGGGTTGGGCTCTTCTCCCAGGCAAGCAGCAACAGAAGAAGGGGACACAGCCTGAAGCTGTGCCAGGGGAGGTCTAGGCTGGATGTTAGGAGGAAGTTGTTGTCAGAGAGAGTGATTGGCATTGGAATGGGCTGCCCAGGGAGGTGGTGGAGTGGCTGTGGCTGGAGGTGTTGAAGCCAAGGCTGGCTGGGGCACTTAGTGCCATGGTCTGGTTGGTTGGGCAGGGCTGGGTGCTAGGTTGGACTGGCTGAGCTTGGAAGTCTCTTCCAACCTGCTGGATTCTATGATTTCAGTCACACTTTTCACCTGAAATTGCACTGAGGAGGGTTAAATTGGACATTAGGAAAAAGCCTCTGCTGGAAGGGTGGGCAGGCATTGGAGTAGGTTTCCCAGGGAGGAGATGGAATCACCGTTACTGGGTGTGGCCAAAACCTGTGTAGTCATCGCACTTCAGGTTGTGGTTCAATAGTTGTGGTGGTGTTAAGTCTGAAGGTTGGAGCTGGTGATCTTAGAGGTCTTTTCCAACCAAA
Source organism: Pogoniulus pusillus (assembly GCF_015220805.1). Taxonomy (NCBI): domain Eukaryota; kingdom Metazoa; phylum Chordata; class Aves; order Piciformes; family Lybiidae; genus Pogoniulus; species Pogoniulus pusillus. Next base: position 7,506,857 of record NC_087282.1, on the reverse strand, counting down.
ACAATTCTATGATTCTTTGGCAATTTCTTCAGGCATGTCTCAGCTGACCTTGTCCCCATGGAGCTCATCAACCCAAGCACTGATATAGGCTGGGCAGTGATTGGCTCAAGAGCAGCCCTGGGGAGAGGGACATGGGGGTGCTGGTGGATGAGAAGCTCAAGAGGAGCCAGCAGTGTGCACTTGCAGCCCAGAAAGCCAAGCAGAGCCTGGGCTGCAACAGCAGAAGTGTGGGCAGCAGGGCCAGGGAGGGGATTTTGCCCCTCTGCTCCACTCTGGTGAGACCACACTTGGAGCACTGTGTCCAGTTCTGGAGCCAATTGTACAGGAAAGATCTTGAGGTGCTGGTAGGTGTCCAGAGAAGGGCCCTGAGGGTGATCAGAGTGCTGGAGCTGCTGTGCTATGAGGACCAAGAAAGAGAGTTGGGGCTGTTCATTCTGGAGAAGAGGAGGCTCCAAGGAGACCTTATTGTAAACTTCCAGTATCTGCAGGAGGCCTGAAAGAAAGCTGAGGAGGGACTTTTTAGGGTGTTGGGTAGTGATAAGACTGGGAGGAATGGAGCAAAGCTATAAGGGGGTAGATTCAGGTTGGATGTTAGGAAGAAGTTCTTCAGCATGAGGCTGATGACACACTGGGACAGGTTGACCAGGGAGGTGGTGGAAGCCTCAACCCTGGAGGTTTTTAAGGCCAGGATGGATGTGGCTCTTAGCAGCCTGATGTAGTGTGAGGTGTCCCTGCCCATGGCAGGAGGGTTGGAACTGGATGATCCTTGAGGTCCCTTCCAGCCCTGACAATTCTATGATTCTATCCAGCCCTTCGACAGTGGAATTGCAGTGTGTTGATAGCCTGGTGAGTGTCTGCTGGGGAGCACCAACCCCCCCTTCTCCATCTCTCCTCGGTGTTTTAATTGATTCAGGGTTTTCCCAGTGAAGAACTCCATAAGGGCAATTGATAAAATCAGCTACACACCATCCTGCCTCTCATTACTTACAGGCTTGAGGCAGGTAGATGATTAAGTGAGGTTTTTATGGTGTGAGCAGTAGTAACAAGGGAAATTATCAGGTGGAGATGAGCAATGACTTGGCTCTCACTACATCTGCTGGCAGGTAGCTAACCCAGTGACTTTGCCTCTGATCTTGGAGCAAGTTGTCTGCTTTCTCCTCCAGGACAGACTTGCCATCCTCCCACAGTGAAGGTCCAAGCCACACGGATGTGCAGGGCTTAGCAAAAGGGCTTCAGACTTTCTCTGGGCTGCTGTAGTCCTACTGGAGGTGGGAGCATCTGCAGTCATCACCTGGGGAATGCCTCTGCAGGCATGGGCTGGAGAGCATCCTCTGGGGCTAGGAGTTGATCTGGAAAATGTCCAGAGAAGGGCAGCAAGGCTGTTGAGGGGCCTGGAGCACAGCCCTGTGAGGAGAGGCTGAGGGAGGTGGGGGTGTGCAGCCTGCAGAAGAGGAGGCTCAGGGCAGAGCTCATTGCTGTCTGCAGCTGCCTGCAGGGAGGCTGTAGCCAGGAGGGGTTGGGCTCTGCTGCCAGTCAAGCAATACCAGAAGAAGGGGACACAGCGCCTGAAGCTGTGCCAGGAGAGGTCTAGGCTGGATGTTGTTAGGAAGTTGTTGTCAGAGAGAGTGATTGGCACTGGAATGGGCTGCCCAGGGAGGTGGTGGAGTGGCCATGGCTGGAGGTGTTGAAGCCAAGCCTGGCTGGGGCACTTAGTGCCATGGTCTGGTTGGTTGGGCAGGGCTGGGTGCTAGGTTGGGCTGGCTGAGCTTGGAGCTCTCTTCCAACCTGCTTGATTCTATGATTCTATGCACTCGCTTCTGACATAACTCTGGTGCTGAATAAACTTTGTTTTGCAGAGGGTCATTGTCAAGATAATGACAGATTCCATCACAAAGGCAGATCCAGTAAAGACCAGTAATGATGTTTTCTAATTCAGTCTGAAAAGGGACACCCTCATCTTAGCAGAGATTCCTAACAGCCACCCATTTGGCACTGGATGCAATTCTTTGCTGTAGTGACGTGCTTGACAGTATCTGTGTACTTACCTGGAACAGTAAAAGCCTCCTGCACTTAAATGAAATACACACAGCAGGTTTGAAGACAACCACAGGAGTTGCTTGAGTGCCTTTTAGACAACTGTAATCCAGGCCATAAACTTCATGTAGATTGCAGCAGCCTAGAGAGAGCAGTGCTTCCAGCACCACCCTTTGTGTTCTGCTATTCAGTCCAATCCTCACACTCCAGAGCCCCAAAGGGTTGCATAAACATAACAAATCCATCACCAAGTCAGTGAAGGAGATGCAGAGCAGCTGCTTTGCTAACTCTGTGGTGAGAGGCAGCTCCCTCTGTGTGATGGCTTTTCATGTAAGGGACCAGGAGGGATGAAAATGTGGAAAGAATCACAGAACCAGAGAATCATTTCACTTGGAAAAGACCTCTAAGGTCACTGAGTCCAACTGTCAACCTAACACCACCATGGCCGTTAAAGCACGGTGGAATCCTTGTCTGTATCACTGAGCATCTGCCTGCTTGTGGCTCTGCTGCAATCAGGTGTAGCTTGCACCGTGGAGCACCTGCACCTCTGAGCAAAATAGAGTTTCTGTATTCCTCCCAGCTCCTGCAAAGCTTTTTGCTGCCTGGTCACTGTCAGTTTTGTCAGCCTTGCTTGATAGACAGGATAAACAGATACCAACAAGCTCTGACAGTCACAGAATCACACAGAATCATAGAATGGTTTAAAGTGGAAGGAACCTGAAAGATCATCCAGTTCTAACCCCTGTCGTGAGCAGGGACACCTCCCACCAGCCCAGGTTGCTCAAAGTCTCACCCAACCTGACCTTCAGCACCTCCAGGCAGGGGACATCCACAGCCTCCCTGGGCAACCTGTTCCAGTGTCTTACCATCCTCACTGTAAAGAATTTCTTCCTAATCTCCAGTCTCAGTCTCCCCTCTTCCAGCTCAAAGCCATTGTCCTTCACTCTGTCACTCCCAGCCCTTGTTAAAAGTCTGTCCCCCGCTCTCCTGCAGCTCACTTCAGCTACTGGAAGGCTGCTCTAAGGTCTTCCTGGAGCCTTCTCTTCTCCAGGCTGAATTCTCTCTGCCTGTCTCTAGAAGGGAGGTGCTCCAACCCTCTAATCACCTTTGTGGCCTTCTTTGGACCCTCTCCAGCAGTTTCATGTCCTTCTGCAGGGAGCACCAGAATCATAGAATCAGGCAGGTTGGAAGAGAGCTCCAAGCTCAGCCAGTCCAACCTAGCACCCAGCCCTGCCCAACCAACCAGACCATGGCACTAAGTGCCCCAGCCAGGCTTGGCTTCAACACCTCCAGGCACGGCCACTCCACCACCTCCCTGGGCAGCCCATTCCAATGCCAATCACTCTCTCTGACAACAACTTCCTCCTAACATCCAGCCTAGACCTTCCCTGGCATAGCTTGAGACTGTGTCCCCTTCTGTTGCTGCTTGCCTGGACTGGATGATCGTAAAGGTCTTTTCTAACCAAAATCATTTTATGACAAGAGGAAACAGCCTCAAGTTGTACCAGGAGAGGTTTAAATTTGGCGTCAGGAACAGTTTCTTCCCTGAAAGAGTTGTCAAGCTCTGGAACAGACTGCCCATCTCTGGAGCGATTTGAAGGCCATGTAGACGTGCTGGGGAGTGACACGGTTTAGCGGTGGACATGGCCCTCGGCACCGCATCTCCGCTCCGTGACGCTCCCCATGCCGCCTGCAGTAGCAGAGATAGAACCTCCAGGCCGGGGCCCTCTGGACGGTGCAGGGGCGGCACTGGGGGGCGGGGCAAAATTAGGAGGTTGGGAGGGGGCAACCAATCAGCTTGCAGATCGATTGGGTGGGGGCCAATAAGGGCGGGGTGGGGCGTGGCTAATCCGGTTCCGGTGGTCCGGCAGCGCGGAGCTGAGCTCCGCTCCTGCAGGAGGGTTCTTGCTCGGCGCGGCTGAACTCCGCAGCCCAGTCCCTGTGCGACCCGGCGGGCCATGGCTGCCGCAGGGGTGTAGAGCGGGGTGCCCCGGCAGGATGTCGGGGAGCGGCGGCGCGCTGCTGTTGCTGGTGGCGGCTGCGCTGCTCGGTTCCCCGGGAGGCGCTCAGCCGGCGGGGGAAGCTGCTTGCCGCCCGGTCCGTGCTGCTTTCCAGGTGTTGCAGCCCGGAGCCAAGTGGGTGCCCGAAAGCCCTGTGCCAGGTGAGACCTCCCAGTCCTATGGGCTGCCTCCATTCCCTCCCGGGGCTCGCTGGGGTTGCGGCGTGTTCGAGGTTGGGGCCGCTCGGGTGCTTGGCGAAACGGTTGCGGCTGCGGGACGCTGCGGAGCTGGGTGCTACCAGCTGCGGTAGCTCGCTGGTGGTGATCGCCCCGTTCCGCACTTAGGGTGCTCCTTGTTCCAGCCTGTTATGGTGCTGTCCCTGGGGTGGGAACCTCCTGGATTAGCGGATCTTTAACGGATTTTGTTATGTTTGGGGGTGGTTTAAGGGAGTGTCCTGCTGTCTAGGAGTGGTCGAAAGGCATAGCAGGTCTGCAGGGCAGCACCAGCCGGTTGCTATACTCTGGGTTCCGATGTGAGGTGTCAGGGGGAACGCAAAGCCGTTGCCGGTGCTGCTTTCCCTAGAACCACGGAATCATTTCGGCTCTAAGATCGAGGCAACGCACTGGGTGTGAGGAGCTAGGCAGGGTCTTATTTTCGTAGAATTTGGGTCGGAAAAGATCTTTAAGATTATTAAGCCCGAGTGTTTCTCTAACAAGTCTGGGGCTAAACCATGCCCCTCGGCACCGCATTTCTGCCCTTTTCAATCAGCGGGACAAGGTGCAGCTGTCCTGCAATTAGTGTTACAGGTGGCTGCCCGAGTGATCCCTCCCCACACCTCCGCCCTACGCGGCTCCTTTCAGCAGGTGTGCCTCGTTCTTGTCTTTAAACCGAAGCAAAACAGTGGAATTCCCTGCCTTTCGAAGGTCCTTCCGCAGCTTTTTGAGAAGTAGGGAGCACGGCTGTGCCCCCCGCGTGGGTGCGGGGAACATGTGCATGGAGGGCTGGGTTTGGCAGCTGCGTTACGGAGCTGCCGCGGTGGGTTAAGTACGCATCGGCAAACGCCTGCCCCGAAAACCTGATGATCAAAGTATAAAAAGGCAGAGGTAAGAGGCAAACGTGACAGGCAGGGGAGGTGCAGTGAGATCATCGCCAGCAGGAGCTGCTTCTCGCAGCGCTCTGCTGAGTGCTGTGGCTTGCGTTCGGTGTGGCTCGAGTCGCTGCTGCCGCGATCTGCTGCAGCTCCGGAGAGGAAGGGCAGAAGCAGGATGCGCGGAGCTGGGGCTGCACGCTCTGCCCGCTGGTGCATATCCCAGATCCTTGGGTCTCTAGCAGTGCCTCAGCTTACTAACAGTTGGGAGATCTAGAGGGAGAGTTCAGATCTCAGCCCTGATGATGAGAGAACCTCCTCTGTCCCTTTTTATCCTTGTATCTGCTCTGCGTATAACTTTTTGTCTGCTCAATGCTCTCTTTGGAATAGCTGCAAGGGCAGCATCTCTGTTTTCCCTCAGTTCCTGGGGCCTCGATCTCTTGGTCAGTGCTGGAAACAGTTTGTGATGAAATGGTTGCATGAAGACTTGCAGGGAGGGGAAAGACCTTCTCTTATCGCCCCTGAAATGACAAATTCTGTTGTTTGTTTGTCATCAGAGGAATCAATGTCTTCCCTTGCTTCTGGGGAAGTCACTGAAATGTTTGCTCTGATCCCCGGGTAGATTTCTTGCAGTGAATTTTCACAGAGAAGAGTGAAGGAGAGGCAGGCAGCTGGGATGCTCCCAGGCTCTGCTGTGAGGGGCTGCTGGGGTGTCTGTGCTGCAGTGTGGTTAGTCCTTCCCCAGAAACTAGTGGCATCCTCCATCCTGACCTAGGCAGTGATTACAGCAGGTGCCTTTACTGGAGCATTTTCCTCACCCAGTAGAGTTCAGGTTGCTGGAGTTGCTAGGTTGTGTTCTTGCTCTACTAGGAGCATTGGCTGTATACTTGCTACTCAAGAGGAGTAAGAAGCCCTCAGCCTCTCTGCAGAGCCTGTGGTAGCTGGATCAATATCTCATAACAGGGCTGGTGTTTCAAGTGAATGCTTCCAGCTTGTTATGATGATAAAGTTGCCACATATCAAATCGAAAGTGGATTTTACATTTGCCTAAGTACATAAACTTGATCATAATTAAAGCAGTGACTGCTTGCTTATACCTTGGGTCTGGCCCATCCTGCGTGACTCTGTGTAGTAATTACACTTCAGAGCACTCACTTCTGCTGCTAGCAGCTGCATAAATCTCTGTAATAGGAGAACATCACTCAAAGACTATTTTCCAGGCTTCTGTTTATTGCTTTGCTTCCTTTCATACATCTGTCAATTAAAAAAAAAAAGAAAAGTTTTGGAGTTTCCAGCCACAAATCACTGTGGAATCAATTCTGAGAAGCTCTCCCTATAGATCATACCACCTTGGAGAAGCTGAGAGTTGAAACAGGCTCACAGAATGTTGGGGGTTGGAGGAGACCCAAGGAGATCATTGAGTCCAACCTCCCTGCCAGAGCAGGACAATCCAATCTAACACAGATCACACAGGAACACATCCAGACAGGCCTTGGAAGGCTCCAGGGAAGGAGACTCCACAACCTCTCTGGGCAGCCTGTGCCAGTACTCTGGGACCCTTACAGGCAAGAAGTTGTCCCTTGTGTTGAGCTGGAACCTCCTGTGTTGCAACTTACACCCATTGCTCCTTGTCCTATCCCAGGGAGCAGTGAGCAGAGCCTGTCCCCTCTTCCAGGCAGCCCTCAGATACTTGTAAACGTTGATCAAATCCCCTCTCAGTCTTCTCTTCTCCAGACTAAAAGGTCCTGAGTCTCTCAGCCTCTCCTCATCAGCTATGTCCTCCAGTCCCCTCATCATCCTCATAGCCCTCAGCTGGACCCTCTCCAGCAGATCTCTGTCCCTCTTCAACTGGGGAGCCCAAACCTGAACACAGTATTCAACTTACTGCAATCCCTCGGGGTTCTGTTTGGCACAATCACCCCTGAAAGCCATGTTTTGCATGATGAGCAGTTGGGGCTGAAGGTGGAAGCAGAAGAAAATCTTCTGAGCTACCATCTACACAGGAGATATCTCCAATGGCTCTGTTTTACTGGGTCAGAGGTGCATGGAGAGGAGGGACATGGGCACAGTGCTCCATGTAGTGGCGACAGGGACAAAAAAAGAGGCAATTCTGATGAATGAGAGGGATGTGTCATGCTGTTTCATGAGCAGTATTAACAATCCTGCACTAATTCTAGCTGAGGGTGTGCACCAGGCAGCAAGCAGAAAGAAACTCAAGTCTCCTCCCACCCTGCAGCATGGGGACTGGGTTTCTGTAGCACAAGAGCATGCTTGGAGGTGGGAAGCAGCACGATCTAACTACTATCAGCTGTGGCTGACTTTTTGGAGCTGTGGGAGGATGCAATTCATGGTAACAGCTTGACTGGAGAGGAGCAAAGGCAGGCTGATGGGAGAGTGCTTCTCATGATGGAGAAGAGGAGGCTGTGAGGTGACCTTCTTGTGGCCTTTCAGTATCTGAAGGAGGCATCCAAAAAAGCTTGGGAAGGACTTTTCAGGATATGAGGAAGTGACAGGACAAGGCGAAATGGAACTAAGCTGGAGGTGGAGAGGTTCAGGCTGGACATGAGGAGGAAGTTGTTGAGCATGAGAGTGGTGAGAGGCTGGAATGAGTTGCCCAGGGAGGTGGTTGAGGCCCCATCCCTGGAGGTGTTTAAGGCCAGGCTGGCTGAGGCTGTGTGCAGGCTGCTCTAGGGTAGGGTGTCCCTGGGCATGGCAGGGGGCTTGGAACTGGCTGCTCCTTGTGGTCCCTTCCAACCCTGACTGATTCTGTGATTCTTTTTCCTGGAGCTGAGCCTGGATGCCAGCTCATGAGCCAGCCTCTGCTTCTCTGCTGGGGTTAATAACCGAGTTCTCTTTTGCTTATGCTGCCTCTCTTGGGTTTCTTCTTTCTTTGGTCTTAACCCTAAATGTAGAAATAGCAATGAGAATTTCCTTTTTTTTCTTCCTTTCTTCTTTTTCTTATTTCTTGTTCTGTTTGGTGTTTTTTTGTGGGTGTTTTGGTGTTTGTTCTGGTTTTTAAACCTTTTCCCCCTGCTCTGTCTTTCTCTCCCCTTTGCTACCTGCATTTCTTTGGATTTGTGGTGACACTTCAGGTAAAAGCACTGATGAGTGTGGCTAGAGGGGAAGGGGCAAGTTGTTACCTTGCCAAGGCAAGGAGTGGGAATGGATATCTCTGTCCCTGGTTGTATGGAAGCTGAGGAATAATCTTCTCAGCAGAAATAGCTGTCAGTGGGTCAGTTCTCCTCCTCCTGTTTCCAGCTTTTTTGTTCATTCTCTTTGATGAAAGATGGAATCACCCCAAGAAAACAAGAGATTAACCTTTTCCTTTTGGAGCTGAGGGGTAAAGCTTTACAACTGTCTGGCTGAGTGTGCCAAGCTTTCTTCTCTTCTCTTATTTTTTTGCAGCTGATGAGGTCCAACATACAATTGAAACCCTAAAAATCCCAACTTTTCCCACTGGACTCAATGTACCTTTGCTCAGGAGTAGGCTCCCTTTGTGCTGCTGCTCTTTTATTCTGTGTTGCTTTTCCCCCCACCCCAAGTGAGGCTAATAAAACTCCTCCCCGTGCAGCCTTCCCCTTTTAGCTTAGTGTGGTGGTTTAAGATCTTAGTTTACCAGATAATTGAGTTTTCTGTTCTTAATTATTTTGGGCCTACAAAGTTGCTCTCCTGATAGTTAGGAGAGCAGGAGCAGAACCCTGAAATGCAGTAACCTCCCCAGGCAATGCTTTTATAGCAAGATCATTAATTTTACTTTTCTTCCCAGGGGTTAATTTTAACAACCTCCTGAAGAGTGTTCTTCCCAGGCTTTGGAATGGCTGTAGGGCATGTGCATGTGAGTGGGACAAATCTGGATGGTGAAATGGGTGCTTCTAAATGAACTCTATTTCTGGTGACAGGATTGCTGATGTTTGAACCTTCACTAGGAAGAAATTTGTGCTAGCTTGAGCCTAGCTAGAATGTTTTGGTGAGAAGTATTAGGTTACAGGCTGATGAAAAGGAAACAGTGGTGATGTCTACTGCACTCATAGGCTTGCTGAGATGGATAAGAACAGGAACATAGATAGCATGATTGCTCTCTGGGCTTTGTGGGCTGCACTTCTTTCTAACCTAACCTGCTGTCTGTGTGACTAATCCATCTGCTTCCTGACCCTCCAAGCTACCTTGAGCATAAGCCAAAGTCTTGGGTAAGGTAGAGGGGTGGGAGGAAAGGTGGAAGAAGAGTTGAGAGCCCTTCCTGGGGGCTCAGGTTTCTGAGAGGGCTGTTGTGTTTCTGTATTACCTTTTAACTAGTCTGTAACTGTATATATTGTAACTACCTGCTTGTATCTTGTGCTAAGCTGCCAATATAAAGCGTTATTCAATTTCCAGAGCTGCTGAGTCTAGCCTGGGTGGCTTTCCAAACCCTCACAAAACTCTCTCTCTCTGTAAAACCTCTCTGTTTTCTCTATCAGGTGATAGGACAAGAGAAAATGGCCTGAAATTGTTGATGTGGTGGAGTGGATGGGATGAGATTGGACAGGGCTAAGTACAGGGTTCTACACTGTGGCCACAACAACCCCAAACAATGCTACAGGCTGGGGGCAGAGTGGCTGGAAAGCATCCAGGCAGAGAGAGACCTGGGGGTGCTGGTAGTAAGGAGCTGAAGCTGAGGCAGCAGTGTGCCCAGGTGGGCAGCAGAGCAAACGGCATCCAGGGCTGGCTCAGGAGCAGTGTGGGCAGCAGGACAAGGGAGGTTCTTCTGCCCCTGTACTCAACACTGCTCAGGCCACACCTCGAGTGCTGTGTCCAGTTCTGGGCTCCTGAATTGCAGAGAGGTGTTGAGGTGCTGGAAGGTGTTGAGAGAAGGGCAGCAAGGCTAGGGTGGAGCCTGGAGCAGAGCCCTGTGAGGAGAGGCTGAGGGAGCTGGGGGTGTGCAGCCTGCAGCAGAGGAGGCTCAGGGCAGAGCTCATTGCTGTCTGCAGCTCCTTGCAGGGAGGTTGTAGCCAGGTGGGGTTGGGCTCTGCTGCCAGGCAAGCAGCAAGAGAAGAACGAGACACAGCCTCAAGTTGTGCCGGGGGAGGTCTAGGTTGGATGTGAGGAGGAAGTTCCTACCAGAGAGAGTGATTGGCATTGGAATGGGCTGCCCAGGGAGGTGGTGGAGTGGCTGTGGCTGGAGGTGTTGAAGCCAAGCCTGGCTGGGGCACTTAGTGCCATGGTCTGGTTGGTTGGGCAGGGCTGGGTGCTAGGTTGGGCTGGCTGAGCTTGGAGCTCTCTTCCAGTGTGGCTCATTCTATGATTCTTTCTGGAAGGAGTGGTCAGGCATTGCAACAGGCTACCTTGGAAGGTGTTGGAGTCACCATCCCTGGAGGTGTTCAAGAAACATGGCACTCGGGGACATGGTTTAATGGCCCTGGTGGTGTTGGGTTGATGATTGGACTCAGTGATCTTAGAGGGCTTTTCCAACTGAAGCAGTTCTATGAATCTTCTTATTCTGAGAGATGTGGTGGTAAAAAGCTTTGTATTTGCTTGGCAATCATCTGGCCAACTGGAAGAAGTGGGGAAGAATCCAGAGTCAGATGGCCTGGTGAAAGGCAAGATGGAACAGAAAATAAAGGCTAATTAAGCAGTAATAAATATCCTGTGAACGACCTATACTGTTCCAACTTTAATCACCTATTGAAGGGGGTTGGTTTAGAATTTATCTCTTTAATTAGGTTCTAAAAAGATCAGCACTTAACCTGGGTTCTGCACATTTGTTTCCTTTCTCCTCCCCCAGATGCTGAGCTTTAAAAGCCTGTGACAGATGCATGACCCCCTAACCACATAGCTTAAAACCTCACTGGATGTGAAGGCTGAATCACTGCTTTTAGCTCTTTAAAGCGTGATGATGACTGTGAAACAACGAGAGAAAGGAAGTTATCACAAAGCAGCAGCTTTCTTATGGGTAACATTAGCAGCTCGGCGAGCCGAGGGTGGGAGGAAGCTCTTTGACGCTCCTAGACTGCAGAAGGTGAAGGGTGGTGCTGCGTGAGGCTGCAGAGCCCTCCTGTTCCATGGGGAGGAGGCAGCAGTAACAGGTCATTAAGCAGAGACAGATTCGTACTTTGGCAGTGCCTGGGGCAAATTAGAGGAGGATTTTAGTCTGATTCAAGCTGCTGTTGGGTTTTGGTGGACAGGCTTGGGTGCCTCCGTGTCTTCATAGCGTCATAGGATGGCTTGAGTTGAAAGGGACCTTAAAGGCCATCCAGATCCAACCCCATGCCAGGGGCAGGGGCATTTCCCACCAGCCCAGATTGCCCAACGCCTCATCCATCCCAGCCTTGAACACATCCAGGGAGGGGGCATCCACAACCGCCCTGGGTAACCTGTTCCAATCTCTCACCACCCTCGCTGCCTTGTCTGCCTGTAGCTTACAACAGGATTGGAGCTATCCGGGGAGGCATAAAATCTGAATTGCAGAATCAAGCAGGTTGGAAGAGACCTCCAGGCTCAGCCAGCCCAACCTAGCACCCAGCCCTGCCCAACCAACCAGACCATGGCACTAAGTGCCTCATCCTGTCTTATTTTGAACACCTCCAGCCACGGCCACTCCACCACCTCCCTGGGCAGCCCATTCCAATGCCAATCACTCTCTCTGACAACAACTTCCTAACAACATCCAGCCTAGACCTGCCCTGGCACAGCTTGAGACTCTGTCCCCTTCTTCTGTTGCTGCTTGCCTGGCAGCAGAGCCCAACCCCACCTGGCTACAGCCTCCCTGCAGGCAGCTGCAGACAGCAATGAGTTCTGCCCTGAGCCTCCTCTGCTGCAGGCTGCACACCCCCAGCTCCCTCAGCCTCTCCTCACAGGCTTTGTGTTCCAGGCCCCTCCCCAGCCTTGCTGCCCTTCTCTCAACACCTTCCAGCACCTCAACAGCTCTCTGCAATGGAGTAGCCCAGAACTGGACACAGCACTCCAGGGGTGGCCTGTGCAATGCTGAACACAGGAGCAGAAGATCCTCCCTTGTCCTGCTGCCCACACTGCTCCTGAGCCAGCCCTGGATGCTGTTTGCTCTGCTGCCCACCTGGGCACACTGCTGCCTCCTCTTCAGCTCCTCTCTGCCAGCACCCCCAGCTCCCTCTCTGCCTGCCTGCTCTCAGCCACTCTGCCCCCAGCCTGTAGTGCTGCTTGGAGTTGTTATGGCCACAGTGCAGAACCCTGCACTTGGCCTTGTTCAGTCTCATCCCCTTGGCCTCTGCCCACCCATCCAGCCTGGCCAGGTCCTTCTGCAGGGCTCTCCTACCCTCCAGCATATAGAACCCTTCAGCCTCATGAAGGAGTTTACAACTGCCTGCAGCTAATCTCAGGGGTTGTTTTGGTGGTGTGCTGAGTTGTTATTTTTTTTATTGACATTTAATCCACTGAAATTATTTCCACTTCTTCTGTACTAACCACCTCTCAGTGAGAATAATTGTACATCAAAGTCAAATGTAATGCTTGAAATTGACTGCTGCCCAGTCTTCAGTCAAAGTTTCTGTGTCAGGAGGAGGAGGAAGAAGGAAGAGTGCTGATGGAATTACTGCAGGTGTTGGGATCAGTTCTGACAGCTTAGGAGCACCTGCAGAATTACTGGAGCATTTACAGTGCTGTTCCCCAAGATGGCATAAATGGCACAGTGAATGGAATCACAGATCCACAGAATGCCAGCTTGGAAAGGACATCAAGGACCATCTGCTCCAACCTTTCTACGTAGTAGTAAAGTTGCAATGAGCTGCCTCAGCATCCTGACAAGCTGAGTCTTAAACTGCCCAGTGCAAGGGACTCCACTGCTTTCCTCAGGAGATGATTACAGGATCTGACTGTTCTCATGGCAAATATTTTCTTCTGGAGCCCCAGTGGGAATCTTCCCCAGCAGTAACTTGTCCCCATCACCCCTTGTCTGTTCCATGGCACTCCTTGTTCAAAGTGTCTACATCCTCCTTCTGGCCACCCTGTGTGTCCTGGTCCATGGTGGTAAGGTCTCCTCTGAGCTTTCTCTTCTCGGGGCTGAACGGCCACAGCACTCTCAGCCTTTCCTCACAGGGCAGTACTGCCAGCTCTGTGATCATTCCTGTGGCCCTTCTCTGGTATTTTCCATCCTGCCCACATCTTTTTTGTACAGAGTGCCCCAGGTGTGGACTGACCAACACTGAGCAGAGTAGGACCACTTATCTGTGATGGTGATCACAGGATATTAGGGGTTGGAAGGGACCTAAGGAGACCATTGAGTCCAAGCCTCCTGACAGAGCAGGACCACACAAGCTAGCACAGATCACATAGAAACACATCCAGACAGACCTTGAAAGTCTCCAGAGAAGGAGACTCCACAACCTCTCTGGGCAGCCTGTTCCAGTGATGCCCTTGTTGATGCAGCCCAGCTTCCTGGTGGCTTTCTTTGCTGCTGCAGCTCACTGTTCACACATGCTGAGCTTGTTATCCACCAAGACCCCCAAATCCCTTTCCACAGGGCTGCTCTCCAGCCAGATGAATTGTATATTGTATGGGTTATATGTTTCCAGGTGCAAGACCCTGTTGAACTTCACAAGGCTTTTGCTTCAGCCTGCCCAGGTCATTACTTGGTGGTGCCTATGGAATGGGGCTGAATCCAGCTCCTCACCTGTGACAGCTGAGTGTTGCAGGGTCAGGCTGCCATGCTGGGCACTGCATGAGTGCCAGCTGAGTGTTGCAGGGTCAGGCTGCCATGCTGGGCACTGCATGAGTGCCAGGTGAGTGCTGCAGGGTCAGGCTGCCATGCTGAGTGCTGCATGAGTGCCAGGTGAGTGCTGCAGGGTCAGGCTGCCATGCTGGGCATTTCATCCATTGGACTTGCATGATCTTAAAGACCTTTTCCAATGGATCCAGATCCTCTGGTGTTGCTGATCTTGGCAAGGTGGGTAGGTGAGCATCCACATGCTGTGCAATAAAACCTTGGAGTAAGTCGTGGGACACCTTTTGGAAAAGGAATTTGTAGTGATTGATAGTGAGAGGAGGAGGAGGAGGAGATTGTTTGCAAGGGTATTACGAGGTGTACTGGCTTGAAACTCGAAGGAAAAGGGAGGTGTGTAGGTTGGGAGATAAAAACAGCCTTAGCAGTAAGGGCCATTAGGCAGCAGCATGGGCTTTGCTATCTCTCAAGTGGGAACTATTGCTGGAGGTGTTTGTGTTAGATAAAATGCTCTGAGGGGGTGGACTGGGAGGCAGGGGGTAGGATTTGATGACTCACAGGAGCCTTTGCTTTGCATTTATGGACATAGAAAGCCTTGAGGATTAATTCATGCTGGTGCCTGGTCTGTAACCTTGTGGTGTGTTTCTGTCTCCATTCATCCTGCCTTTGGACTCAGCATCTGCGTCTCTTAGGTGGGTGCTGCAGCATGAGTGCAGAAGAGGGTCGTAGGATCACTAAGGCTGGAAAAGACCTTAAAGATGACAGAATCACAGGATGGTAGGGGCTGGAAGGGACCACTGAAACCACCAAGTCCAACACCCCCTGCCAAAGCAGGATCAGCTAGGGCAGGTCACACAGGAACACATCCATGCATGTGTCTCCAGAGATAATGACTCCACCAACAAAGGGATCCTGGGGTGTATTAGGAGGATGTGTCCAGCAGATCAAGGGAGGTTCTCCTCCTCCTCTACTCTGCCCTGTTGAGACCTCATCTTGAATACTGTGTTCAGTTTTGCACTCCCCAGTTGAAGAGGGACAGGGATCTGCTGGAGAGGGTCCAGCAGAGAATGATGAGGGGACTGGAGCACTGCCTGATGAGGAGAGGCTGAGGGACCTGGGGCTGTTTTGTCTGGAGAAGAGAAGACTGAGAGAGAATTTAATTGGTGTTTATAAAGACATGAGGGCTGGGGGTTGGGGAGGGGACAGGCTCTGCTCACTGCTCCCTGGGGTAGGACAATGGATGGAAGCTGCAGCACAGGAGGTTCTGCCTCAACACAAGGGGGAACTTCTTGACTGGAAGGGTCCCAGAGCACTGGCACAGGCTGCCCAGAGAGGCTGTGGAGTCTCCTTCTCTGGAGCCTTTGCAGGCCTGTCTGGATGTGTTCCTGTGTGCCCTGAGCTAGATTGTATGGTCCTGATGTGGCAGGGGGGTTGGACTGGATGACCTCCTTGGGTCCCTTCCAACCTCTAATATCCTGTGATCCTGTGAACTCTGGGCAGCTTGTTCCAGTGCTCTGTCACCCTCAAAGTCAAGAATCATAGAATCAGGCAGGTTGGAAGAGACCTCCAAGCTCATCCAGTCCAACCTAGCACCCAGCCCTAGCCAATCAACTAGACCATGGCACAGAAGTTCTTCCTCAGTCTTGGATGGAAATTCCCTCCTCATCTTTAGATGGAACTTGCTATGTTCAGGTTTGTGCCTGCTACCTCTTGTCCTGTCACTGAGCACCACTGAAAAAATAGCCTTGTCCCATCCTTCTGACACCCACCCTTTGTGTATCAGTAAGCATTTATGATAATCCCCCTCAGCCTGCTCCTCCCCAGGCTAAAAAGACCCAGTGCTAATGAAATCCAACCAAGCAGCAAACCCCAAACATACCTGCAGGTCAAAAAGCACTATTGATGTCTGCAGGGACTGAGGACAGCAGGGTTGGTTAGTGGTTCCTGGGGGACTGAAGTCCTGAGCATCATAAGGAGTAAGGAAGGAGGGATGGGACTACTTGGTTCTGTTCACCATCTGGCAAAGCCATAGCTAGAAAAGAGCTGGCAGATGGGAGTCAGGACCCCATTCCCTGGCCCTCTGCACCCAGCAGGAGCTTGTCTCTGGTAGCTGATAAAAGCCTGCCCTGCCTTTATTGACCTGTTGCATTTGCAGTGACGTTTCTGGTCACCAGTGTTAGTTGGCTGCCTCTGTAAAACATTTTAAGCTGTCAGAGTTAATTCTCAGGCTTTCTCCTCCTCCACCTCCTCCCTGATTGCTCTGCTACAGCATGTGTCTGTCTTCACACACCCATAACCCCCCCCCCCCCCCCAACCTCCATTTGGAGGCAGAAATTTGCTTTAATTGCTAAAAGGAAGGATGGGATGTGAGGAGATGACCTTGCTGCTTCCCATCCCTGGCTTTAACTTGGCAGCTCTCACATTTTCTCTATTGGTGTTGCCATGAATCATGGAAATCTCTTTTCTTTTTCTTCCTTTTTCTCTTCTTTTTAGTAAATTTTACTTGGAAACATGTCCTACTATATTCTAAATGTTGGAGGGGAATAAGCTTTGTGTCAAGAAGGCATTTCTGGCTGTATTGTGTTAAAGGCACCGAGTTATGGGGTTGTTTTGCAGCATTGGTTGACTTGGAATTGACTTTAACAAACCTCTTAGGCTTGCTGTTGTATAGTGGCTTCACTTATCATAGAATCAAGCAGGTTGGAAGAGACCTCCAAGCTCATCTGGTACAGCCTAGCACCCAACCCTATCCAGTCAACCAGACCATGGCACTCAGTGCCCCAGCCAGGCTTGGCTTCAACACCTCCAGGCACAGCCACTCCACCACCTCCCTGGGCAGCCCATTCCAATGCCAATCACTCTCTAACAACAACTTCCTAATAACATCACAGTATCACAGTATCACCAAGGTTGGAAGAGACCTCACAGATCATCAAGTCCAACCCTTTACCACAGTGCCCAAGGCTAGACCATGGCACCAAGTGCCACATCCAACCTTGCCTTGAACTGCCCCAGGGACGGCGACTCCACCACCTCCCCGGGCAGCCCATTCCAGTGTCCAATGACTCTCTCAGGGAAGAACTTTCTCCTCACCTCGAGCCTAAATCTCCCCTGGCGCAGCCTGAGGCTGTGTCCTCTTGTTCTGGTGCTGGCCACCTGAGAGAAGAGAGCAACCTCCTCCTGGCCACAACCACCCTTCAGGTAGTTGTAGACAGCAATAAGGTCACCCCTGAGCCTCCTCTTCTCCAGGCTAAACAACCCCAGCTCCCTCAGCCTCTCCTCGTAGGGCTTGTGCTCGAGGCCTCTCCCCAGCCTCGTCGCCCTTCTCTGGACACGCTCAAGCATCTCAGTGTCCTTCCTAAACTGGGGGGCCCAGAACTGAACGCAGTACTCGAGCCTAGACCTGCCCTGGCACAGCTTGAGGCTGTGTCCCCTTGTTCTGTTGCTGCTTGCCTGGCAGCAGAGCCCAACCCCACCTGGCTACAGCCTCCCTGCAGGTAATTGCAGACAGCAATGAGATGCTGTAGGTCCAGCTGCTTTCTCTTCCTCTGCTGTGTGTTGTTTTGCAGCAGGACTTGCATAGCTTTGGAGCTCCTTTCCACTCATGCAGATGAAGGGTGCCAGCAGAAGGGCTGGGGCTGGAGGAAGGTTTGTGCTGTCGTTGCTCCTGAGCTCTGACAGCTGGTTCTCCCTTGGTGGTGTGCATGACTCTTCTTCAGCAGGTACACGATTGAACTGACAGTAATTTTAATCCTGCTCTTCTAGAACACACTGGCAAAAAAAAAGAAAGACTTTTGACACTTCAGAATAATTAGTGAGAGAGTGGATCTGGTAAAAAGCTCTTAAGGAGCACAGGGGAGAGCCTGGAAGCTGTGTAATCTTGCCAGAGCAACTGTGTTAGTTACCAAACCTTTCTTTTGGAGGGGGGGAAAAAAGCTTCATAGCATCATTGGGAAACAAAGCAGAGGTGATTGGTGGTAGCCAGCAATGGTTTCACCCAGGGCAAATCCTGCCTGGTAAATTTAGTGGCTTTTTATGGTGAAGTCACAGCAACAGTGGACGAGGAAAGGGCAACTGACATCATCTACCTGGACCTGAGTAAGGCATTTGACTGTCCCACATGACATCCTGGTCACCAAACTGGAAACACACAGATTGGATAGGTGGAGCACTGCTGGGTAAGGAACTGGCTGGATGGTGCCATGCAGAGAGTGGTGATCAAGGACACAATGTCCACCTGAAGACCAGTGCCAAGTGGCATCCCTCAGGGGTCAATGCTGGCACCAGTGCTGTGTAACATCTTTGTCAGTGACATGGGCAGAGCAGTTGAGTGCACCTTCAGCAAGTGTGCAGATGGCACCAAGCTGTGTGGCACAGTCGACTTGCCAGAGGGCAGGGATTGATCCAGAGGCACCTGGGCAGGCAGCAGAGGTGTGCCCAGGCCAACCTCATGGCATTCAACACCTGCACCTGGGTTGGTGCAGTCCCAAGCAGAGATGAGATCCAGGCTGAGTGGGGAATGGCTGAGAGCAACCCTGAGGGATAGGACCTCAAAATGAGCCTGCAGTGTGAGTGCAGCCCAGACAGCAATGCTGTGCTGGGCTGCAGCAAGAGCAGTCTGGGCAGCAGGGCAAGGGAGGGCGTTCTGCCCCTTGGCTCTGCTCTCCTCAGACCCCACCTGCAGTCCTGTGTGCAGTTCTGGAGCCCCCAGCACAAGCAGGACATGGAAGTGTTGGAGCCAGTCCAGAGGAAGTCACCAAGATGCTCAGAGGGCTGCAGCAGGCCTCTGCTATGAGGCCAGGCTGAGAGAGTTGGGGCTGTGCAGCCTGGAGAAGAGAAGGCTTCCAGGAGACCTTGGAGTGGCCTTCCAGTATCTGAAGGGGGTTACAGGAAGTCTGGGAAGGGACTATTGACAAGGTCTTGCAGTGACAGGATGAGGAGGAATGGGTTTAAACTGGCAGAGAGGAGGTTCAAACTAGATGTTGGCAGTGAGGGTGGTGAAACACTGGCACAGATTGCCCAGGGAGGTTGTGGCTGCTCCCTCCCTTACTGAAGGTGTTTAAGGCCAGGTTGGATGAGACCTTAAGCAACCTGTTCTAGTGGGAGGTGTCCCTGCCTAATGGCAGGGGGCTTGGAACTGGATGAGCTTTGAGGTCCCTTCCAACCTAAACCATTCTATGATCATAGAGTTATTTGGGTTGGAGAAGACCTTAAAGCTCACTGAATCCAACCTCTGACTGTCAAACCTGGTTCTAAACCATGTGTCTCAGTGTCACCTTGCTACCTCTTCTCAGCACCTCCAGGGATGAGATCCAAGCACCTTCCTGGGCAGCACAGCAGGGGATGGGGAGTGTGGGGACTGGAGCATGCAGCATGCTTGCAGGCACGTGTAGCAAGGTCTCAGGGGCTAGAGCTCAGTAACTGAGACCTGGCTGGATGACAGAGCTCATAGGGTTGTGACCAGCGGTGCAGAGTCTGCTTGGAGGTCTCTAGCTAGTGGTGTTGGCCAGGGCTCAGTACTGCATGCCAGTTTTGTTCAACATCATCTTCAGTTTGCTGATGGTACCAGAGTGGGAGCAGTGGCTGACACTTGCCCAGGCTGTGCTGTGCTCAGTGAATCCTGCCCAGGGTGCAGAGTTGGGCTGGAGGGAACCTCAGGAGTTTCAACTAGGGCTAGTGTAGAGTCCTGCACCTGGGGAGCAACAAGCTGCAGCAGCAGAACAGGTGACTAACCTGCTGGGAAGCAGCTCTGGAGAAGGGCCTGGGAGTGCTGGAGGACCAACTCACCATGACCCACCAATGTGCCCTTGTGGCCAAAAAGGCCAGTGGTGTTCTGGGGTGCATCAAGGAGAGTGTGGGCAGCAGGTCAAGGGAGGTTCTCTTCCTCCTCTACTCTGCCTTGGTGGGGCAACACCTGGAGTATTGTGTCCAGTTGTGGGGTCTTCAGTTCAAGAGAGACAGGCCACAAAGATGCTGAGGGGACTGGAGCATCACTCTTCTGAGGAGAGGCTGAGAGCCCTGGGGCTGTTTAGCCTGGAGAGGAGCAGCCTGAGAGGGCATCTGCTCAGTGCTGATCAATAGCTGAGGAGTGAAGGTCATGAGGATGAGACTGGGCTCTTTTCATTGGTGCCCAGTGATAGGACAAGGGCCAGTGGGTAGAAACTGGAACCCAGGAGGTTTTGTTTGAGCTTAGTGAAAACAATTACTGATTGGGAGAGTGCTGGAGCCCTGGAGCAGGCTGCCCAGAGAGGTTGTGGAGAGAGCTTCTCTGGAGACTTTCAAACCCACCTGGATGCATTCCTGTGCACCCTGATGAGGAAGACCCTGCTTTAGCAAGGAGATCCCACTGGATTACCTTCAGGGGTCCCTTCCAAGCCCCACTGTTGTGTGACTCTGCGGTTGTGTAACTTTGGCTCTGCCACATCAGTCTTCTCCTTTGGCTGAGGCTTGCTCAGGACAAATTCCAGGAGCATTCTCCATGTACCCTAGCAGTGACTGCAGTGTTACCAGCTGACAGGAACCGCAGTTTCCTTTGCACTTCCAGCAGCTCCATCTGCTAACACAGATTTTTCTGCCCTCCTGTCTCTCTGCAGGGTCTGATCTGCAAGTATGCATCCCAAAGGGCTCCACATGCTGCTCCAGGAAGATGGAGGAGAAGTACCAGGCCACAGCCCGCCTGAACATGGAGCAGCTGCTGCAGTCTGCCAGCATGGAGCTGAAGTTCCTGGTCATCCAGAATGCAGCTGTCTTCCAAGGTGAGTGCTGGGGCATTCCAGGCAGGTGCTTCTACTCCTATTCCTCATCACCTGGCAACTGAAAGGGCAGGTGGCTGGAAGCTTTTTGTTCACCTGACTTGTTAGGTTTGTAGATAGGAGATGTGCTTATTTAGTCTAAATGCCACTTGTGGTTTGGTTTCTGCAGGGCTTGTCCCAAATATCCATGGGAATATTTTGGTTGGAAAAGACCTTTCAGATGATCCAGGGCAGCCCTTCTCTAACTCTACTAAGGCTGGTGCCAAACCGTAGCCCTCAGCACTACATCTCTGCCTCTTTAACACACCTCCAGTGATGGAGACTCAACCCTGGGCAGCCTGTGCTGGTGTTTGTTTCCTGTAGCTGAAACAGTGAATGTGAATTGAGAGGTTAAACCTCTCCAAGTGTAAATCTAACAGACAATTGGAACTCCTACTTTATCCAAGAATTAAAACCTCTCTGCAAGCACTGTTTTGTCTGACACTGCCAGTCCTAAACACCCAGGGTGCATTTGCATGGATCTGGTTGTCACTCCAGGCACACACTGACTAAATTGGGTGTTTTGGATTTGAAAGGACAATTCATCAGACCTCCAAAATGGTGTATTTTTATTCTCTTCAAATGTAGTCTCTAGGCTGAACATGAGGAACTCTTTTCACTCAAAGAGTGGTCAGGCACTGGAGAAGGCTGCCCAGGTTGGTGATGAAGTTGTCATCCTTGGATGGGTTTAAAAGCTCTGTGGATGTGGTGCTTGGGGATGTGGCTTAGTGGTGAACTTTGTTTAGTAACTTTAAAGGTTGGACCTGGTGACCTTGAAGGTGTTTTCTAAGCTAAATGATTCTGTGACAGAAGAATGCTTTCCTTTGATAGATGGATGTTTTGGTGGCTTACTGTACAAGGGTATTCTGATGGCTGCAGTGCCAGAGGCTGTCCTAGCTATAAAAGCTGTGCTTGGACCCACTAGAATGGTGGTCTGACTGTTTTCTGTTTCTTGGGACTGCTCTTGGCAGGAGGTAAACTATCTCAAGGCAGCACTAAGGGAGCTGGTGCTGAAGTGTAGTGTCTCAGATGGCTCAGTGTATAGCTGGTGTGGGTGACAAGTGGTGTTGCTCAGGGCTCTAAAAGCGGACCAGTGCTGGCCAATGTCATCTTCAATTCTTGTATAGAATTGTAGAATCAAGCAGGTAGGAAGAGAGCTCCAGGCTCACCCAGCCCAACCTAGCACCCAGCCCTGCCCAACCAACCAGACCATGGCACTAAGTGCCCCAGCCAGGCTTGGCTTCAACATCTCCTGCCACGGCCACTCCACCACCTCCCTGGGCAGCCCATTCCAATGCCACTCACTCTCTCTGACAACAACTTCCTCCTAACATCCAACCTAGACCTGCCCTGGCACAGGTTGAGACTGTGTCCCCTTGTTCTGTTGCTGCTTGCCTGGCAGCAGAGCCCAACCCCACCTGGCTACAGCCTCCCTTCAGGGAGCTGCAGACAGCAATGAGGTCTGCCCTGAGCCTCCTCTGCTGCAGGCTGCACACCCCCAGCTCCCTCAGCCTCTCCTCACAGGGCTGTGCTCCAGGCCCCTCCCCAGCCTTGCTGCCCTTCTCTCGACAACTTCCAGCACCTCAACATCTCTCTTGAATCGAGGAGCCCAGAACTGGACACAGTACTCCAGGGGTGGCCTGAGCAGTGCTGAGCACAGGGGCACAAGAACCTCCCTTGTCCTGCTGCCCACACTGCTCCTGAGCCAGCCCAGGATGCCATTGGCTCTGCTGCCCACCTGAGCACACTGCTGCCTCCTCTGCAGCTCCTCTCTCCCAGAACCCCCAGCTCCCTCTCTGCCTGGTTGCTCTCAGCCACTCTGGTCCCAGCCTGTAGTGCTGCTTGGGGTTGTTGTGGCCAAAGTGCAGAACCCTGCACTTGGCCTTGTTCAGTCTCATCCCATTGGCCTCTGCCCACCCATCCAGCCTGGCCAGGTGCCTCTGCAGAGCTCTCCTACCCTCCAACAGCTCCATAGCTGCTCCTAGCTTGGTGTCATCTGCAAACTTCCTGATGCTGGACTCAATCCCCTGCTCCAGATCATCAATAAAGCTATTGAACAGGACTGTGTCCAGCACTGATCCCTGGGGCACACCACCAGTGCCAGCTGCCAAATGGATGTGGCATCATTTGCCATCACTCTCTGGGCTTGGCCCTCCAGCCAGTTCTTAAACCATTTCAGAATGAATCTGTCCAAGCCACGAGCTGCCAGCTGTGCCAGGAGCTTGTGGAGTTGGCATTGGAATGGACTGCCCAGGGAGGTGGTGGAGTGGCCGTGGCAGGAGGTGTTGATGCCAAGCCTGGCTGGGGCCCTTGGTGCCATGGTCTGGTTGGTTGGGCAGGGCTGGGTGCTAGGTTGAGCTGGCTGAGCTTGGAGCTCTCTTCCAATGTGGTTGATTTTATGATTCTGTTCTATGATTCGAAGTGATAGAAGCAGAGAGAATGACCTGAAATTGCACCAGGGAGGGTTAGATTGGCTACTAGGAGAGATTTACCTGCTGGAAGGGTGGTCAGGCAGTGGAGTAGGTTTCCCAGGGAGGTGATGGAATCAGTGTTACTGGATATGACCAAAACCACAGGATTCTGTCTCTGACCACTTAGGAATGCATCCAGATGAGGCTTGACAGTGTCTAGAGCAGGAGACTTGGGGACCTGTGGAGGTCATCTAGTCCAGCCCTCCTGCCCAAGCAGAGAGAAAGCTTTCCATGTGGCCCTTGCATTGGTTCAGATCCTGGCATCCTGCACAGAGGGTGGATGTTCTTCCAGCAGGCTGTTCTCCTGAGCAGGGCAGCACGTTGGTATGCCAACTCTTCATGCCCCAAATGCAACTCCACAAGCCTTTAGACTTTGTTCTATTTTGGCCTGACATCTAAAGGGGCTGCTGGTCTGGCAAACAAAATCCCCCCACAGATGTTCTTAGTTTGCACCAAATTGAATTTCTTCCTGCCAAAGCTGGAGTGGCATCTCTGCTGATAAAGATCAGGGGAAATTGTCTGGCATTTACAGACAATCTCATCCTGGCCTCTCTGTTACAATGTTCACTTAGCAAAGTTAATTAGGTTATTAGTTTTAGACCCTTGGGCATTTTCTTTATTGCAGTTAAGAAGGAAAAATCCCAATCCCTCTTGTCCCCCCCCCAAAAAAATCAACCCAACCCTCCTCCTTTCACTAGCTTTAAGTGGTACAGTTGGCTCCTGGCCTTATCTTGCAGGCATTCTGGAGATGATTTAATTCCTTGGAAACTTGGCTGCATTTGGCAGTGGTAGAATGGGTTGTAGCTGCCTTGGCTTGGATTTCTTTGAGGACAGGGCTTTCTGCTTTGACAGGTTGTGTTTGTGCTGATTTCCAACCCCCCCATCCCATGCTACACCTCCCAGCTTGGGTTCTCAGCTGCCAGCAGCTCTGTTGTGTGTTGGGAAGCTTGGCTGAGCCACCTCACTTCAGAACTTGTGTGTCTTTTGACAAGTGACATTCAGCACTGCCCTGGAATTCTCATCCAAGCTAGTCAGGGAGGCACTGAAAATCAGTGCAAGAGGCAATGGGTGGAAGTTGAAGCATTGGAAGTTCCATGGAAATATGTGGGAATTTTTTTTTCCCTGTGAGGGTGGCAGAACCCTGGAACAGGCTGCCCAAGGGGGTTGTGGAGTCTCCCTCTCTGGAGATATTCAAGACCTGCCTGTATGTGATCCTGTGTGATGTGGTATAGGGGTAACTGTATCCAGTTCTGGAGCCCCCTTTACAAGGGGTCTGTGGAGATGCTGGAGTGTGTCCAGAGCAGGGCCAGGAGGATGCTCAGAGGGCTGCAGCAGCTCTGCTGTGGGCACAGACTGAAAGAGTTGGGGCTGTTGAGTCTGGAGCAGAGGA
Source organism: Pogoniulus pusillus (assembly GCF_015220805.1). Classification (NCBI taxonomy): domain Eukaryota; kingdom Metazoa; phylum Chordata; class Aves; order Piciformes; family Lybiidae; genus Pogoniulus; species Pogoniulus pusillus. Next base: position 7,482,419 of record NC_087282.1, on the reverse strand, counting down.
GGCTCCCAGGTGACCTTCTTGTGGCCTTCCAGGATCTGAAGGGAGCTACAAGAAAGCTGGGGGAGGATTTTTTAGGCTGTCAGGGAGTGCCAGGACTGGGGGGAATGGAGCAAAGGTGGAGGTGGGGAGAGTCAGGCTGGACATGAGGGGAATTTGATCAGTGTTTATAAATATCTGAGGGATGGGGATCAGGAGAGGGGGACAGGCTCTGCTCACTGCTGCCTGGGATAGGACAAGGAGCAATGGATGGAAGCTGCAGCACAGGAGGTTCCAACTCAACACAAGGGGGAACTTCTTGACTGGAAGGGTCCCAGAGCACTGGCACAGGCTGCCCAGAGAGGCTATGGAGTCTCCTTCTCTGGAGCCTTTCCAGGCCTGTCTGGATGTGTTCCTGTGTGACCTGTGTTAGATAGGATTGTCCTGCTCTGGCAGGGGGGTTTGCCTCCATAATCTCCTTGGGTCCCTTCCAACCCGCAATATCCCGTGAGCCTGTGACATTGACTCCCTTCCCCTTGCATGCTGAAGTGGGATAAGGGCAGAACTGTAGCTCTTGGACCTGCCAGGTGGCTCTGCAGGCTGTAAATCCCCCATGTAGGCTTAAATGTAGCCATTTTTGTAATTTATAGTTATTTAGACTATCCATTCACATCTGTCAGCAGCAAAGGCAGTTCTGACATTGCAAGCTTCTATCAGGTTATCTTTAATCAGTTTAGAGGCACCAAAGCCACAAATGTCTCCAATAGCCAATCCTAATGGTGGAGTCCTCTCAAGTCTGACTGAATTATTTATTGTCTTATGATGAAAATGTCTGGGGTTTATTGGGTTTTCTTTGAAGAACTTGATTCTGCCTGAAGTCTGGAAGATAAAAGATCAGTGATTGTCTCTCCAAGTTCCTTATGCCAAATCCTTCAAGGCTTTTCATTCCCCCCCCCCCCCCCCCCCAACTTGCTGCTGCTTTGCAGTCAAGGTGAGGGAGTTGAGATTTCTCTTTTTTTTGTGCTCTGTTAAAGAGGTTTAAGTGTAAAAAGAAACACCAAAAAAGGAATCCCCATCCCAAACCCTGACACACCAAACTTTTACCTTTAGTAATTATAAAGACAGCTGTAAAGTTGTAAAGAACCAAGCAGGTTGGGAGAGAGCTCCAAGCTCATCCAGCCCAACCTAGCACCCAGCCCTGGCCAATCAACACAGAATCAGGCAGGTTGGGAGAGAGCCCCAACCTAGCACCCAGCCCTAGCCAATCAACATAGAATCAGGCAGGTTGGAAGAGAGCTCCAAGCTCAGCCAGTCCAACCTAGCACCCAGCCCTGCCCAACCAATGAGACCATGGCACTAAGTGCCCCAGCCAGGCTTGGCTTCAACACCTCCAGGCATGGCCACTCCACCACCTCCCTGGGCAGCCCATTCCAATGCCAATCACTCTCTCTGACAACAACTTCCTCCTCACATCCAGACTAGACCTGCCCTGGCACAACTTGAGGCTGTGTCCCCTTCTTCTGTTGCTGCTTGCCTGGCAGAAGAGACCAACCCCACCTAGGCTGGACTGGATGAGCTTGGAGGTCTCTTCCAACCTGCTTGATTCTATGGCTTTGAAAGTGCCAGAGCTCTGGACCAGGCTGCCCAGAGAGGCTGTGGAGTCTTCTTGTCTGGAGAGATTCCAATGTCACCTGGACATTGTGATCCTGTGCAACCTGTTCAGGGTGATCCTGCTTTTGCAGGGGATTGGACTAGGTAGTACACAGAAGTCACTTTCAACCCCCTACCACACTGTGATTCTGTGGGGGCAATGATATAGGAAAATGTGGAGAAGTCTCTTGGCTTGGAAACAGAATAGAATAGAATCATCTAGGTTGGGAGAGAGCTCCAAGCTCATCCAGCCCAACCTAGCACCCAGCCCTGGCCAAGCAGCCAGACCATGGCACTAAGTGCCCCAGCCAGGCTTTTCCTGAACACCCCCAGGGACAGTGACTCCACCACCTCCCTGGGCAGCCTGAAGTGAATAGCTGTTTCTGGATGCACAAAGCACTGGAGGTGAGAGATGCTGAGTCAGGAAGTTATGGACTTCAGCCAGCCCTGAAGAAGGGAGATGGGAGATGTGCCCTAGGGAGCAGTGGGCCACAGCTGTAGTGTGTGCACATGGCTTTGGGTGTCTAACCAGTGTGCAGGTTTGGATTTTGACCAGGCTTCTTGCACAGCTTTGCTGTGTACCTGAAGTGGGCTGCAGGAGAGCTGGGGAGGGACTTCTTACAAGGGCTTGCAGTGACAGGACCAGGGGCAATGGCTCTGGGCTGGAGGAGGGAAGGTTGAGACTGGAGATTATAGAATCAGGCAGGGTTGGAAGGGACCACAAGGAGCAGCCAGTCCCAACTCCCCTGCCATGCCCAGGGACACCCTACCCTAGAGCAGGCTGCACACAGCCTCAGCCAGCCTGGCCTCAAACACCTCCAGCCATGGGGCCTCAACCACCTCCCTGGGCAACCCATGCCAGCCTCTCACCACTCTCCTGCTCAACAACTTCCTCCTCACCTCCAGCCTGACTCTCCCCACCTCCAGCTTTGCTCCATTCCCCCCACTCCTGTCACTCCCTCACAGCCTCAAAAGTCTCTCCTCAGCTTTTCTGTAGCCCCCTTCAGATCCTGGAAGGCCACAAGGTCACCTGGGAGCCTCCTCTGCTCCAGACTCAACAGCCCCAACTCTTTCAGTCTGTGCTCACAGCAGAGCTGCTGCAGCCCTCTGAGCATCCTCCTGGCCCTGCTCTGAACACTCTCCAGCATCTCCACAGCCCTCTTGTCCCAGGGGCTCCAGAACTGGATGCAGTACTCCAGGTGGGGTCTCAGCAGAGCGGAGTAGAGGGGGAGAATCCCCTCCCTGGCCCTGCTGGCCACACTTCTGCTGCTGCAGCCCAGGCTCTGCTTGGCTTTCTGGGCTGCAAGTGCACACTGCTGGCTCCTGTGGAGCTTCTCCTCCAGCAGCACCCCCAAGTCCCTCTCCTCAGGGCTGCTCTCCAGCCACTCACTGCCCAGCCTGGGTTGGTGCTTGGCATTGCCTCGACCCAGCTGCAGGACTTTGCCCTTGGTCTTGTTGAAGCTCCTGAGCTTGGCTTGTGCCCACCTCTGCAGCCTGTCCAGCTCCCTCTGGCTGGATCCCTGCCCTCCAGCCTGTCTGCTGCACCACACAGCTTGGTGTGGTCAGCAAACTTGCTGAGGCTGCACTCAGTGCCTCTGTCCATGGCACCCACAAAGATGTTGAACAAGACTGGTCCCAGGACTGATCCCTGAGGGACTCCACTTGTCACTGCCTGCACTTGGCCTTGGAGCCACTGACAGCCACTCTAACTCCTGTCATTATTTACTCCTCAGCTTCAGCCTTGCTGCATCCTTCTCTGCACCTATTTCCACACCACAAGTTCTTTCCCAGCTTCTCATGGTGATGTTGCAATTTATTGCTTCTCTTTAATTAATGCATATTTAAGCCAGGAATTGTCTCACTGGGTCAATTCAGGCTGGTATTCTGCCTCTGGCAGTGATTCCTGCCAGATGCTTTGGATGCAGGAAGTTTCTGGTGGAAAGCTGGGGAAAACAAAATCACCAGGTTGATAATGATGTTCTGAACCAGTGATTGCAGGTAGGTGGAAAGAGGAGAGATCTCTGCTTGTCAGAAGTGGTCTAGGGAGGTAATGTTTCCTTTCAAATAACTGGAAGTTATTGTTCATAAATCAGAGTTAATCTGTTTATTACACTAGCAGATGAAGCTGGGAGTCTGGAGCGGGCTATAATGCTTTAGCTTTAGGAGCAGAGCTGTAAGAGCAGCAGCAGTTTCCAGTGATTTTGAAATTGGGGGGATCAGCAAAATGCAGGAGTTTCTTGGAGGCTGTGGGCATTAAAAATGACTGCTGAGGGTTGATGGATTTCTTGAACAAATTGCAAAAATCCATCATGCAGGAGTTAGGGCATGAAACTGCCCTCCTGAGCTGCATAAACCATGGCTTGGGAAGCACTGCTTGACAGGGAGGGTTTGGAAGGTGCTGGGTTTGCTTTTGTTTCTTCTCGCTGCCTGTGTGGTGTGGGCATGCAGCTGGCTGGGGTCACAGTGCTCCTCGTGGTGCTGAGCCCAAGACAGAGCTTGGTGCTGGGTTTGTGAGCTCTAGGCAGGCAGCTGGGCTTGATCTCAAAGGTCTCCTCCAACCTCAGCAATTCTGTCTTCCTGTATAGGACTTCCTGCTTGCCTGGGCTGCTCCTTCCCTGTCCAAGGCCATGCCAGAGTGGTCACATTTCCCTTCATCTCCCAAAATCCTCCTGCATCTCTGACAGCTTTGCACAGCCTTTGCCCACAGCTGATGGAGAACTTGGTGTGCATCTTTGGGGGGGCTCTGTTACCTCAGGGAGGGAGCTTGTTGGCTTTTGTTGCTGTTTCTCTGCATCCCCATTTGAGCTCTGTGATGCAAACCCACTGCCTCTCTTGCTCCCCTCTCTGTTTCCATGCAGAGAGGGCTCCTCTAGGGCCCCCATGTTGGGTGTCTGTAGGTTGGCTGCTGTAGGAAGAAGCTGCTGGCAGGGGACTGGCAGCAATTTGCTGGCACATCTCTGCAGGAGTGGTAGGAGATGTCCCTAGTCTCCAGCTCCTGCCTGGGGGGTCTGTGTAGCTTTGAAAGGTGCAGCTGTAGGAGTCCTTTACTGCATGGCTTGCAGAGCACTGGAAGGGGCTGCCCAGAGAGGTTCATAGAATCAGTCAGGGTTGGAAGGGACCACAAGGAGCAGCCAGTTCCAACCCCCTGCCATGCCCAGGGACACCCTACCCTAGAGCAGGCTGCACACAGCCTCAGCCAGCCTGGCCTCAAACACCTCCAGCCATGGGGCCTCAACCACCTCCCTGGGCAACCCATTCCAGCCTCTCACCACTCTCCTGCTCAACAACTTCCTCCTCACCTCCAGCCTGACTCTCCCCACCTCCACCTTTGCTCCATTCCCCCCAGGCCTGGCACTCCCTGACAGCCTCAAAAGTCCCTCCCCAGCTTTTCTGTAGCCCCCTTCAGATCCTGGAAGGTCACAAAGTTGTGGAGTCTCCTTCTCTGGAGGCATTCCAGACCCATCTGACTGTGTTCTTGTGTGACCTGCACTAGGTTACAGTTCTGCTCTGTCAGGAAGGTTGGGCTTGATGATCTGTGGAGGTCCTTTCCAACCCCTAACACCCTGTGATCCTGAGTTGCATGAGGTTGAGGTCTTTTCCCTGTGTCCTGCCTCTCTTTGTTTTCCCCCTGCGGTTAAATCCTGCTGCTGCCCTTCCCCTCATGGGTGAAATGAGGCTTGGAGGTCAATAGAGAGCTCTTTGTGCTGCTTCAGCAGCTTTTATACCATGCTTGGTGTCTGGGCTTAGGGGTCCCCAGTTCAAAGTGCGCAGAGGAGTTCCTGGGTACCTGGCAGTGCTGGGTTAGTGGTTGGACCTGGTGGCCTTGGAGGCATCTTCCAAGCTGAGCAATTGTGTGATCCTGCTGCATTAAGAGGAGTGTGGGCAGCAGATGGTGGGAGGGTCTCTTCCCCCTCTGCCCTGGGGCCAGAGCAGAGAGGTAGAACCACACAGTCAGGGTTGGAAGGGACCACAAGGAGCAGCCAGTTCCAAGCCCCCTGCCATGCCCAGGGACACCCTACCCTAGAGCAGGCTGCACACAGCCTCAGCCAGCCTGGCCTCAAACACCTCCAGTCATGGGGCCTCAACCCCCTCCCTGGGCAACCCATTTCAGCCTCTCACCACTCTCATGCTGACTCCTCACCTCCAGTCTGAATCTCACCTGGAATATTGTGTCCAGTTCTGGGCCTCTCAATTCAAGAGAGCTGTTGAGGTGCTGGAAGGTGTCCAGAGAAGGGCAGCAAGGCTGGGGAGGGGTCTGGAGCACAGCCCTGTGAGGAGAGGCTGAGGGAGCTGGGGGTGTGCAGCCTGCAGCAGAGGAGGCTCAGGGCAGAGCTCATTGCTGTCTGCAGCTGCCTGCAGGGAGGCTGTAGCCAGGTGGGGTTGGGCTCTGCTGCCAGGCAAGCAGCAGCAGAAGAAGGGGACACAGCCTCAAGCTGTGCCAGGGCAGGTCTAGGCTGGATGTTGTTAGGAAGTTGTTGTCAGAGAGAGTGATTGGCATTGGAATGGGCTGCCCAGGGAGGTGGTGGAGTGGCCATGGCTGGAGGTGTTGAAGCCAATCCTGGCTGGAGCACTTAGTGCCATGGTCTGGTTGGTTGGGCAGGGCTGGGTGCTAGGTTGGGCTGGCTGAGCTTGGAGCTCTCTTCCAACCTGCTTGATTCTATGATCATGGCTTGCTGAGATGCCTGTGAATGTCTCCTGCAGCTCTCCCACACCTGCTGTGAACCTGTGCTGGCAAAACACTGCGGTCTGAACCTGAATCATAAGCTGAGGAAGCTTCCCTCAAGTCTTCCACTTCCACAAGTGGGCTGTTTGCTGTAATTACCTCTTGAGCAGCAACTTTTTAAGTAGTAAAATTCTTAAAACACCTCCTAGTGCTATAAAGCAGTCAAATTACATCTTTCTAGCTTGCAGTCAGATCCTGTAAATGCCACATTACCCTTGGATGAGGTCTTTATAGAGCTGCTTTGTGCCATTCAATTAATGAATTTATTCCTCCCCCTCCCCCCTCCCTTGTAATTCCAGTACAGAAATGAGCATGGTAGCATCTTCCATCTCTTGCTCTTAAAGGATAGATAGAAGCATTCTTATGGTGCAGAGAGCTCAAAATGCAAATGAGAGCTGGGTTGCGTTTGGGAGGAAGGGAAGTAAGAAGCCAGCACCCAAGCAATAAAAGCAGGGAGTGTAAAGAAAACATTTTGCTAGGTTGTCATCTGCTTGACTTTTAAAGCAGCCCTGAGCCAGAGCAATAAAGTGGCCAATGGTGCATTTCAGCTGGGGGGAATGAGCTCCCTGCTGAGCCGATCAGAGCATCGCTGCGCCGCGGTTCGGCGTTCCCTCCAGTACACCAGGTCACCTCAGGTGTCTTACTCACCTGGGCTTCACCACTGATGGCAAATCAATGCTGGCAATTTGGGAAGCTTTCATTTTGTTATGGGAGGGTATTCATCTGTGGGAAAATAACACTCAGCAAGGGTAGGTGAGAGCTTTCTGTGCTGGCGGCTCTGCTTCTAGAGAAGAGAGGAGGCTCAGGGCAGAGCTCGTTGCTGTCTGCAGCTGCCTGCAGGGAGGTTGTAGCCAGGTGGGGTTGGGCTCTGCTGCCAGGCAAGCAGCAACAGAAGAAGGGGACACAGCCTCAAGATGTGCCAGGGCAGGTCTAGGCTGGATGTTAGGAGGAAGTTGCTGTCAGAGAGAGTGATTGGCATTGGAATGGGCTGCCCAGGGAGGTGGTGGAGTCACTGTGCCTGGAGGTGTTGAAGCCAATCCTGGCTGGGGCACTGAGTGCCATGGTGTGGTTGGTTGGGCAGGGCTGGGTGCTAGGTTGGACTGGCTGAGCTTGGAGCTCTCTTCCAACATGCTTGATTGTCTGATTTCAATCTCACTCACATTATAAATGCCTCCCAGAGCCTTGGAAGAATCTCTGCCCTCAGGTCTTAGGGATCTCCCTCTTCGTGCATAGTGGCTGGAAAGGCTTTTCTTCCACCACAGGCACACAAAACTTACTGAAACTGCAGAAGCCAGAGTTCTCCTGAGGTGCATTAAGGAGAATGTGGTCAGCAGGTCAAGGGAGGTCCCTTCACATTTGCTCTGCCCTGGTAAGGTGTCCATTTATGGGCTCCTCACATCAGAAGAGAACTGCTGGAGTGCGTCCAACAGAGGCGACAAGAGTGCTGAGGGGACTGGAACATCTGTTTGGTAAGGAAAGACTGAGAGCCCTGTGGCTGCTTAGCCTGGAGAAGAGAGGGCTGAGAGGGGATCTTATTCAAGTTTACAAACATCTGAAGGGTGGATGTCAAGAAGGGATCAAGCTTGTTTCAGCCATGCCTGGTGACAGGACAAGGGGCACTGGATACAAACTGGAACCCAGGAGGTTTCACTTGAAATTTGGGGGAAAACTTGTTTACTGTGAGAGTGCCAGAGCCCTGGAGCAGGCTGCCCAGAGAGGTTGTGGAGTCTTCTCCTCTGGAGACTTCCAAAGCCCATCTGAAAGTGTTCCTGTGCACCCTGCTGCGAGTGACCCTGCTTCAGCAGGGGATTTGGACTGGATGATGATCTCTAGAGGACTGGGGGGAATGGAGCAAAGGTGGAGGTGGGGAGATTCAGCCTGGATATGAGAAGGAAGTTGTTGAGAGTGGTGAGAGGCTGGAATGGGTTGCCCAGGGAGGTGGTTGAGGCCCCATGGCTGGGGGTGTTTGAGGCCAGGCTGGCTGAGGCTGTGTGCAGCCTGCTCTAGGGTAGGGTGTCCCTGGGCATGGCAGGGGGGGTTGGAATTGGCTGCTCCTTGTGGTGCCTTCCAATCCTGACTGATTCTATGATGTACCTTTCAACTCCACCATTCTGTGATTCTATCATTCCATGTAAATGTCTGCTTGGAGCAGCCTCCTCCCCCCCCATTTAATCTTTCTAACTAACAGCTGTAAAGAACCCAACCCTCTGAGACAAAGCAAAGCAAAGAGCAGTCTAGATGAATTGCAAACAAATTCCATTGCTGATGAGCTCTTCCCAAATGTGTCATCTTTAAGTCAGGGAATCTATGATTGAGTGTAATGTAGAAAGAGTTTTGAGTGCAGCAAAGCTGCCTCTAGGATCACAGCTCAGGGCTTTGGAATTCACTGTTTCAAGGAAAGTGGTGAGGAACAGATTGTAGTAACACAGCATATTTGTATTGCTCACAGTGCTGTTATGATTGCAGTGAAAAATGATCTTGCTTTGATTTTGGGGGGGTGGGGAGGAAATTAAATAGGGCTGCTAATTTGTGTAAGGAGATTGGCTTCCACTGTAAGAGGAGGAAAGAAGGCAAAGGCTGCTCAGATCAATGCACACTTTTGAATCTGTCTCATTAAAAATAAAATAGCTACTGAATTTCTGAGGAGTTCACTGGAAGTGACACACAGGCCTTGACTGCCTTTTAATGAGAAAATGATTTCAGTGACAGAAATGTTGAGCTTGGAAGAGGCCTTGAAAGTCATCAAGTGCAACCTAGAGCTCCCAAACCCATTGCTGCTGCTAAGCCACTGCCCCTGCACCGTGCCCTTCAGCACCACATCCACATAGCTTTGAAACACCTTTGGGGATGGTGGCTTCATTCCCCCCCCTCCCTGGGCAACCTGACCACTCTGAGGAAAGAAATTTTTCATACTTAACATCAACCAGGTTGGAAGAGAGCTCCAAGCTCACCCAGCCCAACCTAGAACCCAGCCCTGCCCAACCAACCAGACCATGGCACTAAGTGCCTCAGTCAGGCTTGGCTTCAACACCTTCAGGCATGGCCACTCTACCACCTCCCTGGGCAGCCCATTCCAATGCCAATCACTCTCTCTGACAACAACTTCCTCCTAACATCCAACCTAGACCTGCCCTGGCACAGCTTGAGCCTGTGTCCCCTTCTTCTGTTCCTGGGTGCCTGGCAGCAGAGCCCAACCCCACCTGGCTACAGCCTCCCTTCAGGGAGCTGCAGACAGCAATGAGCTCTGCCCTGTCAGAAGGTCTCCACTCAACCTTTTGTTCTCCAGATCACATAGCCTCAGTTTCCCTCTGGATCAGGCTTTTGAGGTGGTTGTTTATGCTGGCAGTTGTCAGGGGAGTGCTTGGTCTGTGCCATTTGACTGCACAGCTGTTACTGGCCCTATTGTGGTACCTTTGGGAATGGTGATCTCCTTGGTGAGGGCTGGATGGATGTCATTGAGGTGGCCTGAGAAGGGTTTTTGGGTGTAGTGTGATCCATTGGCTCCCTTGGGCTGGGTAGAAGCAGGGCTAGGAGGCACAGCTGGGGAGCAGCTCTGCAGCTGAGCCTCTCCTTGTATGGCAGAGGCATTATAAAGAGAAAAGAAATTAAAGTCTTGTCTAAAGAGACAAATGACTGGGAGGATGCTGAACCTCTTGCACAGCATTTCTGGTGACTGAAATGTTTAATGGAAGGGGGAGCTGGCTCCTGCTGTTAGTGCATCACTAAGAAATGAGGAAATGTTGGGAACTTTTATTATCTGAGTTAGTTATTTATTTTCCTGGGGGAATAGCAAGAGCCCAGCACTGAGAGGTGGCCTCCTGCTCAGCCTGTTGTGGAGGATAAGGTGATAAATGGTGACCTTCCCTCTTTTTGTAGAAGAGAATCATATAAGCATTAAGGTTAGAAAAGATCATCAAGTCCAACCAGCACCTCAACACCTCCATGTCCACTAAACCATGTCCCAGTGGCCACATCTACCTTTTTGAAAACCTTCAACATCACCATAAACACTAAACTATGGCCCATGTGCCCTGTGATTTAAAACACCTCCAGGAATGGCTTTGGTTCATGAAAAGCTCGACATAGAGTCATAGAATCAAGCAGGTTGGAAGAGAGCTCCAAGCTCAGCCAGCCCAACCTAGCACCCAGCCCTGCCCAACCAACCAGACCATGGCACTAAGTGCCCCAGCCAGGCTTGGCTTCAACACCTCCAGCCACGGCCACTCCACCACCTCCCTGGGCAGCCCATTCCAATGCCAATCACTCTATCTGACAACAACTTCCTCCTAACATCCAGCCTAGACCTGCCCTGGCACAGCTTGAGGCTGTGTCCCCTTGTTCTGGTGCTGCTTGCCTGGCAGCAGAGCCCAACCCCACCTGGCTACAGCCTCCCTTCAGCAATGAGCTGCAGACAGCAATGAGCTCTGCCCTGAGCCTCCTCTGCTGCAGGCTGCACACCCCCAGCTCCCTCAGCCTCTCCTCACAGGGCTCTGCTCCAGGCCCCTCCCCAGCCTTGCTGCCCTTCTCTCAACACCTTCCAGCACCTCAACATCTCTCTGCAATTCAGGAGCCCAGAACTCGATACAGCGCTGCTCAGGCCACACCTTGAGTGCTGAGCACAGGAGCAGAAGAACCTCTCTTGTCCTGCTGCCCACACTGCTCCTCAGCCAGCCCAGGATGCCATTGGCTCTGCTGCCCACTTGGGCACACTGCTGCCTCATCTTCAGCTGCTGTCAACCAGCACCCCCATCTCCCTCTCTGCCTGGCTGCTCTCAGCCACTCTGGCCCCAGCCTGTGGTGATGCTTGGGGTTGTTGTGGCCACAGTGTAGAACCCTGCACTTGGCCTTGTTCAATCTCATCCCATTGCCTCTGCCCACCCATCCAGCCTGGCCAGGTCCCTCTGCGGCAGGTCTCTCTCCTACCCTCCAACAGCTGAATCACTGATCCTCACTGAAGCTATTGAACAGGACTGTGCCCAGCACTGATCCCTGGAGGACACCACTAGTGGTAGTAAGTGCCTGTAGCACTACTTGGTGTTGTTGTGGCCAAAGTGTAGAATCCTGCCCTTGACCTTGTTAAATCTCCTCAGTCATTCAGTCCAACCCGACTGCCCATCTTTGCAGCTCCTGGCTGGGCACACACTCCCCTAAGATGGGGAAAGCACACAGTGCCTTGAGCAGGAGGGCACTCACTGCAAGTTTTAGTGCTGTGATGAATGAAGGAACTGCCTATGTATAAATGGAGAGTCTTGAGAAGGGGGAAAGGTCTGCCTTGGAGAGGGCTTGTGCTGATGTAGGCTTTGCTGTCCTTGGGAATGAGCTTTCTGCTTTCTGAAGAGAGATGAGAGCTCTGTTTCCATACAGAGTAGCTCTTCCCATCTGCCTTTGCCCAGAGCTGGCACTCGCCTGTTGGAATTTGCAGCACCTCTGAAGCTGGAGCTGCTAAACTGTGGGGGTTGGGTTTATTTCCACCTCCCTCGTTTCTTCCTTTGTTCCTAGGCTCTTTGTTTAGACAAGGCCTTGGAAATTACATCACTAAACCTGAGTGTCACTCTTTGCTATCAGTGAAGAATAAGCAGTGCCTTTTGACACTTGGGCAGATACTTCCTTTTCCAAGGGATGCTGTTCAGAATCGACTTCTTGAACCAATGGACTGAATAATGCTGTGCTTGTTGTGAAGTGGGAATGAAGAGATGTTTTTTTCACCTTGAAGATGTCCTGGCCAGTGCATTACTGGTGTGAAATAAAAGCAAATGCTTCATGTCAAATGGAACTGATGGGAACAGGAGCCTGGTTTGGAAAGAGACTGGAATGAGAGGGAGGATGAAGGCAGACAGGTGGACAGAGAAAGTATGGGGGAGCTGTGTCCAATTCTGGGTCCATCAGTTTAAAAAAGGTGTTGAGATGCTTGAATGTGTCAGGGTTGGAAGGGACCACAAGGATCAGCCAGTTCCAACTCCCCTGCCCTGGGCAGGGACACCCTACCCTAGAGCAGGCTGTACACAGCCTCAGCCAGCCTGGCCTGAAACACCTCCAGCAATGGCACTAAGTGCCCCAGCCAGGCTTGGCTTCAACACCTCCAGGCACAGCCACTCCACCACCTCCCTGGGCAGCCCATTCCAATGCCACTCACTCTCTCTAGCAGGAACTTCCTCCTAACATCGAGCGTAGACCTGCCCTGGCACAGCTTGAGGCTGTGTCCCCTTCTTCTGGTGCTGCTTGCCTGGCAGCAGAGCCCAACCCCACCTGGCTACAGCCTCCCTGCAGGCAGCTGCAGACAGCAATGAGCTCTGCCCTGAGCCTCCTCTGCTGCAGGCTGCACACCCCCAGCTCCCTCAGCCTCTCCTCATAGGGTTTGTGTTCCAGGCCTTTCACCACTATTGTCACTCTTCTCTGGGCACCACCTATATTTGGTGCTCCTTGGATTTCAGATGTGTTTTGCTGTTGTAACTTGTCAGTGGCTAAGACTTCGTGTAGCACTCCTGCCCCCCTCCCCTGCTTGGCCATGGCTGGCAGCTGCTCTGCTCCCTGCAGAGTGCCCTATCTCCTCCTCCCGGAGCGAGGTGCTTGAGGAGGTCAGGCAGTATTAATAGGCAAGCAGATCTCTGCTTTTTGTTTCCACTTATGGGCTCTGACATTTCTGATGTTTATCTGAAGTGTAAAATGTGTCAGAGGAAGCAACAACTTGGCTTTTACTGAAAAATTAATTGTCTTGGCACTTTCCCCTTTGCCATGGGCTTTTGTCAGAGCACAGAGCCTGGAACAGGGAGGGGAAAGGTGAGATGGTAGAAGGGCAGCAGCAGCATTTGAGATAGAAAAGCCTGCATTAAGGTAAAAAGATCTAATTCAGCATTGATTGCTGGGGGATGATGTGAGCTCTTCAGAAGGTGTTGCTTCTGTGCACTTGCTGGCACTAGTGCTGTGCCCCAGGGATCAGTGCTGGGCACAGGCCTGCTCAATAGCTTGTGTGGTGATCTGGAGCAGGGGATTGAGTCCAGCATCAGTGAGTTTGCAGATGACACCAAGCTAGGCACAGATGTGGAGTTGTTGGAGGGTAGGAGAGGGACCTGCTGCAGAGGGACCTGGCCAGGCTGGGTGGGTGGGCAGAGGCCAATGGGATGAGACTGAACAAGGCCAAGTGCAGGGTTCTGCACTTCAGCCACAACCCCAAGCAGCACTACAGGCTGGGGCCAGAGTGGCTGAGAGCAGCCAGGCAGAGAGGGACCTGGGGGTGCTGGGAGAGAGGAGCTGAAGAGGAGGCAGCAGTGTGCCCAGGTGGGCAGGAGAGCCAATGGCATCCTGGGCTGGCTGAGGAGCAGTGTGGGCAGCAGGACAAGGGAGGTTCTTCTGCCCCTGTGCTCAGCACTGCTCAGGCCACCCCTGGAGTGCTGTGTCCAGCTGTGGGCTCCTCCATTGCAGAGAGATGTTGAGGTGCTGGAAGGTTCCTTTTATTGTTCTGGAGGAGGAACACTCTGCTCACAGAGACTGCAATCATTGCTGCCTAGGAAAATGCCTGTTTTATTTCTCCAAATGGTCTTGGGGAAGAAATGGAGCTAGAATATGGGCTGATAACGTGAAAGCAGAGAAGGAATGGTTCTGGTAGCCAGAGTTTGCTTGGCCATTAGTATCCTATCAATTTTCCCCCCTGTGTCTAATGACACGGGGAGCAGTGGATACACTTAAAAGGATGCATTAAAATGATCTCTGACAGCACTTCCTGCTCTGCTTATGTTGCCTTTGTAAATGAGGAGGATGCAAACCCTCCCTTCTGCCTTATGATGTTTTTAGCTGCCTATTAAATGGTATGGGAAGGTGAGCAGACTGTTAGAGCTGTCTGGGTGTCACCCAGATGCTTCTGAAAGCTTAATGGCACAAAATGAGATGTCCTTAGCTTGGTTATTTGCCTGCTAGTAAGAGGAGCATGGAATAAGTCAGGGTTGGAAGGGACCACAAGAGACATCTGGTTCAAACCTCCCTGCCATGGGCAGGGACATCTCACACTAGATCAGGCTGTCTTGAGCCTCATCCAGCCTGGCCTTAAACACCTCCAGGGATGAGGCTTCCACAACCTTCTTGGGTAACCATTCCAGGGTCTCACCACCCTCATGGTGAAGAACTTCTTCCCAACATCCAGTCTGAATCTCCCCATTTCTAACTTTGTTCCATTCCACCCAGGCCTGACAGCCTAAAAAGTCCCTCCCCAGCTTTCTTATAGCCAAGGGAGAGGGAGACTCCACAGCCTTCCTGGGCAGCCTGTGCCAGGCTTCTGTCACCCTCACAAGGAAAAAAATTCCTCCTCCTGTTTCCATGGCACTTCCTATGCCTCAGCTTCCACTCATTGCCTCTTGCGCTGGCATTGGGCATCACCCAGCAGAGCCTGGCTCTAGCCTCTGGGCACTCATCCTGCACATCTTTATTATCATAAATGTGGTCATCCCTCAGTCTCTTCTGCTCCAAGCCCCAGCTCCCTCAGGCTCTCCTCCTAAGGAAGATGTTTCACTGCTTTAATCATCTTTGTGGCTCTGTGGTGGACTCTCTCAAGCAGTTCTATGTCCTTCTTGAACTGAGTGTCCCAGAACTGGATGCAGTACTCTAGGTGTGGCCTCACCAGGGCAAAGCAGAGGGGAAGGAGGGACTCTTGACCTGAAAGCACATTGGTGTGCAACTCCCTAAGGCATGGATGCTACTTCAAGGAAGGAGAAATGCCATCTGCTGTTGCATCGCACACAGAGCCTTGGGCAGATGTACCTGTTAAGGTCAGATGCTGATGCCTGCTTCTGCCTTCACTTTGGTTCCTCCTTGCAGGAAGGCTGCAGAGGTGTCCCTGGGTGCACAGGACAGGTTGTTGGTATTCCCTTTTCAGGGAGTAAGGTTAACATCCAAATGCAGTGGAACATTTGCCACCCACACTCCACAGGCGTTCAGCATTTCACACTTTCAAGCCAGAGGCTTCCTTTGAGAGCTGTGACTGTGCTGGCCTAGATAAACATCAGCTGCAAGGATGATCTCTTCTCTGCCATGGAGCCTGTGGGATCCTGCTTTGTGTTGACACAAGTAAATGCAGAGCTGAGATGCTCAGAGGAAAGGTTGGTTGGCAGCTGAAAGGACTTTTGCTGGCTGCTGCTTTGCAGTGGTAGAAACTCAGAGGCAGTCCCTGCCTATTGAAGCATCTCCCAGCTTGTGACACTCTGTCAGGCTGTGCTGCATTCAGTGACATCTGTCCAGGCTGCAGAGTTCATGAAGTTCAACCAAGACAAGTGTAGGGTCCTGCACCTGGGGAGAAAAAGACCTCCTGCAGCAGTACAGGTGAGGTGGGATCTGCTGGGAAGCAGCTCTGTGGAGAAGGAGCTGGGAGTGCTGGGGGACAAGTTCACTGTGAGCAAGCCACGTGCCTTCATGGCCAAAAGGGACAATGGCATCATGATGAGTGTGGTCAGCAGGTCGAGGGAGGTTCTCTCCCCCTCTACTCCACCTTGGTGAGGTCACACCTGGAGTATTGTGTCCAGTTGTGGGGTTACCCATTCAAGAGAGACAGGGAGAGTCCAACAGAGGCCATGAAGATGCTGAGGGGAACAGAACACCTCTGTAAGGAGGAGAGGCTGAGAGCCCTGGGGAGGGAACCTTCCCAATGCTGATCAATAGCTAAGGGGTGGAGGCCAAGAGGATGGGACTGGGCTCTTTGAAGTGGTATCCAGTGACAGGACAAGGGGCAATGGGCACCGAACTTGGTACCCAGCAGGTTTTACTTGAACTCAAGGAGAATCTTCTTTGCTGTGAGGGTGCTGCAGCCCTGGAGCAGGCTGCCCAGAGAAGTTGTGGAGTTTCTTTCTCTAGAGGCTTTCAAAGCCCATCCGGAAACTGCTTTCTTGTGCAAACTGCTGCGAGTGACCCTACTTTAGCAGGAGGTTCACAGGCTCACAGCATGTTAGGGGTTGGAAGGGACCCAAGGAGATCATTCCAGTCCAACCCCCTTGCCAGAGCAGGACAATCCTATCTAACACAGGAACACATACAGACAGGGCTGGAAAGGCTCCAGAGAAGGAGACTCCACAACCTCTCTGGGCAGCCTGTGCCAGTGCTCTGGGACCTTTACAGGCAAGAAGTTCCCCCTTGTGTTGAGCTGGAACCTCCTGTGCTGCAGCTTCCACCCATTGCTCCTTCTCCTATCCCAGGGAGCAGTGAGCAGAGCCTGTCCCCCCCTTCCTGGAAGCCCTCAGATACTTATAAACATTGATCAAATCCCCTCTCAGTCTTCTCATCTCCAGACTAAGCAGCCCCAGGTCCCTCAGCCTCTCCTCATCAGCCATGCCCTCCAGTCCCCTCAGCATCCTTTTAGCCCTCTGCTGGACCCTCTCCAGCAGGTCCCTGTCCCTCTGCAACTGGGGAGCCCAAACCTGAATACAGTATTCAAGATGAGGTCTCAGCAGGGCAGAGTAGAGATGGAGGAGAACCTCCCTTGATCTGCTGGACACATCCTCCTAATACACCCCAGGATCCCATTGGCCTTCTTTGCCACAGTTCTCTGGAGGGGGGAGGGGGGGTAAGAAAAGGTTTGCAGATAGACTGCTGCAGCTTCCAGGGAAAGGAGGAGGCTCAGGGGTGACATCATTGCTGTCTACAACTGCATGTAGGGAGGCTGTAGCCAGGTGGGGTTGGGCTCTGCTGCCAGGCAAGCAGCACCAGAACAAAGGGACACAGCCTCAAGTTGTGCCAGGCAGGTCTAGGCTGGATGTTAGGAGGAAGTTGTTGTGAGAGAGAGTGAGTGGCATTGGAATGGGCTGCCCAGGGAGGTGGTGGAGTGGCTGTGGCAGGAGGTGTTGAAGCCAAGCCTGGCTGGGGCACTTAGTGCCATGGTCTGGTTGGTTGGGCAGGGCTGGGTGCTAGGTTGGGCTGGCTGAGCTTGGAGCTCTCTTCCAGCCTGGTTGATTCTACGAAAAGAGGGTGGGGAGCACTGGCTTTTGGCTGCTGGCTTCATTCTTTAAGGTCACATCTTGTTGATCTAAGCTGTGCAACTAATTCCATCCACAAACAAGGTTATTTGGGTAGCAGCTGGAGTTTAATTTGGGTGCTGCTGCTTCTGCTGTCTCTGTCCCTGGTTTTGTCTTTAGGTTGCACCTGAAAAAACAAACTGGTGTCTGGGTGAGGAGTGAGTTTCTTGTGTTTACCTTGCTGGAGAGGTGTTGAGCTGAGTAGTTGCCTTATGGCAACTTTTTATTGGTGTTTTTTGTGGTCCTGGCTGTAGTTGCCATTCATTTTATTTGACTTCAGAGCTGGTCCTCCAGTTGCTCTGTTTGCTTGATTGCAGTGGAAGGAGCCAGTTTCTTCTCCACATGTAGAACTGCTTGCTTTTAGCCTCCCTCCCTTTCTCACCCAAGTATTGCTCTGGGTTAATTTTGATGCCTTGGTAAATATTTTCAGTGTAGAACACAGCAACAGTGGCTCTGTGTTGAGAACCCAGGGAAAAATCAATTTGAGAGCTGGACAGAAAAATGCCTGTTAGCTAAAAACATCTGTTTCAGCAAAACCCAAATGTCACAGCCTCCATTTTTCATAAGCCCAAGCTGTTGTCTTCCAGCTAAGGTGACAGAGGAGGTCTGTAGAGCTGCCTGGATATCACAGAAGGGTGGGGGTTGGAAAGGACCTCCAGAGAGCATCTAGTCAGGGTCACTTGCAGCAGGTTGCACAGGAAAGCAGTTTCCATATGGCCTTTGAAAGTCTCTAGAGAAAGAGACTCCACAACCTTTCTGAGCAGCTTGCTCCAGGGCTGCAGCACCTTTAAGGCAAAGAAGTTTCTCCTTCAGTTCAAGTAAAACCTCCTGGGTGCCAGCCAAGGCCCATTGCCTCTTGTCCTGTCACTGGGTGCCACTGCAAAGAGCCCAGCCCCATCCTGGTGACCTCCACCCTTTGGATCTTGCTAAATGCTGATCAGGTCTCCTCTCAGGCAGCTCTTCTCTGTACTAAACAGCCCCAGGGCTCTCAGTGTTTCCTCATAAGAATCACAGAATCAAGCAGGTTGGAAGAGAGCTCCAAGCTCAGCCAGCCCAACCTAGCACCCAGCCCTGCCCAACCAACCAGACCATGGCACTCAGTGCCCCAGCCAGGATTGGCTTCAACACCTCCAGCCATGGCCACTCCACCACCTCCCTGGGCAGCCCATTCCAATGCCAATCACTCTCTCTGACAACAACTTCCTAACAACATCCAGCCTAGACCTTCCCTGGCACAGCTTGAGGCTGTGTCCCCTTCTTCTGTTGCTGCTTGCCTGGCAGCAGAGCCCAACCCCTCCTGGCTACAGCCTCCCTGCAGGCAGCTGCAGACTGCAGTGGGCTCTGCCCTGAGCCTCCTCTGCTGCAGGCTGCACACCCCCAGCTCCCTCAGGCTCTCCTCACAGGGCTGTGCTCCAGGCCCCTCCCCAGCCTTGCTGCCCTTCTCTCAACACCTTCCAGCACCTCAACATCTCTCTCTGCAATTCAGGAGCCCAGAACTGGACACAGCACTCCAGGTGTGGCCTGAGCAGCCCAGGATGCCATTTGCTCTGCTGCTCACCTGGGCACACTGCTGCTGCCTCCTCTTCAGCTCCTCTCTGCCTGGCTGCTCTCAGCCACTTTGGGCCCAGCCTGTAGTGCTGCTTGGGGTTGTTGTAGCCAAAGTGTCGAACCCTGCACTTGGCCTTGTTCAATCTCATCTCATTGGCCTCTGCCCACCCATCCAGCCTGGCCAGGTCCCTCTGCAGAGCTCTCCTACCCTACAACAGCTCCACAGGTACTCCTAGCTTGGTGTCATCTGCAAACTTACTGATGAGAAGATAGTAAATAGAACTGAACCAGCATCCTGAGAGTGGGGCTGAGATTTTTATCCAGCTCGAGCCTTGTTGTCTCTGGGTATTGCCTTTCTGCTGGAGCCCTGCTAAGTGGTTAATAGGTGCATTGGCTGCTGAGATTACAAGCACTTTGCTGCAGACCCCACGCTGTATCTTGATATCCCCCAGGGGGAGAGCAGTGCTGGTGTGCAGAGAAACTGGATTCTGTTTCACCCACCTCATAGTATTGTTATTACCAATCATATCTTAATGAAGCAGGGACCCACGTGTTAGAGAAGCCCTTGTGCTGGCAAAAAACATGCCTGGCAGTTGTGCTCACATTGCAGTAATTGTCTGGGTGGTAGCACTGATGCTTTTTTGCTTCAGTTGCTCCTTGTTGATTGAACAATCCTTTTGTGGAGGTTATGAATCTCAGGAGCTCCACTAATAAAGAACTAAATGGTCCAAGAGCGTTTCTAGGTGCAGCATTGCTGCTTTGTTTTTAGGAGATGGCAATCTTTTGTCCAAGCCTCAGTCCAGTCTAGGAAGACTATAATCAGAGAATCAGTCAGGGTTGGGAGGGACCACAAGGAGCAGCCAGTTCCAACCCCCCTGCCATGCCCAGGGACACCCTACCCTAGAGCAGGCTGCACACAGCCTCAGCCTGCCTGGCCTCAAACACCTCCAGCCATGGGGCCTCAATCACCTCCCTGGGCAACCCATTCCAGCCTCTCACCACTTTCCTGCTCAACAACTTCCTCCTCATGTCCAGCCTGGCTCTCCCCACCTCCACCTTTGCTCCATTCCCCCCAGGCCTGGCACTCCCTGACAGCCTCAGAAGTCCCTTCCCAGCTTTTTTGTAGCCCCCTTCAGATCCTGGCAGGCCACAAGAAGGTCACCTGGGAGCCTCCTCTGCTCCAGACTCAACAGCCCCAACTCTTTCAGTCTGTGCTCACAGCAGAGCTGCTGCAGCCCTCTGAGCATCCTCCTGGCCCTGCTCTGGACACTCTCTAGCATCTCCACAGCCCTCTGGTCCCAGGGGCTCCAGAGCTGGATGCAGGACTCCAGGTGGGGTTTCAGCAGAGCGGAGTAGAGGGGGAGAATCACCTCCCTGGCCCTGCTGGCCACACTTCTGTTGCTGCAGCCAAATATAAGGACTTTGTGACAATCTCCTACGCTGGGGAGATGTGGGTTCGATGGGTGGACTGCTCAGTGGATAAGGAATTGGTTGGATGGTCTCATCCAAAGGGTGGTGGTCAACAGTTCGATGCCCAGATGTGACAAGTGGTGTCCCTCAGGGGTCCATACTGGGACCAGTGCTGTTCAAGGTCTTCATCAATGCTCTAGGCAGTGAGATTGAGGCACCCTCAGCAGGTTTGCTGATGTGGTGTGGTTGATAGGACTGAGGGGTTCTCAAAGACTGGACCAATCTCCCCAGGCAGGTGGCTGAATCCCCATCCCTGCAGGTCTTTCCAAGAGGCAAAGATGTGGTGCTGAGCGCCGCAGTTTAGCCCCAGCCTTGGCAGAGTTAGGGAATGGTTGGACTTGGTGATCTTAAAGATCTTTTCCACGCAAAACAAGTCTAAGACAGGCTAGAAGTGACCCCTGCAGAGGAGTCTGCCAGTGACAGTATCTGACAGCAGGGTTTGCTGGCCTCATGGCCAGCGGTGCTGCGGCTCCTTAATGCTGCTCCTTTCTCCGTGGAGATGAGCCCCAGCTGTGCTTTCTTGAACTCTGCTTAATCTGCTGGCTTCCCAGCTCATTAATGGACTGTGAAGCCCAGCTCCTCAAATTCCTCAAAGGGCTAGGGGTGACCTTTTGTGGCTTTCCCTTTGTGCCCCTAGGACGGAGCAGCTTTCCGTGCTGCAGGCTGGAAAGGCGCTGCTGTTTTTCAGGGAAGCTTATCCGCAGGCTTGAAAGGCTGTGGAATGCAGGCAGGGGTGAGGTTCCCAACTGCTTTCACATCTTAGTGGGGTTTTACCTACTCTGAATCATGTTTGTGTTGCAAAGGCAAAGTTTTGGCAATGGACTTAACCCCCAAGCACTGAGAAGCGGCAGAGAGTGACTGCTCTCTAAGCCTCCCTTTGGAGCGTTGCAGCCGAGTGGCACCGGTACAGGCTGGGGCTGCCCTGCTGGAAAGCAGCTCCCTGGAGAAAGACCTTGGAGTGCTGCCGGGCAGCAAGCTCTGTATGGGCAGCAATGTGCCCTTGTGGCCAAGAGAGCCAAGGACATCCTGGGGGGCATCAGGAAAAGTGTGGCCAGCAGGGCTGGGGAGGTTCTTCTCCCCCTCTTCTCTGCCCTGCTGAGCCCATATGTGGGGTACTGTGTCCAGTTTTGGGCTGCCCAGTTCAGGAGAGACAGGGACCTGCTGGAGAGAGTCCAGTGGAGAGCCATGAGGATGAGTGGGGGACTTGAGCATCTTTCCTGTGGAGAGAGACTGAGAGCCCTGGGGCTGGTTAGTCTGGAGAAGAGAAGGCTGAGAGGAGATCTGATCAATGTCTATCACTATCTGAGGGGTGGGTGTCAAGTGGAGGGGGCCAAGCTCCTTTTGGTGGTCAGCAGCAGTAAGCCAAGGAGCAATGGGTACAGATTGGAACAGAGAAGGTTTCAGCTCAACAGGAGGAGAAACTTCTTTAGAGTGAGGGTGGCAGAGCCCTGGAGCAGGCTGCCCAGAGAGGTTGTGCAGTCTCCTTCTCTGCAGACATTCCAACCCCACCTGGATGCATTCCTGTGCAAAGTACCCTAGGGGATCCTGCCTTGGCAGGGGAGTTAGGCTGGATGACCTCTGGAGATCCTTTCCAACCTCCAAAACTCTGTGATTCTGGGACTCTTTTGGTAATAGATGACAACTGAATGGGACTTGACTTAACTTTTAAGAGCTGATGTTAAGCCTCCCCAGCTGGGCATGCTGGTGTGAGCAGCTAAGCTGTGATCCTTGCAGAATCAGATTTTCACCCTGACGAGTTTTACCCTGGAATCACAGAATTGTTTCTGTTGGAAGAGATTGAGTACAGTCCTCAGCCTAACCCCACCATGGCCATTAAACCATGTCCCCAAGTGCCATGTCCACAGGCTTCTCGAGTACCTCCAGGGATGGTGACTCCACCACCTCCCTGGGCAACCTTCAAGATCATGAAGTTCTAAGCACCCTACCATGGGCAGGGACACCTCCTACAAGACCAGGTTGCTCAAAGCCTCATCCAGCCTGCTCCTAAACACTTCCAGGCATGGAAGTGGGCAACCTATTCTAGTGTGTGATGACCTTCAGAGGTCCCTTCCAACCCTACCATTCTGTAACACCTTCACTCTTCCTCCCTCAAACTGTCTGCAGAAAGCAAGTTAAAGCTTTCCAGCTGTAACCAACATTTCCATTCCCTGTCAGTCAAACCATTCTGAGCTCTGGAAGCTGAAAACCAGTACCTGGATAAAACTTAGTGAAAGGACTGGGGAGGAAGTTTGGTTAATCTAGCAAAGGCTATTTGCAAAATGTTGTGCTGTTCATTATCTTTATTGATGATCTGGAGCAGGGGATGGAGTCCAGCATCAGGAAGTTTGCAGATGGCACCAAGCTAGGAGGGGCTGTGGAGCTGTTGGAGGGTAGGAGAGCCCTGCAGAGGGACCTGGCCAGGCTGGATGGGTGGGCAGAGGCCAATGGGATGAGATTGAAGAAGGCCAAGTGCAGGGTTCTGCACTTTGGCCACAAGAACCCCAAGCAGCACTACAGGCTGGGGCCAGAGTGGCTGAGAGCAGCCAGGCAGAGAGGGAGCTGGGGGTTCTGGGAGAGAGGAGCTGCAGAGGAGGCAGCAGTGTGCCCAGGTGGGCAGCAGAGCCACTGGCATCCTGGGCTGGCTGTGGAGCAGTGTGGGCAGCAGGACAAGGGAGGTTCTTGTGCCCCTGTGCTCAGCACTGCTCAGGCCACCCCTGGAGTGCTGTGTCCAGTTCTGGGCTGCTGAATTGCAGAGAGCTGTTGAGGTGCTGGAAGGTGTTGAGAGAAGGGCAGCAAGGCTGGGGAGGGGCCTGGAGCACAGCCCTGTGAGGAGAGGCTGAGGGAGCTGGGGGTGTGCAGCCTGCAGCAGAGGAGGCTCAGGGCAGAGCTCATTGCTGCCTGCAGCTGCCTGCAGGGAGGCTGTAGCCAGGTGGGGTTGGGCTCTGCTGCCAGGCAAGCAGCAAGAGAAGAAAGGGACACAGCCTCAAGTTGTGCCAGGGCAGGTCTAGGCTGGATGTTGTTAGGAAGTTCCTGCTAGAGAGAGTGATTGGCACTGGAATGGGCTGCCCAGGGAGGTGGTGGAGTGGCCGTGGCTGGAGGTGTTGAAGCCAATCCTGGCTGGAGCACTTAGTGCCATGGTCTGGTTGGTTGGGCAGGGCTGGGTGCTAGGTTGGGCTGGCTGAGCC
This sequence comes from Pogoniulus pusillus, assembly GCF_015220805.1. Classification (NCBI taxonomy): domain Eukaryota; kingdom Metazoa; phylum Chordata; class Aves; order Piciformes; family Lybiidae; genus Pogoniulus; species Pogoniulus pusillus. Next base: position 7,458,879 of record NC_087282.1, on the reverse strand, counting down.
TGGAGGTCTCTTCCAACCTCCTCGATTCTATGATTTTATAAGCAACTGTCACCTTGAGCAATGCAATTTGCTGAGCCAGCTCTGGTAGCTAACGTACTTCAGGTGGCTTAAGTGTTTCCATGGCTTGAAGGAGACAGAAGATGCTATTTTTTTTTTTGGGGGGTGGGGGACCAAGGGGGTAATGGTGGTTGATAGAATGCACAGGGAAACCTATTTGTTGTAGCTGACAATTCCTTTGTCTGTGTTCCACTTACATCTTAGATTTCCTGTCGATGTGTGTGTTCTAATAGATGCCTCCTTTTGCTGTACAACAACCTGTGCATTTAAAAGATGGCTTTTTTGATTAGCTCAGCTGTGGATTGACTTTGACATGCCATTTCTTTTGTCCTAAACCACTCTGCCAGTACAGATCCGTGGCAGGCAAACAAGCAAATTTATGGATGCAACTATTGTTCGTTCTCAAAGCGTCGCTGCTTAAAGGAAACTGAGCTTTAAGCTTTTGATTCCTCCTTTTCCCCCACCCCCCCCCAGCCACCACACACTCTTTGCATGATGGGAGGTCTATTTCTCAATAAATGAAAACAGTTTTCTTGCAAAATTCAATTAAATGAAATATTAAAGATAAATCAGCCTGGAAGCTCTCATTGAGTTCCCATCTGTGCCTATTGCTGCGCTGATAATGCTGGGCAGAAGCAGTCATTCTTCAAACTGTTCTTTTTGTCTCCATGTTATTAGTGCTCTGTGTGGGGTTTTTGGGTTTTGCTCGAGGGGAAAAACCCACAGAAAATAACCATGAGCAACAGTTGGAGAAGCTTAGTGAGCTCCAAAGTCAGTCTTGATGATGCTGTGTTTCCCTGGTTAACAGATCGTAGAATCTCAGAAAGGTGAGGGTTGGAAGGCATCTCTGGAGGTCATCCAGTCCAAACCTTCTGGTAAAGCAGGGTCACACAGAGCAGGAAAACTTCCAGGTGGGTTTAGAAAGTCTCCAGAGAAGGAGACTCCACAACCTCTCCAGGCAGCTTGCTCCAGGGCTCTGTCACCCTCTACAACCTCTCTGGGCAGCCTGTGCCAGTGCTCTGGGACCCTTACAGTAAATAAGTTCCTCCTTGTGTTGAGCTGGAACCTCCTGTGCTGCAGCTTCCATCCATTGCTCCTTATTCTATCCCAGGGAGCAGTGAGCAGAGCCTGTCCCCCTCTCTTGATCCCCATCCCTCAGATATTTATAAACATTGATCAAATCCCCTCTCAGTCTTCTCTTCTCCAGACTAAGCAGCCCCAGGTTCCTCAGCCTTTTCTCATCAGCCATGCCCTCCAGTCCCCTTATCATCCTTTTGGCCCTCCACTGGACCCTCTCCAACAGATCCCTGTCTCTCTGCAACTGTGGAGCCCAAAACTGAACACAGTATTCAAGCTGAGGTCTCAGCAGGGCAGAGTAGAGGTGAAGGAGAACCATCCTTGATCTGCTGGACACATCCTCCTGATACACCCCAAGATCCCATTTGCCTTCTTGGCCAACAGGGCACATTGCTGTGCCACGGTTAACTTGTTAACAATGTCTCATTCACACCTTTCTAGGATGTCTAAAACTGCACATTTAGCTCTGAGAGAGAATTTCAAGGCAGCATTAATGCCTTTATTTGAGAGTCTGATCCATTTGGCTCTGTCAGGAAGGTCAACAGCACAATGTTGGGGGCTGCTAAGCCCTCCCTCAAGTCATGAGTTGTGAAAATCTTCTCTGCCAGAATCACCCTTCAGTTGTTTTTTTTTTAAAGCCATTACTTTACTTACTTTTAAACTTTAAAATGCTAAAATGCTACTGGTGAAGCTTTTAGTGTGAAAGGACTTTTTTTTCCTCCCCCCCTTCCTTATCCTGTGTTAAAATAAGATCATATAAATGGCTAACGAGGAAAGGTAGGTTAAAATAATCCAGCTACAGCTTGGAAAATCTATTTCAATTATGCTCTGTGTGCTTTTAGTGGAGACTATAAATTCTAAAGAATTAAGAGAGCCATAAAGATAAGTGTTAGAGGAGAGCACAGCTCACATTTCACCTTCAGGAATGAAAATATTTGCTGTGAAATCAGCTGTTCCAAGGGTCGCTGCCTTGCTTGTGGTCATTAATAGCAGGAGGTGACTGTTGGAAGAAGCAAAGGGAAGCCACTTCCCATAGCATTTAGTGCAACTTACTGACAACTCCCAGCACAGAATTGCTTAGATTGGAAAAGACCTTCAAGATTCTTGAGTCCAGTCATTAGTTTCACACTGACAAGTCCTTGACCAAACCAAATCCCTCAGCACAACATCTGATCACTGTGAATTGCTGTGGGTGGAAAGGACCTCCAGCATCATCCAGTTCAACCTTCATCCCAGCAGCCTTCATCACCAGACCATAGCCTCCAGCACCACATCCACTCTCCTCTTAAACACCTCCAGGGATGGTGACTCCACCACCTCCCTGGGCAGCCTGTGCCAGTGCCTGAGCACCTGCTCAGGAAAGAACTTCCTCCCAACAGCCAACCCAAACCTCCCCTGATGCAGCTTGAGGCCATTTCCTCTTGTCCTAGCATCAGTAACTGGGGAGAAGAGACCAGCTCCAGCCTCACTACAACCTCCTTTTAGGTAGTGTAGAGGGCAATAAGGTCCCCTCTCAGCCTCCTCTTCTCCACACTAAACACCCCCAGCTCCCTCAGCTGCCTCTCATGGCTCATGTTTGCCAGACCTCTCCCCAGCCTAATTGCCCTTCTCTGCACTGCTCCAGCACCTCAGCATCCCTCCTGTACTGTGGGGACCAAAACTTCCTCTGAAATGGTTTCTTAAGGCCAGGCTGTGTGCTGAGGCAAACTTGGCTTTATAGTTCAGTTTTGAATGTGGACAACCTGTGGACCTTGCATGAAATATTGATTAAATTAGCATAAAATTAAGTATATTTTTTCCCTGTGTTTTCTTCTCTGAATAAGATTAATTGAGTTGTAACCAAGAGGTCTGCAACTCCCTGAAGGGAGGCTGTAGCCAGGTGGGGTTGGGCTCTGCTGCCAGGCAAGCAGCAACAGAAGAAGGGGACACAGCCTCAAGCTGTGCCAGGGCAGGTCTAGGCTGGATGTTGTTAGGAAGTTGTTGTCAGAGAGAGTGATTGGCATTGGAATGGGCTGCCCAGGGAGGTGGTGGAGTGGCCGTGGCTGGAGGTGTTGAAGCCAAGCCTGGCTGGGGCACTTAGTGCCATGGTCTGGTTGTTTGGGCAGGGCTGGGTGCTAGGATGGATTGAATGAGCTTGGAGCTCTCTTCCAACCTGCTTGATTCTATGATGATTCCATTGCCTGTGGTGCTCAAGGTACTGCCCCAGCACGCCTCTGTAAGCTCTGGAGCTGGCTTCTGCCATTGTTGTGAGCTTTCTTTGATGTGATGTGTGTCTACTGCATCTGACCCACCCTTCCCTGTCATCATCTCTGTCTTTATTGCTGTTTTTCTGCCTTGGTGTGTTGCCTTCCAAGGTGTCTTCTCCCTCAGTTCTGATCCTTGAAGGGTTTATGTGGAAAGGTGGATTGCTGTTAATGAAACTGCTGCCTGGTTCTTTTTTGTCTTCAACTTGTTGAATTCCCTTGGGTCAGTAGGTTTGCAGGGGACACCAGTTAAACCAATAGAACCAGCTTGAAATGGTTGCCAGATGCCACCTGCAAAATGCATGGCTTAGCTAAAGTGATGTAGGGTTTATGGGGCTCACGGAGTACAGTAAAGTCTGACTGCACATAACTGTGAAATATTGAGCTTCATCCTGACTCCTGACATCATTAAATGTGATTAATCTCTGCCCCTGACACCATCCTCCAGTCAGCAAAGCCTTGACCATGCATGATTCCAATACAGAAGTGTTTGAGGAGTCACAGCACCCCTGTGCAATGCTTCAGGCTTGAGGTAGAGTGGCTGGAAAGTTGTCTGGCAGAAAAGGACCTGGGGGTGCTGGTTGACAGCTGGCTGCATGTGAAGACAGTGTGTGCCCAGGTGGCCAAAAAGGCCACCAGCATCCTGACCTGGATCAGCAATGGTGTGGCCAGCAGGAGCAGGGCAGAGATTGTTCCTATGTACTCAGCACTGGTGAGTCCTGGGTTCAGTTTTAAGCCCCTCACTCCAAGAAGGACATTGAGGTGCTGAAGCAAGTGCAGAGAAGGGCAACAAAGCTGGCAAAGGGTCTGGAGAACAGGGCTGGGGAGGAGCAGCTGAGGGAGCTGGGGTTATTCAGTTGGAGAAGAGGAGGCTGAGGGGACCTCTCTACAACTCTTTGAAAGGAGGTTGCAGTGAGGTGGGGGTTGGGCTCTGCTCCCAAGTGAGAAGTGACAGGAAGGCAAATGACCTGAAATTGTGCCAGGGAAGCTTTAGGTTGGAGATGAGAAATGTCTTTCCTGCAAGAGTGGTCAGGCAGTGGCACAGGCTGCCCAGGGAGGTGTTGGAGTCCCCATCCCTGGAGGTGTTCAAGAAATGTGTAACTTTGGGACATGATCTAGTGGCCATGGTGGTGTTGGGTTGATGGTTGGACAGGATGATCTTTTCCAGCTGAAAGAGTTCAGTGAGTCTGTGATTCTGGGCTGATGTGTGAACATTTCCAGTGCCTGCTTCACAGGGTGCATCAAAAAGAGACCGGATGAGGCACTTAGTGCCATGGTCTGGTTGGTTGGCCAGGGCTGGGTGCTAGGCTGGGCTGGATGAGCTTGGAGCTCTCTTCCAACCTGCTTGACTCTATGATTTCATTCCTTGAGCTTGTGCAGACCTCCCTCTGGTGCTCGATCTCAGCACTGGGACATTCCCCATTCCTCATTCTTCACAAGCGATGTACACAAGTGTCACTGGAGCCTTCCTCCTGTGTTTGTCACATCTTGCAGCCACTGACACAGAGGCATGTGTAATAAAGACTCATCCAAGTCACCCTTACTCTGCATTTACCTGCACTGCACTGTCTAGTTTGTCTGTAAGCCCTTTTTTGATCCGAGCCTGGTTCTGGCTCTGTGACTCATGATTTACTTTCCTGCAGTGCTCGCTTCTGAAGCTCACACTGCTCTCCTGTTTAATTCATGATCAAAACACATTCGTGTGTTCAGATTTGTCTCACTTTTTAGCTCAGTGTGCATAACAGCAACCCCCAAAAAATCCCCACCCAACCTCCCAGTACTGCTGCTCCTCTTGATCTCGAGCTCAAACTCCTTGCAGCTCATTTCTGCTCGCAGCCACAGGTGGGCTGTGGGGGAATGGCTGTGAGTCTCTCTCTGTTCTTAAGCAGAGAGGCTTTGATCACAGCCAGGAGAGAAACCTCAGTTTGTGGTCGTCTCCTGGTACAGCACAGAATCACAGAGTGGTGGTGGGAGTTGGGAAGGATTTCTGGAGATATCTGGGCCAAACCCAACCTTTGCTAAGAGTGTTGCAAAGGAACACAAAGTCTCCAGAGAAGTCTACAACCTCCCCATGGCAGCCTCCTCCCATCCCATGCAATGAATTTTGTTTCGTGCCTTGTTGTGCTTTGCTGGGAGAAACTGACAGAGCAATCAACAGCAACTTAAAACTATAGAATCATGGAATCATAGAATTAACAGGGCCAAGTGCAGGAGTCTGCACTTTGGCCACAACAACCCCAAGCAGTGCTACAGCCTGGGGCAGAGTGGCTGAGAGCAGCCAGGCAGAGAGAGACCTGGGGGTGCTGGGAGAGAGGAGATGAAGATGAGCCAGCAGCATGCCCAGATGGCCAGGAGAGCATCCTGAGCTGGCTGAGGAGCAGTGTGGGCAGCAGGGCAAGGGAGATTCTTCTGCCCCTGTACTCAGAATTATAGAACCACCTCTAAGGTCATCAAGTCCGACTTGCTTTGTGTCATTTGGTTGCATTACAAGGACCATGTTTAAGATCTCTATGTATCTTAGTGGGGAAGGAAGTGATATGGTGGAAGTAAAGCAGATCCAAAACATTGTCCACATCTTTCTTATAGACCCCCCTTTAGGTCCTGAAGGGCCACTGTAAGATCCTCCTGGATCCTTCTCTTCTCAGTGCCAGGACTGAGGGGAATGGAGCAAAGCTGGAGGTGGGGAGTCAGGCTGGAGGCGAGGAGGAAGTTGTTGAGCAGGAGAGTGGTGAGAGGCTGGCATGGGTTGCCCAGGGAGGTGGTTGAGGCCCCATGGCTGGAGGTGGTTGAGGCCAGGCTGGCTGAGGCTGTGTGCAGCCTACTCTAGGGTAGGGTGTCCCTGGGCATGGCAGGGGGGTTGGAACTGGCTGCTCCTTGTGGTCCCTTCCAACCCTGACTGATTCTGTGATTTTTGGAGGCTTTAGCTGCTGATCTTCTCATCCCCTCCTCCTTTTTATCCTGGTTTGCAGATGAGTGGATAGAGGTGTCTGTAATTAATTTCAAAGGATTGAAAAAAGAAAACAAATAAAGGTGAAATTGCTCTTCTCTGCTGGAGGCTGCAAATAAACAGAGCAACTGGTTGGGTACTGTTGACCACAGTGATGATTGTGGAGTATTAAAGGACCCTGAGATGAAATCACAGAATCATAGAATCAAGCAGGTTGGAAGAGAGCTCCAAACTCAGCCAGCCCAACCTAGCACCCAGCCCTGGCCAAGCAACCAGACCATGGCACTAAGTGCCCCAGCCAGGCTTGGCTTCAACACCTCCAGCCACAGCCACTCCACCACCTCCCTGGGCAGCCCATTCCAATGCCAATCACTCTCTCTCACAACAACTTCCTAACAACATCCAGCCTAGACCTGCCCTGGCACAGCTTGAGACTGTGTCCCCTTCTTCTGTTGCTGCTTGCCTGGCAGCAGAGCCCAACCCCACCTGGCTGCAGCCTCCCTGCAGGCAGCTGCAGGCAGCAATGAGCTCTGCCCTGAGCCTCCTCTTCTGCAGGCTGCACACCCCCAGCTCCCTCAGCCTCTCCTCACAGGGCTCTGCTCCAGGCCCCTCCCCAGCCTTGCTGCCCTTCTCTCAACACCTTCCAGCACCTCAACATCTCTCTGCAATGGAGGAGCCCAGAACAGGACACAGCACTCCAGGGGTGGCCTGAGCAGTGTTGAGTAAAGAGGCAGAATAACCTCCCTTGTCCTGCTGCCCACACTGCTCCTGAGCCAGCCCAGGATGCCATTGGCTCTGCTGCCCACCTGGGCACACTGCTGCCTTATCTTCAGCCACTATCTACCAGTACCCCTAGGTCCTTTTCTTCCTGTCTGCTCTCCCTTCTGAGCACACCATGGCTATGAAGGGCAGGGTTTATCAAAGCTTGTAATTCCCAGGGCTTAAGATGCAGGTTTGACACCGAGTCCCATTTGGCCTCCTCACAGCTCTGAAGCTTTTCCAACATGCAGTGGCACAGAAGTTGGGAGCATTTCTCCTAGAGGTAGTGAACCATTCATCAATCTGGGTTGTGAACTGAGTGATTGCAAAGATCATTTAATTCCATTTGAGCACTCGAGGGGCTTTGCTGCTTAACAGCAGTGAGAGCTTTCCTCCAGCTTCTGGCATGCTGGTAAAAAGAAGATCCTTGCTCCCAGTTTTATACCAGTAGTGAGAGAAGAGGGTTAGCTTTTTGGGGTGTGTTTTTGTTTTCCAGACAAAAGCTTAGCCTGGGTAACTGCAGGGAGAAGCTGGAAAGCCCAACCCACTTCTTTGCCTTGCAGTCTGTGATCTCAGGAGACAAATAAAATGAATTTGTCTTGTTTTTATTAAATGGGCTTGATTTCTTTTTCTTTAACTGCTTTGGCTTGGCACAAAGTGAGCACAGACTTTAGTGATCATAAAGCCTCTGCTGCAGAACAATAATGCCTTGTCTGTCCTGAACCCAGCTCTCCTCTGAGCTGACTTCCTCCTGTCTCTGTCTCCATCAATCTTACCACTGCCCTCTACAACTCCCTGTAACCAGGTGGGGTTGGGCTCTGCTGCCAGGCAAGCAGCAACAGAAGAAGGGGACACAGTCTCAAGTTGTGCCAAGGGAGGTCTAGGCTGGATGTTAGGAGGAAGTTGTTGTCAGAGAGAGTGATTGGCATTGGAATGGGCTGCCCAGGGAGGTGGTGGAGTTGCTGTGGCTGGAGGTGTTGAAGCCAAGCCTGGCTGGGGCACTTAGTGCCATGGTGTGGTTGGTTGGGCAGGGCTGGGTGCTAGGTTGGGCTGGCTGAGCTTGGAACTCTCTTCCGACCTGCTTGATTCTATTCTATTCATTCACTGCTCAGTGAGGTTTCAATCTGCTGTGCTTGTCCCGTTGTTGCCTGGGGAGCACCCATGTGTGAGCTGCTGCAGAGGGGACTTGGGGCATGCTGTTCCAAGGAGGATCCCTGTCCTTTCTCTGCCTGTCCATCACAGCTTGTCGAGTGCCCTGCCAAGTTCTCTCGCCCCATGACATGTGATGGTATTTGGAGAGTGCATGCCCTCAGGTCACAGCAACCCATGAATGCTCCAGGCTTGGGGCAGAGTGCCTGGAAACTGCCTAACAGAGACCTGGTGCTGCTGGGTGATAGACATGAAGATGAGCCAGTGTGTGCCCAGGTGGCCAAACAGACCACTACCACCATCCTGGCCTGGATCAGGAACAGTGTGACCAGCAGGAGAAAGGCAGTGAGTGTCTCTCTGTACTCAGCACTGTCAAGGCCACAGCTTGAGTCCTGGGTTCAGTTTTGGGCTCCTCGCTCCAAGGATGTTGAGGAGCAGGTCCAGAGAAGAGCAGTAAAGGTGGTGAAGGGTCTGGAGAACAGGGCTGGGGAGGAGCAGCTGAAGGGACTTGGATTGCTTAGTGTGGAGAAGAAGAGGCTGAGGGGAGACCTCATTGCTCTCTACAGCTCCCTGAAAGGAAGCTGGAGCCAGGTGGGGGTTGGGCTCTGCTCCTTACTATCAAGTGATAGGACAAGAGAAAATGTCCTCAACTTGCAGCAAGGGAGATTTAGCTTGGGTAGGAGGAAAAATGTCTTTGCTGCAAGAGTGGTCGAAAATTGGCACAGGCTGTCCAGGGAGGTGTTGGAGTCCCCATCCCTGGAGGTGCTCAAGAGCTGTGTGGCAGTGGCACTCAGGGGCATGGTTTAGTGGCCATGGTGGTGTTGGTTTGGTGATTGGACTCGATGATCCTAGAGGGTTTTTTCCCAGCCTTAGTGATTCTGTGGCTGGACAGGTACCACTGTGTTGCCCCTTCGAGTGCTCTCCTCAGCTCCTGAGAGCATGGCAGCCCTCTTGTCCCACCCACTGGCTCCATCCTCCCATGCCAAGCTCTGTCTCAGCCCTCACCCATGGCAGCCAGCAGCGGCTGGGAGTTGCCTGCTCTGTAACTCGGTTTCCCCAGACCAAAGGGGATTACACTGTCTCTGCTGTCACTTTGACAGATGCTTGCACTTCACCTGCTGAAGGGACTTGCTGTGCTTATATTTTAACCAAGGTTTCTCATAAAAGAGACTTTTTAAACCATCAGCAAATCCCAGTGGCACAGCCTGCCAGGGGCTGTGGGAGGTGGGGGCAGGAGTGGGCAGCGCTGGGCAGCGCTTTCTCTTCAGCTAGCCATGGCTAATTTTAACAGGCACTGCAGGCAATAGCTTTGCTGTTTCTGCCAGCAAAGTCCTGCTTCCTGAGAGAGCTGCTTAATGGCAGCAGTTTTGCTGGAGTCTGCTTGAAATTCTTCTTGTTGTTTTTTTGGCTAGGGGGTACAAAATGCAATTGGATCTCTCTGGAGCGTCGAGCTTGGTCGGGGTAGAGAGAGAGGGGAAAGTTACCTAAGTGTGCAATAGTGGTGGGAAACTTGAAGCAAGCTTTGCCTTGGGTTTAGACTCAAAATATCCCTTCTGCTGCTCTGCAAGTGTTTGGTGTAAGAGAATAGAACCTAGAGTGTAGATTGGGCTGCAGCTATTCACAGACCAAGGCAGCTGCTGCATAGATTCATAGAATGGCTTAGCTTGAAAGGGACCCTAAAGATCAGCTAGTTCCAGCTCCCCTGACATCATCATCTAGTGGCCACACTAGGCCAGATGTGCTGAGTCTAACATGCCAACTGCCAGCTAAACTGAATCAGCATCATCTTCTTCCTCACCTTATTTCTTGCATCACAAACCTGTCTGTATTTTTTCCCTGTGAGGGTGACAGAGCACTGGAACAGGCTGCCCAGGGCGGGTTGTGGAGTCTCCCTCTCTGGAGATATTCAGGTCCTGCCTGGATGTGTTCCAGTGTGGTCCTGGTGTAGGAGATAGTGCTCTGGCATGGGCCCCTTGTGAGGCCACTTCCAGCCCCTGCCATTGTGTGATTATAGAATCATTAAGGTAATAGATCCAACACCTCCATGGCCACTAAACTATGCTCCCAAGTGCCACAACAACCCCAAGCAATGCTACGGGCTGGGGACAGAGTGGCTGAGAGCAGCCAGGAAGAAAGGGACCTGGGGGTACTGGTGGATAGTAGCTAAAGAGGAGGCAGCAGTGTGCCCAGGTGGGCAGCAGAGCCAATGGCATCCTGGGCTGGCTCAGGAGCAGTGTGGGCAGCAGGACAAGGGAGGTTCTTGTGCCCCTGTGCTCAGCACTGCTCAGGCCACCCCTGGAGTGCTGTGTCCAGTTCTGGGCTCCTGAATTGCAGAGAGCTGTTGAGGTGCTGGAAGGTGTTTGGAGAAGGGCAGCAAGGCTGGGGAGGGGCCTGGAGCAGAGCCCTGTGAGGAGAGGCTGAGGGAGCTGGGGGTGTGCAGCCTGCAGCAGAGGAGGCTCAGGGCAGAGCTCATTGCTGTCTGCAGCTGCCTGCAGGGAGGCTGTAGCCAGGTGGGGTTGGGCTCTGCTGCCAGGCAAGCAGCAAGAGAAGAAGGGGACAGAGCCTCAAGCTGTGCCAGGGCAGGTTCAGGCTGGATGTTGTTAGGAAGTTCCTGCTAGAGAGAGTGATTGGCATTGGAATGGGCTGCCCAGAGAGGTGGTGGAGTCGTTGTCCCTGGAGGTGTTCAAAAAAGGGCCTGCCGGGGCACTTAGTGCCATGGGTTAGTTAATTCGGAGGTACTAGGTGCTAGGTTGGACTCATCGACCTCAAAGGTCTTTTCCAGTCTGGTTAAACCTGTTATAAAATGAATTTTATTTATTTATTCACTTAACTTCAAAAGAAAAAAAGTTTTTCTTCTCCCTCCCCTCTTCTGAGAGCAGTGAAACTATCCCCTTGCTGCAGATGGCTGCCTGTGCTGGGATGCTCCATATGTGGCACTGTGTGTGTGCAATTACACATTTCATCTTGAGAAGTTAGATGTGTTTTGGTAGCCAACTGTTTGTCACTTGTCATCTTCAGCCCTCTCTCCCCCCTCCTTCCCAAGAGCCAGGGTCATGCCTCCTTTATAGCATTTTAGGGTCTCTTTTTTTCCCCAGCTGACTGACAGATATTAGCATATTGCCAAGGAAGGTGGCTCTGGGTGTTGGTAGGTGGTGAAGAGTGGTTGATGGAGTATCAGCAGTCACAGCCAGGCTGTTTGTCAGGAAGGGGAAAACAAACCCCAACCCCATGTCTAATTCTCATAATGAAGGACAAAGAAGCAGTGTTGGCAGCCATGGTTCTGCTTTGGCTCTAAATCCTTTGTTTCCTCCTATGAAACTGAATCTGAAGGGTACAAATGTCTTGGAAGGGTTTTGTTAGAGGGAACTTAGAGGTGCTTTCAGGACCCTGAGTGGCTCCAGAATTGGCTCATGCATCAGAAGTGTGGCCAGCAGGGCCAGGGAGGTGATTCTCCCCCGCTGCTGTGCTCTGCTGAGACCCCACCTGGAGTCCTGCATCCAATTCTGGAGCCCCTGGGATGAGAGGGCTGTGGAGATGCTGGAGAGTGTCCAGAGCAGGGCCAGGAGGATGCTCAGAGGGCTGCAGCAGCTCCTCACCTCCAGCCTGACTCTCCCCACCTCCAGCTTTGCTCCATTCCCCCCAGTCCTGGCACTCCCTGACAACGTGAGAGTCCAATGGGCTCTCTTCAGCAGATCCCTGTCTCTCTTGAATTGAGGGCCCCAAAACTGGACACAATACTCCAGGCCAGAGTAGAGGAGGAGAAGAAGCAGTTGCTTAGGTTAGGAAATGGGCTCTGAATTTGTTGGCCTGATGTCCTCATGGAGAAGAGTGATTGGCATTGGAATGGGCTGCCCAGGGAGGTGGTGGAGTTGCTGTGCTTGGAGGTGTTGAAGCCAAGCCTGGCTGGGGCACTTAGTGCCATGGTCTGGTTGGTTGGGCAGGGCTGGGTGCTAGGTTGGGCTGGATGAGCTTGGAGCTCTCTTCCAACCTGGCCCATTCCAATGCCAATCACTCTCTCTGCCAACAACTTCCTCCTCACAGGCAGCCTAGACCTGCCCTGGCACAGCTTGAGGCTGTGTCCTCTTCTTCTGCTGCTTGCTTGGCAGCAGAGCCCAAACCCACCTGGCTGCAGGCTCCCTTCAGGCAGTTGTAGTGTTCAGATATAATTTTACATGTCAAGTGAATGTGCTCTGGGAACAATGTGATCCAAGGACCTGTTTTGAGCATCAAATTGGTTCTGCTGCCACAAGGACTTGTGGAATTCACTGAGGCAAAGAGACTTAAGAGTTCATCTCAATTTTTGTCACTCTCTCTTCTCAAAGCAGAGTTTTCTTTTCCCTGGGCCCACCAAAGCTTCAAAGCCAACCCAAAGCCATCTGAGATGGCAGATTAAAAGTGAAGCCCTCATGAATGGGAGATGCAGGCTGTATTTTTTATGGTGGAGGGGGAAAAATAAGTGAAGTTCATCTTAAAATGTGCATATATTTTTGGAGAAGGGAACTGACTGAGTAGGTGGATGCTGGGTATTAAGAAACATTTATTCCAGAGAAATAATCTCTTCACAGAACTGGAAGTTCTTTGGTCCTTTTAGGCATTTAAAGATTAGGCTTTGTTGGGTTTTGGTTTTGGAGTGGATGTAACAATTTCCAGTCACGTTTTAGGAACAGTTTCACCACTTCATGGCTGCAGAGTAATTGCACTAAGAGGATGTGCTGAAGCAAAAGCCCATTTGGAACTGAGGTTGGCCACTGCTGTGAAGGAGAACAAAAAATGGTTCTATAAATACATCAGTGGCAAAAAAATGGGGAGAGGGCAACCTCCACTCTTCATTGGGGAATATGGAAATTGGCTGCAGCAGCTCTGCTGTGAGCACAGACTGAAAGAGTTGGGGCTGTGCAGGCTGGAGAAGAGGAGGACTTTCTTGTGGCCTTCCAGGATCTGAAGGGAGCTACAAAAAAGCTGGGGAGGGACTTTTAGGCTGTCAGGAAGTGACAGGACTGGGGGGAATGGAGCAAAGCTGGAGGGGGGGAGAGTGAGGCTGGAGGTGAGGAGGAAGTTGTTGAGCAGGAGAGTGGTGAGAGGCTGGCATGGGTTGCCCAGGGAGGTGGTTGAGGCCCCATGGCTGGAGGTGTTTAAGGCCAGGCTGGCTGAGGCTGTGTGCAGCCTGCTCTAGAGTAGGGTGTCCCTGGGCATGGCAGGGGGTTGGAACTGTCTGCTCCTTGTGGTCCCTTCCAACCCTGACTGATTCTCTGATTCTGATTCTATAATAAGAGAAGATGAAGAAAAGGTAAAGGTACCTAACACCTTCTTTGCCTCAGTTTTCAGTGGTGAGACAAGTGCTTACCAAACTGCCAGATGGAGTCAGGGGCCAGTATAGTCCCCCTGTAATCCAGGAGGAAGCAGTAAGTGACCTGCTGAGCCACTTGGATCCTCACAAGTCTGTGGGACCGGATGGGATCCATCCTAGGGTGCTGAGAGAGCTGGCAGCTGAGCTGGCCAAGCTGCTCTCCATCGTTTATCAACAGCTTGGAGGTCTCTTCCAACCTGCTTGATTCTATGATTCACTGAATGGTAGGGGGTGGAAAGGACCTCCAGAAATCATCAAGTCCAATCCCCTGCCAGAGATGGAGCAGCTGGTCACACAACACATCCAGATAAATGGGTGGCCTCTGCCCACCCATCCAGCCTGGCCAGGTCCCTCTGCAGGGCTCTCCAACCCTCCAACAGCTCCGCAGCTGCTCCTAGCTTGGTGTCATCTGTATGCTTACTGATGCTGGACTCAATCCCCTGCTCCAGATCATTAATAAAGCTATTGAACAGGCCTGTGCCCAGCACTGATCCCTGGGGCACACCACTAGTGCCAGCTGCCATCTGGATGTGGCACCATTCACCACCACTCTGGGCCAGTTCTTGACCCATCTCAGAGTGAATCTGCCCACGCCACGAGCTCCCCACTCAGTGATGCTAGGATCTAACTACTTTTACACTTTTCTGCCTCTGGAAATGAGGAGAGAGAAAACTTTCAACTGCTTTATTCTCACAAAACACCCTTTTGAGGCTGATCTTGGGCACCATAATTCCTGCTGCAGCCTGGTGCTGCTTTGCACTTTGTTCCCCCATTGCACTGCTGCATTGCCTGTCCTCCAGCTGGTGCCTGGATTCTCATTTCCCAATGTGTTTGGGTTTGTAACTCCTGGGGTGCCAATAGGTTAATCAGGAGCCAGGCACAAGTTGTAATTATCAAGGCTTGGAGCACAGGAGAGGTATCAATCACTGCAGCCTTGCTTTCTAGCTGCCAATTAAGCATGCAGATTTAAGCTGCTGAGGCATGGGGGCTCTAGGCTGGGAAGTTTCTGGTGCTGTGTCTCACAGAAGAGTTAATGGAAGGAAGGGTTTGCTCATAACTCCTCATTAGCCACGACTGGATTGATGAGATGTTGGCACTGCTGGAATAATTAGGTGGTGTTTTTGTATTGGTGGCTTGAACCTTTAAGAGAGATGTGGTAGCTGGAAGGGCTCAAAGAACAAGAACCATGCAGTGGCTGGAAGTGTGCCAGATCCATGTAAAGGGAAAGTCCTACTCCACCTCTGCTCTGCCCCCAGAGATCTGCACCCAGACCTGTTCAGTATCTTTAGTAATGATCTGGACCAGGGGATTGAGTCCAGCATCAGTAAGGTTTACAGCTGCAGGAACATTCATCTCACTTCCAGATTTCAGCACTTTGACCAGTGAGTAAATTCAGTAAGTCAGTAGGTTTGCAGGTGACACCAAGCTAGGAACAGCTCTGGAGCTGTTGGAGGGTAGGAGAGCCCTGCAGAGAGACCTGGCCAGGCTGGATGGGTGGGCAGAGGCCAATGGGATGAGATTGAAGAAGGCCAAGTGCAGGGTTCTGCACTTTGGCCACAAGAACCCCAAGCAGCACTAGAGGCTGGGGCCAGAGTGGCTGAGAGCAGCCAGGCAGAGAGGGAGCTGGGGGTGCTGGGAGAGAGGAGCTGCAGAGGAGGCAGCAGTGCAATTCCTGCAGTCATAAATGCATTCATTTTGTAGAACAAGGCTAACAGCTTTCCAAAACTGAAGATATCAGCAAGGGCAGGGTCCTGTGCCTGGGCATAAATAACCCCACACATCAGTGCAGGTTAGGGGGTTGACCTGCTGGAAAGCAGCTCAGTGGGGAAGGACCTAGGAGTTCTGATGGACAGGTTAACCATGAGCCAGCAAAGTGCCTGTGTGCCAGTTTGAAGCTAGCTGGAATATTTTGTTGATACAAACTACAGCACAGAGAGTTCCACCTCAACATGAGAAAGAACTTCACTACTGTAAGGGTCAGGGAGCACTGGAACAGGCTGCCCAGAGAGGTTGTGGAGACTCCTTCTGTGGAGACTTTCAGAACCTACTTGGATATTGTGATCCTGGGCAAGCTGCTCTGGGTGACCCTGCTGTAGCAGAGGGGTTGGGCTTGATGGCCTCCAGAAGTCTCTTCTAATCTCCACTATTCTGTGATTCTGTGGTTTCAAACTTCATTTGCAGAGAGCAACTTCACTGTGCCACCAGCAGCATTTGAGCTAACACTGGGATTTGGCCTCCTCTTAATTACTATGATCAGAGGGCTGCAGCAGCTCTCCTATGAGGACAGGCTGAGAGAGCTGGGGCTGTTCAGGCTGGAGAAGAGAAGGCTTCAAGGAGACCTTGGAGTGGCCTTCCAGGATCTGAAGGAGGCTAGAAGAAAGCTGGAGAGGGACTTTTTAGGGTGTCAGGTAGTGATAGGACTGGGGGGGAATGGATCCAAGCTAGAGGAGGGGAGATGTAGGTTAGATGTGAGGAAGAAGTTTTTCACCATGAGGCTTCTCTTTCCAGCCCTGTCTGGATGTGTTCCTGTGTGACTTGAGCTAGATTCTCTGGCCCTGCTCTGGCAGGCAGGTTGGACTGGATGATATTCAGAATGATGGTGGCTTTGGAGAGAGCCACAGATGATTCCCAGGTTTTACTGGGAAATTTGGTTAAAAGCAGGTGTTTGCTTGACTTAGAACAACTCCTGAGGATCTGTTCATCTGGGATCCAGCTTCACCTCTTCCTTTCCTCTGAGAAGTTGTGCTCTGAATCTCATTGCTTCTGACAGGGCACAATCTGCTTCAGACTTCTTTTACTGGTGACTGGATGAGACACTTAGTGCCATGATCTAGATGACTGGCTAGGGCTGGATGCTAGGTTGGCCTGGCTGAGCTTGGAGGTCTCTTCCAACCTGCTTGATTCTCTGATTCTATGCTGCTCCACAGAGAATTAAGTACATTAATCTCTTTGGGTCCCTTCCCTCCGCTGACATCCTGTGATCTCCAGGAGCCCCTTCCAACCCCTGAAGTCCCACATAGCTTAGTATCAGGCACATTTGATCTGCCTGGCTTTGACTTACACTGTCCTTATCTTGGCCCCTGTGTCATGAGGAAAAGGATTGGTATTGATCCGAGCCTGCAGCGCTCTGCGGTGCTGTGATTTTTCTTCCCTGCCGCTGGAACATCAATCGATGGAGGCAGCTGCCGGCGAGCCGCGGCTGTCCTTGCTGCCTTGTAAATCCAGGCAGAGCTGATCAGATCAGTGTGTCTGCTCCTCCAAACCTGACATGATTGAATTGTCAATACAAGGGGTTTTACAGTAAGGGTAGGGCCTGCTGCTGCTGCTGGAAGTGCCTGCTAGCCTCGCTGGCTGGGATACAAAAAGCAAAGCAGGAGGCTGAGCTCTTGTTATGTAATGCCAACAGTGGGAAAGGTTTGTGTTCTCCAGTAGGGCACAAGATCATAGAGTCATGGAATCAACCAGGCTGGAAGAGACCTCCAAGATCATCCAGTGCAACCTATCATGCATGAGAGAAGCCTTTCACAGAATCACAGAATCAACCAAGCTGGAAGAGACCTCCAAGATCATCCAGTCCAACCTATCATGCATGAGAGAAGCCTTTCACAGAATCACAGAATCAACCAAGCTGGAAGAGACCTCCAAGATCATCCAGTCCAACCTATCATGCAATGGGGAAGCCTTTCACAGAATCACTGAATTCATCAGGTTGGAAAAGATCTTTGAGATCATCGAGTCCAAGCTGACACCTTCTGATTAACTAACCCATGGCACCAAGTCTACTGCTGTCTGCAGCTCCCTGAAGGGAGGCTGAAGCCAGGTGAGGTTGGGCTCTGCTGCCAGGCAAGTAGCAGCAGAACAAGGGGACACAGCCTCAAGTTGTGCCAGGGGAGGTTCAGGCTGGGTGTGAGGAGGAAGTTGTTGTCAGAGAGAGTGATTGGCATTGGAATGGGCTGCCCAGGGAGGTGGTGGAGTGGCTGTGGCAGGAGATGTTGAAGCCAAGCCTGGCTGGGGCACTTAGTGCCATGGTCTGGTTGGTTGGGCAGGGCTGGGTGCTAGGTTGGGCTGGCTGAGCTTGGAGCTCTCTTCCAACCTGGCTGATTCTATGATTCTATGAAGTGCCTCATCCAGTCTCCTTTTAAACATCTCCAGGGATGGGGATTCCACCACCTCCCCAGGCAGCACATTCCAATGTCAATCACTCTTGCTGTGAAGAACTTCTTCCTAACATCCAGCCTAAACCTGCCCTGGTGCAGTGTGAGGCTGTGTCCTCTTGTTCTGTCCCTGGGTGCCTGGCAGAAGAGACCAACCCCACCTGGTTTCAACCTCACTTCGGGTAGTTGTAGACAGCAATGAGGTCTGCCCTGAGCCTCGTGGCAGCTTATTTGAGGAAAGAGTTGTGCTGAGATTGAGGAGTATGGATGGCTGCTTCTGAAATGAGGGTGGCTTATATACTGGTACAGGCACAGGGCAACAGGCACCAACTGGAACCCAGGAGGTTTCACTTGAACTTAAAAGAGAAACTTCTCTGCTCTCAGGGTGTTGGGGCCCTGGATCAGGCTGCCCAGAGAGGTTGTGGAGTCTCCTTCTCTGGACACTTTCATAACCTGTCTGGACTAGATGATCCCAGTTCAAGCAGGACCTCGGGATACTGCTTGAGAGGGTCCAGCACAGAGCCACAAAGATGATGAAGGCAGTGGAGCATCTCTCTTATGAGGAGAGCCTGAGGGGGTTGGGGCCTGGAGCTTGGAGAGGAGAAGCCTGAGAGGTGACCTCATTCATGGTGATAGAGATGTGCAGGGTGAGTGCCAGGAGGCTGGAGCCAGGCTCTGCTGTGACACCATCTGCCCCATGCATCACCTTAGAGACATTGCCCAGGCTCTGCTGGAGGAATCCCCAACCTCTGCTTTGCATTTCTGCTCCCTTTTCCCCTTGCTTGGTTGTTTCTGCTGGACCTTGGTGCTAGCTGGTAGCTTCTCAAGGCTGCACTAACTCAATGGCTTGTGATTGACCATGCTCTTAATCTCTTTATTGCATGGCACCGACTTAACTAAATCCTAAATCCATTAGGTGCTCTCTGATTGCTTTACAAGCACTCAGAGGAGGTGTTTGCCATAAATCCAGCCTAAATCTCTCAGCAGACAGGGGTTTACAGTTGCAGGAAGAAGAGTGGAATGTTGCAGGAGTGGCTTTGCCCAAGTAAGTGAAGGACGAGAAGCAGTTTAGCATCTGCTTTTCCCCCCCATCATCTAGTTGATGTTACTGTTTCTCCATGGGGGAGGAAACCTTTGAGAGCAGATTTATGTGCCAAGAAGCCAGTCCCCTTCAGAAACCCCAGTGAGGAACAGAAGTGATGTTCTGATTATTTATGTGGTTAAAAAACCCAAAGCACCAAAAATGAAGAAGGTGGCCAAGAAGGCCAATGCCACTCTGGGGTGCATTAGAAGGGCTGCAGTTAGTAAGTCAGAGAGATTCTCCTCCCTCTCCACTCTGCCCTGGTGAAGCTGCATCTGGAATAATCTGTCCAGTTCTGGGTGCCTCAGTTCAAGAAAGACCTCAGGAAACTGCTTGGAAGAGTCCAGCACAGAGCCACAAAGGTGATTAAAGCAGTGAAACAACTCTGTTATGAGGAGAGCCTGAGGGAGCTGGGGCTTGGAGAGGAGGAGCCTGAGAGGTGAGCTCATTCATGGTGATAGAGATGTGCAGGGTGAGTGCCCAGAGGCTGGAGCCAGGCTCTGCTGGGTGATGCCCAGTGCCAGGGCAAGAGGCAATGAGTGGAAGTTGAGGCATAGGAAGTTCCATGGAAACAGGAGGAAGATTCTTTTTTTCTCTGTGAGGGTGACAGAAGCCTGAAATAGGCTGCCCAGGAGGCTGTGGAGTCTCTCTCTCTGGAGCTGTTCAAGACCTGCCTGGATGTGTTCCTGTGTGATCTGGAATAGATGACCCTGCTGTGGCAGGGGATTGGAGTGGATGAGCTCTGGAGGTCCCTTCCAGCCCCTGACACTCTTTGATTCTGTGGAAGAAACTTGCAAATACTTTCAGCCTCCCTCATCCCTCCTCAGTTACCCAGCAGGAGCACAAAGCAAGCAATCAAATTGGGTTTGGTGAAAGAAGCCTTTGAACCTGGCTCACAGTGGCTGCCAGAGGACTGTGGTAGAGGGCAAGGCAAGTGCCCCAGTTAGGGAGGCAGCCTTAGTTAGGGAGAGCAGCCTCAGTTAGGGAGGGACCCTCAGTTAGGTTGCAGCTGGCGCTGAGTTGGGTGGGAGAGCAGAGCTGCTGGGGGGTTGGAAGGCTCTGCAGGGGGTTCTGCACAGGCTGGCTGGGTGTATCAATGCCAAGTGCTGGGTCTTGCCTTTGGGCCACAACAACCCCAGGAATGCTCCAGGCTTGAGGCAGAGTGGCTGGAAGATGTCCAGCAGCGAAAGACCTGGTGGTGCTGGGTGGCAGCTGGGTGAACACAAGCCATGGCTCTCAGCACCACATCTCTGTCTCTTTGAAACACCTCCAGGGATGAGAACTCAGCCATCTCCCAGACAGCAATGAGCTCTGCCCTGAGCCTCCTCTGCTGTAGACTGCACACCCCCAGCTCCCTCAGCCTCTCCTCACAGGGCTGTGCTCCAGGCCTCTCCCCAGCTTTGTTGTCCTTCTCTCAACACCTTCCAGCACCTCAACATCTCTCTTGAATTGAGGGGCCCAGAACTGGACACAGCACTCCAGGGGTGGCCTGAGCAGTGCTGAGCACAGGGGCCGAAGAACCTCCCTTGTCCTGCTGCCCACACTGCTCCTCAGCCAGCCCAGGATGCCATTGGCTCTGCTGCCCACCTGGGCACACTGCTGCCTCCTGTTCAGCTCCTGTCTCCCAGCACCCCCAGATCCCTTCCTTCCTGAAAATCATGTCAAAAATGTTTCCTTTTGATGATCCATTCTGAGATATTTTATAGCCTTGATCCCTTTTCCCCTGCTCACTTCACATGGTTTTCGTGCTGCTTAGACCAGCAGAAACACTTTGGTTAGCCCAGGAACTGTTGCTAATAATTCACTGAGGAGCAATTAACTTTTTCTCTTTTATCTTCCTGAAGTTTTCTTCCTTCTCCTCGATTTCCCCTGAAGTTTGGCTGTTTCAGGGCAGTGCCATCTGGTGCTGGAGTGGGTGGGCTGCCCCAGCCCTGGCAGGCGATGTGTCTGTGCCTTCCCACCTCTGGAACCATTCAGCCTGGAGAGAAAACAAGTCCAAATTTCCAGTGTCACATCTGGGAGGAATCATTTGTGGGTTGGGGCTGTTGGAAATCACATCTTGTGCTTATATGCTGCTTGTTAGGTTTCTGGGGCATAAATTGCATGGCAGCCTGGGAAATGGGGGAAGAGTGAGAGCCCTGCCTTTCACAGTATCACAGTATCACAGTATCACCAAGGTTGGAAGAGACCTCACAGATCATCAAGTCCAACCCTTTACCACAGTGCCCAAGGCTAGACCATGGCACCAAGTGCCACATCCAACCTTGCCTTGAACTGCCCCAGGGACGACGACTCCACCACCTCCCCAGGCAGCCCATTCCAGTGCCTAATGACTCTCTCAGTGAAGAACTTTCTCCTCACCTCGAGCCGAAATTTCCCCTGGCGCAGCCTGAGGCTGTGTCCTCTTGTTCTGGAGCTGGCCACCTGAGAGAAGAGAGCAACCTCCTCCTGGCCACAACCACCCCTCAGGTAGTTGTAGACAGCAATAAGGTCACCCCTGAGCCTCCTCTTCTCCAGGCTAAACAACCCCAGCTCCCTAAGCCTCTCCTCGTAGGGCTTGTGCTCAAGGCCTCTCACCAGCCTCGTCGCCCTTCTCTGGACACGCTCAAGCATCTCAGTGTCCTTCCTAAACTGGGGGGCCCAGAACTGAACGCAGTACTCGAGGTGTGGTCTGACCAGTGCAGAGTACAGGGGCAGAATGACCTCCCTGCTCCTGCTGACCACACCACTCCTGATACAAGCCAGGATGCCACTGGCTCTCTTGGCCACCTGGGCACACTGCTGGCTCATGTTCAGGCGGGTATCAATCAGTACCCCCAGATCCCTCTCTGTCTGGCTGCTCTCCAGCCACTCCGACCCCAGCCTGTATCTCTGCATGGGGTTGTTGTGGCCAAAGTGCAGCACCCTGCACTTTGAGCTATTGAACCCCATCCCATTGGTCTCTGCCCATCTGTGCTTGTTAAAGCATAGAGGCTGGGAACTCCCCAAATCATACAATCAGCCAGGTTAGAAGAGAGCTCCAGGCTCAGCCAGCTCAACCTAGCACCCAGCCCTGCCCAACCAACCAGACCATGGCACTAAGTGCCCCAGACAGGCTTGGCTTCAACACCTCCTGCCATGGCCACTCCACCACCTCCCTGGGCAGCCCATTCCAATGCCAATCACTCTCTCTCACAACAACTTCCTAACAACATCCAGCCTAGACCTGCCCTGCCACAGCTTGAGGCTGTGTCCCCTTGTTCTATTGTTGCTTGCCTGGCAGGAGAGCCCAACCCCACCTGGCTACAGCCTCCCTTCAGCAATGAGCTGCAGACAGCAATGAGCTCTGCCCTGAGCCTCCTCTGCTGCAGGCTGCACACCCCCAGCTCCCTCAGCCTCTCCTCACAGGGCTGTGCTCCAGGCCCCTCCCCAGCCTTGCTGCCCTTCTCTCAACACCTTCCAGCACCTCAACATCTCTCTTGAGTCCAGATAGAGCACTCAAGGCGTGGCTTGATCAATGTTTAGTACAGGGGCAGAAGAACCTCCCTTGTCCTGCTGCCCACACTGCTCCTGAGCCACCCCAGAATGCCATTGGCTCTGCTGCCCACCTGGGCACTGCTGCCTCCTCTTCAGCCTGGTCTTGGTGTAGGGTTAGAGAACTCTTGGATTGGGTGAGCTTTGAAAGTCCTTTCTGACTGAAATCATTCCATGGTCCTATGAAGTCTATTGGGAAAGATGCATTTGCAAGAGGTTTTGCTGTCTCATTTGGGTGGAAGCCTGTGGCTTGCAGTTCCCATAACCTCCAGGCGTTACGAAATGCTGATTAAAGCCCTAGGAAGGATGTGAGCAGCCTTGAAGTTGGTGAGTTTGAAGAATGATACATTATGAGGTTTCTCCTCAATTCGCTTTTCTCCTCTTCCAGCACTACAGGTCACAGCTTCAAGCATTTTTCCCACAGCAAAGAGGGCTTGGGTTGTTTAGGTTTTTGGTTGTAAACTGAGGTCTTGATGTAATCTGTTCTTTCCAAAGCTAAGGCCTGGGGGAAACAACAGATTGAGCAAGACAGGGAGAGCAATTCCAGCAGTTGGGAATAGATTCAGCCTTTATCAAAGGTGAGACTGCTACAAATGCCACTTACTGGAGTGGAGAATCATAGAATCATAGAATCAAGCAGGTTGGAAGAGAGCTCCAAGCTCATCCAGCCCAGCCTAGCACCCAGCCCTGGCCAATCAACCAGACCATGGCACTAAGTGTCCCAGCCAGGCTGGAGGTGAGGAGGAAGTTGTTGAGCAGGAGAGTGGTGAGAGGCTGGCATGGGTTGCCCAGGGAGGTGGTTGAGGCCCCATGGCTGGAGGTGTTTCAGGCCAGGCTGGCTGAAGCTGTGTGCAGCCTGCTCTAGGGTAGGGTGTCCCTGGGCATGGCAGGGGAGTTTGAACTGGCTCCTCCTTGTGGTCCCTTCCAACCCTGTCTGATTCTATGATTCTAGGTGAGGTCAGAGCAGAGGGACAGAATCACTCTGCTCATGAGGTGTCATTGGGAAGCCAGAAACACAGCAGCAGCTGTAGGCAGCAGAGATGTGGATGACACTTCCAGCTTTTAATGTTGTTAGCCATGGAGGTAAATAGACTGCAAGTTGGGAAGAATGGGAAATTCACTCCCATGCCATAAAAAAAAAGCCCAGTGCAGACTTCATGGAGACTTCAGAGGCTTAGAAGAGCTTCATCTGAGGGCTTGAAATAGAGACGATGCTTGCTTTGGTTTGTGCCTAAGTGGTCTTTGTTTAACTGATAGCTGCTAACTTTGTCTGAGTGCTACCACATGTTGTGCTGGAACTGGTCTTGACCTCTTCCCACTTAAACTGGCTTAAAATGGAAGTGTTTATGGGGAGATTCTGCAGCTCTGGCGTCCATAGGCTGTTTGTCTGAGTTAAGGCAGGGGGGTTGCTGTCTGGGGGGAGTTATCTGCACCTTTGCAGCTATCTGCACTTTAATGACTTGCTGCAGAGGGTTTCCAGCATCTTCCCTGCATCACCACCCTGGGCAGGGGCCACTTTTGGTTTTGGCTTTTGTCACTGTGGTTTGATTACACTTCAGATGTTTTGGGCATGCAGAGTGCCATCAGCTGGTACCAGAAGGAGGAGGGAGGTTGGCAGAGCAGGCACAGACTTGTCAGAGGGGGCTGATATGTGTAAGGGCAGAGCTGTGTGCTACCGGGACAGCAATGTGCCCTTGTGGCCAAGAAGGGCAGAGCTGTGTGCTGCTGGCACAGCAATGTGCCCTTGTGGCCAAGAAGGCCAAACAGGTCCTGGGGTGCATTAAGCAGAGTGTGTCCAGCAGATCAAGGGAGGTTCTCCTACACCTCTACTCTGCCCTGCTGAGACCTCATCTTGAAGCCTTCAGGTTTGGGCTCCCCAGTTGAAGAGGGACAGGGATCTGCTGGAGAGGGTCCAGCAGAGGGCTATGAGGATGCTGAGGGGACTGGAGGGCATGGCTGATGAGGAGAGGCTGAGGGCCCTGGGGCTGCTTAGTCTGGAGAAGAGAAGACTGAGAGGGGATTTAATCAATGTTTATAAGTATTTGAGGGATGGGGACCAGGAGAGGGGGACAGGCTCTGCTCACTGCTCCCTGGGATAGAACAAGGAGCAATGGATGGAAGCTGCACCACAGGAGGTTCCAGCTCAACACAAGGAGGAACTTCTTTGCTGTAAGGGTCCCAGAGCCCTGGCACAGGCTGCCCAGAGAGGCTGTGGAGTCTCTTTCTCCAGAGCCTTTCCAGGCCTGTTTGGTTGTGTTCCTGTGTGCCCTGAGCTAGACTGTGTGATCCTGCTGTGGCAGGGAGCTTGGACTCGACGATATCCTTGGGTCCCTTCCAACCCCTAACATCCTGTGGAAGGAGAACTTTGTCTCTGGCTTTGCATACTGTAGAGAAAGGCTAGGCTTGGTGGGGGCTTACTTTGAGCTGCTGCTTCTGGAAGTCAGGAGGAGCTTTTCCAAAGTCTGTCACAGCACATGGGCAGCATTTGGGGAGAAGTGTCAGCAGCAGAGCAAGTCTGTTCCATCTGCTCCCTGGCAGCATCTTCACTCTGCCTTTGACTCAGGCTCCATGAGCCTGCTGCAGCTGTTGTGTTAAGCAGGCTTCTGTCTGCCCACAGTGCTGCTGGGTCTCCTCACTTGCTGTCCCATCTGTCCTGAAGATGAAGGCAATCTGCCAAGTGTTTTGTAGTGGAGATGTACACGAGGAGTGCAGGGTTGGGGTTGCAATGTGATGTGGTCAGGCGTGTTATTGGGAGTGCAGGGAGCAAAGAATCATTAAGGTGGAAAAAGATCAGGTCCAACCATTAACTCAGTGCCACTATGGCCACTAAACTATGTGCCCAAGTACCATGTCTGCATGGGTTTTGAACATGAGGCAGCAGTGCCCAGGTGGGCAGCAGAGCCAATGGCATCCTGGGCTGGCTCAGGAGCAGTGTGGGCAGCAGGACAAGGGAGGTTCTTCTGCCCTGTGCTCAGCGCTGCTCAGGCCACATCTGGAGTGCTGTGTCCAGTTGTGGGCTCCTGAATTGCAGAGAGCTGTTGAGGTGCTGGAAGGTGTCCAGAGAAGGGCAGCAAGGCTTGGGAGGGGCCTGGAGCACAGCCCTGTGAGGAGAGGCTGAGGGAGCTGGGGGTGTGCAGCCTGGAGAAGAGGAGGCTCAGGGCAGAGCTCATTGCTGTGTGCAGCTGCCTGCAGGGAGGCTGTAGCCAGGTGGGGTTGGGCTCTGCTGCCAGGCAAGCAGCAAGAGAAGAAGGGGACACAGCCTCAAGCTGTGGCAGGGCAGGTCTAGGCTGGATGTTGTTAGGAAGTTGTTGTCAGGGTAAGTGATTGGCATTGGAATGGGCTGCCCAGGGAGGTGGTGGAGTGGCCGTGGCTGGAGGTGTTGAAGCCAAGCCTGGCTGGGGCACTTAGTGCCATGGTCTGGTTGGTTGGGCAGGGCTGGGTGCTAGGTTGGACTGGCTGAGCTTGGAGCTCTCTTCCAACCTGCTTGATTCTATGAACTCCACAGATGGTGACTCCACCACCTCCCTGGGCAGCCTGTTCCAACACCTGACAGCTCTTAAGGAAGATAATTTTTCCTAATCTCCAACCTAAACCTCCTCTGCTGCAGTCTGAGGCCTTTTCCACTCCTGTAACTTGTTGGCAGGGAGAAGAGACCTACCCCCACCTGCCTTCAGCCTCCCTTCAGGCAGCTGTAGAGAGCGATGAGCTCTGCCCTCAGCCTCCTCTTCCCCACACTAAGCACCCCCAGCTCCCCCAGCTGCTCCTCCTCAGCCCTGCTCTCCAGACCTTTCCCCAGCTTTGCTGCCCCTCTCTGGACCTGCTCAAGCACCCCAATGACCTTCTTGTAGTGATGTCCCTAAAACTGTCAGTGCTTCCAGAGTAAGAGGAGACTGTGGAAGGGAGGAGAAGCCACCTGAAGGTATAGCAAGAGGTGATGCAGAATGTCTCTGTAGAGGGAAGCAGCAAGCACTTGCTCAAAACCTCACCAACATTAAACACCTGACTCTGAGGTTTTTTTAGACAGACAATGGCTCAGTATGTCTTTGAAATGACCCTCATGGGCTCTGCCATCCCTGTCCAGCTATAAACTGATTCTCAGGACTAATGGGCAAATTCTGCAAGGCAGAATTCCCAACTCAAACAGATTTACAGTTACCTCAGAGATTTTTTTCCTCCCCCCCCCCCCCCCAGCATATCTCTTGCAACCTATTTGTGGTTGCATCATTTTAACATGCCCAGCAATTGAACAGAATGTCAGGTGATGGGATGTGTTATCTGCTCTGACCTGGATTTGTCATGCCCAGGGAAGGCTCCAGGGTCAACAGAGTGCTTGCAGTAAGAAAATACCTCCAGTGGGAGGTGGCAACCTTTGTTTGGAGGAAAAGGGGTCTGGAGTTAATGAGAATCACAGGGTCATAGAGAATCACAGCATAGTGGAGGTTCGAATGGGCTTCTGGAGATCATCCAGTCCAACCCCACTGCTAAAGCAGGGTCAGCCAGGGCAGGCCATGCAGGAACACAGCCTGGGGTTGGAAAGTCTTCAGAGGAGGAGACTCCACAACCTCTCTGGGCAGCCTGCTGCAGGGCTCCAGCACCCTCACAGAGAAGTTTTTCCTCAAGTGCAAGTGAAGGCTCCTGGGTTCCCCTTTGTGCCCATTACTCCCTGTCCCACCACTGGAAAGAGCCCTGCCCCATCCTGGAGGTGTTGAAGCCAAGCCTGGCTGGGGCACTTAGTGCCATGGTCTGGTTGGTTGGGCAGGGCTGGGTGCTAGGTTGGGCTGGCTGAGCTTGGAGCTCTCTTCCAACCTGCTTGATTCTGTGATTCTGTAGAATGAATCAGAGAATGGTTTAGGTTGGAAGGGACCTCAAAGCTCATCCAGTTCCAACCCCTGCCATAGGCAGGGACACCTCCCACTAGAACAGGCTGCCCAAGGCCTCATCCAGCCTGGCCTTGAACATCTCTAGGGAGGGGGCATCCACAACCTGCCTGGGCAACCTGTGCCAGTGTCTCACCAACCTCACTGCAAAGAACCCTTTCCTAACATCCAGTTTCAATTCCCCCCCTGCCAGATCAAATCCATTCCTCCTCATCCTGTCATTACAAGACTTTGTCAATAGTCCCTCCCCATCAGCTTAAAAATGACTGAACTGCTTTTGGAGAGCCTGGGCACTGTTATGTGTCTTGGAAACAGCCTCTCCTTAGGGGAAGGGAGTTAGATGAACGTTGACTGCTCTGTTTTACTGACTAGGTTTGGCCAGCACAGGTAGGAAGCTAATATCCAAACTGAAGGGGCTGGGATGACTTAAACCCCACCAACAGGTGCCTTTAAATCAATGCAAGTCCTTCATGCTACTCCAGGGATCAAGAACTGATCTTCTCTATTTGCTTTTCATCAGACAGAGGAGAGAACTTTAAAGAGAATTGGGCTGGGGGAGGTTATAAAGGAAAGGAATTCAGCTCCTTAAATAAATAGTCTGCTCTCCATTGTTGGAGACTTAACAGGCTGATAAAAGCCCTCTGGAATGAAAGGGAGCTTGGAAAACCCCTCTCAGATCTGCCTTGCTCTGAAGTTACTGAGACCAATGCATTTCCAAAGGCTTTTTTCCCTTTGGTTTTTTGAATACAAGCTCAAGTTGACCTGGTGCCTTGCTTCATCTTCATTTATTTGGATGAATAAAGGAACTTGCTAGGCATGCAGGTTTAGGGTGTTCGGTTGTGGGGGTTCCCCTCCTCCCCTCCCAGAAATTGCTTATAACTTTCAGTTTAAAATAGATGGAGGAGCTACACAAATCAGTGTCCTGCTCTTCAGAAATGCTGGGCTTGTAGATGTGTGAGGGAGTGCATGGAATCAGCTTGCCCTCTGCTTGAAACGTGGCTCCTCGTTCATCTTTTCACAGGCAGTTGTTCAACAGTTGCTTTCCCAATATCTTTATAACCCCAGGAGGTGGATTTTGGAGCCTCCAGTTAGTAAAAGATGGCTGAGGAGGGATGGAGGTGACCAAGTGTGGAAGGCTAATAGGCCTGTTAGATGTCCTGGCTTGCCCCATCCTTCTGCTGATGGGGGAAGCAAGGGCTGTGGAGCAGGTTTGTTTGCTGCTCTTTCTGCTCCCAGCTATCTCAGCACTGGACAAGGGTTAAACCAGTTTCAGTTGCAGTGAACTCCCTCTGCAGGAGCTGTGTTCACCCCACACGAACAGTGAGTGCAGACTTTGATGCTTTCCAAGCCAAAGGTTTCTCAGGCTCTTCTCTCAGTGATGTCCAGGGATAGGACAAGGGGCAGTGGGTGCAAGCTGGAGCATAGGAGGTTCAATGTAAACATAAAGGAAAACTTCTATCACTAAGGGTGCCAGAGCCCCAGAGCAGGCTGCCCAGAGAGGTTGTGCAGTCTCCTTTGGAGACTTTCAAGGCCTGTCTGGATGTGTTCCTCTGTGACCTACTCTAGGTGATCCTTGCTCTTGCAAGGAGTTTGGACTGGATGATCTTTTGAAGTCACTTCCAACCCCAAACACTCTGTGATTGATCCTTGGTCACTCCTGTGTCCCAACTCTGCTGTACCTCTTCCCTGTGTTCCTGCTGCATACTGCACCCCTAAACTGGTGTCCAGCAATGGAAAGGAACCTGAATTTGAACCCAAACTTATGTGGGCTTCAGCACCATGATCTGAGCATGAGGAGAGGTTTCTCTTCCTTGATCTGGTGAGGTAGCAACACAACAGAGCTCCTTTATTTGTTGCAGAAGCCTCTTGCATCCCTGTCTCTGCTTTTCCTACTTGTCCTCCCAAAGCTTGGAGCCTGCTTCTCCCAGCCTTTCTTTATTCATTCCTCTCTGCTTGGTGCAGATCAAGACTCATGCTCACCCCCTGCTCATGGCAGCCCTGACTGTTGGCATTTTTAACTTTGCCTTTATTAAATTTTCAGGGATCTCTTAAGCATTCACACATCTGTCATGGCACAAAGCAGAATATTTCTTGATGCTGGGGAAAGCAAATTAAACAATAGATCTGCAAGCCACACTGAATGAAAAACACCACAGCCACGTGTCTGAGCCTCCAGGAAACATTTTGCTGCAGAGTCATTCTTGAGAGCTTTGCTTTGAGCTTGTTCTTACTTTTTCTCTTTAAAGTGTATTTTTTAATCACTCAGAATGTAGGTTTCCTGCAGTGAAATGGGTACTTGCCAAGCTCTGCAGGGATCACAGAATCATAGCATGGCTTGAGTTGGAAGGAACCTTAAAGATAAGAATCACAGGAAACAGTCAGTTGGAAGGGACCTCAAGGGTCATCCAGTGCAATCTTAGAGCCAGCTCTGATGGGTAACCTCTAAACTATAGAATGGCTTAGGTTGGAAGGGACCTCAAAGGTCATCCAGTGCAACCTTAGAGCCAGCTGTCATGGGTCACCACTAAACCATAGAATCATAGAATGTTTGAGGTTGGAAGTGACCTCAAAGATCATCCAGTACTTGCTGCCCTTCTCTGGACACCTTCCAGCACCTCAACATCCCTCTTGAATGGAGGAGCCCAGAACTGGACACAGCACTCCAGGTGTGGCCTGAGCAGTGCTGAGCACAGGGGCAGAAGAAGCTCCCTTGTCCTGCTGCCCACACTGCTCCTGAGCCAGGCAGCTGCAGGTGCCAGCATTTCTTGTCTCCTTGCTGTGGGGCTTTTATCAGCTTGCCTTGCTGGTGGGCTCTGCTGTCTGCCTTAACAAAGTCTGTGTGTGGGGGGTTCTAAATAATAACTGGGTGAAGCACAGTGTGACTAATTGCCCAGCAGTCAGGCTGGTACCCACAATATGACAGGAAGGTGTTTCCAGGCTGCTGGCAGATGCCAGCTCACAGCATTTTCAGGGGATGTACTGCCAGATGCCAGGGCTCTGGGCAGCTGAACAATTAAAAACAATAAGCACACATAATTAAGAGAAGATGCTTCTCTGACCAGGGCATAATGACTTGGCTTTGCCTCGTGGCCAGCACTGGCTTTGGGAACTTGCATCTTGGCTCCCGTGGGAGTGAGGGTGATGGGTGTGGAACTGGAAGGAGTCCCTTCTCATTTAAAGACTGGACTGAGACCACAGCAAGCTGTGTGGACCTGTTGACGTGCTGGAGGGCAGAGATGCTATCCAGAGGGACTTGGAAAGGCTTGAGAAGTGGGCCCATGCCAGCCTCAGGAAGTTCACCAAAGCCCTTGGCAAGGCCACACACCAGAGTCTGGGCAATCCCAAGCACAAATCCCGGCTGGGTGAGGAGTGGCTTGAGAGCAGCCCTGGGGTGAAGCTCACACTGCTTGCTTGTCTCAGAAAACCTGCTAGCTTGCTGCAGGGAGGTGGTCAAGGCCCCCACAGATCAGTGTGGTCAAAGGCAATGCCACCTGGGCAGAGGATGCTGGAGGGGCAGAGATCATTTAGCGATGACAGCTTGGAAATGGCTGGGAATAACATCTCCTGACATCCCCACCGCAGAAGCATCCTTAAAGCAGCAGCCAAAATACCTCTAGGTCCTCTCCTGTGGGGTCTTCCCCTCCATATTTTGTAGGCTGAAACCCAAATATCACAATGGAAGGATGCCAGGAAAAGCCATTCCCTTCTCCACTCCATGTTGGAATGTGGAAAAGCAGTTTGGAAACCCCAGGAGAAACAATTCTCCATGTCCAGCCACAGCTGCCTGGAGTCAGTGGGGTCCTACAGCCCCTCGGGCATTATGCATGACAGGAGGGGTCAGTACGAGGTTGCTCCAGCCCAGAAGCTGAATTCCAGCCTCAAGGAGGGGAATTACACCTCAAGACATGGCTTAATGTCCATGGTGGTCTTAGGTTGATGGTTGGACTTGATGATCTTACAGGTCTTTGCCAACCAGAACGATTCTATGATCCCATGGAAGTAATGTGAGTTATGCCAGAGAGGTTTATTGGTCATTTCAGCTCTCGTAGCCTCAGAGCACAGAGCACACACCTACACATTAGCATAATTAGCCAAGGACAACCCACTCCATCTGCATAAACCACTCCTTGTTTTCCTCATTAACCAGAGATAAGGTAGCCAGCAGCTGGTGGGAACCAAGGTCAGCATCCACCTGTTATTATCCTCCTTCACTTTGCACTCCCACACCTGCTCATGCCCAGCTTCTCACCCACCAGCACCACCAAGTCCTTCTCCTCAGGGCTGCTTTTTGTTCCCCTCCTCCCCCAAGCCTGTATTGATAGTGAGGATTATTCCAGTGCAGATGCAAGACCCTGTACTTGCTCTTGTTGAGCCTCACCTGGGCCTAGCTCTCCAGTTTGTCTTAGTGTCAGGAACATCTATATGAGGACTCACACAATCATGGTGGCGTCAGGTGGTGACACTCCTCAGGAGCCAGCACTGGTGGCTGGCAGCCCAGAGCCAGTTGTGTACTGGCTGCATCCAAAACTGGGAGAGCAGCAGCACAGGGAGGGGATTCTGCCCCTCTGCTTTGCTCTGCTCAGCCCTCACCTGCAGCACTGCCTCCAGTTCTGGTGCCTGCAGCAGAAGAAGGACCTGGAGCTGCTGGAGAGGGTCCAGAGGAGGCCACTAAGGCTGGAGCACCTCTCTTTTGGTGATAGGCTGAGAGGCTTGGGGTGTTCGACCTGAAGAAGAGAAGGGTCCAGGGAGATGTTAGAGGAGCCCTCCAGTAGCTGAAGGGGCTCCAGGAGAGCTGGGGAGGGGCTTTTGACAAGGGCTGGGAGTGAGAAGATGAGGAACAATGCTTTGAGCTGGGAGAGGGGAGACCAAGACTGCACATGAGGAAGAAATTCTTTAGAGTGAGGGTGGTGACACACTGGCACAGGTTGCCCAGGGAGGCTGTGGGTGCCCTCTCCCTGGATGTGTTCAAAGGCTGGCTGGATGAAGCCCTGAGCAACCTGGGCTGGTGGGAGGTGTGGCTGCCCATGGCAGGGGGGTTGAACTGGCTGACTTTGAATGTCCCCTTCCAACCCAACCCGTTCCGTGGTTTGTTGAGCATTCAGTGGTTTGTGGTGGAGCAAAAGTAGAAAGCACAAAGCTTAATGGCTTAAAATGTAGAAGGCAGAAGAACCAACTAGCTCTGGGTTTTTTATTGCTGGGACTGTGAAGCCAATCTCATAGGCTGGGGGAATCACAGAATCAACCAGGTTGGAAGAGAGCTCCAGGCTCAGCCAGCCCAACCTAGCACCCAGCCCTGCCCAAGCAACCAGACCATGGCACTAAGTGCCCCAGCCAGGCTTGGCTTCAACACCTCCAGCCACGGCCACTCCACCACCTCCCTGGGCAGCCCATTCCAATGCCAATCACTCTCTCTGCCAACATGTTTCTCCTCACATCCAGCCTAGAGCTCCCCTGGCACAGCTTGAGGCTGTGTCCCCTTGTTCTGTTGCTGCTTGCCTGGCAGCAGAGCCCAACCCCACCTGGCTACAGCCTCCCTTCAAGGAGCTGCAGGCAGCAATTAGCTCTGCCCTGAGCCTCCTCTGCTGCAGGCTGCACACCCCCAGCTCCCTCAGCCTCTCCTCACAGGGCTGTGCTCCAGGCCCCTCCACAGCTTTGTTGTCCTTCTCTGGACAACTTCCAGCACCTCAACATCTCTCTGCAATTGAGGGGCCCAGCACTCCAGGGGTGTCCTGAGCAGTGCTGAGCACAGGGGCAGAAGAACCTCCCTTGTCCTGCTGCCCACACTGCTCCTGAGCCAGCCCAGGATGCCATTGGCTCTGCTGCCCACCTGGGCACACTGCTGCCTCATCCTCAGCCTACTATCCACCAGCACCCCCAGCTCCCTTTCTTCCTTGCTGCTCTCAGCTCTGGCCCCAGCCTGTAGCACTGCTTGGGGTTGTTGTGGCCAAAGTGCAGGACCCTGCACTTGTCCTTGTTCAATCTCATCCCACTGGCCTCACCCAAACCAACCAAAAGACGCTCAGAGAAACAAACCTTGTGAAAGCAGCAGTGGCACCACCTGATGGGGTTTGTAGTGCTGCAGCCCAAAGTGATTACGCTGCTTAGAAGAGCTCTTGTCTCCAGCTGACGTGGTTACAAACTCGCAGCGCGGCGTAAATCATAACAGAACAAATCTGGAGTCTGCCTCTTATTGCTGCCGCAGGGAAACCCTCTTGGATTTTGTTTGCTTTCTGCTCTCTGTTTTGGCAAAGCCTCCTCTGAGTTGCTAAATAAATATCACCTGCTGTTTGACAAACGACTCCCGCTTCGGCTCCCCCGCTAGCGCTGGTGGCAGCCAGGCCGTTATTGCTAACAGTTGTTGCCTCTCTCTTGGTGAGCTCCTCTGTGGCTCTTGCAGGAGTCTGAAGTCGTCTGATTCATTGGAGGTGCTAAAAAGCATTTCCTTCTTTAGAGTTCACCCAGGTGTGGATGCTCCTGGCTCCTTCTGCCGCTTCTGAGCCGTGCCGCAGCCACTGAATCCTGGAATCACAGGCTCACAGGATGTTAGGGGTGGGGAGGGACCCAAGGAGATCATCCAGTCCTCCCCCCCTGCCAGAGCAGGACAATGCTATCCAACACTGATCACAGAGGAACACATCCAGACAGGATCATAAAATCAGCCAGGTTGGAAGAGACCTGTCCTCCAGGTCTGTGCTTCAGACTTCAGATTTGCCAGCAGAAAATGGAATTAGCAAAGCAGAGAGAGGAGCTCTTCACCTGTCCCATTTCTGTCTCTCCCTCTGTTTGCTGTATGAGCTAAGACATTGGCACTGCTGAATGTGAACCTACCACCTGTTAGATCTTAAGGGAGCCAGAGAATCACAGAATCAAGCAGGCTGGAAGAGAGCTCCAAGCTCAGCCAGCCCAACCTAGCACCCAGCCCTGCCCAACCAACCAGACCATGGCACTAAGTGCCCCAGCCAGGCTTGGCTTCAACACCTCCAGGCACAGCCACTCCACCACCTCCCTGGGCAGCCCATTCCAATGCCAATCACTCTCTCTGACAACAACTTCCTAACAACATCCAGCCTAGACCTGCCCTGGCACAACTGGAGATTTTGTACCCTTGTTCTATTGCTGGCTGCCGTGCCAGGAAGCATTTTCTCAAGCTTACAAAGCCCAAAACTTTGAATGTGTTCTTGATGGACATTTGCATTTACTCTGCTCTCCTCAGACCCTGCCTGCAGTCCTGTGTGCAGTTCTGGAGCCCCCAGCACAAGAAGGACATGGAACTGTTGGAGCCAGTCCAGAGGAGGCTACCAAGATGCTCAGAGGGCTGCAGCAACTCTGCTATGAGCACAGGCTGAGAGAGTTGGGGCTCTGCAGCCTGGGGAAGAGAAGGCTTTGAGGAGACCTTGGAGTGGCCTTCCAGTATCTGAAGGGGGCTACAGGAAGGCTAAGGGGGGACTATTGACAAAGTCTTGTAATGACAGGATGAGGAGGAATGGGTTTGAACTGGCAGAGAGGAGATTCAAAGAGGATGTTAGGAAAGGGTTCTTTGCAGTGAGGGTGGTGAGAGACTGGCACAGGTTGCCCAGGGAGGTTGTGGAGCACAGAAGCACAGAATGTGATCAAAGGCCTTTCCCCACCAGTTACATGGCACCATTCTCTGATGCCTTGTAGCTGGAGGTGTGGTGCAGAGCCCAGCAGCCTGCCAAAGCCAAGGGACCATTCTGCCTGGGTTTTGGTGAGCTAGCAGAGGGAAGACAGCAGCTTTCCAAACACCTTCAGTCCAGAATGACTGGACTGGATGATCTGAGAGGCTTTTTCTCACCAGTTGCATGGCACCATTCTCTGATGTCATGTAGCTGGAGGTGTGGTGCAGAGCCCAGCACCCTACCAAAGCCAAGGGACCCTCCTGCCTGGGTTTTGGTGAGCTACCAGAGAGAAGACAGCAGCTTTCCAAACACCTTGCTCGTGAAGCTGCCCTTGGTGAGCTGAGAGCTGGGGGTGATGGATGGGGCTGGGTGCTCTCCCTCTAGCTGCTGTTTGATCTCAGCTCTCGCCTCTCGGGAGGAATGCCGCACGGGATTGGCTCTCTGGGGCCACTGCTGCCAGCTCCTTATGCTTCAGCAGATTGCATCACATAATCTCTTAAACAAACTCACCAAGCCCCTAGCCTGGGCTGGAGCCTCCTGCAGCCTGGGGAAGCCAGCAAGGTTAATCCGGAGCTCCTCTGGCCCCAGCCTCGGTCCCTTTGAAGCAGCCGCAGCTCAGGAGCGGGGGAGCCGGCGCTTGTCCTAAGCAGCAGCCTCATTACCGGAGCCGAGAGCGCTGCCATCTCCTTCTCCTGCCACTAATCCCCACTCAGGGCACGGTTATGCTCCTTTACAATGTGTTTTCTTTTCTCTAATTGCCAGTTTGCAGCAGCTACACAGCTCTCCCCGGGCTGCCTTCTGGGGAGCTTTAGCACTTCTGAAAGCAGATTAGTCTTAGCATCCTGGCGGCTGGAGCCAGGCAGTAATTCCTTGCCAGGTGCTTGAATCAGAGTCATAGAATGGAAGAAGGGTTTGGGTTGGAAAGGTCATTAAAGATCATCCAGTTGCAACGCCCCTGCCATGGGCAGGGACACCTTCAGCTAGCCCAGGTTGCTCAAGACTTTGTCTAGCCTGGCCTTGAATACCTCCATGGAAGGAGCATCCACAGCCTCCCTAGGCAGAATCTTCCACCCTCAGCATCAAGAATTTCTTCCCAATCTCCAGATTCAGTCTCCCCTCTTCAGTTTGAAGTGCTGCTGGATAAATAATTAATAACCTGTACTTTTTTGCTGGTGTCTGATAACTGGGGCCAAGATTAGAGGTTCACATGTCTCACCCATCCTTTGGGAGCCCTAAGAAACTGCCCTTGGCAGAGATAGTCAGTAGATGGGCAGTACCAGTGCACCAGACATGATGCCTCCAGTGCCTGAGGGGGACCTCCAAGAAAGCTGGGGAGGGACCTTTTAGAAGGGATTGTATTGATAGGGCAAGAGGCAATGACTTTGAGCTTGGGCTGCCATCTCCCTGAGGTTACTCTTCCCCTCTACTCAGCACTGCTCAGGCCACACCTGGAGTGCTGTGTCCAGTTCTGGGCTCCTCCATTGCAGAGAGCTGTTGAGGTGCTGGAAGGTGTTGAGAGAAGGGCAGCAAGGCTGGGGAGGGTCCTGGAGCAGAGCCCTGTGAAGAGAGGCTGAGGGAGCTGGGGGTGTGCAGCCTGCAGCAGAGGAGGCTCAGGGCAGAGCTCATTGCTGTGTGCAGCTGCCTGCAGGGAAGCTGTAGCCAGGTGGGGTTGGGCTCTGCTGCCAGGCAAGCAGCAACAGAACAAGGGGACACAGCCTCAAGCTGTGCCAGGGGAGGTCTAGGCTGGATGTGAGGAGGAAGTTGTTGTGAGAGAGAGTGATTGGCATTGGAATGGGCTGCCCAGGGAGGTGGTGGAGTGGCCGTGGCAGGAGGTGTTGAAGCCAAGCCTGGCTGGGGCACTTAGTGCCATGGTCTGGTTGGTTGGGCAGGGCTGGGTGCTAGGTTGGGCTGGCTGAGCTTGGAGCTCTCTTCCAACCTGCTTGATTCTATGACTCTGTGACTCTAGGATTCTATGAGTCTATGATAAAGACTCTTCAGATTGTAATGCCTGGAAAAGTGATTTTTTTTCTGATTTGTGGGTTTGTTTCGTGTTCTGCTGCTCCACATATTTTGTAGAGGAGGTAAATAACTGCTTGGCACAGTCCAGTTCTGCTCTGTCTGCATGGCAGTGTTGAGGGAGATTGTGGTGTGTGAGCTCTGCTGTGTGGTACCTGTTAGCTGGGCGCAAGACTGACGCTGGATGTGTGCTGCTAAGGTATTTACTCTGCAAGCAGCTAGAGCTGCAAACCAGCTGCTTTCAGTTGTGGCTGGGGAAAATAGCCTTGAAAGGAAATGAAATTAAAAAGAAAGAAGAGAAAGAAAGAGAAGGAAGGAAGGAAGGAATGAAGGAAGGAGGGAAGGAGGGAAGGAGGGAAGGAGGGAAGGAGGGAAGGAGGGAAGGAGGGAAGGAGGGAAGGAGGG
Source organism: Pogoniulus pusillus (assembly GCF_015220805.1). NCBI lineage: Eukaryota > Metazoa > Chordata > Aves > Piciformes > Lybiidae > Pogoniulus > Pogoniulus pusillus. The sequence goes on along the minus strand of NC_087282.1, from coordinate 7,421,617 downwards.
AAGGAGGGAAGGGAAGGAAGGGAAGGAAGGAGGGAAGGAGGGAAGGAGGGAAGGAAGGAGGGAGGGAGGGAAGGAAGGAAGGAAGGAAGGAAGGAAGGAAGGAAGGAAGGAAGGAAGGAAGGAAGGAAGGAAGGAAGGAAGGAAGGAAGGAAGGAAGGAAGGAAGGAAGGAAGGAAGGAAGGAAGGAAGGGAAAGAAAGAAATAAAGGAGGAAAGGAAGAAGGAAAGGAAGGAAGAAAGGAAGAAAGAAAGAAATAATGGAAAGAGAGAAGAAAAGAAGGAAAGGAAGAAAGGAAGAAAGAAAGAAAGAAGGAAGGAAGGAAGGAAGGAAAGGAAGGAAGAAAGAGCAGTTATTAACTTGTCCTCCAGCCCCAGGAGTTTCACTGGTATTATGGTTTGAGCAGGGCAGGTTGCACCAGCTTTACACCTGAAGATAAACTTAAGGCTTGTGTGAATCTTGAGAGGCTGGAGTGGTGAAAGATGAAAGGAAATGGCCTCCAGTTGCCCCAGGGGAGGTTTGGGCTGGATCTTAGAGCAAACTTCTTCCTGAAATGATTCTGAAAGCCTGGTGCAGGCTGCCCAAGGAAGTGGTTGAATCCTCATCCCTGGAGGTGTTTCAGAGAGGCAGAGTTGTGATGCCATGGTTTAGCCCCAGCCTTAGTAGAGGTAGAGGATGCTTGGACTCGATGGTCTGAAAGCTCTTTTCCAACTGAAACCATTCTGAGTCTGTGACTAACCCACAAAGTTTCCTCCTCTTTGAAGCAGAATGTGGCCCTGGGTCACTCGTGCTGCTGGCAGCTGAGGCTTTAATTCTCTTGCAGCCAGCCCTTTGTGTGGACTCTTTCAGAATAAGTAACTAAACTGGGAGTTGGGCATGAGATACTTTTGTATTCTGGGGAGGGGAGGATGTGTAAGACTTTTTCCTTTCCCCAACTTGATTATTTCTTACACCTATTAATAGGGCAGCAGGAGGCTCCCTACACTTTGTATAGTCCCCGTTGTGAGCTCATCTCTAATGGATATATGCAAAGAGCTGCAAGGCAGATGAAACAGAGCCTCTTAGCCAGTGATTAGGATAAAAATGATGTGCATGTGGTGACCTCTAAAGCAGAGGGACCTTCTGTGCCTGCTCTTCTGATGGGCTGCTGGTTTGCACTTCCTTTCTGAAGCCTTGCTCGCTGTAGGAGCTTTGCATAGGAGCTGGGAATGTTTTTCTCATCAGTGAAGAGTCTCTGGGCTCTGATGCTAACTTGCAAAGAGCTGAGGAGGGAGGGAAGGGAGAAGGGATGATTTTTTTGGGGGAAGGGAGCTAACAGGGAAGAGGTCAAAGGTGAACAGTGAGGCACAACATGGAAATCCTGGCATTGTCTGCAGGGCTGTTAGAAAGAAAACCACAAACCAACCAAACCCAACCACTGGTCCAAAAGGTTCTTTGTGCTCTCTGAGGCAAACACTCTTCTGGTGCTCTGGAGGATATAAAGAAAAGGGGGGGAGGGAAGTTTCCTAATCCATTTGCCCTATTTAAAGAGACTTTTTGTTGTTGTTGTTGTTGTTGGTTGTTGTTTTAAACCTTTTCCCAGCAGTGCAACCAGAATTGGCTCTGCTTGCACAGCCTGCACCTTCACCCTGCCCTGTGGGAGCAGAGAGAGGAACTCTGTCTCCTTGCACCACTGCATCCCCTCTTGTTTAATGTCTTTATTAGGGATCTGGATGAGGGGATTGAAGCCCCCTCAGTTAGTTTGCAGATAGCATTAAGGTGGTAGAGAGAGTTGCTCTGCTGGAGGGTAGAAAGGCTCTACTGAGGGACCTGGCCAGGCTGGATTGATGAGTCAAAGCCAATTGTATGAGATGCAACAAGGCCAAGAGCTGAGTCCTGCACCTGAGCAACCGCAACCCCATGAATGCTCCAGGCTTGGGGCAGAGTGGCTGGAAACTGCCCAGCAGAGACAGACCTGGGGGTGCTGAGTGACAGCTGGGTGAACATGAGCCAGAGTGTGCCCAGCTGGGCAAGAAGGGCACCAGCATCCTGGCCTGGATCAGCAATGGTGTGGCCAGCAGGAGCAGGGAAGGAATTGTGCAGCAGAGGAGGCTCAGGGCAGAGCTCATTGCTGTCTGCAGCCATCTGAAGGGAGGCTGTAGCCAGGTGGGGTTGGGCTCTGCTGCCAGGCAAGCAGCAACAGAAGAAGGGGACACAGCCTCAAGCTGTGCCAGGGCAGGTCTAGGCTGGATGTGAGGAGGAAGTTCCTGCTAGAGAGAGTGATTGGCACTGGAATGGGCTGCCCAGGGAGGTGGTGGAGTGGCCATGGCTGGAGGTGTTGAAGCCAAGCCTGGCTGGGGCACTTAGTGCCATGGTCTGGTTGGTTGGGCAGGGCTGGGTGCTAGGTTGGGCTGGCTGAGCTTGGAGCTCTCTTCCAACCTGCTTGATTCTACAATTCTATGATTCCCCATCTCTGGAGATGTTAAAATAAACCCACAGCCCAGGCACTGTGGGACATGTTCTGGTGGGACTATGGTTGGACCTTAGTGATTCTGTGGTCCCTCAGTCTGTGGTGTTTTGGAGGATTGCTGTCACTCTGGAATGCAGATGGTTGCTTTGGACTTGCTGGAGCTGTCCTGACATGGGTGTCAGGAACTGTGGGCAAAATGGTTCAGTGGGCTGCACAGCTGGGAGGCGTGCAGGCATCAGATGGGATGGAGACACTGCTTCCAGAACTCTTCTGGTAATTTCTGCTTTGACTGCTTTTCACAGAATCACAGAAGGTCAGGGGCTGGAAGGGACCTCCAGAGCTCATCCAGCCCAACCCTCCTGCCAGTGCAGGATCAACCTAGACCAGATCACACAGGAGCACATCGAGGCAGGTCTTGAATAGAGAGGGAGACTCCACAACTCCCCTGGGCAGCCTGTTCCAGGCTTCTGTCACCTTCACGAGGAAAAAATTCCTCCTCATGTTTCCGTGGAGCTTTCTATGCCTCAACTTCCACTCATTTGCCTTTGCCCTGGCATTGAGCATCACCCAGCAGAGCCTGGCTCCAGCCTCTGGGCACTCACCCTGCACATCCTTAGCAGTGTCCATGAGGTCACCTGTGAGGCTCCTCCTCTCCAAACCCCAGCTCCCTCAGGCTCTGCTCATAACAGAGCTGTTCCATTGCTTTAATCATCTTTGTGGCTCTGTGCTGGCCTCTCTCAAGCAGTTCTATGTCCTTCTTGAATTAGGGGACCCAGAACTGGACACAGGGCTCCAGATGTGGCCTCACCAGAGCTGACTGCATGTTGGTGTGGGTGGCAACAAAGAGCAGAGAGTCTCTGTCCCACTTGGTGTGCCTGCAGAGGGTGCACACAGGAAGAGAGAGCTGGGAGTCATGGAGGTGTGAGGGTCTCAAAAGCTCTTGAGCAACATGAGAGGTTATGTAGGGCAAGCAGCAAGGCCTGGCCCTGCTCAAGTCCCCTGTGGAGCTGTGTCATGCCATGCTTAGCTGCATCCCAGCCCTAACAAAGGGGAAAAAGAGCTCTTTGGGTTTTAAAAATTCAACACTCCCTTGAATTATTGACCAGGAATGATTCCCATGCAGGTTGAGCCTGGATGTGTGTTTCCAGAGTGACACAGCTGAGAGTGGTGACATCGCAGGGTGTCGGTGACCTGCGAGCAGAGAGGTTGTTCACTGCTGTTAGCATTTACTCAGCAGTGCCCTGGAGGGTGGCACACAGGCTGGCAGAGGGAGTTGGTCAAGGAAAAGGCTTTAGAGTGCACTGGTGGCTTCTCTTCTAATGCTGGAACCTGCAGACTAGGGAGGGTTGTTGTGTTTACACAGCTGGGTGTAGTCCAGGGGAAAGCAGGACTGAAGGATGAGGAGAAGGACTGGAGAGGGTGAAGATTGAAGGACTGGAGAGGATCCAGCAAAGAGCTACTAAGATCACAGAATCAACCAGGTTGGAAGAGACCTCCATGCTCAGACAGACAAACAAACTAGACACAGGAGGTTGAACTGGAGGAGAACGTTTTTTGCTGTGAGAGTGCCAGAGCACTGGAGAAGGCTACCCAGAGAGGCTGTGGAGCCTGTTTCTGTGGAGACTTCCAAACCCTGCCTGGGCATGTTCCTGGGCATCCTGCTCTGGGTGCCACTGCTTTAGCATAGAATCATAGAATCAAGCAGGTTGGAAGAGAGCTCCAAGCTCAGCCAGCCCAACCTAGCACCCAGCCCTGCCCAACCAACCAGACCATGGCACTAAGTGCCCCAGCCAGGCTTGGCTTCAACACCTCCAGCCACGGCCACTCCACCACCTCCCTGGGCAGCCCATTCCAATGCCAATCACTCTCTCTGACAACAACTTCTTCCTCACATCCATCCTAGACCTGCCCTGGCACAGCTTGAGGCTGTGTCCCCTTCTTCTGTTGCTGCTTGCCTGGCAGCAGAGCCCAACCCCACCTTGCTACAGCCTCTCTGCAGGCAGCTGCAGGCAGCAATGAGCTCTGCCCTGAGCCTCCTCTGCTGCAGGCTGCACACCCCCAGCTCCCTCAGCCTCTCCTCACAGGGCTGTGGCTCTGTGATCCCTGAACTCATCACCTTATAATCTCTGTGGTTTCCCCCCCCTTGTTGTGTTTTGCAGAAGCCTTTGAGCTGGTCGTACGGCACGCGAGGAACTTCACCAACAGCATGTTCAGGACCCACTACCAGAGCATGGGGCCCAGAGCTCTGAAGTTTGTTGGAGAGCTTTTCACTGACATCTCTCTGTACATACTGGGCTCTGACATCAGTGTCAACAACATGATAAACGAGTTTTTTGATGGTCTCTTCCCTTTAGTTTACTCTCACCTGATTAACCCCAGCCTGCCCGAGCCCTCCGTGGAAATGACCGAGTGCCTACGGGCAGCCAGGAGAGACCTCAGAGTCTTTGGTAACTACCCAAAGGTGATGATGACCCAAGTGTCCAAGTCCTTGCAGGCCACTCGAGCCTTTCTGCAGGCCCTCAACCTGGGCATCGAGGTGATCAACACTACTGACCACTTAAAGTTCAGCAAGGACTGCGGGCGAGCGCTGCTGAGGATGTGGTTCTGCTCGCACTGCCAGGGGCTGCTGCTGGCCAAGCCCTGCGCCGCCTACTGCAGCCTGGTGATGCAGGGCTGCTTGGCTGGGCTGGTGGAGATCGATAAGCACTGGAGGGAGTACATTGGGTCTCTGGAGGGGCTGACCAGAGGCATGCGTGGCCTCTACGACACGGAGCACGTCCTGCTCAACCTCTTCTCCCTGGTGCGGGAAGCCATCGCCCACGCGCAGAGGAGCGACGCAAAGCTCGCCGCAACCGTGAGTGGGCTCCTGCTCTGCCCCCAGCTGCCTGCGTGGCAGGGCTCAGCAAGCAGAGTCACAGGGGCACAGGTCACGAATCAGAGTCACAGGGGCACAGGTCACGAATCAGAGTCACGGGGTCACAGGTCACGAATCAGAGTCACAGGGTCACAGGTCACGAATCAGAGTCACAGGGGCACAGGTCACAAATCAGAGTCACAGAGGCACAGGTCACGAATCAGAGTCACAGGGGCACAGGTCACGAATCAGAGTCACAGGGGCACAGGTCACGAATCAGAGTCACAGAGGCACAGGTCACGAATCAGAGTCACAGGGGCACAGGTCACGAATCAGAGTCACAGAGGCACAGATCACGAATCAGAGTCACAGGGGCACAGGTCACGAATCAGAGTCACAGGGGCACAGGTCACAAATTAGAGTCACAGGGGCACAGGTCACGAATCAGAGTCACAGAGGCACAGGTCACGAATCAGAGTCACAGAGGCACAGGTCACAAATTAGAGTCACAGGGGCACAGATCACGAATCAGAGTCACAGGGGCACAGGTCACGAATCAGAATCACAGAGGCACAGGTCACGAATCAGAGTCACAGGGTCACAGATCACGAATCAGAGTCAATCAGAGTCACAGGGGCACAGATCACGAATCAGAGTCAATCAGAGTCACAGAGTCACAGATCATGAATCAAGAGTCACAGGGGCACAGATCACGAATCAGAGTCACAGAGTCACAGGTCACGAATCAGAGTCACAGAGTCACAGGTCACGAATCAGAGTCACAGAGTCACAGGTCACGAATCAGAGTCACAGAGGCACAGATCACGAATCAGAGTCACAGGGGCACAGGTCACGAATCAGAGTCACAGGGGCACAGGTCACGAATCAGAGTCACAGGGGCACAGATCACTAATCAGAGTCACAGAGGCACAGATCACGAATCAGAGTCACAGAGGCACAGATCACTAATCAGAGTCACAGGGTCACAGGTCACAAATCAGAGTCACAGGGGCACAGGTCACAAATCAGAGAGATTGGGAAGGCATCCTTTACAGAGAGGGTGGGGAGACTCTGGAACAGATTGTGCAGGGAAGTTGTGGCTGCCCCCTCCCTGGAGGTGTTCAAGGCCAGGTTGGATGAGGCAATGAGTGACCTGTTCTAGTGGGAGATGTCCCTGCCCATGGCTGGAACTGAATCATCTTTAAAGTCTCTCCCAGCCCAAAGCATTCTCTGACACTTTAGCACTACCTGGGCACTGTACTTCTCTTGAGTAGAATCATAGAATCAAGCAGGTTGGAAGAGAGCTCCAAGCTCAGCCAGCCCAACCTAGCACCCAGCCCTGCCCAACCAACCAGACCATGGCACTAAGTGCCCCAGCCAGGCTTGGCTTCAACACCTCCAGCCACGGCCACTCCACCACCTCCCTGGGCAGCCCATTCCAATGCCAATCACTCTCTCTAACAACAACTTCCTCCTAACATCCAGCCTAGACCTCCCCTGGCACAGCTTCAGGCTGTGTCCCCTTGCTCTGTTGCTGCTTGCCTGGCAGCAGAGCCCAACCCCACCTGGCTACAGCCTCCCTTCAGGCAGCTGCAGGCAGCAATGAGCTCTGCCCTGAGCCTCCTCTGCTGCAGGCTGCACATCCCCAGCTCCCTCAGCCTCTCCTCACAGGGCTGTGCTCCAGGCCCCTCCCCAGCCTTGCTGCCCTTCTCTCAACACCTTCCAGCACCTCAACAGCTCTCTTGAGTTGAGCAGCCCAGAACATCATGTGCACTGCTGCATGATCCTGAAGGGGTAAGTGTTTGCCCTGCCATTTCCTTCTTTTATTGGCACAGCAATACCATTGCACTTGTTCCTGGAGATATCCATGTGCACAGGGAGGGAATGTGACTGGCAGTTATATTATGGAATCTTCAGTCCTTGATCTCTCCCCAGAGAATCTGTTTATGGGGGGATGAGTAGATGGAGTGGCACTAAAGTCAACACAAGCCATGGCAGCAAAGCCATAATCTGCTCATCCTCTGCCAAAGCAGAACATAAATTGACTTCCTTTAAAAGGGCAGCAAGAAAAGCAAAGTCACTGAGCATTGCAGAACCATTCAGTGCTTGCCTACTGACTGGAGCTCTTTGCATTCCTTAGTGCCAAATGTAGCCAGGTGTTTATTGAAACATAACTCCTCTGGATTGTTTAATACTTGAGTGATTCTTTTATTGGCTTCATGAGGCATTTTTGAGTCATCAAAGTGCAAGAGAAAGGAGAGGGAACTAAAAAGCCAAGCCAAGCAAGCCAATTGCCTGACAATTGGCACTAAGAGAGAAAGGCCACTGGCTTTCTAAAGTTTATTGTTGAAATACTGCTGTTGCTCAGCTAAGGCTATTATGTCAAAGCTGAGCCCACAGCTGCTTTTCATAGGAGGGAAGATGTGAGCTGTTGAGTAAAGGAGGAAGGAAACAGTAATGGAAGTGCTGAGGATCTGAAGCAAAGCGTTGTAGGTGGCCTGACTCTGATAGCTGGTCTGCACCTGGAGTAAATCTCTCTGTCTACAAGGGATAGAATCACAGCATGTTAAGGGTTGGAAGGGACCTCCAGAGGTCATCCAGTTCAACCCCTTGCCAGAGCAGGACCAGAGAATCTAGCTCAGGTCACACAGAACACATCCAGACAGGGCTGGAAAGACTCCACAGAAGGAGACTCCACAGCCTCTCTGGGCAGCCTGTGCCAGGGCTCTGGGACCCTTCCAGTCAAGAAGTTCTTCCTCGCATTGAGACGGAGCTCCCTGTGCTGTAGTTTCCATCCATTGCCCTTGTCCTACCCCAGAGCACAACTGAGCAGAGTTTGTCCCCTTCCTCTTGACCCCCAGCCCTCAGATATTTATAGACACTGATCAGATCCCCTCTCAGCCTTCTCTCCAGGCTCACCAGCCCCAGGCTCTCAGCCTTTCCTCACCAGGCAGTGCCCCAGCCCCTTCAACGTCCTTGTAGCCCCTCCTTGGACTCTCTCCAGCAGATTCCTGTCCCTCCTGAACTGGGGAACCCAGGACTAGGTGAGGTCTCACCAGGGCAGATCAGAAGAGAATCCCTTCATCTGCTGGCCACACTCCTCTTAATGCACCCCAGGATCCCATTGGCCTTCTTGGCCACCAGGACACATTGCTGTCATATGGAGAGCTTCTTATCCACCAGCACTCCCAGGTCCCTCTCCACAGGGCTGCTCTCCAGCAGATCACCTCCCAGCCTGTGCTCATGCAGTTTCTTGTTCCTTCCCAGGAGCAGAATTAGGTAGGGTTTTTTCTGGCTGTGCTGGAATGAAAGTTATCAGTACAGACTGGGTTTGGAGAATGTCCCTGGAAGCAAACAGTTGTATTCAGTGTGATCCTGTAAAGAGGATTGTTTGGAGACACCATTGTCATATCAAAGCTTAAAATGCTGCAGGAGCTGCCTTTGAAAATGTAGAGCTTTGCTCTCATGCTGCCTTCTCATCTCATCTCATCCTCTCTTATTACTGGCTTTGGCTGCCACTGCTTCTGTTAGCAAAGTTCAGCTCACCTGGGTGTTATTAAGGATAATGACCACTTCTTTAATTGTCATTAAAACCCTCCTGGAATTAGGGAAGGGTTCTCTTCCATGCCTAAAGTGATTACAGCCTGAACATCAACACTGCTGTCCTTGCCTGTCCTTTGGGCTGCTTTGGGTTTTCGTGGTGTTGGTGACACTTCTGCAGCAGTAGTTTCTCCTCCTGGTGTGGAGAGACCTCATTGCCCTCCACAGCTCCCTGATAGGAAGCTGGAATGAGGTGAGTGTCATGGAATCTTAGAATCAGGCAGGTTGGAAGAGACCTCCAAGCTCATCCATGCCAACCTAGCACCCAGCCCTAGCCAATAAACATAGAATCAAGCAGGTTGGAAGAGACCTCCAAGCTCATCCAGTCCAACCTAACACCCAGCCCTAGCCAATAAACATAGAATCAAGCAGGTTGGAAGAGACCTCCAAGCTCATCCAGGCCAACCTAACACCCAGCCCTGGCCAAGCAACCAGACCATAGCAATACGTACCCCAGCCAGGCTTGGCTTCAACACCTCCAGCCACAGCCACTCCACCACCTCCCTGGGCAGCCCATTCCAATGCCAATCACTCTCTCTGTGAGAAAATGGCCTGAAATTGCACCAGGGGAGGGTTAGGTTGGAGATGAGGAAAAGTGTGGTCAGGGATTGGCTCAGGCTGCCCAGAGAGGTGTTGGAGTCACCATGCCTGAAGGTGTTCAAGGAACCAGTGGCCATGGCACCTGGGCACATTGTGTAATGGCCATGGTGGTGTTAGGTTGGTGTTTGGACTCGATGATCTGAGAGGTCTGTTCTAACCAAAACAGTTCTATGAGGTCCTCAGGTATTACCCAGCTGAGCATCCATCCTCCTCCTCCCCTCGACCCTGGGTGTGGGCATTGGTACAGGACACTAGACCCCCTTTATAGCTTGCAGAAGACCTGCCTACAAAGACTAGGAGAACTTGAGCTCCAGAGGTGTTGCTGAGCCTCCAGGCAGGATTCTGAGGAGCTCTGCAGTCCCCAAGATGAGGACTCCTACTGCTGTTAATCTGCTTTTGGAAGCTGTGTGCCTCCAGGCATGCATTTCAATGGAAGCTTCTGTGCCTGTGTTGTTCCCGGTGTGCAAACAGCGCTGCAGAAGAGTGAGTTCAGTAATCAGGCAGGAGGCAATTCCCAGCCTAAGCCTTGCTTTAATAGCTGATTTGTCAGCCATGCTGTGGGTTAGGGCTTTATTATTCGTACCATTTGTCTGTTTAAAAGCTTCACCTCTAACATATGCTATTAAAATACTTTATCAAGGAGGCTGAGCCTCAGGGTAGGGTTTTTTGGGGGGTGGGAAGTCTGTCTAGGGCTCTATCTATATTCATTTTCTTAGAATCACAGAATCAGGCAGGGTTGGAAGGGACCACAAGGATCAGCCAGTTCCAACCCCCCTGCCATGGGCAGGGACACCCTACCCTAGAGCAGGCTGCTCTGCTGCCAGGCTCTGCTGAGTGATGCCCAATGACAGCACAAGAGGCAATGAGTGGAAGTTGAGGCATAGGAAGTTCCATGGAAACAGAAGGAAGATTCTTTTTTTCTCTGTGAGGGTGACAGAAGCCTGGCACAGGCTGCCCAGGAGGCTGTGGAGTCTCCCTCTCTGGAGCTGTTCAAGACCTGCCTGGATGTGTTCCTGTGTGATCTGGAATAGGTGACCCTGCTGTGGCAGGGGATTGGAGTGGATGAGCTCTGGAGGTCCCTTCCAGCCCCTGACACTCTGTGATTCTGTGGAAGAAACTTGCAAATACTTTCAGCCTCCCCCATCCCTCCTCAGTTACCCAGCAGGAGCACAAAGCAAGCAATCAAATTGGGTTTGGTGAAAGAAGCCTTTGAACCTGGCTCACAGTGGCTGCCAGAGGACTGTGGTAGAGGGCAAGGCAACTGCCCCAGTTAGGGAGGGCAGCCTCAGTTAGGGAGGGCAGCCTCAGTTAGGGAGAGCAATCTGAGTTAGGGAGGGCAGCCTCAGGGAGAGCAACCTCAGTTAGGTTGCAGCTGGCACTAAGCTGAGTTGAGCTGCTGGAGGGTTGGAAGGCTCTGCAGGGGGTTCTGCACAGGCTGGCTGGGCTGAGGCCAAGTGTATGGAATGTAACAAGGCAAGTGCTGAGTGAGAGAACGCTGGAACAGGTCCAGGGGGGTTGTGGAGTCTCCCTCTGTGGAGATATTCAAGACTTGTCTGGCTGTGTTGCTGTGTGATCTGGTCTAGGTGACCCTGCTCTGGCAGAGGGGTTGGGCTGGATGAGCTTTGGAGGTCCCTTCCAGCCCCTGACAGTCTGTGATGCTGTGATTTTGGCTGCCATAGATGCTTTGTCCTGCATGACCATCAGGACACGTGTGCCCTCCTAGGCTGTTGGATGGAGGTGGCAGGACTTCTTTGGCCCTTTAGCTGTTGTTTGGTGCCTCTCTGTCTGGACATGCAGCTGCAGTTGTTGACCCCCACCTTGCACAGCAGGATGCTTGCTCAGCAGGACCTGTGGATGTTAGCCTCATCAGGGTGGTGCAGAGAAGATACTGTAGAGCTGATGTGTCTGGAACATGACTGAAAGTGCTGCAAAGGAATACAAGATTAGTCTTGCAAGCCTCACACAGAAGTAGTTGAAGAGAAATAGCAGCAACCCACCACCAAAAAACAAACCCAGCCCAAGTGCTGAGCTGTGGTGCTGAGGGCTGTGCTTGAGCAGCAGACTTGGTAGAGTTAGAGAATGCCTGACTGTGATGCTGTAAAGGCCTCTCCCCAACCCAAACCATCCCATGGTTCCCTACTGCTGTTGCCAGGCTGGTTCAGGGCACTGCTGGCACAGTGATGCCAGTGTGGTGTACCCTGGATGCTGCCTGGGAGCTTCTTTTGGAGCTGGCTTGCTGGAATCAGCTTTGCTTGGTGATTCACAGCAGCAGGGAGCTCCAGGATGGTTTCCTATCTGCTAATGGATTTCTGGTGAGGAAATCTTTGACACTGCAGGGCTGCTCCAAGAGTCCTTCCCTTTGAGAGAACCAGATCAGTGCCTTTGTGCTTTAACTGGGGGCTGCTCTCTGCTGGTGTTGCTCATGGGATAGTACAGCTGCTCTATTTTTGAGTGTCTTTATCAGCAAGGCTTAATCCTCAGGCTGTTCTCTAATGCCTGCTGGCAGCTAGCTCCATTTTTTACTGAAAGCTGGAAATGAGGGTGAGGTTTTGGCTCTCTTTAAGCTCAGACCCACTCATAGCTATCCCAAGGTGTGTTTATCATAGAATGTCAGGGGCTAGAAGGGACCCACAAAGCTAATCCAGTCAAACTCCCCTGCCAGAACAGGATCCCCTGTACCAGATCACACAGGAGCACATCCAGGCAAGTCTTGAATACCTCCAGAGAGGGACACTCCACAAACCCCCTGGGCAGCCTGTGCCAGGCTTCTGTCACCCTCACAGGGGAAAAAAATCCTCCTCCTGTTTCCATGGAACTTCCTATGCCTCCACTTCGATCATTGCCTCTTGCCCTGTCATTGAGCATCACTCAGCAGAGCCTGGCTCCAGCCTCCGGGCACTCACCTTTACTTATCTATAAACATTATGGTGATGAAACTGGTGAGGGACCTGGAACACAAACCCTGTGAGGAGAGGCTGAGGGAGCTGGGGGTGTGCAGCCTGCAGCAGAGGAGGCTCAGGGCAGAGCTCATTGCTGCCTGCAGGGAGGCTGTAGCCAGGTGGGGTTGGGCTCTGCTGCCAGGCAAGCAGCAACAGAAGAAGGGGACAGAGTCTCAAGTTGTTTCAGGGGAGGTCTAGGCTGGATGTGAGGAGGAAGTTCCTGCTAGAGAGAGTGATTGGCATTGGAATGGGCTGCCCAGGGAGGTGGTGGAGTGGCCAGCAGAGGGTTAACTTACCACAGCATTTGCTTTTGCTTCTGTGGGTAAGTTTTTATGTTGCCCTCCCTCTTTTCTTTTCCACTGTGCCTTCCCCGTGTCACTTTAACTGGGCACGTTCTAGCCCGTGGCATGCAGTGCTCTTTTGCTGGAATTTGCACTGCTGCTTGCTTTTAATTAAAAGCAGAAGGTAAGGCTGCTCCCTCCTCCCTGCCTGCACACACAGCAGCAGGGGCAGCAGCAGCCACCAGTGCCTTTGATGCCCGTCCCAGCATCGTGCTGACGCTCACAAGAGTCCTTGCGCTGACTTCAGGCAGAGGCAGATTGCTCAGCTGGTGACAACTGCCTCACTACTCTGAGACTTTAAAAAGCTCTTTTTAAGGCTGCTGCATTATATGGGAGGGGATATCACACAAGACCTGCTGAGCCTGCCTTGGTCTCGTCGTGTGCTGACTCCAGCATCAGAGAGGGGCATGCGGATCGCATGCAGTGTGGGTGCTTGCATCTTCTCTGTCTGCTTACCCAAAGCAGTGCTACAGGCTGGGGACACAGTGGCTGAGAACAGCCAGGAAGAAAGGGACCTAGGGGTGCTGGTAGAGAGGAGTTGAAGATGAGGCAACAGTGTGCCCAGGTGGGCAGCAGAGCCAATGGCATCCTGGGCTGGCTGAGGAGCAGTGTGGGCAGCAGGGCAAGGGAGGTTCTTGTGCCCCTGTGCTCAGCACTGCTCAGGCCACCCCTGGAGTGCTGTGTCCAGTTCTGGGCTCCTGAATTGCAGAGAGCTGTTGAGGTGCTGGAAGGTGTTTGGAGAAGGGCAGCAAGGCTGGGGAGGGGCCTGGAGCAGAGCCCTGTGAGGAGAGGCTGAGGGAGCTGGGGGTGTGCAGCCTGCAGCAGAGGAGGCTCAGGGCAGAGCTCATTGCTGTCTGCAGCTCATTGCTGAAGGGAGGCTGTAGCCAGGTGGGGTTGGGCTCTGCTGCCAGGCAAGCAACAATAGAACAAGGGGACACAGTCTCAACCTGTGCCAGGGCAGGTTCAGGCTGCATGTTGTTAGGAAGTTGTTGTGAGAGAGAGTGATTGGCATTGGAATGGGCTGCCCAGGGAGGTGGTGGAGTGGCCGTGGCAGGAGGTGTTGAAGCCAAGCCTGTCTGGGGCACTTAGTGCCATGGTCTGGTTGGTTGGGCAGGGCTGGGTGCTAGGTTGGGCTGAATGAGCCTGGAGCTCTCTCCCAACCTGTCTGAATCTATGGTTTTATGTCCCTGCTGACTGATGCAGTTTGAAGTTTCTGCCCCTCCCAAACCAGACTGATTGTGATTTAGGGGCCTCCAAACTGTGTGCGCTTGGGCTCAGCCCATTTGCTGTGAGGTTATGTGCAGCTTTACAGTAGAACCTCCTTCAGAGCTATCTCAGCCTCATCCTTGTCAAGATAGCTGAAGGACGCTACAAGCTGATGCATGGCAGAAACAGGCTTTTAAGTTTGGGCTGGCCTCTATGGCCTCCAGGAAGCCCACAGAGGAGTTACATCCATGCCATGAACTGGCATTCTTCATATTGAGCTTGGTCCAGACCATCCCTCCAGACAAGCCATTGTACCTGTGCTTACTGGGGAGTTGGAGAGCTGCTCCTGGGATTCTCCCTCAGGACTGACTGCCCATCTTTAACCTCATACACTCCTCCAGGCTTGAGCAGGGTACCTGGAAAGCTGTGCAGCAAAGAAAGACTTGGGGGTGTTGGTCAACAGACAGCTGGATGTGAGCCAGTGAGTGCCTAGGTGGCAAAGAGCCACCAGCATCCTGGCCTGGGTCAGCAGTAGTGTGGCCAGCAGGAGCAGGGTGAGGATTGGCCTCTCCAGTGCTGAGCACAGGGACACACACCTTGATTACAGTGTTCAATTTTGGACCCCTCACTCTAAGAAGGACATTAAGATGTCTCTGGAGCACGTCCAGAGAAGGGCAACAAAGCTGGTGAAGAGTCTGGAGAACAGGGCTGGTGAGGAGCAGCTGAGGGAGCTGGGGGTGTTCAGTGTGAAGAAGGGGCTGAGGGGAGACCTCATTGCTCTCTACAGCTCCCTGAAAGGAGGCTGCAGCCAAGTGGGGTTTGGTCTCTTCTTACTACCAAGCAATAGGACAAGAGAAAATATCCTCAAGTTGCAGCAGGGGAGGTTTAGGTTGGAGATGAAGGAAAATGTCTTTGCTGCAGGAGTGGTGAGGGATTGGTACAGGCTGCCCAGGGAGGTGGTAGAGTCCCCATCCCTGGAGGTGTTGGAAGAACTGAGTAGCCATGGCCCTGTGGGACGTGTCTTAGTGGCTGTAGTGGTGTTGTGTGGGTGGTTGGACTTGCTGTCTTTGGATGTCTTTTCTAACCTTCATGATCCTGTCTTGGTTTTGTCAGAGAGATAAACCCCTCCCCAAGTAGCAGCCCTGTGGACATGGCTGCCCAGATAGCTGCAGCCTCCTTTGACCTCTGTTAACTTGGGTGCCTTATTAGCAGGATATATTCTGGCCCATTTCTTTGCCTGAAGATTTTTATCCTTGCTAAAACCTCCAGGTTTGTGGTCACCACTATCCAGCTCTTGATGCTTTTTATGCTAAACCCTCTTTTGGCCTCATTATCCATAACTTGCAACTTCCTTAAGACCCCCATCTGGGGTCATTCACAGGGCATCCTTCATCTTAACCATGCTGAGTTTACTTCCAGTGACAGTAACCCCCCTGAGTGTTGCTGCCTTAAAACCAGGAGCAACTCTCCCATTAGCAATGCTGATGAAGGAGCCAAGGCCAAAACACAGAAGCTTAGAAGCCACCCTCAGCAAAGCAGGAGTGCCTAGAGCTGCCTGGCTGCAGCAGCACTGCTTTGTTTTGTGATGAGGGCTTGGGCTACAAGGATTGTTTGGCTTCATTTTAGGTTCTTTGCCTGTGAGGTGCTGTGAATTAAGGTGGTTTTGCATCTTGGTGTCGAGTGGCTTTGAGGTAGCAGGTGTGAAAGGTGTCATCTGCAAATGGATGGTATAAAAGAGTTGGGGCTCTGTAGCCTGGAGGAGAGAAGGTTTGGAGGAGACCTTAAAGTGGCCTTCCAGTTGCTGAAGGGGGCTACAGGAGGGCTGAGGAGGGACTATTGACAAGGGCTTGTAATGACAGGAGGAGGAGGAATGGGTTTGAACTGGCAGAGGGGAGATTGAAAGTGGATGTTAAGAAAGAGTTCTTTGCAGTGAGGGTGGTGAGAGACTGGCACAGGTTGCCCAAGGAGATTGTGGAGCACAAAAGCACCGAATGTGATCAAAGATGTTCAAGACCAGGTTGGATGAGTCCTTGAGCAACCTGTTCTACTTGGAAGTGTCCCTGCCTATGGCAGGGGATCGGATCTGGATGATCTTTGAGTTCCCTTCCAACTTAAACCAATCTATGACTTCCTTAAGGCAACTGATCCAGTGCTTGAAGGTGGCTACAGGAGTGCTGGAGAGAGGTTTTCCTATCAGGGTCTGTGGTGACAGGACCAGGGGCAATGGTTTGAGACTAGAGCAGGGTAGATTTAGATTGGACATGAAGAAGATGATCATTACAGGGAGGGTGGTGAGGTGCTGGAACAGGTTGCTCAGAGATGTGGACACCTCCTCCCTAGAGCTGTTCAAGCCCAGGCTGGATGAGGCTTTGAACAACCTCTTCTAGTGGGAGCTGTCCCTACCCATGGCAGAGAGGGTTAAATGATCTTTGAGGTCCCTTCTAGCTCAGGCTCTTCTATTATTCTATTTAACTGAAAGGAGGGGGGAAAAGCTACAACTAACTGAGGTAGATTCTTCTTGTTGCCAGCAGAGCTTTTGAGCAGCCCTCTTGGCCTCTTTATGTTACTGCCAAACAAACTCGTGGTCTTTTCCATCCTCTATCCCTACCTGTGGTGTTCACTCACTAACAACCCCCTAAGGGCACGAATCCTGCTGTTGGAGGTTGAAGTTTGCTGCTGACTGCATTTTTCTTCCCCAGGCTCATCTGAGGGGGGAGCAGACTGGCTGCAGAAAGCTGTGCTGATAGCCTACAGCCACTTTGGCAGACAGAACTCTTGTTTAGAAATTAAAAGAAGGGTGGAAGATAAAAAAAGGGGGCAGAAATAGAACCAAAGACACAGCAAGGCAGTAGCTGGGGAGTTCAGCAGCTCTTAATGCAGCTGAACCTTTCTAACCTAATGCATTCTCACAGCTAATTCTCTTCTGTGCCATCAGTGGTGGTAGAGGTGATGCTCTCAGCCACTGACCTGGAGAAGAGTGAGTGAGCCTGGTGGTTAATGAGGGGGATTTGGGGGGTGACTGATGTGCTCTGAAGTGTGTCTATCTAAAGCTTATGGACTCTGGGCTCGTAGGTATTGATCTGTATCACTGTACAAATAAACTTGCTGCTGTTGCCTTCCAGGGAGCTGTGATGCCTCAGTTGGCAGTGCAGAGGAGCAGAGGGGGCTTGAGGGCAGTAGGACCTGCACGAAGTGATGCTGGGATGGCTCCCATGAGCAAAATGGCACCAGTAGCTCAGAGCAGATGGTCCCAAAAGGACATGACCAACAGATACTGAGAAGTGTCCAGGATGTTCCTGAGCCTTGCTTCATGCAATTCCTACTGCTGGTCAGGAGCCAGAAAGGCTTTCAGCAACACTTCCTACTGCAAGACTTGATGCAAGGGCAGCCAAACTCATGAAGGATCTGGTGAGGAGCAGCTGAGGGATCTGGGGGGTGTTTAGTCTGGGGAAGGGGGCTGAGGGGAGACCTCATTGCTATCCTCAGCTCCATTCACAGGCTCACAGGATATCAGGGGTTGGAAGGGACCTAAAGAGATCATCAAGTCCAACCCCCCTGCCAGAGCAGGACAATCCTATCTAACACAGATCACACAGGAACACATCCAGACAGGCCTGCAAAGGCTCCAGACAAGGAGACCCCACAACCTCCCTGGGCAACCTGTGCCAGTGTCTCACCACCCTCACTGCAAAGAACCCTTTCCTAACATCCAGTTTCAATCTCCCCTCTGCCAGTTCAAACCCATTCCTCCTCATCCTGTCATTACAAGACTTTGTCAATAGTCCCTCCCCAGCCTTCCTGTAGCCCCCTTCAGATACTGGGAGGCCACTCTAAGCTCTCCTCAAAGCCTTCTCTTCTCCAGGGAGCTGCAGACAGCAATGAGCTCTGCCCTGAGCCTCCTCTGCTGCAGGCTGCACACCCCAGCTCCCTCAGCCTCTCCTCACAGGGCTGTGCTCTAGGCCCCTCCCCAGCCTTGCTGCCCTTCTCTGGTGGTATTGAGTTGATTGAACTCAACAGTCTTAGAGGTCTCTTCCAACCTTAGTGACTCCATAGAATCAACCAGATTGGAGGAGACCTCCAAGCTCATCCAGTGCAACCTAGCACCCAGCCCTATCCAGTCATCTAGACCCTGGCACTAAATGCCTCATCCAGGCTTTTCTTCTGTTCTCTGATTTCCACTTCTTCAGGGAGGCATGGAAATGCCCATCTTACACCATGCAAGAAGAGTGGAAATTTCAAGAAGTTGCCCTTCCAAAACACATCAGAAGTAGTTAAATGCCATTGGAATGGGCTGCCCAGGGAGGTGGTGGAGTGGCCGTGGCTGGAGGTGTTGAAGCCAAGCCTGGCTGGGGCACTTAGTGCCATGGTCTGGTTGGTTGGGCAGGGCTGGGTGCTAGGTTGGGCTGGCTGAGTTTGGAGCTCTCTTCCAACCTGCTTGATTCAATGATTGCTTTTTAAACCTAATGCTTCCCTCCCCTTCCCCTCCCTGCTGCTTGTTTTGGAGCTGCTGCGATTGGAACCTGCTTCTCCTAATCTATTTCAAGTCATCAGAACCGAGGGCCAGAACTGAAGGCGTTGATAAAGCTGAATGAATTTCCTTCCTTGTCTGCAAACAGCCTATTGTTGAGGCAGGCCCTTTAATGTATTAATCAGAGCTATCATGCAGCATGGTAATGAGGATAAAAGAGGCTGCCAGCTCCCATTAGGAAGATGTTCTCCATCAAGCAGCAGCTAATCTAACGCTCTAAAGTTGTCCTCTGATCCAATTGTGCTAACCACAGTACATGTAAAAAGAAGATGTGTTACAACCAAGCCTCCCCACCCCCAAAAAGAGACCTCCCAGCGAGGCCCTGCAGAGAATTCTATCTTTAGAGGGAAGAATGATTTACATTTTTCAATAAGCCTGATCTGTCTTTAAAGGGGGAGGGGAGAAACTCATTTCTTTATCCTGAGCAAACTCCAACACCAACCCAAATGGGAGTCCTTTTTTTTCACCACTTCTGCCATTTTTTTGGGGTCAGTTATCATGTGCTGGATTTTTTTATGGCAGGGGGGGTTTGGAACTAGATGATCCTTGTGGTTCCTTCCAATCCTAACTGATTCTATGATTCTTTTAACTGGGTTAGGTTGGGGCTGTCAGAGGGGAAAAACAAAGTGTGGAGCTTGTAGCTTCAGAACTAAGGAAAGATCAAGACAGTATCACAGTATCATCAGGGTTGGAAGAGACCTCACAGATCATCAAGTCCAACCCTTTACCACAGAGCTCAAGGCCAGACCATAGCACCAAGTGCCACGTCCAATCCTGCCTTGAACAGCCCCAGGGACGGCGACTCCACCACCTCCCCGGGCAGCCCATTCCAGTGTCCAATGACTCTCTCAGTGATGAACTTTCTCCTCACCTCCAGCCTAAATCTCCCCTGGCACAGCCTGAGGCTGTGTCCTCTTGTTCTGGTGCTGGCCACCTGAGAGAAGAGAGCAACCTCCTCCTGGCCACAACCACCCCTCAGGTAGTTGTAGACAGCAATAAGGTCTCCCCTGAGCCTCCTCTTCTCCAGGCTAACCAATCCCAGCTCCCTCAGCCTCTCCTCATAGGGCTGTGCTCAAGGCCTCTCCCCAGCCTCGTCGCCCTTCTCTGGACACGCTCAAGCATCTCAATGTCCCTCCTAAACTGGGGGGCCCAGAACTGAACACAGCACTCAAGGTGTGGTCTAACCAGTGCAGAGTACAGGGGCAGAATGACCTCCCTGCTCCTGCTGACCACACCATTCCTGATGCAGGCCAGGATGCCACTGGCTCTCTTGGCCACCTGGGCACACTGCTGGCTCATGTTCAGGCGGGTATCAATCAGCACCCCCAGATCCCTCTCTGTTTGGCTGCTCTCCAGCCACTCTGACCCCAGCCTGTATCTCTGCATGGGGTTGTTGTGGCCAAAGTGCAGCACCAGCACTTGGAGCTATTGAATGCCATCCCATTGGCCTCTGCCCATCTGTCCAGGCGGTCAAGGTCCCGCTGCAGAGCCCTTCTGCCCTCCAACCCAGTCACATCTGCCCCCAGCTTAGTGTCATCTGCAAACTTGCAGACATGGAGAGAAAAAACAATGGAGAAAGGACATGGGGTCTTTGGTCCTGAATGGGTTAATTCTGGACTAGCAGAGGCCAGAGAAGGGCAAGGAAGCTGTGGAAGGGTCTGGAGAACAGGGCTAGAGAGAAGCAGCTGAGGGAGCTGGGGTATGGAAAAGAGGAGGCTGAGGGGAGACCTTGCTGCTCTCTACAGCTCCCTGAACAGAGGCTGGAGCCAGGTGGGGCTTGGGCTCTGCTCCCTGGTATCAGGTGATAGAATGAGCGGAAATGGCCTGAAATTGTGCCAGGGAAGGGTTAGGTTGGAGACAAGGGAAAAGGTCTTTGCTGCAAGAGTGGTCAGGGATTGGCACAGGCTGCCCAAGGAGGTGTTGCTGCCCTTCTCTCAACACCTTCCAGCACCTCAACAGCTCTCTGCAATTCAGGAGCCCACAACTGGACACAGCACTCAAGCTGTGGCCTGAGCAATGCTGAGCACAGGGGCACAAGAACCTCCCTTGCCCTGCTGCCCACACTGCTCCTGAGCCAGCCCAGGATGCCATTGGCTCTGCCGCCCACCTGGGCACTGCTGCCTCCTCTTCAGCTCCTCTCTCCCAGCACCTCCAGCTCCCTCTCTGCCTGGCTGCTCTCAGCCACTCTGGCCCCAGCCTGTAGTGCTGCTTGGGGTTGCTGTGGCCAAAGTGCAGAACCCTGCACTTGGCCTTGTTCAATCTCATCCCATTGGCCTCTGCCCACCCATTCAGCCTGGCCAGGTCCCTCTGAAGGGCTCTGCTACCCTCCAACAGCTCCACAGCTGCTCCTAGCTTGGTGTCATCTGCAAACTTACTGATGCTGGACTCAATCCTCTGCTTCAGATCATCACTAAAGATACTGAACAGGACTGTGCCCAGCACTGATCCTTGGGGCACACCACTGGTGCCAGCTGCCAGCTGGATGTGGCACCATTCACCACCACTCTCTGGACCCTGCCCTCCAGCCAGTTCTTGACCCATATCAGAATGAATCTGCCCAAGCCAGGAGCTGCCAGCTGTGCCAGGAGCTTGTTGTGGCAGATGGTGCCAAAGGCTTTGCTGCAGTCCAGGTAGACTACATCCACAGCCTGCCCCACACTCACCAGGCAGGGAACCTGATCATAAAAGGAGCTCAGGTTGGTGAGGCAGGACCTGCCCTCCCTAAACCCATGCTGGCTGGGCCTGATCCCTTGGCCATCCTGTAGGTGCTGTGTGATGGCACTCAAGGTGGCCTGTTCCATGCCCTTGCCTGGCACTGAGATCAGGCTCACAGCTCTGTAGTTTTCCAGTTCCTCCCTCTGGCCCTTCTTGTGGATGGACATCACATTGTCAGCTTCCAGTCCTTGGGGACCTCTCCAGAGAGCCAGGACTGTTGGTAAATGATGGAGAGCAGCTTGGCCAGCTCAGCTGCCAGCTCTCTCAGCACCCTAGGATGGATCCCATCCGGTCCCACGGACTTGTGAGGATCCAGTGGCTCTCGGATGGAGCTGATGATCTCAGAGGCTTATTCCACCTGTAATGATTCTGTGATTCATTGAAGGATAAGCCTGAGAAGCTGTGTGTGCTTCTGAGTGTGATTTACACAGGTCACAGGGCAGGTGTTGCTCTTGCCCAGCTCCTTCTGCTGCCACCAGTTAAAGCAGCCTTAGCACTAAGCCTGGCACACTCTGCTCTGGATAAACGTCCCAGTTGCTCTTAGATGGCTGTTAGAGAGAGAGAACTAATTAAAGAGATTGGACTATCATCAGCAAAGAGATTTTTATACTTTATGAGCAGTGATTTGAGAAGATCCATATGAAAAGTCATTGAGGAGCAAGTTAATGCTGTGTTTCTAAGGCTATTACCCTTGCACTCAAGGACTCTGCTCAAGAATAAACAGTGTACAGTAGCTAATTGCTAGCTGACACACTGGGATGGCTTTAGACTTCCAGAGTTGGTTGAAAGCCAAAGGAAAGAAAAGGTCTGGTTGAAACAAGACTAAGTGCATCTGGGTCGAGGCAATTGCAGGCACTGATATAGGCTGGGCAGTGAGTGGCTGGAGAGCAGCCCTGGGGAGAGGGACCTGGGGATGCTGCTGAAGGAGAAGCTCAACAGGAGCCAGCAGTGTGCACTTGCAGCCCAGAAAGCCAAGCAGAGCCTGGGCTGCAGCAGCAGAAGTGTGGCCAGCAGGGAGAGGGAGGGGGAGGCTCAGGGCAGAGCTCACTGCTGTCTGCAGCATCCTGAAGGGAGGCTGTAGCCAGGTGGGGTTGGGCTCTGCTGCCAGGCAAGCAGCAACAGAAGAAGGGGACACAGCCTGAAGCTGTGCCAGGGCAGGTCTAGGCTGGATGTTGTTAGGAAGTTGTTGTCAGAGAGAGTGATTGGCATTGGAATGGGCTGCCCAGGGAGGTGGTGGAGTGGCCGTGGCAGGAGGTGTTCTTGCCAAGCCTGGCTGGGGCACTTAGTGCCATGGTCTGGTTGGTTGGGCAGGGCTGGGTGCTAGGTTGGGCTGGCTGAGCTTGGAGCTCTCTTCCAACCTGCTTAATTCTATGATTCTACTCTGAGACCACAGCTGGAGCACTGTGCCCAGTTCTGGAGCCCCTGGTACAGGAAAGATCTGGAGGTGCTGGAAGGTGTCCAGAGAAGAGCCATGAGAATGATCAGAGGGCTGGAGCTGCTCTGCTATGAAAACAGGCTGAGAGAGTTGGGGCTCTTCAGTCTGGAGAAGAGAAGGCTCTGAGGAAACCTTATTGTGGCCTTCCAGTATTTGAAATGGGCTACCAGAAAACTGCTCAGGGCAGAGTGAGCGTAGGGTGAGTGCCCAGAGGCTGCAGCCAGGCTCTGCTGGGTGATGCCCAGTGCCAGCACAAGAGGCAGTGGTGGAAGCTGAGGCACAGGAAATTCCATGGAAACAGGAGGAGGAATAAAAGGTGACAGAAGCCTGGCACAGGCTGCCCAAGGAGGGCTGTGGAGTCTCCTTCTCTGGAGATATTCTAGACCTGCCTGGATGTGTTGCTGTGTGATCTGCTCTAGATGACCCAGCTCTGGCAGGGGGGTTTGGACTGGATGAGCTTTGGAGGTCCCTTCCAGCCTGGATGTGTTGCTGTGTGATCTGCTCTAGATGACCCAGCTCTGGCAGAGGGGGTTGGATTGGATGAGCTTTGGAGGTCCCTTCCAGCCTGGATGTGTTGCTGTGTGATCTGCTCTAGATGACCCAGTTGTGGCAGGGGGGGTTGGACTGGATGAGCTTTGGCTGTCCCTGCCCTCCTGCGTGTGCGGTGTGGGGGCTGCAGGGGCATCTGAGTGTCCCTGGTAAGCTCTTGCAGCAGGGCCTGGGCATGCTGGCAGGCAGTGGTGTGAGAGGCTCTCTGTTATTGTAAGCATTAGTGTTTGTGTGCATTTTGCACATTATAGTGCTGCATTATTTAAAGGCCATGCATTATTAAACCCTCTGCTCCTCGCCGGGCAGAGCAGGTCACTTCCTTCCCACCCTGGCCGCTGCTCTGCACCAGTGCCTTCAGCTGTTGCCTCTTATGTAATCCTTACATGGTGAGGCCTGACTAATGGCCACCCTGATGCTGCAGGGCTGATTAATGACATTCAGCTCTTCATTAAGGAGGAATTGTAGTGAAATGTGTGTCAGAGGAGGGCTGTCTTCTGCTGGGTTTGCTACTTCTGCTTCAGTGCCTGCATCAGGAAGAGAAATCATTGCTGGGTTAATAATGATGTGCATCCTAAAATCAAGGCTTGTAAATCCATTTCTATGCCCCCAAGTCATGTTTTCTGCTGGATGAAGAGCAGGGAATCGTCTCTTTTCTGTCTTCCTGATGAAGTGCAGGTGATGGGTATAAGCAGAGGCCAATGGGATGAGATTGGACAAGGCTAAGTGCAGGGTCCTACACTGTGGCCACAACAACCCCAAGCAGTGCTGCAGGGTGGGGCCAGAGTGGCTGAGAGCAGCCAGGCAGAGAGGGAGCTGGGGGTGTCAGTAGAGAGCAGCTGCAGACAAGGCAGCAGTGTGCCCAGGTGGGCAGCAGAGCCAGTGGCATCCTGGGCTGGCTCAGGAGCAGTGTGGGCAGCAGGACAAGGGAGGTTCTTGTGCCCCTGTGCTCAGCATTGCTCAGGCCACACCTGGAGTGCTGTGTCCAGCTGTGGGCTCCTCCATTGCAGAGAGCTGTTGAGGTGCTGGAAGGTGTGGAGAGAAGGGCAGCAAGGCTGTGGAGGGGCCTGGAGCAGAGCCCTGTGAGGAGAGGCTGAGGGAGCTGGGGGTGTGCAGCCTGCAGCAGAGGAGGCTCAGGGCAGAGCTCATTGCTGTCTGCAGCTCCCTGAAGAAGGGGACACAGTCTCAAGCTGTGGAGGGCAGGTCTAGGCTGGATGTTGTTAGGAAGTTGTTGTCAGAGAGAGTGATTGGCATTGGAATGGGCTGCCCAGGGAGGTGGTGGAGTCGCAGGTGGTGAGAAGCAGCTCAAGAGCAGCCCAGAATCATAGAATCAGCCAGGCTGGAAGAGAGCTCCAAGCTCAGCCAGCCCAACCTAGCACCCAGCCCTGGCCAATCAACCAGACCATGGCACTAAGTGCCCCAGCCAGGCTTGGCATCAACACCTCCAGGGGCAGCTTGTTGGCCTTGCTTGTTCATTTCATTTAAATGCCTTTGCTCCTTTATTTTGATGCACCCAGCTTGTAGCAAAGTGCTAAGCCCACCCACTCTGGCCTTGGCATCACTTCATTAGTTTCTGTCTCCAGCCTCTGAATCAGTGGCAGGATAAATTGTGTGAAAACTCAGCATGGGAGACAGATGATTATCAGAAATTAAGTTTTTGAGAATGTAGTCTCACCTCAGCTGGTCAAGGCTGAGGAGAAGGCCTTGGGGGTGTCAGTTGGTGACAAACTGCCCGGGAGCCAGCACTGGTGGGTGCAGCCCAGAGCCAGCTGTGTGCTGGCTGCAGGCAGAGCAGGGAGAGCAGCAGCACAGGGAGGGGATTCTGCCCCTCTGCTCTGCTTTACTCAGACCTCACCTGCAGCACTGCCTCTCACAGCCACTCACTGCCCAGCCTGGATTGGTGCTTGGCATTGCCTCGACACAGATGCAGGACCCTGCACTTGGTCTCCTTCTCTGGAGATTTTCAAGACCCATTTCCATGTGTTCCTGTGTGACCTGCCCTAGCTGACCCTGCTTTAGCAGGAGGGTTGGAGTTGATCTCTGGAGATCCTCCCAACCCTTACCCTTCTGTGATTCTCATATATATCCTTCTGTGAGAATTAGCTTTAGACAGGTGGAGAGGAAACACAGCCATGGTAGTGCAGGAGGGGAAATCCCAGGTAAGATGCTGCAGAAACTTCTTCTCAGGCAGCTCCTCCACTTGGACAAGAGGAGCTGCAGCTGCAGAAGGGACCAGCAGCTCTTCCCACCGCACTGTGACCCAGCAATGGCACTGCCCAGCTCCTAGGAGGGCTTCCCTTTTGTTCTTCATGTTGTGGCAGCCTGAGCAAACAACCTGTGCTGCTCTGATAATGAGGGAGGTGAGATGACTAATTTATTTGCTCACCCAGATGCTAGGTGTAGTAGAACAGAACTAACCTCTTCTCTTCACACATCAGATGCTTGTAGCCGTGGGCAGCGAGTGCGCCTTTGGCCCCCGGGGTGCAGCTAGCTGGGAGCTGAGCTGGCTGCTTTGCTTTGGTGCTGGGAAGATTAAGGAAGTGACTCCCTGATATTCTGGGATGGCATTCTGAGAGGTCCTGCACTGAGTGGGTGTTTTATGGGTATGTGGCTGGATGAAAGCCTTGGCCACTGCTCAAGGATCAAGTGGACCACTGCTTGCGAGAGTCCAGTGCAGAGCCACTGAGATGATGAAGGGAGTGGAACATCTCTGTTGTGAGGAGAGCCTGAGGGAGCTGGGCCTTGGAGCTTGGAGAAGAGGAGACTGAGGGGTGACCTCATGAACACTGCTAAGGATGTGCAGGGTGAGTGCCCAGAGGCTGGAGCCAGGCTCTGCTGGGTGATGCCCAGTGCCAGGACTAGGGGCAGTGATGGAAGTGGAGGCATAGGAAATGCCATGGAAACAGGAGGAGGATTTTTTTCCCTGTGAGGGTGACAGAAGCCTGGAACAGGCTGCCCAGAGGGGTTGTGGAGTCTCCCTCTCTGGAGCTATTCCAGACCTGCCTGTCTGTGTTCCTGTGTGACCTCTTGTAGGTGGTCCTGCTCTAGCAGGGGAGTTGGACTGGCTGAGCTTTGGAGGTCTCTTCCAGCCCCTGTGACATTCTGTGATCTGTGTGGCTGGTGGGATGAGGCTCAAGGAAAGGAGGAGTTGGAGGGGTTGTGGTGCTGGCAATTGCTGGAGCCCCCTTCACATCCCAGCAGGGATGAGTCATGGAATTGTTAAGGCTGGAAAAGAACTCTGAGGTCGGTAAGTCTAACTGTCAGCTCAGTGCCAGCTTGGTTACTAAACCATATCCCCAAGAGCCATGTCTGCACCCCCAGGGCTGGGGACTCCACCACCTCCCTGTGCAGCCTGCTCCAGCTCCTGCCTGCTCTTGCAGCAGACATTCTCCTAAGCTCCAACCTAAACCTCCCCTGGCACAGTTTGAGGCCATTTCCTCTCCTGCTGTCCCTTGTTAGTTGAGAGAAGACTCTAACCTCTTTCAGGGAGCTGTGGAGAGCAGTGAGGACTCCCCTCAGCCTCTCCCCCACAATAAACACCCCCAGTTTCCTCAGCTGCTCCTCACCAGCCTTGTTCTCCAGACTCTTTTACCACCTTTGTTCCCCTTCTTTGGACATCCCCCAGCACCTCAATGTCCTTCTTGGAGTGAGGGGCCCAAAAGTGACCTCAATATCCCAGGTGCAGCCTCAGCAGTAGCCAGACTTTCAGGAAGCACCTCCCCTCTGTAAAGTAGACCCCAAGACCTGGTTGTGTATCCTGAGGCAGCTCAGCATCTGCCTGGGCTGCTCTGGATATGCCCAGGGATGAGCATCATCCACATCACCACTAATAACAAAGCAGGAAGCACTGTGGCTCCAGCCCAGTCATACCATGGGAGGTCTTGATTAACAGAGCTTGGTTAATGACACAAATTAGCTCATTAGCATGTAGATAATTTGGTAACTGGCTCCAGCAGCAGGAGAAGGGATTCTAAATGCCTCATTAAATATCTCTCATGCAGCCACTGTCCCAAGACAGCCAGCAGGACCACAGCCGCTACTGCAGGCTCTGCTCTGGGTGAATTTGCAGCTGTTTCCTTCTCTGGGAGATCACCAAGGGACAAATGTCCTCCACAGGCACCACTGCTGCTGGGGAACTCCCCTTTTGGCCCACCCTGTACAGGACTGTTTGATCTGGCCAGGCTGGATCAATGAGCTGTGGTTCACTGTATGAAGTTTAACAAAGCCAAGTGCTGGGTCCTGTACCTGGGTCACAACAACCCCAGCAATGCTCCAGGCTTGGGGCAGTGTGGCTGGAAACTGCTCAGCAGGGAAAGACCTTGGGGTGCTGGTTGATAGGTGGCTGAATATGAGCCAGTGTGTGCCCAGGTGGGCAAGAAGGCCACCAGCATCCTGGCCTGGATCAGTAATAGTGTGGCCAGCAGGAGCAGGGGTAGATTGTCCACCTGGACTCAGCACTGGTGAGGTCACACCTTGAGTCCTGAGTTCAGTTTTGGGTCCTCACTCCAAGAAGGACATTGAGGGGCTGGAGCCTGTCCAGGGAAGGGTCTGGAGAACACAGCTGGGGAGAAGCAGCTGAGGGAGCTGGGGGTGTTTAGTGTGGAGGAGAGGAGGTTGAGGGGAGACTTCATTGCTCTCTACAGCTTCCTGAAAGGAGGTTGATGCGTGGAGGTTGTGCTCTTCTCCCTAGTATCAGGTGATAGCACAAGAGGCAATTCCTCAAGTTGCACCAGGGGAAGTTGAAGATGGATTGTAGGACAAAATGTCTTTGCAGGAGTGGTTGAGCACTGAAACAGGCTGCCCAGGGAGGTGGTGGAGTCTCCATCCCTTGAGGTGATCAAAACCCACACAGATGTGGCACTTTGGGTTTAGTGGGCATGGTGGTGTTGGGTTGATGGTTGACTTGATGATCTTAGAGGGTCTTTCCAACACTTACTGACTCTAGGTATGGGCTGGATGTGAGGAGGAAGTTGTTGTCAGAGAGAGTGATTGGCATTGGAATGGGCTGCCCAGGGAGGTGGTGGAGTGGCTGTGGCTGGAGGTGTTGAAGCCAAGCCTGGCTGGGGCACTTAGTGCCATGGTCTGGTTGGTTGGGCAGGGCTGGGTGCTAGGTTGGGCTGGCTGAGCTTGGAGCTCTCTTCCAACCTGCTTGATTCTATGATTCTAAGTCCAGTCTACATCTCCCCTGCTCCAGTTTCAAACCATTGTCCCTTGTCCTGTCACCACAGGCCCTTCTGAACAGTCCCTCCCCAACCTTCCTTTAGTTCCTCTTCAGATATTGAAATGCAGCTCTTAAGGTCTGCCCAGAACCTTCTGTTCTCCACGCTGAAGAGCTCCTCATGCTGTTGTTTGTGCTTTGCAGCTCAGCCGGTTGTGTGGCCACGCTCAGCAGAGGCAGCACCGCTCAGCTCCTTACCCTGAAGACCTCTTTGTTGCCAAGAAGGTCCTAAAAGTGGCTCACATGGAGCAAGAAGAGACTTTGTCGAGCAGGAGAAGGTAAGAATGAATGCTCAGGGTGAGTGGGATGGGCTTCAAGAGTGGCTGCCAGATCAGATGGCCCCATGGAGGCAGTTGGAAGAGCTCCTTAGATCCTTCACCCATAGAGCTGCAGCTGGATTTGAGTCTGAATTGCAGAGCTGCTCTGTGGCTGGCTCTGAAGTGCAGCAGGGTGTCTGCAGGTGTTTCCTCACCTAGGGCTTCTATGCTGGGGGGTTTTAACCTCTAAAACTGCCTCCTGCTTTTCATCTGTGTGTTGGAGATCATTTTTGCAGTGCACCAGGCAACTTGTTTGGGTTTCTTGGACGCTGCTCTAAGTGCCTGGGGTGCTCTCAGGAGTGGTTATAGGTGGAAATGGTTGCTCTAGCCAGGGGTGTTTTGGGGAGGAAGCTCTTCATAGAATCATAGGATGCTAGGGGTTGGAAGGCACCCAAAGAGATCATCAAGCCCAACCTCCCCTGCCAGAGCAGGACAATCCTATCTAACACAGGGCACACAGGAGCACATCCAGAGAGGCCTTGAAAGGCTCCAGAGAAGGAGACTCCACAGCCTCTCTGGGCAGCCTGTGCCAGTGCTCTGGGACCCTTACAGGAAAGAAGTTCCTCCTTGTGTTGAGCTGGAACCTCCTGTGCTGCAGCTTCCATCCATTGCTCCTTGTCCTATCCCAGGGAGCAGTGAGCAGAGCCTGTCCCCCCCACTCCTGGCAGCCCTCAGATATTTAGAAACATTGATCAAATCCCCTCTCAGTCTTCTCTTCTCCAGACTAAGCAGCCCCAGGCCCCTCAGCCTCTCCTCATCAGCCATGCCCCTGCAGAAGAGGAGGCTCAGGGCAGAGCTCATTGCTGTCTGCAGCTCCCTGAAGGGAGGCTGTAGCCAGGTGGGGTTGGGCTCTGCTGCCAGGCAAGGAGCAACAAAACAAGGGGACAGAGTCTGGAGTTGTGCCAGGGCAGGTCTAGGCTGGATGTTGTTAGGAAGTTGTTGTCAGAGAGAGTGATTGGCACTGGAATGGGCTGCCCAGGGAGGTGGTGGAGTCACCATGCCTGGAGGTGTTTAGAAGGAGGCTGGCTGGGGCACCTAGTGCCCTGGGTTGGTTAATGAGAAGGTGTTGGGTGCTAGGTTGGACTCGATGATCCTGGAGGTCTTTTCCAAGCTGGTTAATTCTGTGGCTCTGTGACATGGACCAGTTGGTCCTGCTCTATCCTGGCAGGCTGTGTTGTGGCGAAGTGAGGGAGGATTTGGGTGGCCCTGGGCCTCCTTGGCTCTGCCTGCATGGGCTGCCAGGCTGATCAGGGCAGAAACCTGCTCTTGGTGAGCAGAGAGGCAGAGCAGAGCCTCTGCCTTGGCTGGTGCTGGGATGGCTTCTCTGTGCTTCGCCTGCCCCCAGCTGGCAGCTGGGGACTTCATCTGGTGATGGGACCCCACCAGATCCCCAAGCAAAGAGGGGTGGAGGGAGCTGGGCTCCCCTCTGCACCCAAGCCTGCCTGAGCTTGCTGTGTCTGACAGCTGGGTGCTGCTGGGCACTCCTCTACAGCTGGCAGGGCATGGAGGGTGGAGGTCCCACTGCTGCGGGCACCACGGGATGCTCCTGGGAGTGCCCCAGCTCCAGGGGCTGATCCCTTCAGGGGAGGAAGGAAGCCAAAGAAATAACCTGCTGCTGACCCTAAGCCAGGAGTGCCTGAAGGCAGAACTGGGACTCATGGTTTGCACCCAGCTGCTTCCTTGATGTGTTTATGTGTCTCCCTTTGCTGGTTCAAGTGCACCAACCCCATTATCACCTTCTCTTTTCTTTGCTCCCCTCCCTTCCAGAGAACTCATCAGGAAGCTGAAGTTCCACAGCAGCTTTTACAGCAGCTTGCCAGAGTACATCTGCAGCCACAGCTCTGCTGTTCACAACGACACTCTCTGCTGGAACGGACAAGAAGTCGTGGAGAGGTGAATTGCATCTCCCTGCCCTTCCCTCAGCCCAGCACTGCTTCTCTGTTGTTAACCAGGCCACAGGAGCCTTCTGTGCCCAGGCCACTGCCCATTCCCTTAAGGAGCCTTTGGCAGCGTGGGTGCCCACCCCAGCTGCAGCTCAGATGGATGTGCAGTTAGCACGGAGAGCAGAAGTGGTTGTGTGCTGCCCTCCTCTGTGCTCTGCAGTGCAAAGCCTGCAGCTGGAGGGCTGCAGCAGCTCTGCTATGAGGACAAGCTACAAGAGTTGGGGCTCTGCAGCCTGGAGAAGAGAAGGCTTCAAGGAAACCTTGGAGTGGCCTTCCAGTATCTGAAAGGGGCTACAGCAGGGCTGGGGAGGGACTATTGACAAGGTCTGGTAGTGACAGCAGGAGGAGGAGGAATGGGTTTAAACGGGCAGAGGGGAGATTCAGCCTGCATGTTAAGGAGAAGCTCTTTGCAGTGAGGGTGGTGAGACACTGGCACAGGTTGCCCAGGGAGATTGTGGCTGTTCCCCTGGAATGGGTTGCCCAGATTGGTGGCTGAGGCCCCATCCCTGGAGGAGTTTAAGGCCAGGTTGGATGAGGCTCTGGGCAGCCTGATCTAGGGTAGGATGTCCCTGCCTGTAGCAGAGGGGTTGGAACTGGCTGCTCCTTGTGGTCCCTTCCAACCTTAATTGATTCTAAGGCCAGGTTGGATGAGGCCTTGAATGACTTGTTTTAGTTGGGGGTTGGAACTGGGTGAACTTTGAGGTCACTTCCAACCTAATCCACTCTATGACTGGTTCTGGACAGGGTAGGTTGGGAGTGGTGAGGCAGAAAGAAGAGCAGCAGCAGCTCAGGGTAGCTGTGCTTCTGTGGGAGGGTACACCACAGTACCAGGGCTACTGTGGGCACTGCCATTATGCTCTGTGTTGGGTTGGGGATGTCTTCAACCTGGCTTTCTGCAGTGATGGAAGAACAGCAGGGCTGGCATCCTCTATCCTAGCCAGGGAGTGCCAAGGATCCACCTTGCTGGGTTTCTCCTTTACCATGGCTCTATGCTGGAGGAGATCAGGGCCACTGAGCTCTGATGGTGCTGTAGCTGCCACCTTGACCATCTTCCAGCAGTGAGCCTTGCATGTCCTCTCTAGATGGAGACAACTCCGTCCCTGAAAGGCTTCTCAAAGCCTGGCACAGGCTGCCCAAGGAGGTAGTTGAATCCCCATCCCTGGAGGTGTTTCAAAGAGGCAGAGCTGTGGTGCTGAGGGCCATGGTTTAACCCCAGCCTTGGCAGAGTTAGAGAAGGGTTGGGCTCAGTGATCCTAAAAATCTTTTCCAACTGAGACAGCTCTATGACTTACACTCAGAGGGTCCAGCTCATGCCCTGGCTGCTTTTCCCTGCCCAACTCACCACTTCTGAAGATGTTTACAGAATCATTCAGGATGGAAAAGACCTTCGAGATCATCAAGAGCAATCTGTCACCCAGCACCTTCTAATTAACAAAACCATGGTGCTAAGTGCCTCATCCAGTCTCCTCTTAAACACTTCCAGGGGTGGAGACTCCACCACCTCCCCAGGCAGCACATTCCAATGCAAATCACTCTTGCTGTGAAGAACTTCTTCCTAACATCCAGCCTGAACCTGCCCTAGAGCAGCTTGAGGCTGTGTCCTCCCTGGTTGTGTGGGAGAGGAGACCAACCCCACCTGGCTACAACCTCCTTTCAGGTAGCTGTAGACAGCAATGAGCTCTGCCCTGAGCCTCCTCTCCTCCAGGCTAAACAATCCCTGCTCCCTCTCCATCCTTCTGTCTGGAGGCCCAGATGAACACAACACAAATCTCAGGAGTTCTCCTGCTGCACTGCTTAAGTCCTGGTGGACAGTGTGAGGTTAGTGATGGTGAGCAAATACAGGATGCATAGTGTGAAGGGAAAGGAAGAGTTAATGGCAACAGAGATTCTTCTGCCAAAAGTGCTTCTTGGGAAGGCTGAGGAATCACAGGCTCACAGGATGTTAGGGGTTGGAAGGGACCCAAGGAGATCATCCAGTCCAAGCCCCCTGCCAGAGCAGGACAATCCT
This sequence comes from Pogoniulus pusillus, assembly GCF_015220805.1. Lineage (NCBI taxonomy): Eukaryota > Metazoa > Chordata > Aves > Piciformes > Lybiidae > Pogoniulus > Pogoniulus pusillus. The sequence goes on along the minus strand of NC_087282.1, from coordinate 7,388,921 downwards.
ATCTAACACAGGCACACAGGAACACATCCAGACAGGCCTTGGAAGGCTCCAGAGAAGGAGACTCCACAACCTCTCTGGGCAGCCTGTGCCAGGGCTCTGGGACCCTTACAGGAAAGATATTCCCCTTGTGTTGAGCTGGAACCTCCTGTGCTGCAGCTTCCATCCATTGCTCCTTGTCCTATCCCAGGGAGCAGTGAGCAGAGCCTGTCCCCCCCTTCCTGGCAGCCCTCAGATACTTAGAAACATTGATCAAATCCTCTCTCAGTCTTCTCTTCTCCAGACTAAGCAGCCCCAGGTTCCCTCAGCCTCTCCTTACCAGGCAGTGCTCCAGTCCCCTCATCATCCTCCTAGCCCTCTGCTGGACCCTCTCCAGCAGATCCCTGTCCCTCTGCAACTGGGGAGCCCAAACCTGAAGGCAGTATTCAAGAATAGGTCTCAGCAGGGCAGAGTAGAGGTGGAGGAGAACCTCCCTTGATCTGCTGGACACATCCTCCTAATACACCCCAGGATCCCTAATACACCAGGGCACATTGCTGTGCCATGGGGAGCTTGTTAGCCACCAAGTCCCTCTCCACAGGGCTGCTCTCCAGCAGATCACCTCCCAACCTGTACTGGTGGAGTTTATTATTCCTCCCCAGGTGCAGGACTCTGCACTTGTTGAGCTTCATCTGGTTCTTCTGTGGAATGTGGAAATAAACCTTGGGAATGTTACTTTATAATCCTACAGCCCTCTCCTCTACTCACCCTGCTTTGCAGCACATCCTTTGCTTATTAAGTGCTTTGCACAAGGGGAAGAAATAGAAACCAAATCACTAAGTGGCAAAATGTTGAGCTATTAATGATGACTTCTTGATCAGTAACCTCAGGTGGTAATTAGCCTGCACTTGCAATACTGGCCTGAAACTCTGAAAGGGACCAAAATAGCATCAAACTCTATTTTTGGCTGATGAATATTGCTGAAGCATCTAAGATTGAGGCCTAATAAAATGATTGTGGAAAAATGTATCCTAAACTCATAGAATGGTCTGGGGTTGGAAAGGGACCTCCAAAGCTCAGCCAGTCCAACCCCCTCTGCAGTCAGCAAGGGCGTCCACAATTAGATCAGGTTGCCCAGAGCCCTGTTGAGCTTCACCTTGACTATCTTCAGGGATGGGTTCCCAGCCACCTCTCTGGGCAACCTGTTCCAGTGTTCCACCACCCTCATCTGTTCCTGGCATCCAATCTAAATCTGCTCTGCTCTAGTTTGAAGTCATTGCCCTCATCCTGTCCCTGCAGGCCTTTGCAAACAGTCTCTCTCCATCCTTCTTGTAGCCACCTTCAGGTACTGGAATCATAGAGTCAAGCAGGTTGGAAGAGAGCTCCAAGCTCAGCCAGCCCAACCTAGCACCCAGCCCTGCCCAACCAACCAGACCATGGCACTAAGTGCCCCAGCCAGGCTTGGCTTCAACACCTCCAGTCACAGCCACTCCACCACCTCCCTGGGCAGCCCATTCCAATGCCAATCACTCTCTCTGACAACAGCTTCCTCCTACTATTAAGCCTATAGGCAGCAATTAGGTCTCCCCTAATAGCTTGGGGTTAATCAGTCTGGAGAAGAGCCTCATCTTCTCCAGGGTAACCAACCCCAGCTCCCTCTGCCTGTCCTTGTATCCTTGATCCATATGGATTTCTAGGAGCTCTGGGGTTCCTGTGCCAGAGTAAGGAGTTCAGTTGGAGAAAGAACTCTTTGATCAGTGTTGTCTCACTGACTGCTCCTTGTCAGTGCTAGGAAGGTGGCAGCTTTGTAGGGGTGGACCTAGGGTGCTTATGACACTTGACTGGGGCCATGCAGCCAGAGGGTCCAGCTCCTTGCTGACGCCGTGGCTGGATGAAGAGGCAGCAATGGGAAGGTTCTGAGTCCACATCCTCCTGCAAATTGAGGTTCAAGGTTATTTTGAGATGAGATTCATAGAACTGTTGAGGTTGGAAGAGACTTTTGAGAACATCAGGTCCAGCTGCTCACATAGAGCTCACAGTCTGACTGCTGCCACTAACCCATAGCCCTCAGCACCGCATCCATGCAGCTGTTAAACACCTCCAGGGATGGGGACTTCACCACCTGCCTGGGCAGCCTGTGCCAGTGCCTGACCACTCTTTCAGGAAAGACATTCTTCCTAGAATCCCACCTGAACCTCCCTTGACACAGCTCAAGGCTGTTTCCTCTTGTCCTGTCACTTGCTGCATGTGAGAAGAGACTGATCCTGACCTCACTCCAGCCTGCTTTCAGGGAGCTGTAGAGGGTAATGATGTCTCCCCTTCAGCCTCCTCTTCCCTCAGACATTGCTCATATCACTTAAGTTCAAGGCCCTTTGCCAGCCTCACTGCCCTTCTCTGGACACACTCTAGCTCTTCAGTGTCCTCCTTGTGGTGAGGAGCCCCAAACTGAACCTGGTATTTGAGTGCTGAGCAGAGGGGGGCGATCACATCTCGACATCTGCTGGCCACACCATTCCTGACACAAGCCAGGATGCCACTGGCCTTCCCTGTGAGGAGAGGCTGAGGGAGCTGGGGGTGTGCAGCCTGCAGCAGAGGAGGCTCAGGGCAGAGCTCATTGCTGCCTGCAGCCATCTGAAGGGAGGCTGTAGCCAGGTAGAGTTGGGGTCTGGTGCCAGGCAAGCAGCAAGAGAAGAAGGGGACAGAGTCTCAAGCTGTGCCAGGGGAGGTCTAGGCTGGATGTTGTTAGGAAGTTGTTGTCAGAGAGAGTGATTGGCATTGGAATGGGCTGCCCAGGGAGGTGGTGGAGTGGCCGTGGCTGGAGGTGTTGAAGCCAAGCCTGGCTGGGGCACTTAGTGCCATGGTCTGGTTGGTTGGGCAGGGCTGGGTGCTAGGTTGGTCTGGCTGAGCTTGGAGGTCTCCTCCAACATGCTTGATTCCATGATATGGAGCCAAACCCTACAGCTTCCCGGTGGCATCTCCTTCAGAGAGCCTGGGAGGGTTCCTGCAGCTCAGCAGCCTGTAAGGCAATGGAGTTCCCAAGGCAGCAGCTTTTTATTCCCAGTGTTTTCCCCAAGAGGGAGCCAAGCAGCTGCCGACTGCATAGGAGCTCTTGTGCCAGCTGCCCTGAGAACGTGCCTTAGGTGCTGGAGTGTTTCTGGTGTGGCTGTGAGCAGCTTTCCTGCTGCATTGATGTGCATTTGTTGGTCGTCAAATTCCATCCTGCTACTTTTTTGGGTAAGAAACTCGCTGCTTTTTTTCAATACCTTTGATTTGATTTCTGAGCATCGACCTGGTAAGTTGTGCCACACCTGTGACAGCTGCCAGAAGGAAGGGTCTGGTTTTACTCTGCTCTGGTGAGACCTCACCTGGAGTACTGTGTCCAGCTCTGGAGCCCTCGATGTAGGAAGGACAGGGACCTGATGGAGCAGGTCCAGAGGAGGGCAGGAAAATGCTTAGGGGGTTGGAGCCCCTCTTCTGGTGGATAGTAGTCTGAGGATGAGGCAGCAGTGTGCCCAGGTGGGCAGCAGAGCCAATGGCATCCTGGGCTGGCTGAGGAGCAGTGTGGGCAGCAGGACAAGGGAGGTTCTTGTGCCCCTGTGCTCAGCACTGCTCAGACCACCCCTGGAGTGTTGTGTCCAATTCTGGGCTCCTCCATTGCAGAGAGATGTTGAGGTGCTGGAAGGTGTCCAGAGAAGGGCAGCAAGACTGGGGAGAGGCCTGGAACACAAAAACCCTGTGAGGAGAGGCTGAGGGAGCTGGGGGTGTGCAGCCTGGAGAAGAGGAGGCTCAGGACAGAGCTCATTGCTGTCTGCAGCTGCCTGAAGGGAGGCTGTAGCCAGGTGGGGTTGGGCTCTGCTGCCAGGCAAGCAGCAACAGAAGAAGGGGACACAGCCTCAAGATGTGCCAGGGGAGGTCTAGGCTGGATGTTGTTAGGAAGTTGTTGTCAGAGAGAGTGATTGGCATTGGAATGGGCTGCCCAGGGAGTTGCTGTGCCTGGCGGTGTTGAAGCCAAGGCTGGCTGGGGCACTTAGTGCCATGGTCTGGTTGGTTGGGCAGGGCTGGGTGCTAGGTTGGGCTGGCTGAGCTTGGAGCTCTCTTCCAACCTGCTTGATTCTATGACCTGGGAGGAAAGGGTAGGGTATATGTCTCTAAGCTGCCTTCCTGGAGAAGAGAAGGCTGAGAGGGGATCTGATCAATGCTTACAGCTAGTTTGAGTGGCTGTGAAGCAGGTGGGGCCAGGCTCTATTCAATGGTGCCCAGTGATAGGACGAGGGGCAATGGAGATGCTGGGGTGCAGGCACTTCTGCTTCAACAAGAGGAAGAACCTCTTTGATGTGAGAGTACTGCAGCCCTGGAGCAGGCTGCCCAGAGAGGTTGTGAAGTCTCCTTGTCTGGAGACTTTCAAACCCCACCTGGGGGTGTTCCTGTGAGTTGATCCTGCTTTGGTAGGGACTCAATCTCCAGAGGTCCCTTCCAGCCCTCACCATTCTGTGATTCTATGCTCTCAGTCACTGCAGAGCTCACAATTCCTCAGTCAATTTACACCAGCAGCAGCTCTGAGCAAGCTGCTTCAAAAGCAACCAGAAGGATCCAACACTCTCAGCAGGGAGTGTTCTCAGTTAAGTCAAAAGGAGCCATTTTCTGCTGAGTTTCCAAATATCAACACTTTGCAGTCTGGTCTCACCACCCAGAGGGCCCTCTGAGAGCCTGCTGTAGCATCTCCCTGCCAAATGGAAGTGCTGCCTCTTCCCAACCACACTCCAGGACCTGCTGCAGCCAGGGGTGCATGCTGCAGATGTTAGCTGGGTTGTAAATGTGAAGTCTCAGGTAAGCATCTGGCTGTGGCAGCTGAGACTGTGAGAAAGAAGAGCAACACATGCAATATTCACAGCAGAACAATGGGAGTTTGTAGGACAGCAGCCAGGAAGAAAGGGACCTAGGGGTACCGGCAGAGAGTAGTTGAAGGTGAGGCAGCAGTGTGCCCAGGTGGGCAGCAGAGCCAATGGCATCCTGGGCTGGCTCAGGAGCAGTGTGGGCAGCAGGACAAGGGAGGTTCTTGTGCCCCTGTGCTCAGCACTGCTCAGGCCACAGCTTGAGTGCTGTGTCCAGTTCTGGGCTCCTCAGTTCAAGAGAGATGTTGAGGTGCTGGAAGGTGTTGAGAGAAGGGCAGCAAGGCTGGGGAGGGGCCTGGAGCACAGCCCTGTGAGGAGAGGCTGAGGGAGCTGGGGGTGTGCAGCCTGCAGCAGAGGAGGCTCAGGGCAGAGCTCATTGCTGTCTGCAGCTCATTGCTGCAGGGAGGCTGTAGCCAGGTGGGGTTGGGCTCTGCTGCCAGGCAAGCAGCAACAGAAGAAGGGGTCACAGTCTTCATTGCCCTTCTCTAGACACCTTCCAGCACCTCAACATCTGTCTTGAATTGAGGAGCCTTCTCTTCTCCAGACTAAGCAGGCCCCAGGTCCCTCAGCCTCTCCTCATCAGGCAGTGCCCTCCAGTCCTCTCATCATCCTTGCAGCCCTCTGCTGGACCCTCTCCAGCAGGTCCCTGACCCTCTTCAACTGGGGAGCCCAAAACTGAAGCATCAGCAGAGCTGGGCTGGTGGCAGCAGCAGCTTCCCACAGGATGGTGCTGAGAAAAGACCTGGGGATGCTGGTCAACAGCCAGCTGAAGATGAGCCAGTGTGTGCCCAAGTGGCTAAGAAGAGCAGCAGCATCCTGGCCTGGATCACCAGTAGTGTGACCAGCAGGACCAAGGAAGGGATTGTCCACTTGTACTCAGCACTGGTGAGATCACAGCTTGAGTCTTGAGTTCAGTTTTGGGCCACTCATTGCAAGGACTTTCAGGGGCTGCAGCATGCCCAGAGAAGGGCAAGGAGACTGTGAAGGGTCTGGAGAAGAGGGTTGGGGAGGAGCAGCTGAGAGAACTGGAGGTGTTTAGTGTGGAGAAGAGGAGGTTGAGGGGCAGACCTCATTGCTCTCTACAGCTCCCTGAAAGGAGGCTGGAGTGAGGTGGGAGATGCTCCATTCCTCTCAACATCTTTATAGCCTCTGCTGGACTGTGCCCAGTAGTTCCCTGTCTCTCTTGAATTTGGAAGCCCAGGACTGGACACAATAGTCTGGTTGTGGCCTCCCTAGCACAAAGCAGAGAAGGAGGAGACCCTCCCCTGACCTGCTGGCCACACTTGTCTCGCTTGGGCTGTGCCAGGTTCTGGCAGCCTGCGCTCAGCCTGGCAGCTCTTGGAGGTGAGAACATGCTGTGCTTGCAGAGTGCTGCAGCCCATCAGAGGAGCTGTGCTGAATTCCCACAGCCTGCAGCTCCAGAAGGCCCCAGTGTGCTCTGTGCTGCTGCTGTGGCTGCCAGCAGTTGGTGGTGGCAGCCTCTTGCTCTGGACCTGAAGCTGGGTTTGAGGTTGGTAGGGACCTGCTTGTGTCACATCCTGAGCCTTGAGCTGTTACCCAGGTACTGAGCATGCAAATGTCTTCCTCCAAAGGCAGGCTTGAAGCAGTCCCTCTGTCCCTCACTGTTACCACTCTCACCAGCTTGGCCACTCCACAGAGAATTTCTGTTTCTTTCCTAATGCCAATGAAAAAGCTGAGCCCAGGCTTGGCCACCCTCCTGTGCAGAGCTGCATTTGGACATGTCTCTGCCAGCTCCTGGTCTGCTTTATGGGTATGTTGAATCCCCATCCCTGCAGGTGTTGGAAAGAGGCAGAGATGTGGTGCTGAGGGCCATGGTTTAGCACCAGCCCTGGTAGAGTTGGGGAATGGTTGAACTCAGTGATGTGAAAGGCCTTTTCCAGCCCAAACCATTCTGTGTTCCTATGCCAGCTCACACCTTCTCCCTGTGACCATGGTGCTGTAGGGAGGTGGTTCCTGTGGTGCTGGGTTTTGGTGAGCTGGCATGGAGGCAGCACAGCATCACAGAACATCAGAGGCTGGAAGGGACCTCCACAGCTCACCCAGTCCAACTCCCCTGCCAGAGCAGGGGCACCTAGAGCAGATCACACAGGAACACAGCCAGGCAGGTCTGGAATAGCTCCAGAGAAGGAGACTCCACAACCCCTCTGGGCAGCCTGTGCCAGGCTCCTGTCACCCTCACAGGGAAGAAAATCCTCCTCCTGTTTCCATGGCACTTCCTATGCCTCAGCTTCCACCACTGCCTCATGTGCTGTCATTGGGCATCACCCAGCAGAGCCTGGCTGCAGCCTCTGGGCACTCATCCTGCACATCCTTATCAGTGTTCAGAGATCACCTCTCAGTTCCTCTGCTCCAAGCCCCAGCTCCCTCAGGCTCTCCTTGTAAGAAGGAAGACAGCAGCTTTCCAAACACCTTCAGTCCAGAATGACTGGACTGGATGATCTGAGAGGCTTTTTCTCACCAGTTGCATGGCACCATTCTCTGATGCCATGTAACTGGAGGTGTGGTGCAGAGCCCAGCACCCTACCAAAGCTAAGGGACCTCCTGCCTGGGTTTTGGTGAGCTAGCAGAGGGAAGACAGCAGCTTTCCAAACACCTTCAGTCCAGAATGACTGGACTGGATGATCTGAGAAGCTTTTTCTCACCAGTTGCATGGCACCATTCTCTGATGCCATGTAGCTGGAGGTGTGGTGCAGAGCCCAGCACCCTACCAAAGCCAAGGGACCCTTCTGTCTGAGCAGCTACATGGATCCCCGAGGCTGGATCTCATCAAAGGCTGAGCTCAGGAGTGTTTGACACCACCTCTTTCCCATGGGCAATGTCGACAGCATTCCTTCTGTTGTGATGCTTTAATTGGTTCTCATTGAACTCACCCCTCAGTGTGCAAGGGGAGGGTGGTGGTGATGGTGTTGACGTTATGGCAATCAGCTCACAGCTAACTGGGTCATCCCACTCGATTTTTCTCTTGGCTGTGGGCACAACACTGCTGCTCTTGTGCTGGAGTCTCTGTGGGCTGCCAAGATTTAGTTTAAACAAACACCAGAGAGCCTGAATTTCTGAGCCAGCTCTTTTGAGGACTCTTGGGTGCAAGTGATGTGGAAATGTTTATCCCTGTTGTATACTGTTTAGTGTCTTCCTTGGTTACTAATGGACTGGAAAGGACTTCAGTGTCCTCAAGTGATACAAGTACATCATCTCCCTGCTTTGCAAAAGCAGAGCAGAAATGTTGATGGGAATCTTCTGCTTTCTCTTTGCTTTGGAAGGGACTTCTTGGGGTTTCTTTTGCTTGTGCTGACCTTTAAAGATCTCCCCAATGTTAGTCCATCACAGCTGAGAGTCATAGTTTGGGTTGGAAGGAATGGTGCAGTTCTGCAGCCCCCAACACAAGAAGGACATGGAACTGTTGGAGCCAGTCCAGAGGAGGCCACCAAGATGCTCAGAGGGCTGCAGCAGCTCTGCTATGAGGACAGGCTGAGAGAGTTGGGGCTCTGCAGCCTGGAGAAGAGAAGGCTTCAAGGAGACTTTAGAGTGGCCTTCCAGGATCTGAAGGGGGCTACAGGATAGCTGGGGAGGGACTATTGACAAGGTCTTGTAATGACAGCACAAGGGGAATGGGTTTGAACTGGCAGAGGGGAGGTTCAAACTGGATGTTAAGAAAGGGTTCTTTGGAGTGAGGGTGGTGAGACACTGGCACAGGTTGCCCAGGGAGGTTGTGGAGCACAGAAGCACCCAATGTGATCAAAGACCTGTGCTCCACAACCTCCCTGGAGGTGTTCAAGGCCAGGTTGGATGAGGCCTTGAGTGACCTGTTCTAGTGGGAGGTGTCCCTGCCTATGGCAGGGGGGTTGGAACTGGCTGAGCTTTGAGGTCCCTTCCAACCTAACCCATTCTATGATTCTATCTAGTTCCAATCCCCCTGCCATAGGCAGGGACACCTCCCACCAGCCCAAGCTGCTCAAGGTCTCATCCAGCCTGACCTTGAACACCTCCAGGGAGGGAGCATTCACAACCTCCCTGGGCAACCTGTGCCAGTGTCTCACTGCAAAGAATTTCTTCCTAATCTCTAGTCTCAGTCTCTCCTCTTCCAGCCCAAAGCCTTTCCTTCTCCTCCTACCACTACATGGTCTCCTGTTTTCTCCCTCCCACAGGTACAGTCTCCAAACCATGAGGAATGGAGGAAAAGCTCAGCCTGGCAACCATGAGGTGAAGATGAAAGGTCCTGAGCCAGTGATCAGCCAGATTATTGACAAGCTCAAACACATCAACCAGGTTGGTTGCAGACATGCCAGCGGGGATGGCTCCAAAGTGGGTGGTTTCCAAATTAGTTGAGCCTCCTCCACACTTTCTAAGGCATCACAGACAACCTGGGACATCTCCAGCAGCTGCATACAGAGCTGGTGCCACCTCAGCCTCACGTTCTGCCAAGCTCACAGGGCATGTGTGGCAGGTCCTGATTAGTGAAATGCTGGAACAGGCTGCCCAAATTGTGAATGCCTCATCCCTGGAAGTGTTCAAGACCAGGCTAGATGAGGCTTTCAGCAGCCAATGGGAAGTGTCCCTGCCCTTAGCATGGGGTTGGAACGAGATGATCTTTATGGTCACTTTCAACTCGAGCTGTGTGGTGCTCTGTGGTTGCAGCAGGAGCTTCAGGGCTCGTTCATTGCAACCTGCCAGGGTTCAGTTTGTGCCCAGGACATGCAGCAATGCATCCCCACAGTGCACTCCTGCTGGGCATCCATTCCCTGCGCAGTGGAGGAGCAGGAAAGGTAGAGCTGCTGTGGTGCCTTTGAGCATGAGAAGCTGGCGGGGGTTTATGTGGCATGTGCCTGATGTCCCCACTGGTTGGAAGAGTCCATTTTGGCATTGCTGGTGGCTAGCAGGGGTAGTCACCTGCTTCTGTGCTGTGTCTGCCTGCACATCCACTCCCAGGGACTACTGGGGAGTTAGTTGCCATTGGATGTGAAATAGTAGAGCTGGATGAGACCCTTTCTGCCGGCGACCAAGCTTCCTTCCCACGCTCTCAGACCTGGCATCCTTGCTGGGACAAGCAGCATCTTGTCTCTACCCATTGTGCCAGGCCAAGTGAGGTTTGTGAAGAAGCCCCAAGGGATCAGGTGGCACCTCTGTGCTTCAATCAACTTGCCATTGTAACTCTCCCACAGCTCTTCTGCAGGGTTGCCTTCGGGCCAGCCGGGCTGGAGTCCAGCTCAGGACTCTCCTCTCTGTGTCACTGAGCAGCTCTTAGAGGAGATGTTTGCCAGCAGGCTGAGAGCTCAGACCTCTGTGCTTTCCAGGAAGGCAGCACTGGGTCCTTGCAAGGCAGATGCTGGAGCAGCAGGACTGTGTGCTGCTGAGCTGCCCAGGCTCTCCTGAGACAGCTCTTCCTGGTGGCCTCATCCAGGATAGCTCCAGTAGGCAGGAGCAGGTTCCTGGGGCTGAGCCCAGCTTTGCTTCTCAGCGGGATGGGAAGATACTGGAGCAGCAGGACTGTGTGTTGCTGAGCTACTCAGGGTCTCCTGAGAGCACTCTTCCTGGTGGCCTCATTCAGGGTGGCTCCAGTAGGGTGCTTTGGGCAGGAGCAGGCTCCTGGGGCTGAGCCCAGCTTTGCTTCCCAGCAGGGTGGGCTGTGAGGGCTCGCAGGCTGCGCTGCAGCTGCTACCTTCAGCGGCTTTTCCCTGCTCCCAACACTGCCAGGGACTCTTTTGACAGCAACTCCCACTTTGACACCACCCCTACCCCCCATCCCGTGCTCTCCTCTGCCTCATTAGGTGCTGCCTGGGCAGGGGATGCAGTGAAGGATTTGGGGTCTCTGAGCACCCTGCCAGGCAGGAGCCGACGTGGGCAGCAGCAGCGCCGCCTGCTCTGCCTTCCTGCACGTCTGCCTGAGCCCAGCTGTGCCAGCTGCCAACAGCCCAGAATCACTGAAAAGGGTTGGGTGGGGGGAGTAGAACCTGTGCTCTCCCCTGCCTCATTAGGTGCTGCCTGGGCAGGGGATGCAGTGAAGGATTTGGGGTCTCTGAGCACCCTGCCAGGCAGGAGCCGACGTGGGCAGCAGCAGCGCCGCCTGCTCTGCCTTCCTGCACGTCTGCCTGAGCCCAGCTGTGCCAGCTGCCAACAGCCCAGAATCACTAAAAAGGGTTGGGTGGGGGGAGTAGAACCTGTGCTCTCCCCTGCCTCATTAGGTGCTGCCTGGGCAGGGGATGCAGTGAAGGATTTGGGGTCTCTGAGCACCCTGCCAGGCAGGAGCCGATGTGGGCAGCAGCAGCGCCGCCTGCTCTGCCTTCCTGCACGTCTGCCTGAGCCCAGCTGTGCCAGCTGCCAACAGCCCAGAATCACTAAAAAGGGGGGGGGAGGGGGGTAAAAAACCCTAGCATCATCATCTCCCTATTAAACAGGGTAGAGGGCAGGCTTCAACCTGCAGGTGATAATGATATTTTGCCATTCACAGTGAGAAAGTGGCACCTAACAAAACATGGTTATTAGTGTTCCTCAAACTGCTGACATCAAGCAGTTGTGAAATGCTGGCTGCCAGACTGGGTCAAGTTAGGTCTTTGCTGAACCATTCAGGCTGCTGAGGAGCAGAGATCTGTGGAACAAGAGACTTGAGGTAAACATTGCCAGGCTGAACTTGGCTGTTTGCAGCAGCAGAGCATCTTTGTCAGCTGCTGCATGGAGGGGAGGAGTGGGAAGAGGGTGAGTATGGGCAGCTCCATGATCACCAAGCTTCCAGTCCTTCCCCTCCTTGGCTTGCAGGGTTGGACTGCAACATGTCAGAGGTGGTGAGAAATAGAAGTAGTTTGATTCTTTATTGATGATCTGGAGCAGGGGATTGAGTCCAGCATCAGGCTGCTCTCCATCAGTCACCTCCCAGCCTGTACTGGTGCAGCTTATTGCTCCTTCCCAGGTGCTCAGCTCCTTCTGCACAGGGCTGCTCTCCAGCAGATCATCTCCCAGGCTGTACTGGTGCAGCTTGTTGCCCCTTCCCAGGTGCTCAGCTCCTTCTGCACAGGGCTGCTCTCCAGCAGGTCATCTCCCAGGCTGTACTGGTGCAGCTTGTTGCCCCTTCCCAGGTGCTCAGCTCCTTCTGCACAGGGCTGCTCTCCAGCAGATCACCTCCCAGCATGTTCTGCAGAAGCACTGTGGGCTCCAGCACTGCAGCATGCTCACAGAAGCTGTTCCTTAGGTTCTTCCAGCAGCCTGGAAGCTTTTCAAGCTTGCTTGAGTGTGGGGAATGTGTTGTGTGTAGAAACTGTGCTCACTCATTAGTTCCTGTCTCCTCAAGCTGAATCTGGCTAATTGTGCACATCTGTGTGAGAAATTCTCCTCCAGCCTCTGCAGTTCAGGATGAGGATGGTGTTTGTGCATTAGGATGCAATCCATGGGGACTGGAGGGAGAGAGAAGAGGAAATGAAGGTTTGACAGATTGTGGGAGTTTGGTTCAAGCACCTTTTGTTTGCTTTTTTCTAGCTAAAATAAACAAAATGGCCTGAAACACAAAAACCTTATGAGGAGAGGCTGAGGGAGCTGGGGGTGTGCAGCCTGCAGAAGAGGAGGCTCAGGGCAGAGCTCATTGCTGTCTGCAGCTCCCTGTAGCCAGGTGGGGTTGGGCTCTGCTGCCAGGCAAGCAGCAACAGAAGAAGGGGACAGTGTCTGAAGCTGTGCCAGGGCAGGTCAAGGCTGGATGTTGTTAGGAAGTTGTTGTGAGAGAGAGTGATTGGCATTGGAATGGGCTGCCCAGGGAGGTGGTGGAGTGGCCATGGCAGGAGGTGTTGAAGCCAAGCCTGGCTGGGGCACTTAGTGCCATGGTCTGGTTGGTTGGGCAGGGCTGGGTGCTAGGTTGGACTGGCTGAGCTTGGAGCTCTCTTCCAACCTGCTTGATTCTATGATTCTATGAAAAGCTGCCTGAGGACTGTGCTGACTCAAGAAGGTCTTTTCCTGGATGAGCTCCCCTAGATGGTGCCTGCTTCATCCCATCAAGAGCATTTTTGTTCAACTGAAGGTGTGATTTTTTTTGTGTGTGGGCTGGTGGCAGGATGGGTTATTATTATTGCCAGATTTTAAAGCAAAACTTTTATTTCTTTATACTTTACAGAATCATAGAATCAGTCAGGGTTGGAAGGGACCACAAGGAGCAGCCAGTTCCAACCCCCCTGCCATGCCCAGGGACACCCTACCCTAGAGCAGGCTGCACACAGCCTCAGCCAGCCTGGCCTCAAACACCTCCAGCCATGGGGCCTCAACCACCTCCCTGGGCAACCCATGCCAGCCTCTCACCACTCTCCTGCTCAACAACTTCCTCCTCACCTCCAGCCTGACTCTCCCCACCTCCAGCTTTGCTCCATTCCCCCCACTCCTGGCACTCCCTCACACCCTCAAAAGTCCCTCCCCAGCTTTTTTGTAGCCACAAGAAGGTCACCTGGGAGCCTCCTCTGCTCCAGCCTGCTCAGCCCCAACTCTTTCAGTCTGTGCTCACAGCAGAGCTGCTGCAGCCCTCTGAGCATCCTCCTGGCCCTGCTCTGGACACTCTCCAGCATCTCCACAGCCCTCTTGTAATGGGGGCTCCAGAGCTGGATGCAGGACTCCAGGTGGGGTCTCAGCAGAGCACAGCAGAGGAGGAGAATTCCCTCCCTGGCCCTGCTGCCACACTTCTGCTGCTGCAGCCCAGGCTGTGCTTGGCTTTCTGGGCTGCAAGTGCACACTGCTGGCTCCTCTTGATCTTCTCCTCCAGCAGCACCCTCAAGTCCCTGTCCTCAGGGCTGCTCTCCAGCCACTCACTGCCCAGCCTGCATTGGTGCTTGGCATTGCCTCGACCCAGCTGCAGGACCTTGCTCTTGGTCTTGTTGAAGCTCCTGAGCTTGGCTTGTACCCACCTCTGCAGCCTGTCCATGTTATTATAAATAATACAGATTTAATGATTTTTATTTTCCAGTGCTGTCAGATGTCTACCAAGTTTGATTTGAGTTGGTTCTTTTTTGCTGTGTGCCCAGAGGCACAAACAAGCCCTATCCATAAATATTAGCATTGTTATCTCAGCTGGGAGGCCAAAGGTCACCTTCAGGAAAATGAGTTGGGACTGGTTCCTAACTTTTATTTCCCAGAGTGGATGAGAGTCTGTTTCTAGCTCAAAGAAACTTTTCACTCACCCCACACAAGAAAACCTATTGAATATGAAAGGTTATTTAGCATCAGTCCAGGGTCCAGCTCAGGGTTTTGTTTTTTGGGTGGCTTATTATCATCACAGGATGTTAGGGGTTGGAAGTGACCCAAGGAGATCTTCCAGCCCTGGCCAAGCAACCAGACCATGGCACTAAGTGCCCCAGCCAGGCTTGGCTTCAACACCTCCAGCCACGGCCACTCCACCACCTCCCTGGGCAGCCCATTCCAATGCCAATCACTCTCTCTGACAACAACTTCCTAACAACATCCAGCCTAGACCTGCTCTGGCACAGCTTGAGACTCTGTCCCCTTCTTCTGTTGCTGCTTGCCTGGCAGCAGAGCCCAACCCCACCTGGCTACAGCCTCCCTGCAGGCAGCTGCAGACAGCAGTGAGCTCTGCCCTGAGCCTCCTCTGCTGCAGGCTGCACACCCCCAGCTCCCTCAGGCTCTCCTCACAGGGCTGTGCTCCAGGCCCCTCCCCAGCCTTGCTGCCCTTCCCTCAACACCTTCCAGCACCTCAACAGCTCTCTGCAGTGGAGGAGCCCAGATCTGGACCAGCACTCCAGGTGTGGCCTGAGCAGTGCTGAGTCCAGGGGCAGAATAACCTCTCTTGTCCTGCTGTCCACACTGCTCCTGAGCCAGCCCAGGATGCCACTGTCATTGCCATCTCTATCTCAATATCTCTCTTGAACTGAGGAGCCCAGAAGTGGACACAGAGATGTGCTTTTACAAGAGTGAAAGGCCTGGAAACATGTTGTGCATTTCCAAGCACTGGAGTTAGGAGCTCGTTTAGAAGATGTCAGATATGCTGGAGCTTGGCAGCTCTTTGGTTTGCACATCAAACAAGCTGCACTTCACTGCCCCTGCGTGGGGACAGCACTTTTTATGCCTGCTGCAGATTCTCCAACCAGGAATCTAACTCCCATATAAGCTCTTGGAAAGAAAAGAAACCCCAACCAACCCCAACAAGAAACCCTCTGGGGGGTGGGAATGCAGGCAATACGCTGCTGCAGACCCTGAGAAACCCACTGTGATTTATTTCCTTGGAAGTGAGGAGAAGGCACAATTCCTTGGAGCGTTCCAGCTGTTTCCACATCCCCTCCCCCAAGAGGGATCTTGCTGCCTTTCTTCACATGCTCAGTGAAGATACTTAAGACCCTGGATTTGGATGCTCCACATTGAACAGCCCCAACTCTCTCTGTCGGGGGCAGTAGGTGGAAGTTGAGGCACAGGAAGTTCCATGGGAACATGAGGTGGGATTTCTTTTTCCCTGTGAGAGTGACAGAGCCTTGGAGTAGGCTGCCCAGGGGAGCTGTGGAGTCTCCCTCTCTGGAGATATTGCAGACCTGCCTGGATGTGTTCCTGTGTGATCTGCTCTAGGTGACCCTGCTCTGGCAGGGGGGTTGGAGTGGATGAGCACTGGAGGTCCCTTCCAGCCCCTGACATCCTGTGATGCTGTGATCTGAGCTGTGTTTGCAGAGGTTTCTTGCCTGCTTTACCTGCAGGCTTGGGCTGCACAGAGCAGCACCTGAGGTGTGCTGCCAAGCCCCATGCTTTTATTGCCTCTGCACTCCCCTCTGCTGTGCAATGTCAGGCATTTCCCATCTGCAGTAAGGAGAGGACAGTAAACAGGCACCTTTCTGGTGCTGCTCAGTGACAGCAGAACTCACAGCCTCAAATTGTGCCAGGGCAGGTCTAGGCTGGATGTGAGGAGGAAGTTGTTGTCAGAGAGAGTGATTGGCATTGGAATGGGCTGCCCAGGGAGGTGGTGGAGTGGCTGTGCCTGGAGGTGTTGAAGCCAAGCCTGGCTGGGGCACTTAGTGCCATGGTCTGGTTGGTTGGGCAGGGCTGGGTGCTAGGTTGGGCTGGCTGAGCTTGGAGCTCTCTTCCAATCTGGCTGATTCCATGAAGTGGGAGGAAAGGGTAGGGCATATGGATCTGAGCTGCCTTCCTGGAGAAGAGTAGGCTGAGAGGGGCTTAGCGCCATGGTCTGTTTGATTGGCTAGGGCTGGGAGATAGGTTGGATGCTGTGTCTCCATGGCAGAGCAGCTCCAGCCCTCTGATCATCCTTGTGGCCTTTCTCTGGATATGTTCCAGCACCTCCACATCTTATTTGTAACAGGGGTTCCAGAACTGGACACAGTGCCCCATGTGCCTCATGTCACTCTCCCTGGAGTTTGCAGGAGGATGGGAAAAGCAGTGAGGAGTTTTATGAGGCAATAAAACACAGAGCTGTAGCTAGAAGGGGCTGGAGGGGGAGAAAGGAAGAAAAAGGAGACCCAGAGGTGCAAGTGACCAAAGGCAAAATAAATTTGAAGTCTGCAAAGGGAAGGAAGAAGGAGGAGGGGGGGGGGAAAAGAAAAGGCCCTTAACCAAGGCATGTTTGAAACTGGTTTGATCAATATGTGCTAGATTTGTTTGTAGGTTTAATGGGCTGCTGGGAGAGGGCATGGTGGAGGTCACCCAGAAGTTAATTTGGAAAGAGGCCAAAAGGCCATGACTTGATTGAATCAGATGTAAACAAAACAGGCCTGGGAACAGCACAGTGCCCTTGGGCTCCAGGCTTGCTCAACCCCTTGGCTCAAAAGGCAGAGTGTGGTGGAGTGGCAGGGGCTGGCGGAGGGGGTTTGACCCCACCGTGGAAGGACGATGCTTGAGGCAGCAAAGGGCTGGATCCAGACCCTGCCTGGGGCACACAGGCAGCCCAGTGACAGGACAAAGGGCAGTGGGTGGAAGCTGAGGCAGAGGAGGTTCTGTGTAAACCTGAGGAAGAATTTGTTCCCTGTGAGGGTGACAGAGCACTGGAACAGGCTGCCCAGGGAGCCTGTGGAGTCTCCCTCTCTGGAGGTATTCAAGAACCATCTGGATGTGTTCCTCTGTGATCTGCTCTGGCAGGGGGGCTGGACCAGATGAGCTTTCAAGGTCCTTTCCAGCCCCTGGCATTCTATGACTCTGATTCTATGATAGAGAGCAGACTGAGGAAGGTTCTCCTCTGCCCTGGTGAATCATAGAATCAGGCAGGTTGGAAGAGAGCTCCAAGCTCAGCCAGTCCAACCTAGCACCCAGCCCTGTCCAACCAACCAGGCCATGGCACTAAGTGCCTCATCCAGGATTTTTTTGAACACCCCCAGAGACAGAGGCCACACATGAAATATTGTCTCCAGTTCTGGGCTCCCCAGTCCAAGAGGGACAGGGAACTGCTGGAGAGAGTCCAACGAAGGCCACAGAGATGCTGAGGGAACTGGAGCACCTCCATGAGGAGGAGAGACTGATGGACATGGGCTTGTTCAGCCTGGAGAAGAGCAGCTGAGAGGGGACCTGATCAATGCTGATCAATAGCTAAAGGGTGGGGGGCAAGAGAAAGAGGCTGGGCTCTTTTCAGTGATGCCCAGTGATGGGATGAGGGAGAATGGGCACAAACTGGAACCCAGGAGGTTTGGCTTGAACTTAAGGAGAAACTTCTTTGCTGTGAGGGTGCTGGAGGCCTGGAGCAGGCTGCCCAGAGAGGTTGTGGAAGCTCCTTCTCTGGAGCCTTTCAAACTCCATCTGGACACATTCCTGTGCAACCTGCTGTGGGTGACCCTGCTTCAGCAAGAGATTGGACTGGATGCTCTCCAGAGGTCCCTTCCAACCTCAACTCTGGGATTCTATGGCTGTATGAAGGGACTGCCCAAAGAACCTGGTTGGTACTGTCCACATACAGGGCAGCTTGGGGTGGCTGTGGGTGCTTGCAGGGGATCATAGAACCATAGAATCAACCAGGTTAGAAGAGAACTCCACGCTCAGCCAGCCCAACCTAGCACCCAGCCCTGCCCAACCAACCAGACCATGGCACTAAGTGCCCCAGCCAGGCTTGGCTTCAACACCTCCAGGCACAGCCACTCCACCAAGCTGTGCCAGGGCAGGTTCAGGCTGGACTTTAGGAAGGAATTCTTCACAGCAAGAGTGACTGGCATTGGAATGAGGCTGAGGGAGCTGGGGGTGTGCAGCCTGCAGAAGAGGAGGCTCAGGGCAGACCTCATCGCTGTCTACAGCTACTTGAAAAGAGGTTGTAGCCAGGTGGGGTTGGGCTCTTCTGCCAAGCACCCAGAGACAGAGTCTCAGACTGTGCCAGGGCAGGTTTAGGCTGGATTTTATTGAGAAGTTGTTGTGAAAGAGAGTGATTGGCATTGGAATGGGCTGCCCAGGGAGGTGGTGGAGTCACTGTGCCTGGAGGTGTTTAAAAGGAGGCTGCATGAGGCACTTGGTGCCATGGGTTAGTTAATTAGAAGGGTAGAGTTAGGAGATAGGTAGGACTGGATGATCCCAAAGGTCTTTTCCAACCTGTGTAATTCTGTGGTTCTGTGACTCTTTTTTCCAGGCACATACTTCCCCCTCAGAAAAATCCATGACTTTACCAGATTGGGTTGAATCACATCTCTCTGTGGCCTGCTGTGCTTTGTGAGGTTTGTTGCTCCCACTATTTTATGGAATCACAGAGCTGTCAGGGCTGGAAAGGACCTAAAGGATTACCTAGCTCCAACCCCCCTGCCATGGGCAGGGACACCTCACACCAGATCAGGTTGCCCAGAGCCACATCCAGCCTGTTATTAAAAACTTCCAGGGATAGGGCTTCCACCACCTCCCTGGGCAACTTGTGCCAGTGTCTCACTACCCTCATGCTGATCAACTTCTTCCCAACCCTGAAGGTGTTCAAGAAAAGCCTGCATGAGGCATTTAGTGCCATGGTCTAGATGACTGGACAGGGCTGGGTGCTAGGTTGGACTGGGTGAGCTTGGAGCTCTCTTCCAACCTGATTGATTCTATGATTCAATCTAACTTTCCCTTCCTCTATCTTGGATCCATTCCCCCCAGTCCTATCACTACCTGACACACTAAAAACTCCCTCCACAGCTTTCTTGTAGCCCCCTTCAGATAGTGAAAGGCCACAAGAAGGTTTCCTCAGAGCCTTCTCTTCTGCAGACTGAACAGCCCCAGCTCTTTCAGCCTGTCCCCATAGTAGAGCAGCTCCAGCCCTCTGATCATCCTTATGGTTCTTCTCTGGACACTTTCCAGCACCTCCAGATCCTCCTGCCCCAGGAGCTCCAGAGCTGGATGCAGGACTCCAGGTGGGGGTCTCAGCAGAGCACAGCAGAGGAGGAGAATCACCTCCCTGGCCCTGCTGGCCACACTTCTGCTGCTGCAGCCCAGGCTCTGCTTGGCTTTCTGGGCTGCAGGTGCACACTGCTGGCTCCTGCTGAACTTCTCATCCAGCAGCACTCCCAAGGGCTGCTCTCAAGCCAGGCACTGCCCAGGCTATATCGGTGCCTGTGATTGCCTTGACCCAGGTGCAGGACCTTGACCAGCTTCATTCCCCAGCCCTGATGAAGCAGCATCTTAAGTAGAAGCCCACAGCAACTGCCAGATTAGCCAACACTGTGATGGGCAACACTTCTCACTTCAAAATAGAACATCTAAATTGCCCTCAGTCAAGTGGCTTTGGGCTGATTTTCTGCTTTTAAACTTAACAAGTGGATACCAAAGCATCTGTAGGGTTGTGTAGGTGCAGTTTCAAGCAAGGTCCTCAGAAGAGATGGTACTGAACACCCCAATGACTCACACAGGACTTTTCCATTCAGGATTATTAACCAGTTTGCAACAATTAAGATCTCAGAACCACGTGTCATTGGGAGCAAGCAGGCATTGCAATTATGTCTAACCAAGGCTATTAAATGAGATGAGAGAAGATTTTGTTTTCTTCTTATTATCATTGTTATTGTGATGATAAATGCACTTTGGAATGGCTCAGCTAATGCTTCTTTTTACTGCACAGCCTAATCTATAGCTCCACCAAGTCTAGGCTGGGTGTTTAAAGGCTGATTCCAGCCTGCCTTTGAGTTGTGCCTTGGCTCTCTCTTCACGTGTTGAAACATAACATGTGGGGTTTGGGAAGCCTGGCTGGGGCACTTAGTGCCATGGTCTGGGTGATTGGCCAAGTCTGAGTGCTAGGTTGGGCTGGCTGAGCTTGGAGATCTCTTCCACCCTGCTTGATTCTATGATTCTGTGTGCTGGCAGTTGGATTTGATGATCTTAGAGGTCTTTTCCAGCCAAAATGATTCTATGATTCTATGATTCTATAACAAGCCAGGTAAATGCTCTCCAACACCTTGAGTGCTGTGTCCAGTTCTGGGCTCCTCCATTGCAGGGATGTTGAGGTGCTGGAAGGTGTTGAGAGAAGGGCAGCAAGGCTGGGGAGGGGCCTGGAGCAGAGCCCTGTGAGGAGAGGCTGAGGGAGCTGGGGGGGTGCAGCCTGCAGCAGAGGAGGCTCAGGGCAGAGCTCATTGCTGTCTGCAGCTGCCTGCAGGGAGGCTGTGGCCAGGTGAGGTTGGGCTCTGCTGCCAGGCAAGCAGCAAGAGAAGAAGGGGACACAGCCTCAAGCTGTGCCAGGGGAGGTCTAGGCTGGATGTTGTTAGGAAGTTGTTGTCAGAGAGAGTGATTGGCATTGGAATGGGCTGCCCAGGGAGGTGGTGGAGTGGCTGTGGCTGGAGGTGTTGAAGCCAAGCCTGGCTGGGGCACTTAGTGCCATGGTCTGGTTGGCTGGGCAGGGCTGGGTGCTAGGTTGGGCTGGCCCCTGCCCAGCTTCGTTGCTCTTCAGCTTATTGTCTCGCATTGGTAACCTCTGAGTGACATAAACAGCATTTTAGCACTGTCCTGCCCTGAAATTCCCTGCTTGCTGCGGTCTCCTGAATGAAAAGGGATTCAGCTTTACTCTGATGGGGAGGCAACTGCCTCAGGTGTGTCCTACAGGGACCAGCCTCCAAACAAGGCTGTGGAAATCAGCTGGGAAGGAGGTGAGGGTGGGGGGTGGGAAGCAACCACCTTTCAGGGGTTTGCTTTTGTGTCCAAACCACGCAGCTGAGGCACAGCAGAGCTTTAAAACAAACGCCAGAGATCCTGTGCCAGGGGTGGAGTTTATCCTGTTGTGGAGAAAACAAACCTGGGTGGATTCCTTGTGCAGCAAAACACAGGCTAAGTGGAAGCTGTTGATGGCCAATTAACAGTTAATTACTGTCGTTCTGAGCTTCCCTAATTATATCAAGCCTTGTGTTGTGACTCGGGATGGTGATTTGATCAGTAGGTGTCCTAGATGGTGCCAGGAACAAAGCAGGCAGCTCTCTCTTGGGGTCCTCACTTCAGGAGGGACAGGGATCTGTTGCAGACTCCTGCTGAGGGCTGTGAAGATGCTGAAAGAGATGGAGCCCTGTGAGGAGAGGCTGAGGGACCTGGGGCTGTGAAGATGCT
Source organism: Pogoniulus pusillus (assembly GCF_015220805.1). NCBI lineage: Eukaryota > Metazoa > Chordata > Aves > Piciformes > Lybiidae > Pogoniulus > Pogoniulus pusillus. The sequence continues at coordinate 7,367,598 of NC_087282.1, read as the reverse complement.
GGAGGGGCTGGAGCACTGCCCTGTGAGGAGAGGCTGAGGGACCTGGGGCTGTGGAGATGCTGGAGGGGCTGGAGCACTGCCCTGTGAGGAGAGGCTGAGGGACCTGGGGCTCTCTGGTCTGGTGAAGAGAAGACTTAGAGGGGACCTGATCAGCGACTATAAATATCTGAGGGCTGGGGGTCAAGAGGGAGGGGACAAACTCTGCTCGGTTGTGCCCTGGGATAGGACAAGAGGCAATGGATGTAAACTACAGCACAGGAACATGTTTCTTGACTGTATGGGTCATGGAGCACTGGCACAGGCTGCCCAGAGAGGTTGTGGAGCCTCCTTCTGTGGAGCCTTTCCAGCCCTGTCTGGATGTGTTCCTGTGTGACCTGAGCTAGATTCCCTGGCCCTGCTCTGGCAGGGGGGTTGGATTTGATGATCTCTGGAGGTCCCTTCCAACCCCTAACATGCTGAGATCCAGTGACAGGACAAGGGCTAACAGACACAAGCTTGAACATGAGAAGTTCCACCTAAATGTGAGGAGAAACCCCTTTAAGAACGCTGGAGCACTGGAGCAGGCTGCCCAGAGAGGTGCTGGAGTCTCCATCTCTGGAGTCATGGAACACCCACCAGGACGTGTTCCTGTGTGACCTTCTCTAGGTAACCCTGCCTTGGTAAGGGGGTTGGACTTAAGGAATCATAGAATGGTTTAGGTTGGAAGGGACCTCAAAGAACATCTACTCCCAACCTCCTGCCATAGGCAGGGACACTTCAATAGTCTTCATATTGCCGCTTCTGTGGCAAGAAATGATCAATTCACATAAACTCATGTGCTAGGAGCAGTGCTGAGAGAGGCAGTGCTAGGAGCAGTGCTGAGAGAGGTGTGCTAGGAGCAGTGCTGAGAGAGGCAGTGCTAGGAGCAGTGCTGTGAGAGGTGTGCTAGGAGCAGTGCTGAGAGAGGCAGTGCTTGGAGCAGTGCTGTGAGAGGTGTGCTAGGAGCAGTGCTGAGAGAGGCAGTGCTTGGAGCAGTGCTGAGAGAGGTGTGCTAGGAGCAGTGCTGAGAGAGGCAGTGCTTGGAGCAGTGCTGTGAGAGGTGTGCTAGGAGCAGTGCTGAGAGAGGCAGTGCTTGGAGCAGTGCTGTGAGAGGTGTGCTAGGAGCAGTGCTGAGAGAGGCAGTGCTTGGAGCAGTGCTGAGAGAGGTGTGCTAGGAGCAGTGCTGAGAGAGGCAGTGCTTGCAGCAGTGCTGAGAGAGGTGTGCTAGGAGCAGTGCTGAGAGAGGCAGTGCTTGCAGCAGTGCTGTGAGAGGTGTGCTAGGAGCAGTGCTGAGAGAGGTGTGCTAGGAGCAGTGCTGAGAGAGGTGTGCTAGGAGCAGTGCTGAGAGAGGCAGTGCTTGGAGCAGTGCTGTGAGAGGTGTGCTAGGAGCAGTGCTGAGAGAGGCAGTGCTTGCAGCAGTGCTGAGAGAGGTGTGCTAGGAGCAGTGCTGAGAGAGGTGTGCTAGGAGCAGTGCTGAGAGAGGCAGTGCTTGGAGCAGTGCTGAGAGAGGCAGTGCTTGGAGCAGTGCTGTGAGAGGTGTGCTAGGAGCACATCAAACCCAGGGATCACAGAGGAGAGTCTAGGTTGCAGCAGTGCTTGGTGCCCATGTGCTGGGCTGTCTTACCAAGGACCAAGAAGAGAAGCTGCCAGGCTGGCCCATCCAAGGGCAGGCGGCAGAAGATGCTGCCTGGGGAAGCACAGTGAGCAGGGAAGGCGGGAGGCAGCTGGCAGAGGATGGGTGTTTGAACCATCAGCAAATAGCAGGCTGGATGGGAAGGGACTCTTTATTTTTGGCTGGACCTCTGGAATGCCTCATGCCTGTGAGTGGGGAAGGAGTTTGCTGACCTTTTTGTGCAGCTCATAAGCTGAGGATGAGGCTCATGCAGGTTCATTTCAGGACTTCCTCTGCAAGTGTTAGGTCTCACTGGGGGAGGATGTAAGGTCTCTGGCTTTGATCCTTGTTTAAATGCTGAGTTGCTTCAGCTGCTCAGGCGTTAGCTGTACATCTATGTGGGCTGCTTCTGCCTCTTGCCTGCAGCTCTGGAGGCTTGAGCCTTGCAGAATCATAGAATCAACCAGGTTGGAAGACACCTCCAAGCTCATCCAGCCCAACCTAGCACCCAGCCCTATCCAGTCAACCAGATCATGGCACTAAGTGCCCCAGCCAGGCTTTTATTGAGCGCCTCCAGCCACGGCCACTCCACCACCTCCCTGGGCAGCCCATTCCAATGCCAATCACTCTCTCTGACAACAACTTCCTCCTAACATCCAGCCTAGACCTGCCCTGGCACAGCTTGAGATTGTGTCTCCTTGTTCTCTTGCCTTGTACTACTCAGCACGGTTCAGGCCACAGCTTGAGTGCTGTGTCCTGTTCTGGGCTCCTCCACTGCAGAGAGCTGTTGAGGTGCTGGAAGGTGTTGAGAGAAGGGCAGCAAGGCTGGGGAGGGGCCTGGAGCACAGCCCTGTGAGGAAAGGCTGAGGGAGCTGGGGGTGTGCAGCCTGCAGCAGAGGAGGCTCAGGGCAGAGCTCATTGCTGTCTGCAGCTGCCTGCAGGGAGGCTGTAGCCAGGTGGGGTTGGGCTCTGCTGCCAGGCAAGCAGCAACAGGAGAAGGGGACACAGTCTCAAGCTGTGCCAGGGCAGGTCTAGGCTGGATGTTGTTAGGAAGTTGTTGTGAGAGAGAGTGATTGGCATTGGAATGGGCTGCCCAGGGAGGTGGTGGAGTGGCCGTGGCTGGAGGTGTTGAAGCCAAGCCTGGCTGGGGCACTTAGTGCCATGGTCTGGTTGGTTGGGCAGGGCTGAGTGCTAGGCTGGAGCTTGGAGCTCTCTTCCAGCCTGCTTGATTCAATGATCCTATGAAAATCCATGGTTTGAGAAGTGCCTCTCTGCTGGGAGCTTCTGGGGAAGCTGTGGAAGGATTTCTTGGTGACAGAGGAGATGATAACCATGAGCAACCCCTGCTGCGAAGAGAGTCCTTGAGCCCACCTCGGCGGCAGGGACCAAGGCGGTGAAACAAGCCCCACGTCCTGCTGCAGGGGGCAGGAACTGCTGGCTGCAGGAGGCTGACCCTACAAATTGTTTGTGTGAGCCTTACCTTATCTGTGCCTGACACATAGCCTGAAGCCTGTCTGTGTCTTCCCAGTGTACCAACCTTAGCTAAGCTAGCTGAATTCGCCCCTTCCAAGTTAGGATATGAGACACTGTGTGACTGCCATGAACTGGAGCACGACTTTTAACCACGTTGGTGTTCCTGGTGTGGCTCTGGACAGGGTTTTCACCGCCAGGAAGTGAGCAGGAGAGAGATTTGCTTCTCATTCATGTGTCAGAATGAGAAGGAGGGAGGGAAAAGCCCTTCCGGCACAGCTCTCAGCTTGCTGTTTCCTACCTGGTGCCAAGGACAAGATGTTTGTCTCCCAGGCAGCCCCAGCAGACGTCGCTGACAGCTGCAGAGTGGCTCACATGTGCTGGAGCCTGAGCCAAGAGGAAATCTCCCAGCCCAGCCCAGCCGCTCTGATCTGGGCTGGGCAGCAGGAGGCTGTGGGGAGCTGCTCGCTGCTGCATGCCCTGCCTTGGGCACACTGCTGCTCCCCTGCAGGGGCGAGGGGATGACTGAGGAGGTGCAGTGATACCTACATGTCCTCCTAGGTGCTCTTGAACATGAGGCAGCAGTGTGCCCAGGTGGGCAGCAGAGCCAATGGCATCCTGGGCTGGCTCAGGAGCAGTGTGGGCAGCAGGACAAGGGAGGTTCTTGTGCCCCTGTGCTCAGCACTGCTCAGGCCACCCCTGGAGTGCTGTGTCCAGTTGTGGGCTCCTCCATTGCAGAGAGCTGTTGAGGTGCTGGAAGGTGTTGAGAGAAGGGCAGCAAGGCTGGGGAGGGGCCTGGAGCAGAGCCCTGTGAGGAGAGGCTGAGGGAGCTGGGGGTGTGCAGCCTGCAGCAGAGGAGGCTCAGGGCAGAGCTCATTGCTGTCTGCAGCTGCCTGCAGGGAGGCTGTAGCCAGGTGGGGTTGGGCTCTCCTGCCAGGCAGCCAGCAACAGAAGGGGACACAGCCTCAAGTTGTGCCAGGGCAGGTCTAGGCTGGATGTGAGGAGGAAGTCCCTGCTAGAGAGAGTGATTGGCATTGGAATGGGCTGCCCAGGGAGGTGGTGGAGTGGCCGTGGCAGGAGGTGTTGAAGCCAAGCCTGGCTGGGGCACTTAGTGCCATGGTCTGGTTGGTTGGGCAGGGCTGGGTGCTAGGTTGGACTGGATGATGTTGGAGTTCTCTTCCTACCTGCTTGATTCTATGATTCTAAGTTCTTCATAGCAAGAGTGATTGGCATTGGAATGGGCTGCCCAGGGAGGTGGTGTTAAGAGGAGGCTGGATGAGGCATTTAGTGCCATGGTTTAGTTAATTAGAAGGTGCTGAGTGATAAGTTGGTCTTGATGATCTTGAAGTTCTTTTCCCACCTGGTTAACCCTGTGATTCTCTTGCATCTTGGGCATCTTCCTTCTAGTTCACTTCTTTTCAGGCAGCCTCAAAAGGACATGATGGTGGTGAGATGGTTGCTCGCTCCACCTCTGCCCACGTTGTCTTCTTGTTCCTTGTGCTCCTGTTTTGCTTGTTGCCACATGTTTTGTCTGTCTTCTGCTGATGTGTGCTTTGGGTCTTCCTGAGTGGTGCTTGGATGGCAGAGCAGGGCTCTGCTCCAACATAGCTAAACAAAAGTTGGAAAATATGGATAATAGCAATGATGTGTCCAGGCCCATGGAGGCTCCCTCCCACACATCTCCTTCACTCAGTTACCAAATCCCCTCAGGGTTGGCTGCTTGACAGGTAGAGAAATTGGTCCAGGTTCTGCTGTCTAGTCATTAGGAGTGAGTGGAAAGGAGTGGAGAAGGCAGTTTGGGCTGCTGTTAAGAGATTGATAAACTTGGTGGGAAGAAAGAGTAGAGAGATGATGCCAGCAAAGAAGTGCTGTGGGAGAACCTCTTCAGGGCCAGGTTGACTGGATGAGGCCTCGAGCAAACAAGTCTAGTTGAGAGGTGTCCCTGCCCATGGCAGGGAGGTTGGAGTAGATGACCCCTAAGGTCCCTTCCAGCCTGAGCCATTCTGTGATTCTGTGCCATGCAAAGGAGGAGAAAGAGCTGCAGCAGCCCACCAAGGGCAAAGCAGTTATTTCTCTGGCATCAGCATCAGTGCAGGGCTCAGTCCAAAGCAGATGGGGACTGCCTAAGTCCCCAGCAGCCTGTGCTGGACCCCCCAGCCCTACTTGGCACCCACACCATCCTGTTCCTTCCTACTGCAGCACAAGGCTGAGCCATAAATAGCTGCGAGAGGGGAGAGGAAGGAACTGGCTGTAAGGTGAACAAGCTGATCCTGAAGCCTCAGGGATCTCTTTCCATGTGCTGGAGGATAAATGAGTGTTTGCCCACGCACCCCTCCTGCCTGATCCCTCTACCTGCCACAGTGCCAGCAAGGGCATAACTTCCCCATCCATGGGAGCATCCTGTCCTGGGCATCAGGCTGCCATCAATAAAGCAGAGCAATTCATAACAGCTTGGCATCTCCTGCTGCTGCCAAGAAGGATTTGCTGTGCAGTTTGGACTCATTTTAATTACCACCAGCTTGCTCTGTCTGCCTTTACCTATGGGCATGTTGTCAGGTTTGATTGCTAATGTGGAGTGAAGCTGATGATCCACGAAGCAGGGCCAGCCTTTGGCCAACAATTCATTGCTGGCACCAGCTTCTTTGTGCTCTTGGGAGAGTGACCAGGAAAGCTGATTTGCTGGCAGGTGAGAGCATCTCCTCTGGAGTCTGTGAAGGCAGGAAGGAGAGCACCAGCAGACCCTGAGGGATGCACAGTAGGGATTTTTCCTCTTCCAGGAGATGGTATTTTGAGTGGCAGTAGACACAGACTGGAACCCAGGAAGTTCCACCTCAGCATCAGGAGAAACTTCTTTGCTGTGAGGGTCCTGCAACCCTGGAGCAGGCTGTCCAGAAAGGTTATGGAGTCTCCTTCTCTGGAGGCTTTCAAGACCCATCTGAATGTGTTCTTGTGTGACCTGCCCTAGGTGGTCCTGATTTGGCAGTGGGGCTGGACATGATGATCTCTGGAGGTCCCTTCCAACCCCTAACATTCTGTGATTCTACGACTCTGTAATCATAGAATCATAGAATCAAGCAGGCTGGAAGAGAGCTCCAAGCTCAGCCAGCCCAACCTAGCACCCAGCCCTGCCCAACCAACCAGACCATGGCACTAAGTGCCCCAGCCAGGCTTGGCTTCAACACCTCCAGCCATGGCCACTCCACCACCTCCCTGGGCAGCCCATTCCAATGCCAATCACTCTCTCTGACAACAACTTCCTAACAACATCCAGCCTAGACCTGCCCTGGCACAGCTTCAGGCTGTGTCCCCTTCTTCTGTTGCTGCTTGCCTGGCAGCAGAGCCCAACCCCACTTGGCTACAACCTCCCTGCAGGCAGCTGCAGACAGCAATGAGCTCTGCCCTGAGCCTCCTCTGCTGCAGGCTGCACACCCCCAGCTCCCTCAGCCTCTCCTCACAGGGCTGTGCTCCAGGCCCCTCCCCAGCCTTGCTGCCCTTCCCTCAACACCTTCCAGCACCTCAACAGCTCTCTTGAATGGAGGAGCCCAGAACTGGACACAGCACTCCAGGGGTGGCCTGAGCAGTGCTGAGCACAGGGGCACAAGAACCTCCCTTGTCCTGCTGCCCACACTGCTCCTGAGCCAGCCCAGGATGCCATTAACTCTCTTGGCTACCTGGGCACACTGCTGGCTCGTCTTCAGCTCCTCTCTCCCAGCACCCCCAGCTCCCTTGAGTGCTGGAAGTAAAGCCTAAAACACTTTCATGCTTCAAGAGCCACAACATAAAGTCAGAGCTGTAGCTTGCCCCTCTTGGCCCCCATTGCCACAGGCTGGGGTTTCAAGAGCATGAGGAGAGCATCCCTTGGTCACCCCTTGCTGCCCTGCCCAGAGCAGACAGGAGTTGCTGCTTGGGGCTTGCTGTGCTGAGTACAGCTTCAGCAGTTGAAACCCTGCAAACAGCACAGGGCAGTGCAGAATTAGCTTTCAGAGCAGCTGATAAAACATCTGACATTCCCAACTTGTTGTTTCTCCAAGCACTGGAAATGACTTTTCCAGCTCCAAAGCCTGCTGCCACCTTATTAACATTTGATTAATGATCATTCCTTGTTGTGCTGAGCTTGAAACAGGAGTACAGGGGGGAACAGGTGTCTCCTCTGCCACATCTGTGCTGCCAAGGTGCATCCAACTGGAAGAGCCATGAGGAAGCCACAGTTAGAGTGTCCTCCTGCCAAAATGAGCTCTTCTAGCTGTAGCCTTACCTAGAAAAGTTGGCCCAGGTGATCTTTGGGCTCCCTTCCAAGCTGGCATTCTGTGATTCTGTCTGTGGCCTAATGTGGCCCCACCAGTGCCAAGCACAGGAGGACAATGCCTGCCCTGCTCCTGCTGGCCACACCATTGCTGATGCAGGCCAGGATGCTGGTGGCCTTCTTACCCAGCTGGGCACACACAGGCTCATGGTCACCCAGCTCTCAAACAGCACCTCCAGGTCTGTCTCTGCTGGGCAGTTTGCAGCCACTCTGCTCCAAGCCTGGAGCCTTCATGGGCTTGTTGTGACCCAAGGGCAGGACCCAGCACTTGGCCACATTGCATCTCTTGCAGTTGACCTTAGCCCATTGACCCAACCTCTCCAGAGCTCTCTGCAGAGCCTTGCTCTCCCCCAGCAGATCAACACTGCCACCTAATCTCGTGCTGAGTTTCTGCTGGTGGCCATGAGGAGGAAGTTGTTGAGCAGGAGAGTGGTGAGAGGCTGGCATGGGTTGCCCAGGGAGGTGGTTGAGGCCCCATGGCTGGAGGTGTTTGAGGCCAGGCTGGCTGAGGCTGTGTGCAGCCTGCTCTAGGGCAGGGTGTCCCTGGGCATGGCAGGGAGTTGGAACTGGCTGCTCCTTGTGGTCCTTTCCAACCCTGCCTGATTCTGTGAAGTCTCATCCCTGGAGGTGTTTAAGGCCAGGCTGGATGAAGCTGTGGGCAGCCTGCTCTAGGGTAGGGTGTCCCTTCCCACGTTGAATCTCTTGCAGTTGACCTTAGCCCATTGACCCAACCTATCCAGATCTCCCTGCAGAGCTTTCCTCTCCTCCAGCAGATCAACACTTCCACCTAATCTCGTGTTGAGTTTCTGCTGGTGCCATCAAGGCCCTGACCCACAGAAAGGATAAAGTGGGTGGGAGCTGGGAAAGAGGCAAGTGGGCTGGAGGGCACCAGCAAGTCTCCTGATGAAGGTTGGTTGCAAAACAAGGAATTTGCTAATAAAAGATAATTTTTCCCATGTTCTTTCCAGGGCTAACAAGCAGAGGAAGTGGAGAGAATCGATTCTCCTGTTGCATTCTTCTGCACACCACAACAATGCCAAACACATGAGCCTGCAGAAAGTCCACAGCTCCAGCCTCTCAAAAAACAGGGGTTCTGTTCCCTGCCCCTTGCTTCTGATCAGATAATGACCTTTGCCAGCAAACCAGCCCCAGCTGTAGTTCATCCTGGGAATATCTTCTGTGCCTTGTAATGAGTTGTTAACAGGGACCAGCATGGTGTGAAAATCTGCCTGTCCCCCCTGGTGCTGCCCTGCCACCCCTAAATTAGTCACTTCTGTGACTTTCAAGCTCAGGCCTGGCTCTGAGGTTTCATTTTTCTCCACTAAATCCCAGGCTCTTCCTGTTTTCAAATCCTGGCCTGTTGGGAATCTTGGGAGCTGTGTGGGGAGTGCAGAGGCATCTCTTAAAGAAAGGTTGTGGAGTCTCAGGGTGCTGAGCCATCTTGTTTCAACCAGACCATTAGCTAGAAAGGCTGGGCCAGATGATCCTTGAGGTTCCTTCCAACCTGGCATTCTGTGAGCCTCCTTCCCTTGAGACTTCCAAGCCCCATCTGGATGCATTCCTCTGTGGCCTGCCCTCAGTGAACCTGCTTTGGCAGGGGGCCTGGACTTGGGGATCTCCAGAGATCCCTTCCAGCCCCCACCATTCTATGATTCCATGACTCTGTGATTCCATAATTCCATGATTCTGTGATTCCACAATTCTGTGAGTCTGTGATTCCTTGATTCTGTGGTTCTAAGATTCCATTATTCCATCATTCTATGTTTCCATGTCTCTGTGATTCCATGAACCTGTGTTTCCATCACTCTGATTCCACAATTCCATGATTCTGTGATTCCTTGATTCCATCACTCTGTTTCCATTACTCTGATTCCATGATTCTGTGATCCCACAATTCCCTGATTCTGTTATTCCATGATTCCATTATTCCACCATTCCATCATTCTATGATTCCATGATTCTGTGATTCCATGATCCCACAGTTCTCTGATTCTCTGATTCCATGATTCTGTGGCTCTGTGATTCTGATTCTGCAGTTCTATGATTCCATGGTTCTGTTATTCCATGACTCTATGATTCCATGATTCTGTGATTCCATGATTCCCGGATTCCCTGCTCTGTGTTGAGTACCTGAAAGCTTGTGGCCAGAGTGGGGAAATGACACTTTTGCTTCTCCCAAGCTCTTCCTTCCCAAGGCTGCTGGAGGGCAGCAGCTCAGCCTTTGCAGCCAGTGCTGAGCTGATGGAGTGGGATGAGCTGTGAGAGGTCTCTCACAAAGCCAGGAGCTGCTTTTCACCTTTGGCTTGAGGTTCCCAGGCTGCCTTTCCTCATGCTGAGCAGCACAGGGACTGTGCAGCTGAGAGCCTAGAGGACTGCTGGAGGAGAAGCTCAACAGGAGCCAGCAGTGTGCATTTGCAGCCCAGAAAGCCAAGCAGAGCCTGGGCTGCAGCAGCAGAAGTGTGGCCAGCAGGGCCAGGGAGGTGATTCTCCCCCTCTGCTGTGCTCTGCTGAGATCCCACCTGGAGTCCTGCATCCAGCTCTGGAGCCCCTGGGACAAGAGGGCTGTGGAGATGCTGGAGAGTGTCCAGAGCAGGGCCAGGAGGATGCTGAGAGGGCTGCAGCAGCTCTGCTGTGAGCACAGACTGAAAGAGTTGGGGCTGTTGAGTCTGGAGCAGAGAAGGCTCCCAGGTGACCTTCTTGTGGCCTTCCAGCATCTGAAGGGGGCTACAAAAAAGCTGGGGAGGGACTTCTGAGGGTGTCAGGGAGTGGCAGGAGTGGGGGGAATGGAGCAAAGCTGGAGGTGAGGAGAGTCAGGCTGGAGGTGAGGAGGAAGTTGTTGAGCAGGAGAGTGGTGAGAGGCTGGAATGGGTTGCCCAGGGAGGTGGTTGAGGCCCCATGGCTGGAGGTGTTTGAGGCCAGGCTGTGTGAGGCTGTGTGCAGCCTGCTCTAGGGTAGGGTGTCCCTGGGCATGGCAGGGGGGTTGGCACTGGCTGCTCCTTGTGGTCCCTTCCAACCCTGCCTGATCCTGTGATTCTCTGCTTTTCTGCTGCCCACGAATCCTTGATTATTAAAGCCTCTATTACCATTCTGAATATTATTTTAGCTGCAAGTTCAGTCTCCATCCTCTCCAGCTTTTTAGGTTTGATCCTATTCCAGGGGCTTAATAAAAACATGCAAAGAATTTCAGCAAAACTCCCTTGGAACACTTTTATTAAATTCTTTCAGTCATGCAAACTAAATTAAATGACAGCTCTGGCCACCAAAAAGATGACAAATATCAATCAGGCTGCTCCCCTAAACTCAGGAAGGAATTAAATGTTTGGGGTTTTTTTTTTGTGTCCTAAACAAGTCTTCTATTCCCCTTTAATAATGCATTTGGTTGTCCTCTCTCTCTATATATATATGTGTGTTTGATGCATGTTGAAAAGGATGATTCTGCCCTAAAGGAGCACACTGCTTGTAACTCCCTGCCTCTCTATTATTTCATCTGCATTTGTGGGCACAAGGTTTGGGGTAGTGCTCAAGTGGGCATTTGTAATAGGGTGAGTGTAGTTTCCAAAGAGGAGGAAAACAGCTCTTAAACTGCAGGCCAAGAAATACAGCTGCTGATTTCTCAGCAGAAAGGGGAGATCAATGATGCAAAGGTCCTGCAGCTGGGTCGAGGCAATGCCAAGCACCAATCCAGGCTGGGCAGTGAGTGGTTGGAGAGCAGCCCTGAGGAGAAGGACTTGGGGGTGCTGCTGGAGGAGAATCATAGAATTGAGAAGGTTGTAAGAGACCTCCAAGATCATCCAGTCCAACCTAGCACTCAGCCCTATCCAATGAACCAGACCATGGCATTAAGTGCTCAACAGGAGCCAGCAGTGTGCACTTGCAGCCCAGAAAGCCAAGCAGAGCCTGGGCTGCAGCAGCAGAAGTGTGGCCAGCAGGGCCAGGGAGGTGATTCTCCCCCTCTGCTGTGCTCTGCTGGGACCCCACCTGGAGTCCTGCATCCAGCTCTGGAGCCCCTGGGACAAGAGGGCTGTGGAGATGCTGGAGTGTGTCCAGAGCAGGGCCAGGAGGATGCTGAGAGGGCTGCAGCAGCTCTGCTTGTCTGGAGCAGCTTCTCTGGGGTCGTTTAGCCTGGAGCAGAGGAGGCTGAGGGCAGAGCTCATTGCTGTCTACAACTACCTGAAGTTTGGATGAGGCCTCCAGCAACCTGCTCTAGTGGGAGGGGTCCCTGTCCATGGAAGGGGGTTGGAACTGGATGAGCTAAACCATTCTATGACAAGCTGCCCTTCTTGCTTCTGATATTTCTGCTCCACATGCAGCCCTCTCTCAGTCTTCTCTTCTCCAGACTAAGCAGCCCCAGGGCCCTCAGCCTCTCCTCATCAGCCATGTCCTCCAGTCCCCTCAGCATCCTCATAGCCCTCTGCTGGACCCTTTCCAGCAGATCCCTGTCCCTCTGCAACTGGGGAGCCCAAAACCGAAGGCAGTATTGAAGATGAGGTCTCAGCAGGGCAGAGTAGAGGGGGAGGAGAACCTCCCTTGATCTGCTGGACACATCCTCCTGATACACCCCAGGATCCCACTGGCCTTCTTGGCCACAAGGGCACATTGCTGTGCCATGGATGTTCTACACCAGCTCCCTTCTTCACAGAACTGGTCTCCAGTAGATCACCTCCCAACCTGTACTGGTGCAGTTTATTGTTCCTTCCCAAGAGCAAGACTCTGCACTTGTCCCTCTTGAACCTCATTTGGTTCCTCTGTGCCAAATCTTTCCTGCCATGGTGGCTTTTCCAGCCTAAACCATTCCATGGCTCTGTGGTGGTTGTGCAGGTGGGAGATGAGACCTTGGAGCTGTGTGTGTCTGCATGGACTTCCACAGCTGTGTCCTTTGGGCACTGTGCCAGGATAGTTTAGCAAAGGAGAGCAGAGAGGGGCTGTAAACTCTTGCAGCTGGGTGAGCTGTGCTCCAGTGGAGGCTGTCTCACTCTTACATGCTACTTGAGTCGTTACTGGGCTGTGTGTTTCCCTGCTTGCCTCTCACCATGGGCTTTAAACCACAGGACATGAATAAGCTGTAATGTCAGGGTGCAGTCAGCACTGCTTGCTATTTCAGGATGGGCAATCTGTGTGCAGCCCACCAAATGTAATTGCATCAAGTGTGCAGACCAGGAGGGAGGCTGTGGTGTCACAGAATGGTTTTGGTTGGAAAAGACCTTTAAGCTCATCCACTCCAACCATTCTCTAACCCTACCCAGGCTGGTGCTAAACCATGGCCCTCAGCACCACAGCTCTGCAGCTTTTAAACATCTTTAGGGATGAGGATTCAGCCACCTCCCAGCCAGGGCACTTCTTTGAGACAACTCCAGGGATGGGGACTCAACCACCTCCTTGGGCAGCCTGTGCCAGGCTTTGAGAGCCCTTTCAGGGAAGAAGCTTCTCCAACCTAAACATCCCCTGGTACAGTTTGAAGCCATTTCCTCTCATCCCATCATTTGTTACTAGGGAGAAGAGACCAACCCCCAACTGTCTCCAGCCTCCATTCAGGGAAGTTTAGAGAGCCAGAAGATATCCCCTGAGCTTCCTCTTCTCCAGACTAAACAACCCACTAATGGTCACTGAGAAGGACTGTGGCTGCTGCTCCAACCAAAGCCAAGGCATCTGACACCATGGAGATGGTCAAGGCCAGGTTGGATGAGGCCTTGAGCAACCTGTTCTAGTGGGAGGTGTCCCTGCCTATGGCAGGGGCTTGGAACTGGCTGAGCTTTGAGGTCCCTTCCAACCTAACCCATTCTATGACAAGCAGCCCTACTCGCCTCTGACGTTTCTGCTCCACATGCTTTGTGCTCCTCCATTGCAGAGAGTTGTTGAGGTGCTGGAATGTGTTGAGAGAAGGGCAGCAAGGCTGGGGAGAGGCCTGGAGCAGAGCCCTGTGAGGAGAGGCTGAGGGAGCTGGGGGTGTGCAGCCTGCAGAAGAGCAGGCTCAGGGCAGAGCTCATTGCTGTCTGCAGCTGCCTGCAGGGAGGCTGTAGCCAGGTGGGGTTGGGCTCTGCTGCCAGGCAAGCAATACCAGAAGAAGGGGACACAGCCTCAAGCTGTGCCAGGGCAGGTCTAGGCTGGATGTTGTTAGGAAGTTGTTGTCAGAGAGAGTGATTGGCATTGGAATGGGCTGCCCAGGGAGGTGGTGGAGTGGCTGTGCCTGGAGGTGTTGAAGCCAAGCCTGGCTGGGGCACTTAGTGCCATGGTCTGGTTGACTGGATAGGGCTGGGTGCTAGGTTGGGCTGGCTGAGCTTGGAGCTGTCTTCCAACCTGCTTGATTCTACAGTTTGATGATTCTGTGACAGCATTCCTAGACCTGGATGCACCATAGTGTGGGACTTCCACCTCACCCCAGTTCTCTCACTAATGCTGCCAGTACTTTGTGTCATGAGCTTCATTTGTCCCAGAGCCAGCTGTGGAATTTGGCTCATGGAACCCTCCTGTGGCTCTCAGCAGCTGGGGAGTGTGTGGCTGAGGATGCAGCTTCTGTCCTGGAGAAGGAAGGAGGTGCACAGCACAGAGACACCACATTCACTCAATCCAAAGTTTTCCAGTTGCTCAGAAAGTTCCTGGTTTGCTGTGGCTACAGAGGTGGAGAGGTGAAGCTGCTAATTTATGGCTTGCCAAGAACGAAGCAGTAAGACAAGAAATGCTCAGTAATTTTAGTGTTTGAGAACACACAACTGACAAATCCTGCTCTCCTCTCAGCCTCCTGCTGAGCTAATTACATCTGAAAATATCCCAAAGCTTCCTTCTCTCTGCAAGCAAGTTCCCTGCTCTTTTAGGAGGGAGTTCTTGCCAGGGAGGGTGATTGGCATTGGAATGGGCTGCCCAGCAAGGTGGTGGGGTTGCTGTCCCTGGAGGTGTTGAAGCCAAGCCTGGCTGGGGCACTTAGTGCCATGGTCTGGTTGGTTGGGCAGGGCTGGGTGCTAGGTTGGGCTGGCTGAGCTTGGAGCTCTCTTCCAACCTGCTTGATTCTATGATTCAATGTTGATCGGATAGGGCTGAGTACTAGGTTGGACTGGCTGAGCTTGGAGGTCTTTTCCAAGCTGGTTGATTCTATGATTCTCTGAGCCCAGTCCCTGGGTTTTGGGGAGCTGAGCTGTGTTTGGCTCTGCAGCACAGCCTGAGGAGCCACAGGGCTGCCATGCAGGGCAGAGTGGTGCCCGTGCCAGGGAGAGCTTTGCTGTGCCACCAGGGGAAGCCAGAGGGGTCTGCCTTGGAGCTGTTTGGTTTTCATTCCCTTTTGCTCCTCTAAGACAAACACAAAGGTATGTGGACATGGGCATGGACAGAGCAAACCAGATGCCCAGAGCCTGCCTCCCAGCCTGTGTAAAACTCAGCAGCTACATACTTGAGAAACTCTCTTCTGTGGTGAGCTTAAGGCTTTAACAACATAACCTAGATTCCAGATATTAAAAAATGCCTTGGAAAGCAGGAGATGGAACTAACTCAACCCCTCAAGGATGCCCAAAGCTCCTGTTTTGCAATATCTTCTCTCTTACTCATCCTTTTCAGTTATTTGGGTTTCTTTCTTTAGAGGATCCTTTTTTGTTTCGATAGTGCTGAGATGAAATTCAAGAAGGCTTTGGCCAGCAGGGTGGTGGAGATAGGAATGTTCAGGGTATATTAGGCAGCTGACTCACACTTTTTCCAAGGGGATCTGGGTCTAGGATGAAAGAGCTAATGGCTGTCAGCAACAGTGCCAAGAGCAGGGTTCTGCACTTTGGCCACAACAACCCCAAGCAGCACTACAGGCTGGGGTTGAGAGCAGCCAGGCAGAGAGGGAGCTGGGGGTGCTGGGAGAGAGGAGCTGAAGAGGAGGCAGCAGTGTGCCCAGGTGGGCAGCAGAGCCAATGGCATCCTGGGCTGGCTCAGGAGCAGTGTGGGCAGCAGGACAAGGGAGGTTCTTGTGCCCCTGTGCTCAGCACTGCTCAGGCCACAGCTTGAGTGCTGTGTCCAGTTCTGGGTTCCTCCATTGCAGAGAGCTGTTGAGGTGCTGGAAGGTGTTTGGAGAAGGGCAGCAAGGCTGGGGAGGGGCCTGGAGCACAGCCCTGTGAGGAGAGGCTGAGGGAGCTGGGGGGGTGCAGCCTGCAGCAGAGGAGGCTCAGGGCAGAGCTCATTGCTGCCTGCAGCTGCCTGAAGGGAGGCTGTAGCCAGGTGGGGTTGGTCTCTTCTGCCAGGCAAGCAGCAACAGAAGAAGGGGACACAGCCTGAAGCTGTGCCAGGGCAGGTCTAGGCTGGATGTTGTTAGGAAGTTGTTGTGAGAGAGAGTGATTGGCATTGGAATGGGCTGCCCAGGGAGGTGGTGGAGTGGCCATGGCTGGAGGTGTTGAAGCCAAGCCTGGCTGGGGCACTTAGTGCCATGGTCTGGTTGGTTGGGCAGGGCTGGGTGCTAGGCTGGGCTGGCTGAGCTTGGAGCTCTCCCAACCTGCTTGATTCTGTGATCTCTGCCATGCTGTGATTCTGTCACCTGAGACATCTGCCATTTCCTTTCCCATGTGGTACATCTTAGATGAGAGATAGTCCCTGACAGCAGTGAGAATCCCTGAACAAGTTCCCTCTTGCCCCTGTTTAGGCTCCATCTGGCCTAACTTTAGATATGGGTTTTGTAGTTGAGCCCAGACTTTGGTGGCATTGGGATCTGGCCAGGCTGGCAGATGTCTTCTAGCTGTTGCAGTGCTCACTGGGCAGAAGCTGAAGGGCAGAGTTATTCAGTGTGGTTTTACCTCCTCTTGTTTCTTCCATTGAGGTTTTGTGTGTGGTTTTGTCCATGAATGGACATGGGCTTGTCAGTGCTTTGGCATGGTCCAAGAGGAGGGCCATGACAAGGATCAGGGGGCTGGAGCATCTCTGCTACAAGGATAGGCTGAGAGAGCTGGGGCTGGAAAAGAAAAGGCTCTGGGGAGACCTAATAGCAGCCTGCCAGTACCTAAAGGGGTCTGCAGGAGGGCTGGGGAGGGATTTTGTACAAAGGCTTGCAGTGAGAGGATGAGGGACAATGGTTTGAAATCAGAGCAGAGATTGGATATTAGGAACAAGTTCTGCACCATGAAGAAGGTTGAGCACTGGAACAGGTTGCCCAGAGAGGTGGTTGAGGCCCCATCCCTGGAGACATTCAAGATGAGGCTCAACACGGCTCTGGGCAGCCTGATCTAGCTGAGGATGTCCCTGCTGACTGCCATGGGGGTTGGACTGGATGAGCTTAGAGGTCCTTTCCAACCTGGGTGATTCTCTGATCCTGTGAGGAGCATGATGGGGTCCTGTCCCGCTGCCCTGCCCCCAGTGAGCCCTCTTTGCACCTGGTGAAGCTGCAGGGAGGGTGGAGCTGAGCTGGTGAATGACTGTGGCACCTCCTGTCTTTCAGTTGCTCAAAGGGATGGCTTTGCCCCACCAAAGAGCTCCAGGCAAGACCTCGGAGGAGGAGGAGGAGGAAAGCGGAGACTGTGACGATGAAGATGACTGCAGCAGAGGCTCTGGGGACGGAGAGCTGCGAGCGAGGAACCAGCTCCGCTTCTTAGCAGGTGATGGGGACAGTGTTTGCCCTGCTGAGGGTTTTAGGTCTTGATGAAGGCACAGGGAGCTGCTCTCTGGGGTCTCCTCAGCTCCACTGTCTGTAGGCACCACCAGTGCTGAGAGGCCATTTGCACTTAGGCTGATGCTGGGTGGCCTCAGTGCCACCAGGGAGAAGTGACACCACTGCTTTTCCAGCTTGCTTTTGCAGGGCCACCCATGGCAGGGCTTTTGAGACAGGTTGAAAACCTGTTGTAGAGTCTCAGAGTCACCTTTTGCTCTCCTCCTCTCTGCTGCCCATGCCTGTGAGCTTAGAGGTGAGCTGTTCTGATCTCTAGAGGACACCAGGATGTGGGTAATGGTGGTTGGACTGCAGCATTATTTCTCACCCAGGTTTTGGAGACCCATGCTTGTGTTTCACAAAGACATCAGGCTCGTTCTGCAGAGGTTAGTTAGGTGCTCAGAAGCCTAAAGCTGCATCACTTGGCAGTCTGAGATGTGTTTTTGGGTGCACTGAAAGCAGCCATGAAGCATTCATGTGTACAGTCCTGGAGTCCCTCGCACAAGAAGGGCATGGAACTGTTGGAGTCAGTCCAGAGGAGGCCATCAAGATGCTGAGAGGGCTGCAGCAGCTCTGCTCTGAGGACAGGCTGAGAGAGTTGGGGCTTTGCAGCCTGGAGAAGAGAAGGCTTGGAGGAGATCTTGGAGTGGCCTTCCAGGATCTGAAGGGGGCTACAGGATATCTGGGGAGGGACTATTGACAAGGTCTGGTAATGACAGGAGGAGGAGGAATGGGTTTGAACTGGCAGAGGGGAGATTGAAAGTGGATGTTAGTAAGAAGTTGTTTGCAGTGAGGGTGGTGAGACACTGGCACAGGTTGCCCAGGGAGGTTGTGGAGCACAGAAGCACCCAATGTTATCAAAGATCACCTCCCTGAAGGTGTTCAAGGCCAGCTTGGATGAGGCCTTGAGTGACCTGTTCTAGTGGGAGGTATCCCTGCCTATGGCAAGGGTCTGGAACTGGATGATCTTTGAGGTCCCTTCCAACCTAAACCATTCCCAATGCTTTGAAGCTGTGTCACTAATAAGTCCCTCATCAGGAGGTGAAAGCAAAGGACCAGCTCTAACTTGGGAAGCTGCAGATGCTGTGTGTGCCCTCTCTCCTTGCCCCTAGCCACTGTCATCCTGCTCCTGGCTCCACAGAGCTCAGCAGCATCATGTACTTAGCTCACACGAGCCAGAGCAAGCTGTTGGAGGCTGTGTAAGCCTATGGATGAGAGGTGCCTGTGGGCTGGAGGCTTGGCCCAGTTCATGCTGGCTTCAGTGCTGCAGTGGAGCTCTTCAAGAGACCAGACAACTGAACCTGGATAAAATCAGCTTTACAGCTTTGAAGTTTAAGAGGCAAATTTGGGCTCTTAAACGAAGCACAGATGTTTATATAGTCCCTGCCCATGGCCTGGGATAATTAAAAGATCCTTAATGAAGTGAGAGCTGAAATATTAAATGCCAATTTGCTATCAAAGATTATTGACAGGTTATGTAAAGCATCTAAAATACATATAGTTAGATGCCACATAAAGGGAGGGGAAAGGCTGTTTAAGTTCTCCAATCCAAGCCTGGAAGTAAAAAAAAAAGATAGAGACTTTGTAGAAGGCTAAAAGGTTCTTTTATATCATCCAAGAGCTGAATTTCAAAGGGTAGGTTAAAGAAATGCAGGTGATCCCCATGGTCCTGAGCTGAGAGCAGAGATAGGTGTTTCATTTTCCATGATCTTTGTGTCACACCTTCGTGCAATCTTTAATCTGCTTCTAATCTCCTCTGATAGCCTTCCCCGTAACATCCCCAGGCACCTCTGAGGCTGAGTGGTTTAATCCTTTCTGCCTTTTTCTTTCACCCTTGGATAGATTCATCTTGGGCTCCCCAGCCACCTGCCTGTCCAGCAGTAGTTTGGGTTGGAAGGCACCTTTAAAGATCAGCTAGCCCCAAACCCCCTGCCATGGGCAGGGACACCTCCCACTAGGCAAGGTAGCTCAAAGCCTCATCCAACCTGGCCTTGGACACCTCCACAACCTCCCTGGAGAGCCTATTCCAGTGCCTCACCAACCTCACTGTCAAGAATATCTTCATCATCTCTACTCTCAGTCTCCCCTCTCCCAGCTCAAAGCCATTGTCCCTTCTCAGTCTCTCCTAACCCTGCTCAAAGCCATTGTCCCTTCTCAGTCTCTCCTAACCCTGCTCAAAGCCATTGTCCCTTCTCAGTCTCTCCTAACCCTGCTCAAAGCCATTGTCCCTTCTCAGTCTCTCCTAACCCTGCTCAAAGCCATTGTCCCTTCTCAGTCTCCTCTCTCCCAGCTCAAAGCCATTGTCCCTTCTCTCAGTCTCCTCTCTCCCAGCTCAAAGCCATTGTCCCTTCTCAGTCTCCTCTCTCCCAGCTCAAAGCCATTGTCCCTTCTCTCAGTCTCCTCTCTCCCAGCTCAAAGCCATTGTCCCTTCTCTCAGTCTCCCCTCTCCCAGCTCAAAGCCATTGTCCCTTCTCAGTCTCCTCTCTCCCAGCTCAAAGCCATTGTCCCTTCTCTCAGTCTCCTCTCTCCCAGCTCAAAGCCATTGTCCCTTCTCAGTCCCCCCTCTCCCAGCTCAAAGCCATTGTCCCTTCTCAGTCTCTCCTAACCCTGCTCAAAGCCATTGTCCCTTCTCAGTCTCCTCTCTCCCAGCTCAAAGCCATTGTCCCTTCTCAGTCTCCTCTCTCCCAGCTCAAAGCCATTGTCCCTTCTCAGTCTCCTCTCTCCCAGCTCAAAGCCATTGTCCCTTCTCAGTCTCCCCTCTCCCAGCTCAAAGCCATTGTCCCTTCTCAGTCTCCTCTCTCCCAGCTCAAAGCCATTGTCCCTTTTCAGTCTCCTCTCTCCCAGCTCAAAGCCATTGTCCCTTCTCAGTCTCCTCTCTCCCAGCTCAAAGCCATTGTCCCTTCTCAGTCTCCTCTCTCCCAGCTCAAAGCCATTGTCCCTTCTCAGTCTCCCCTCTCCCAGCTCAAAGCCATTGTCCCTTTTCAGTCTCCTCTCTCCCAGCTCAAAGCCATTGTCCCTTCTCAGTCTCCTCTCTCCCAGCTCAAAGCCATTGTCCCTTCTCTCAGTCTCCTCTCTCCCAGCTCAAAGCCATTGTCCCTTCTCAGTCTCCTCTCTCCCAGCTCAAAGCCATTGTCCCTTCTCAGTCTCCCCTCTCCCAGCTCAAAGCCATTGTCCCTTCTCAGTCTCTCCTAACCCTGCTCAAAGCCATTGTCCCTTCTCAGTCTCCTCTCTCCCAGCTCAAAGCCATTGTCCCTTCTCTCAGTCTCCTCTCTCCCAGCTCAAAGCCATTGTCCCTTCTCAGTCTCCTCTCTCCCTGCTCAAAGCCATTGTCCCTTCTCAGTCTCCTCTCTCCCAGCTCAAAGCCATTGTCCCTTCTCTCAGTCTCCCCTCTCCCAGCTCAAAACCATTGTCCCTTCTGTCTCCCCTCTCCCAGCTCAAAGCCATTGTCCCTTCTTAGTCTCCCATCTCCCAGCTCAAAGCCATTGTCCCTTCTCAGTCTCCTCTCTCCCAGCTCAAAGCCATTGTCCCTTCTCAGTCTCCTCTCTCCCAGCTCAAAGCCATTGTCCCTTCTCTCAGTCTCCTCTCTCCCAGCTCAAAGCCATTGTCCCTTCTCAGTCTCCTCTCTCCCAGCTCAAAGCCATTGTCCCTTCTCAGTCTCCTCTCTCCCAGCTCAAAGCCATTGTCCCTTCTCTCAGTCTCCTCTCTCCCAGCTCAAAGCCATTGTCCCTTCTCTCAGTCTCCTCTCTCCCAGCTCAAAGCCATTGTCCCTTCTCTCAGTCTCCTCTCTCCCAGCTCAAAGCCATTGTCCCTTCTCTCAGTCTCCTCTCTCCCAGCTCAAAGCCATTGTCACTTCTCAGTCTCCTCTCTCCCAGCTCAAAGCCATTGTCCCTTCTCTCAGTCTCCTCTCTCCCAGCTCAAAGCCATTGTCCCTTCTCAGTCTCCTCTCTCCCAGCTCAAAGCCATTGTCCCTTCTCAGTCTCCTCTCTCCCTGCTCAAAGCCATTGTCCCTTCTCTCAGTCTCCACTCTCCCTGCTCAAAGCCATTGTCCCTTCTCTCAGTCTCCTCTCTCCCTGCTCAAAGCCATTGTCCCTTCTCTCAGTCTCCTCTCTCCCTGCTCAAAGCCATTGTCCCTTCTCTCAGTCTCCTCTCTCCCAGCTCAAAGCCATTGTCCCTTCTCTCAGTCTCCTCTCTCCCTGCTCAAAGCCATTGTCCCTTCTCTCAGTCTCCTCTCTCCCAGCTCAAAGCCATTGTCCCTTCTCTCAGTCTCCTCTCTCCCAGCTCAAAGCCATTGTCCCTTCTCTCAGTCTCCTCTCTCCCTGCTCAAAGCCATTGTCCCTTGTCCTGTCACTACAAGCCCCTGTTAAAAGTCCCTCCCCAGATTTCTTTGTAGCCCCCTTCAGATACTGGAGCATGCTCATGAGAGCACAGAGCAATGCAGACCTCTCTCATTGCTGAAGCAGGTGAATGTGTACCATGAAGAGGACTTCTCCTCTTCCTCATGCTGCTCTGCTGGAGGCCATTTGCTGCTGCCTTTGCTACAGGCTGTGTAAATATTAACTGGAAAGCAGCAGCAGCTCTGGGGCATGGTGTTCCTGGCAGGTGAAGACTTTTCAGGTTGCTGGGAGCACAAGTTTTTTGTCCAGCAGGGCTTTTGAGCACTGACTGGCCGTGGAGGAGATGTTCTGTGCCTTCATGATGGCCAAGGGAGACTTGGCTGGTGCCTCCTGCCTTGCCCATGCTGTTGTGCTGCCTTTCTGCTTTGGAGCAGAAAGGCAAAGCTGATCTGACAGTGACAGAATCCTGTTTGGTTGGTATTGGATATTAGCTGTGACTCTTTTTATGTTGGAAACAAGCCCAGGAAAAGTTGCTGATGGGGTGGAAATAACTCAGGTTTAACATTTGCTGCTGCTGCTGCTTTTTCCCCTTCCCTTTCCTTTCAAAGGGTATTTTTCAATTAATCCTCTTCTTTTTCTCCTTCTTCCCATCATATCACATCACAGGGACACAGCATGAAATGAAAGGGACCAGAAACCATTCCCCAATTCCTCCCCTCTCCTTTCCACAAATTCAAAATGTTAGGTTAGCATGCCCAGTTGAAATTGTGCCAGCCTTTGAAATCTGGAAAGAGTTTACCAAGTGCACTTTCACATTGAGTGTGGCTTTATCTCCCTCTTTCCCAAAGTGCTTATGCTGGAACAGAGGCAGAAAGAGCTGGGAGTGGTGGGCATTGGGTTACTGACTCCATGGTTTGATCCCGTGCTGGATGGGCTGCACACACAACTGGATGGCTGAAGGACATAGCTGAGTGTCTGGGAGGATCTGGGTGACAGTGGTCAAATCCCAAACCCCACTTAGAATCAGCCAGGGTTGGGAGGGACCACAAGGAGCAGCCAGTTCCACCCCCATGCCATGCCCAGGGACACCCTACCCTAGAGCAGGCTGCACACAGCCTCAGCCAGCCTGGCCTCAAACACCTCCAGCCATGGGGCCTCAACCACCTCCCTGGGCAACCCATGCCAGCCTCTCACCACTCTCCTGCTCAACAACTTCCTCCTCATGGCCACCAGCAGAAACTCAGCACGAGATTAGGTGGCAGTGTTGATCTGCTGGGGGAGAGGAAGGCTCTGCAGAGAGCTCTGGAGAGGTTGGGTCAATGGGCTAAGGTCAACTGCAAGAGATGCAATGTGGCCAAGTGCTGAGTCCTGCCCTTGGGTCACAACAAGCCCATGAAGGCTCCAGGCTTGGAGCAGAGTGGCTGCAAACTGCCCAGCAGAGAAAGACCTGGAGGTGCTGTTTGAGAGCTGGGTGACCATGAGCCTGTGTGTGCCCAGCTGGGCAAGAAGGCCACCAGCATCCTGGCCTGTATCAGCAATGGTGTGGCCAGCAGGAGTAAGGATGTGACTGTACCCCTGTGCTTGGCACTGGGGAGGGCACACCTTGAGTCCATGGATACCATAGTATGAGAAGGACATTGAGGTGCTGCAGTGTGTCCAGAGAAGGCCAACAAAGCTGGGGAGGGGAGGGAGGGAGGGAGAGAGGGAGGGAGGGAGGGAGGGAGGGAGGGAGGGAGGGAGGGAGGGAGGGAGGGAGGGAGGGAGGGAGGGAGGGAGGGAGAGAGGGAGGGAGGGAGGGAGAGAGGAAGGAAGGAAGGAAGGAAGGAAGGAAGGAAGGAAGGAAGGAAGGAAGGAAGGAAGGAAGGAAGGAAGGAAGGAAGGAAGGAAGGAAGGAAGGAAGGAAGGAAGGAAGGGACAAATGGAGGGAGGAAGAGAGGAAGAGAGGAAGGAAGGAAGAGAGGAAGGAAGAAAGGGAGGAAGGGAGGGAGGAAGGGAGGGAGGAAGGGAGGGAGGTCAGTGTGAAATGCTGGGCAGTTCTGATTGATTGCCTGTTGTGCAGAAGGGAGCCTTTGCTTCCTGCTCCTAAGCAGCCTGTAAGAGCTGGCCAGGCAGCTTCAGCTTTAACGATTTAAACACACTTGTACACTGTGGAGTCAGAAGTTTGTGAACCATCTGGAGCTGAGCCCCACATGCTAATAGAGGCATTATTGTGTTGCCCCAGTGGGAATCAAGGAGATGGCAGGGCTGGGTTCTTTCCTTTCCTTACTCTTAATGCTAGGCTCTTTTCTTGTTTGTCACATCTGCAACACATTCAGGATTTTGAAGGCAGACAATGTTTACACTCAGGGGGAGGACAGAACCCTCCCAGCTCACAGAAGAGCTCATCCTGTTTGTCAATGGAGTAACCCTGGAGTAAGCACCTTGGGCAGCAGGCTCTAATAATGGAGCTGTGTACATCCACGTGTGGGTATTTATGCTGCAGCAATTGGCAATCCAGGCCTGAAAAGAAGTCGTTTTGCCCCAAAGGTCTTCCAGGCTCTGCCACCCAAACACTGCCTTGCAATCTGCTGGGGTCACTTACAGGATCACAGGCTCACAGGAGGTCAGGGGTTGGGAGGGACTCAAGGAGATCATCCAGTCCAATCCCTCTGCCAGAGCAGGACCACACAGTCTAGCTCAGGGCACACAGGAACACATCCAGACAGGCCTGGAAAGTTTCCAGAGAGGGAGACTCCACAACCTCTCTGGGCAGCCTGTGCCAGTGCTCTGGGACCCTTCCAGGAAAGAAATTCCCCCTTGTGTTGAGCTGGAACCTTCTGTGCTGCAGCTTCCATCCATTGCTGCTTGTCCTACCCCAGGGAGCAGTGAGCAGAGCCTGTCCCCCCACTCCTGGCAGCCCTCAGATACTTAGAAACATTGATCAAATCCCCTCTCAGTCTTCTCTTCTCCAGACTAAGCAGCCCCAGGGCCCTCAGCCTCTCCTCATCAGCCATGCCCTTAGGTCCCCTCATCATCTGCTGGACCCTCTCCAGCAGATCCCTGTCCCTCTTCAACTGGGGAGCCCAAACCTGAAGGCAGTATTCAAGCTGAGATCTCAGCAGGGCAGAGTAGAGGGGGAGGAGAACCTCCCTTGATCTGCTGGACACATCCTCCTGATACACCCCAGGATGCCATTGGCCTTCTTGGCCAGCAGGGCACATTGCTGTGCCATGGATATTCTCCCCAAGGACCCCCAGGTCCCTCTTCACAGGGCTGCTCTCCAGCAGTTACCTTCCAGCCTGTGCTGGTGCAGTTCCTCCCCAGGTGCAGGACTCTGCACTTGTCCTTGTTGAACCTCTCTTGGTTCCTCTTTGCCCAGCTCTCCAGTTTGTCCAAGTCTGACTGGATGTCTGCACTCAGCTTGCTTTGGGCACTCAAAGCAGCTTTAGCCAGAGCTGAGGGAGAGGAGGTGTAGTCTCCTCAGCGTGGTGTGGTCCAGCTCACCACTGTGAGGTTGCTGTGCCCTTGGACATCTCAACAAGCTTTACTAAGAGGAAAAAAATCCAAGTCACAGAATGGTTTGGATTGGAAAGGACCTTGAAGATCATCTAGTACCAACCTCCCATGCCATGGGCAGGGACACCTCCCACTAGAACAGGTTGCTCAAGGGCTTGTCCAACCTGGCCTTGGCCACCTCCAGGGAGGAGACATCCACAGCCTCCCTGGGCAGCCTGTGCCAGTGTTTCACCACCCTCACTCTAAAGGGTTTCTTCCTGATCTCCAGTCTAAATTCCCCCTCCTTGAGCTTCTCTCCTCCTTGAGCCTCTGTTGTCCCTTTAGCGGTCAGAGCATCACCCAGAGAAGATTCTGAGCAATGCAGCAAGTAGGGGTGTGGGTGTGGGAGGACCCTTCTGAAATGCCTGTGTTAGGCAGTAACAAAAGTTGTCCTGGGAACAGATGGGTTTGGCAGAATTAAGTAGAAATAGTTTGTGCTGGGAAGGGAAGTTGGCCTCATCCCATGAGATGTGTAAGGCTGGATGTGTGCAGGCAGGATACACAGAGAGTTGCTGTGTGTAAAGTAGCTCCTTGCTGCCCAACCTGGAGCTGCATTTGCCTTTCTGCTCTCCCTTGCTTGTTTCTGAAGGGAGAGGCAGTTTGTGGTGTGAACCCCTGAGGAGGCCCCGAGTTTTGCTCCACACTGCTCTTTTGGCTACCAGCCAGATGGACTGGACTACAGTGGGGGATCTCAGCAGCCCACACCTACCCAGGTGCTGGATGGAAGTCAGGTCATGGAACCATAGAATCAAGCAGGTTGGAAGAGAGCTCCAAGCTCATCCAGGCCAACCTAGCACCCAGCCCTGCCCAGCCAACCAGACCATGGCACTAAGTGCCCCAGCCAGGCTTGGCTTCAACACTTCCAGCCATGGCCACTCCACCACCTCCCTGGGCAGCCCATTCCAATGCCAATCACTCTCTCTGACAACAACTTCCTCCTCACATCCAGCCTGGACCTGCCCTGGCACAGCTTCAGGCTGTGTCCCCTTCTTCTGTTGCTGCTTGCCTGGCAGCAGAGCCCAGGCCTGGCTACAGCCTCCCTGCAGGGAGCTGCAGACAGCAATGAGCTCTGCCCTGAGCCTCCTCTGCTGCAGGCTGCACCCCCCCAGCTCCCTCAGCCTCTCCTCACAGGGCTGTGCTCCAGGCCCCTCCCCAGCCTTGCTGCCCTTCTCTCAACACCTTCCAGCACCTCAACAGCTCTCTTGAATTGAGGGGCCCAGAACTGGACACAGCACTCAAGGTGTGGCCTGAGCAGTGTTGACCACAGAGGAAGAAGAACCTCCCTTGTCCTGCTGCCCACACTGCTCCTGAGCCAGCCCAGGATGCCATTGGCTCTCTTGGCCACCTGGGCACACTGCTGGCATTAGGATAAACTCCTTTACTGAAAGGAGCTCAATGTGAGCCAGCAGTGTGCCCAGGTGGCAAAGAAAGCCACTGGCATCCTGGCTGGGGTCAGAAATGCTGTGTCCAGCAGGAGCAGGGAGGGGATATTATCCTCTTGTACTCTGCTCTGGCGAGGCCACACCTCAAGGGTTGTGTTGAGTTTTGGGCACCTCAGTACAAGAGAGATGTGGAGGTGCTGGAGCCAGGGCAGAGGAGGGCAAGGAAGCTGGGAAGGGCCTGGAGAATAAATCTGATGAGGAGATACTGAGGGTGCTGGGGCTGGGTAGTTTGAGGAAGAGGAGGCTGAGGGCAGCTACCTGAAAGGAGATTGTGAGGAGGTTGGTGCTGGTCTCTTCTCACAAGTCATTAGTGACAGCTCAAGAGGGAATGGCTTCAAGCTGCCACTGGGTGGGTTTAGACTGGATGTTAGGAGTGAGAGTGCTCAGGCATTGGAATCTGCTGCCCAGGGAGGTGATGGAGTCACCAAGCCTGGATGTGTTGGAATGTGCTGCCCAGGGAGGTGATGGAGTCACCAAGCCTGGATGTGTTTAAGGGTCATTTGGATGTGGTGCTTGGGGATATTGTTCAAGGGTGAAGGAATAACTGTTGGACTTGATGCTCCTGGGGGCCTTTTCCAACCAGAATGTACTCAGCACTGGGGCAGGCTGCTCTGGCCAGGAGGTGGTTGAATCCCCATCCCTAGAGGTGTTTAGAAGCTGCAGAGATGTGGTGCTGAGGGCCATGGTTAAGCCTTGATACGGTTAAAGAAGGGTTGGACTCGATGATCTCAAAGGTCTTTTCTAACCAAACCAATTCTGTGCTTTGGGAAGCTGCTCTAACCCCCCCTGTGAGCTGCAGCTTGCCTCCTCTTCTGCTTCAGAACATCCCCAAATAGCCCAGTAAACCACTCCTTGTTTTCGAGGTCTCAGTGCTGAGATCTCATTCCTGCAGCTCAGCCTTTGGCCACCTTCCTGGCATCACCCTGTTTTCTCCCAGCCCAATCTCAGCTCCTCCCAGCCCTTTGCTGTGGCAGGGAACAGGAGGTGCTGCTGCTCCCATGATGTTTGAATGGCTTTGCCATGGAGTGCAAAAGGCTGCTGCTTTTGGGGAGCAG
This sequence comes from Pogoniulus pusillus, assembly GCF_015220805.1. NCBI lineage: Eukaryota > Metazoa > Chordata > Aves > Piciformes > Lybiidae > Pogoniulus > Pogoniulus pusillus. The sequence goes on along the minus strand of NC_087282.1, from coordinate 7,340,232 downwards.
ACTGGTACCAGTGGGTTTCCCTGCCAAGGCAGCTGGCTGCGTGTGCCAGTGTGGGAGAACAGCCTTCGAGTGCAGCCTCCTCCCTTCTGCAGCCCATTCCTGCAGGAAAGGTTCCTTAGAAGTGAGTATTCCTGCTGGAAAAGGAGGTGCTCCCAGCCTGGGAGGAGCAATCAGAGTCTGTAGGGGCTCACTCAGTGCCTCTGCTCGGAGATAGACCAACAGGAGTTAAAGTGCTTACAAGATGAGGTCTTCCTACCCTTTATCATGGTGATTGCTTCTCTGCAGATGCCTTCAGGGTGCCCCTGGCTGAGAAGCTAAGTATCTGCTGATACTGCCTGGCACCGGTTAGTCTTGGGATGCTCATCTGTCTGCTCAAACAGGCAGCAGTGGAACACCAACCTTACCAGGGCAGGCTGAGAGGCCTGGGGCTGGTTAGTCTGGAGGAGACTGAGAGGGGATCTCATCAGTGTTGATCAATAGCCAAAGGGCAGGTGTCAGGAGGGCAACTCTAAACTAGCTTCAAGCCCAACAGCTGTGGCTAGCAGGGCCTGCTTCTGCTCCCCCTCTGCGCTGCCCTGCTGCTGAGGCTGCATCTGGAATATTGCCTCCAGGTCTGGACTCCCCAGTTCAAGAAGGACAGGGAACTGCTGGAGATAGCCCAAGGGAGAGCCACAAAGATGCTGCTGGGGCTGGAGCCTTTCCTCTCCTCTCCTCTCCTCTCCTCTCCTTTCTCCTTTCTCCTTTCTCCTTTCTCCTTTCTCCTTTCTCCTTTCTCCTTTCTCCTTTCTCCTTTCTCCTTTCTCCTTTCTCCTTTCTCCTTTCTCCTTTCTCCTTTCTTTTTTACCATTTTGCTTTTCTTTTACTTTCTTTTTTCTTTCTTCTCTTTTTTATTTTTCTTTCTTTTCTCTTTTTTCTTTTTTACCTTTTCCCTTTCTTTTCTTATTTCTTTTTTATTTTTCTTCCTTTTTTCTTCCTATTTTACCTTTTTTCCTTTTTTCTTTCTTTTCCTTTCTTTCCTTTCCTTTCTTCCTTTTCCTTTCTTCCTTTTCCTTTCTTTGTTCTTTCTTTTTTACCTTTCTTTTAACCTTTTTTCTTTTTATCTTGCTTTTTTTTCCTTTTCTTTCTTTCCTTGTTTCTCTTTTTTCTTTCTTTTTTCCTGTATTTCCCCCCCTTTTCCCTTTTTTTTCTCTTTTTCCTTTATTTTTCCTTTCCTTTTTCCCCTTCCTTTTTTATCTTTCCTTTCTTTTTTATTTTTACTTTACATCTTTCTTTTTTCTTTTTCTTTTTTCCCTTTTAAAATATTTTCTTTCTTTCTTTTTTCCCCTTTTAAAATATTTTTCTTTTTTCTTCTTTTCTTTTTTCTTTCTTTTTCTTTTCTTTTCTTTTTTCTTTTTTACCTTTCTTTTGTTTTCCTTTTTTCCTATCTTTTTCTTTTTTCTTTTTTCTTTCTTTTTTTCTTTTCTTTTTTCTTTTTTTTATCTTTCATTTTTCTATTTTTTGTTTCTTTTTTCTCCTTTTCTTTCTTTTTTCCCTCTTTTTTCTTTCATTTTTATCTTTTTTCCTTTTTTCTCCTTTTCTTTCTTTTTTTCCTCTTTTTTATTTCTTTTTTTATCTTTCTTTTTTTCTCTTTTTTTCCCCCTTTTCTTCTCTTTCTTTTTTATTTCTTTTTTTTTCTCTTTTTTTTTTCCTCTTTCTTTTTTTAAACTATTTTTTCCTCTTTTTTTCCCCTTTCCTTTCTCTTTTTCATTGTTTGTTTTCCCCAAAGAGAGTGCTGGTTGAGTGCTTGACTGAAGCATGCTATTGTTGTACAAGACATTCATCCTGTCCCGGAGCAAAGAAACAACAAGGCCAAATGTCAGCTGGATTCTCCTGCTGGAAGAACTGGAACCAGACCAAGTCAAACAATGCAATAGCTTGGTTGTGACTTTTCTCTTCCCAGTGTTTGTGCTAGCTGAGATTTGTCTTTTAAGTGAAGAGACTCAGAGGCTGGCAGAACATAAGCCAGTCTGTGCCCAGGTGGACAAGAAGGCCACCAGCATCCTGGCTTGGATCAGCAATGGTGTGGCCAGCAGGTCTATGGAAGTTATTGTCCCCCTGCACCCAGCACTGGTGAGGCCACAACTTTAGTCCTGGCTTCAGTTTTGGGGCCCTCACTGCAAGAAGGACATTGAGGTGCTGGAGGATGTCCAGAGAAGGGCAGCAAAAACTGGTGAAGGGTCTGGAGAAGCAGCTGAGGAGCCTGTGGTCATTTAGTGTGGAAATGAGGAGACTGAGGGGAGACCTCATTGCTCTCTACAGCTCCCTGAAAGGACGTTGCAGTGAGGTAGGTCTTGATCTCCCTGGTAAAAACGTAGAACAAGAGGGAATGGCCTCAGCTGCAGCAGGGGAGGTTTAAGTTGGAGATGAGGAAAAATGTCTTTGATGCAAGAGTGGTCAGGCACTGGAACAGGCTGCCCAGGGTGGTGCTGGAGTCACATCCCTGGAGGTGTTCAAAACCCATCCAGACATAGCTCTTGGGGATGTGGTGTAGTGGCCGTGGTGGTGTTGGGTTGACAGTTGGATTTGATGACCTCAGAGGTCTTTTCCAGCCTAATTGATCCTAGAAGATTGATGGATGTGATACTGAGGGAGGTGGTTCAGGGGCAGTGGCTTAGCAGCAGTGATGGCATAGTGAGCTCTGGGTGAGCAGCTGGACTTGATCTCAGGGAAGGTCTCTTGCAGCCTCAGCACTTCTCTGCTTCTGTGGCTCTCAGATTTTGCTTAGAAGCTGAGAATTGATTGTCACTGCCCAAATACAAGCTGGAAGATGCAGAGGGGGGTCACATGCAGCACCTGGCTGAAGCTGTAATTGAGTGGTAAGTTCATTAACTCACTTTTGACGTCAGCCAAAGTGATTTCTTGTATTGGCAGGGTGGGAAAATTATTGGTGGCAGAGGTGAGCTTGGCAGCATCATTCAGCTTCCTGTTCATGCTGCTGTGACTCTGCCAGGCCTCACCTTGTATAAAAGGTCTACATTTCATAGAATCATAGACTCAAGCAGGTTGGAAGAGAGCTCCAAACTCATCCAGCCCAACCTAGCACCCATCCCTGGCCAAGCAACCAGACCATGGCACTAAGTGCCCCAGCCAGGCTTGGCTTCAACACCTCCAGCCACGGCCACTCCACCACCTCCCTGGGCAGCCCATTCTCCTAAGAGAAGTGCTCCAGTCCCAGCAGCATCTTTGTGGCTCTCCCTTGGGCTATCAACAGCAGTTCCCTGTCCTTCTTGAATTGGGGAGTCCAGACCTGGAGGCAGTATTCCAGATGCTGCCTCAGCAGCAGGACAGAGCAGAGGGGGAGCAGAAGCAGGCCCTGCTAGCCACAGCTGTTGGGCTTGAAGCTATTTTAGAGCTGTTTGTGTCCCATGGTTACTGGAGACGCTTCCTGCCTGGGGCAGCAGACATCTGCTGCAGCCTGGGTTTGGACTTTTGTCTGTTCAGCAGCCTGCAGTTGGCAGGTGGGAGCTGGTGGTAATCACCAGGGGCTGAGTAATCTCCTCCTCCTCCTGAGAGCTCTGCTGTCTGCTCTGCAGCTTCAGTTCATTTGCTCATTTTGCTCTGGTCCTGTGGAGATCATTGCAGTAAAACCTGAGCAGCAAACCAGAGGCTGTGTGCTCCCCAAAGTCAGCCCAGAGCACAGCCTGCAGTACCTCTTCCTCTGGCCTCCTCTGCATAAATCATCTGCCAGGGCAAGTGCAGAGAGTGTGGAAGAATGTGTCTAACCCTCTGTCTCTGCCTGTGCTCCAGTGGTTGCTGTCAGGGAGCATCTGATGCATTCTCACCTTCCCTTTCCCTTCCTGGGGCTTGCAGAGTTATTTGCATCCAAGTGACCTGCAACTTCTGCTGCTGCTACAGGGAGCCATGAAGGTGAGCAGAAGGTTGGAGGACCCCAGAGGGCAGGCTGAGGGAGTTGGGGCTGCTCAGCCTGGAGAAGATAAGGCTCCAGAGAGACCTTAGAGTAGCCTTGTGGTACCTGAAAGCAAAGCTGAGGAGGGACTCTTTGTCAGGACGTGTGGTGGTAGGACCAAGGGCGATGCTTTCAAACCAGAGCAGGGTAGATTTAGACTGGGTGCTAGGAAGAAGTTCTTTGTTGTGAAGGTGGTGAGAGAGACACTGGCATGGGTTGCTCAGAGATGCTGTGGATGCCACATCTCTGGAGGTGTTCAAGGCCAGCTTAGATGACACTTGGAGCAACCTGGTCTAGCAGTGCTTTCAAACCAGAGTAGGGTAGATTTAGATTGGGTGCTAGGAAGAAGTTCTTTACTATGAGGGTGATGAGAGAGACACTGGCATGGATTGCTCAGAGGAGTTGTGGATGCCCCATCCCTGGAAGTGTTCAAGGCCAGCTTAGATGACACTTGGAGCAACCTGGTCTAGCTGGAGGTGTTCCTGCCCACGGCAGGGGGGCTGGAACTAGATGATCTCTAAGGTTCTTTCCAACCCAAAGCATTCTATGACTCTACAAGGTGTGCCCAGCACCAGGCAGCCAACACTTGACTGTGCATGGCCACCTCACTGTGCCTGCTGTGTGGTGCCCTCATGGCTACTTTTGTCAATGGCCTGCCCAAATGTGGGCCAGTGGCAGACAGCAGGTGTGGAGTGGTCACAGCAGTGACCTGGTGCTTTTTGGGGAGGCTTTCATCCTGGATGGGTGAGCTATGCCGGGGAGCTGCTGCAGCTGGGAGTGGGGAGCAAAGGCTTTGCTCATACCACATTCCCCTCCTGGGTTCTTGGGATGCTCCTGCCCAGCTGTGGGCTCTGGTGGCAGTCAGAAAGCTTTGTCCTATTGGAGTGGGGTGTGCCTGTCCAGAGCAATTTGTCTTTTGCAGTGCTTGGAGGGGGGAATGGAAGTCCTGAATCTGCCCTGTCTGGGCATATCCTTGCTGGTTTTGGTTTGCCCCCCTCTCCTGCCCCCATTTGCTTTGGGAACACTGGGGCATGCTGATGAAGCTGAGTGGTTTCTCCTGGGCTGCTGACTCAGTGAATGACCAGGTAGGTCAGGTTTTGATCTTGGAGGTTCAGTTGATGTCTTTCCCTCTACTTTGCTTCTCTAAATGTTTTGAATGGCAGCACTGAGAGGCTGAAGGCAGCAGCAGAGGGACAGCACCGTGGGCATAGGTAGGTCTGGTGCAGCCTGGGCCCCTAGCTGCAGGTGTCCCCCATACACAAATACTTCCACTCAACTTGGGCCTTGGGTGACCATGGGCTTGGGCACCAGATTAAACATCTTGCTGATGCTTCAGGTGTCTGCTGGGCCAGACACTTAATGCTCTTAGCAGACACTAAATAGGTCTTGCTTAGTTAGTGGTCTTAATTTATTAAACCAGGCAGCAAAGCTCTCAGAAGAGCTGTGCTGGGAAAAGGGAGCAGAGCAAGCTGGAAGTCTCCAATTTCTGCTGGATCAGGCCCCTGGAGATCCATGTGATCTGGTGCACTGGAGGCAGTGCTCTTGCAGTGACTCATAAACAGATGTGCCCAATTTACATTGCAGCTTTAATACCTTTGGTTAAGGGAAAGGAGAAGGGGGAAAAAATATGAAGTTTGGGTGTTGGGTTTTTTTTTTTTCAAGACAGATGTGTTGAAGCAGATGTTTCCAGGAAAGCAAATTCTTGTGTGGCTGACAGGCAACTTCCTGCTGCCAGAGCTCAGCAGGCACTGCAGGGCAGTGGGAAATGGTTCTGTGTACCCACAAAAAGGTAATGTCCAAACATAAGGACACAGCAAGGAGGGGTCTCTGCACAGGGCAAGAAAAGAACTGCGGTGCTTGGGCTGGAGAGCAAGGGCTGTGAGAGTGATTCTGGCTGGAGCAAGAGGTTGGTGAGTGGTTTTGGTTGGAGCAAGGGGTTGTTGAGTAGTTCTGGTTGGAGCAAGAGGTTGGAGAATGATTCTGGCTGGAGCAAGAGGTTGGTGAGTGGTTTTGGTTGGAGCAAGGGGTTGTTGAGTAGTTTTGGTTGGAGCAAGAGGTTGGAGAGTGGTTTTGGTTGGAGCAAGAGGTTGGAGAATGATTCTGGTTGGAGCAAGAGGTTGGAGAGTGATTTTGGTTGGAGCAAGAGGTTGGTGAGTGGTTTTGGTTGGAGCAAGAGGTTGGAGAATGATTCTGGTTGGAGCAAGAGGTTGGAGAGTGATTTTGGTTGGAGCAAGAGGTTGGTGAGTAGTTTTGGTTGGAGCAAGAGGTTGGAGAATGATTCTGGTTGGAGCAAGAGGTTGGAGAGTGATTCTGGTTGGAGCAAGAGGTTGGTGAGTAGTTTTGGTTGGAGCAAGAGGTTGGAGAATGATTCTGGTTGGAGCAAGAGGTTGGAGAGTGATTTTGGTTGGAGCAAGAGGTCGGAGAATGATTCTGGCAGGAGAAAGAGGTTTGAGAGTGATTTTGGCTGGAGCAAGAGGTTCTGGAGTGATTTTGGCTGGAGCAAGAGGTTGGAGAGTTGATTTTGGTTGCTGACAGCACTAACTGACCAGTTGCATACATTAAGGAGCAGAAACCTGTCTGTTGAAAATACTTTAATCAGCGCCTCTTAGGTGGGGTATGAGATAACTGGGACTACTGTCTGGGATTGCCTGGAGATTCCTAAATCCCTTAATCTCATTGGAAACTGCTCTGGGGACCTGGATGGCTGCAGAACTGATCTAATCCTGAACCAGAGAGATGCAACCTCTATAGCAAGGCCTGCTCCAGGAGCTTCACACAGAATCATGGTGGGTGTTGGAAGGGACCTCTGCAGTTGATCTAATCCACTTCCCCTGCTAAAGCAGGGTCACCTAGGGCAGGTTGCACAGGATTGCATCCAGGTGGGGTTTGGAAGTATCCAGAGAAGGAGACTCAGCAACCTTTCTGGGCAGCCTGCTCCAGGGCTTCAGCACCCTCACAGCTAAGAAGTTTTTAAGTTCAAGTGATCTTTAAGGTCCCTTCCAACCCAACCCAACCTGTAGCCAGGTGGGGTTAGGCTCTGCTGCCAGGCAAGCAGCAACAGAAGAAGGGGACACAGCCTCAAGTTGTGCCAGGGCAGGTCTAGGCTGGATGTGAGGAGGTAGTTGTTGGCAGAGAGAGTGATTGGCACTGGAATGGGCTGCCCAGGGAGGTGGTGGAGTGGCTGTGCCTGGAGGTGTTGAAGCCAAGGCTGGCTGGGGCACTTAGTGCCATGGTCTGGTTGACTGGCTAGGGCTGGGTGCTAGGTTGGGCTGGCTGAGCTTGGAGCTCTCTTCCAAGCTGCCTGATTCTATGATTCTGTGATGATTCTGTGATGATTCTCTGATGATTCTGTGATGATTCTGTGATGATTCTCTGATGATTCTCTGGTGACTCTCTGATGATTCTCTGGTGATTCTCTGATGATTCTCTGATGTGCTCAGCGGTTCAGTGAGTTCTCTGCTAGCTGCTTAGTGCTGGGTTTACATTAAACCACCCTACAAAAACTAAGCAAACTGGGGGGAAAAAACCCAAACCACCAAGGCTGCAGTTTGTAGCTGAAGGGCAGCCATGCAGGATTCCTTCCCTTCCTGATCCCTCCAAAGCTTTCCTCACCGTCACTCTGCTTTCCGCGGGCGTCAAGCACAAAGCAGAGCGGAGCAGATTGCAGGTACGCCGAGTCCCAGCACCAGCGACTGTCACGATGTGAAGAAGCTGCTTTGGAGCAAGAACTTTTAAAGCTCACCTCCTCATTGATCAGCTGTCAGGTGTGGAAACCCCCCCCCCCCGCGTGTCCCCTCTCACCCCCCATCCCCACGGGCACTCCGCAGGGCTCTTGCAGCCTTCAATTAGCAGCGTTGGGAGCGCAGAGGTTGTGTTTCCTTGAAGAGTCAGGCAGGATATTTGGAAGGGGAAAAGAAATGTCAATAGACTGAAATTCTTAAGCAAGATTATTGATATGACAGGACTAAAGAGCCCGGGATTGCTGTGAAAAGTGCCTCTTTTCATCCCTCTAATAAGTCCATTACTTGCACTGGGGGAATATTTTAAGGTCCTTTTCATGCTGAATCTGGAGTTGAGCATGCTTTGCATTTCAAGCTTTGTCTCTGAATCAGTCGAAGCCAAAGTTATTTCTGCTTTAAAATAACAGGAGCAGGGAACAGCTAATCTCTTTTCATTGGGAGCCCTTACATTATTTTACTGGACAGAGTTTGTGTTGGCTACAAAACAGGGCATTCACAAAACCTATGAGAAGGAATTTGGGCTAAGAATGAAGCCTAGATTGCAGCCTGCATAAAGCCCTCCTTCTCCTCAGGCCATTAAGAAATTCCAAATCAGAGCTGGTTTGAACAGTGACGTTAAATTAGCCTTGCTAATTCCAGTAATTCAAGCCCAGAGAGGAGTTTGCAGATCTACTAGAGGAGGCCTTCCCATAATTACAATCTCAATGTGCTTTTCAGCTAAGGTGAGTAGGCACACACACAAAAAAAAAGAGAGAGAGAAGAAGGAGGGAAAAAGAAGATAACTAAATGAAAGGAAGGAAAATGCTCTTTCTGTTCTGGCTTTTTGAGATGGCTATCTCTAAAGAGCAGCTAACTGGCTGCCTTGCATCAATAAGCCCTCCTCTGGCCTGGCCTGCACTGCTAAGTTCGTTTGGCCTCTAATGTGCAAGTGAAATGCACCAAAGAGCCTGAATTTCCCTCCCCCCCCTTTTTTTTTGTTCTTTGTGTTGTCTCCTTGCAAAGGAGAACTGATGCTGCTCGTGCTGGGAGTTCATTTCTATGCCTGAGTTATTTACAGGTAGGAACAGAAAGAGTATGACTATGTTACCCTCCTTGGTTGGGGGTCAGGGGGAACCCTAGAGCCTTTCCTGGGTAAATGTGTCCAGTTCTGGGCTCCTCAATTCAAAAGAGATGTTAAGGTACTGGAACGTGTCCAGAGAAGGGCAATGAAGCTGTTGAGGGGTGCTGGCTTCCAGGGCAGTGATCTGCAACTGATCTGATTTTGGGGCAAGGACATGGGGATGCTTGTTAATAGTAGGCTAAGCATGAGGCAGCAGTGTGCCCAGGTGGGCAGCAGAGCCAACGGCATTCTGGGCTGGCTCAGGAGCAGTGTGGGCAGCAGGACAAGGGAGGTTCTTGTGCCCCTGTGCTCAGCACTGCTCAGGCCACCCCTGGAGTGCTGTGTCCAGTTCTGGGCTCCTCCATTGCAGAGAGCTGTTGAGGTGCTGGAAGGTGTTGAGAGAAGGGCAGCAAGGCTGGGGAGGGGCCTGCAGCACAGCCCTGTGAGGAGAGGCTGAGGGAGCTGGGGGTGTGCAGCCTGCAGCAGAGGAGGCTCAGGGCAGAGCTCATTGCTGTCTGCAGCTGCCTGCAGGGAGGCTGTAGCCAGGTGGGGTTGGGCTCTGCTGCCAGGCAAGCAGCAACAGAAGAAGGGGACATAGCCTGGTTCTGAACTCCTCCCTGGAGGTGTTCAGAACCAGGCTGAATGATCCCTTGAGTGACCTGTTCTAGTGGGAGGTGTCCCTGCCTATGGCTGATCCTTGAATTCCCTTCCAACCTAAACCATTCTCTGATGTTTGGGACTCCTTGAGCAACAGCAGGTCAGGAACTCCAGTGTGTGTGCTGTGCTCTGCTGGGAATGCTGACATTGCAATCCTTCCCTTCGTGGTCCAAATAAGAATGGAAGCACAAAAACTCTCAGGGAAGAAGAATTCCCAGCAGACAACTGTCCTGGCTGTGGGTACTGGAGTCAAAAGAGTGCTGGTTTTAATCTAACAGAGTAACAGTGGCATGGCTGCTGAGTGTTTTGATAGCATCAGCATGTGAGAGTTTGACCTTTCTCCTGCTGATAATGTTGTCAGCCCTGGCACAGCCAAGTGAGACATCTTCTGTTTTAGAAGCCACTCTGATTTAAGGCAACATCTGGTCACCAGTGGTGTCCCCCAGGGCTCAGTGCTGGAGCTGCTTCCCTTTAATATCTTTATCAATGATCTGGACAAGGGGATAGAGGCAGCCTCAGGGTGTTTGCAGATGGCACTGAGCTGGGAGGGAGTGTTGATGGGCAGGAAGGCTCTGCAGAGGGCCCTGGCCAGGCTGAATTGATGGCCAAGAGCATTTGTATGAGATTCAACGAGGCCAAGTGCTGGGTCATGGAATCATAAAGTCATAGAATCAATCAGCTTCCTGTGGGTTTGTGTCCTTTGGCTAGGATGGAAGAGAAGACAATATTGCAGAATCATAGGATCAAGCAGGTTGGAAGAGAGCTCATGTGGGTCATCTTGGGGCCCAAATCACCTTCTTGGACAATCTGTTTCAGTGTTCCACCACTCCCATGGTGCAGAACATCCAATCTAAATCTGCTCTTATAGAATCAACCAGGTTGGAAGAGACCTCCAAGCTCATCCAGCCCTATCCAATCAACTAGACCATGGCACTGAGTGCCCCAACCAGGCTTTGCTTGAAGCCACTGCCTCTTGTACTGCCACCACAGGCCTCTCTCAACAACCTCTGTCCATCCTTCTTGTAGACCCCTTGCAGATCCTGGAAAGCTCTTCCCGGAGCCTTCTCCTCCCCAGCTCCCTCAGCCTGTCTGCATAGCAGAGGTGTTCCACCCTTCTGGGACGTCTTCAAGAGACAAGCAAGGAGGAAAAGCCTCGGTTTGTAAATCAGCAATCCCAAACCCAATCCCCTCGGGTGGCTGCCTGGGAAGTTGCTTGCACCCCTGGCTGCAGAGCTGCGCCAGCCTCCCTCGGCCACGTCTCCGACGGCAGCTGCGGGGTGCCCGGAGGCAGTTTTGGGAAGCTTTTTATCATCCCTTTTTTGTTTCTTTTTCTTTTTCCCTTCCCAAGTCCGTCTTGCCAAGAGCCACACCTCCTAAATTGCTGTGGAGGAGGCAGGAAAGCAGAGGCACAGGAGCACGCAGACGCCGTGCACCCATCGCTGCCATCTGCCAACACAAGCGGCGCGGCCAGCCCGGGCGCAGCGCTTTAATTAGGCACCGGCGCGGCCGCACCTCCGGCTGGGCTGCTGCAGCTCCTTGTGCAAGGAGGCAGCGACTGGCAAACCTGTTGGTGCTCCAGGATTTTGAAGTGGTAATGAGCCAGAGGGCAAAATGCTTCCTTGCCAGATGAAACCATGCTTGGGAGTGTTTAAAGGGCTGTTCAGTCTTGAGAAGGCTGAGAGGGGATCTTGGGAATGTCTGGAAGTATCTGAGGTGTGGGTACCAGGATGGGTCAGGAACAGTGTGGTGAGCAGGACAAGGGATCAGGCACCCATCTGCTTCCAGGCCAGTGAGCTACAACTGATCAGCAGAGCTTTAGGAGCAGGGAGCTGGGGGTGCTGGTTGATAGTAGGGTAAGCATGAGGCAGCAGTGTGCCCAGGTGGGCAGCAGAGCCAATGGCATCCTGGGCTGGCTGAGGAGCAGTGTGGGCAGCAGGACAAGGGAGGTTCTTGTGCCCCTGTGCTCAGCACTGCTCAGGCCACCCCTGGAGTGCTGTGTCCAGTTCTGGGCTCTTCCATTGCAGAGAGCTGTTGAGATGCTGGAAGGTGTTGAGAGAAGGGCAGCAAGGCTGGGGAGGAGCCTGGAGCAGAGCCCTGTGAGGAGAGGCTGAGGGAGCTGGGGGTGTGCAGCCTGCAGCAGAGGAGGCTCAGGGCAGAGCTCATTGCTGTCTGCAGCTCCCTGGAGAAGAGAAGGCTTTGAGGAGACCTTATAGTGGCCTTCAAGTATCTGAAGGGGGCTACAGGAGGGCTGAGGAGGGACTATTGACAAAGTCTTGTAATGACAGGATTGAGGAGGAATGGGTTTGAAGTGGCAGAGGGGAGATTGAAACTGGATGTTAGGAAAGGGTTCTTAGCAGTGAGAGTGGTGAGAGACTGGTACAGGTTGGGGGTGGTGAGACACTGGCACAGGTTGAGGGTGGTGAGACACTGGCACAGGTTGCCCAGGGAGGTTGTGGAGCACAGAAGCACCCAATGTGATCAAAGATCACATTGGGTGCTTCTGTGCTCCACAACCTCCCTGGAGATGTTCAGGACCAGGTTGGATGAGACCTTGAGTGACCTGTTCTAGTGGGAGCTGTCCCTGCCTATGGCAGGGGGGTTGGAACTGGCTGATCTTTGAGGTCCCTTCCAACCTAACCCATGCTATGACAAGCAGCCCTACTCGCCTCTGACATTTCTGCTCCTCCTGCTTCGTGCTCCCTGGACACACACAGTCACCATCCATCCCCTAATCCCTTCCCACCACAGAGCTTCCATCATCTGCAAAGGAGAGCCATCACCACGTCCCTGCAAGCCCTTTGGCTCACTCCTCAGCCCCACGTGGTGAACACACTGCCTGGGGCACGGCGCTGCCTGCGGAGAGAGATGCCCTCTGCTCCCTTAGCTGCTGCCCAGGGCACCAGCAGAGCTCTCAAGTGGCTTTCGTGCGTGCCCATCCATTACCACTCTGTTACTATATTAGGTCCCTCGCTGGAGCCATCTGGCAGGGCAGGCTTGGCAAGCAGGCAGCCCAGATGCCTGCCTGCGAGGTGACGTTCCCTGGCTCTGGGTGGCAGCGGAGCGGAGCCAGCCGGCAGGAGCCAGGCGCTGCCCGCTGGAGGGCATTTGCCAGTGACGTTTCTGTGCTTACAGAATGCATTGGCTTGGAAGGGACCCTTGGAGAGTTTGGCAGCAGACATCCCCAACTAGAGCAGGTTGTTCAAGGCCACATCAGGCTTGACCTTGAATGCCTCCAGGGATGGAGCCTCCATCACCTCTTTGGGTGACTCAGCCCCTTTGTTTTACCACCCTCGTTGTGCAGAACTCCCTCCTAGTGCCCAGCATAAATCTGCCCTGCTCCAGTGTCAAACCATTGCCCCTCATCCTGTCACCACCTTTCCTTCTAAACAGTCCCTCCCCAGCCTTTCTGCAGCCCTCTTCAAATACTGAAAGGCTGCTCCAAGATCTCTCCAGAGCCTTCTCTAGTTCTAACTCCCCTGCCTTGGGCATGAACACCTCCCACTAGACCAGTTTGCTCAATGCCTCATCCAGCCTGGTCTTAAACACATCCTCGATCTCCCTGGGCAGCCTGTTCCAGTCTCTCATCACCCTCACTATTCTGAGGAGTTTCTTCCTCATCTCAACTCTCCATGTCCCCTCTCCCAGCTCAAAGCCATTGTCCCTCATCCTGTCACTCCCAGCCTTTGCCAAAAGTCCCTCCCCAGCTCACCTGCAGCCCCTTCAGGTACTGAAAGACTGCTCTGAGGTCTCCCTGGAGCCCTCACCCCATCTCTCTCAGCTTATCCCCATAGAGGAGGTTCTCCAGCCCTCCGATCACCTCCGTGTCCTTGTCTGGACCTGCTCCAGCAGTTTGATGTCCTCCATGTGTTTGGGACACAGTGCTGCAAGTGACATCTCAGCAGAGCAGAGCATAGGCTGTGTTGTCCTTTCAGGGGTGGATTTGGCACAGGAGTGCCTGCCATAGGGCTGCCTGCATGCCAGTACTCATCCTCCTGCCATCTGTGCCAACTGCCCTGGGACTTATTACCCCAACCCAACCCAAATCTCCTCCTGCTTCAGCTCTCTTCTGTAGCCATCTCCAAAGCTGGTGTGGTGCAGCCAAAAGAGCTTTCTAATGACACCTGCCCAATAAGCCTGCACAGAGGCAAGATGCCTGCTCCTTGTCCTAATCCATGGGGAAAAGATGGAGCTGTTTAGCCTAGAGCAGAGGGGATGTGTGCAAATAGCTGAAGGGTGGGTGTTAAGAAGAAGGGGCCAGGCTCTTTTCGGTGGTGTCCTGTGACAGGACAAGAAACAATGGACACAAGCTGGAACCAGGAGCTTCCACTTCAATGTGAGGACAAACTTCTTCGCTGTGAGTATGCTGGAGCATTTGGTCTCCAGGCTGGTGACACATGGGTTTGATGGGTGGAGCACTGATGGATAAGGAACTGGCTTGATGGCCACACCCAAAGAGTGGCTGTCAATGGCTCCAAGGCCAAGTGCAGGCAGTGACAAGTGGAGTCCCTCAGGGATCAGTCCTGGGACCAATCTTGTTCAACATCTTTGTGGGTGCCATGGACAGAGGCACTGAGTGCAGCCTCAGCAAGTTTGCTGCCCACACCAAGCTGTGTGGTGCAGCAGCCAGGCTGGAGGGCAGGGATCCAGCCAGAGGGACCTGGGCAGGCTGCAGAGGTGGGCACAAGGCAGCCTCGGGAGGTTCAGCAAGACCAAGAGCAAGGTCCTGCAGCTGGGTTGATGCAATGCCAAGCACAAATGCAGGCTGGGCAGTGAGTGGCCAGAGAGCAGCCCTGGGGAGAGGGACCTGGGGGTGCTGCTGGAGGAGAAGCTCAACAGGAGCCAGCAGTGTGCACTTGCAGCCCAGAAAGCCAAGCAGAGCCTGGGCTGCAGCAGCAGAAGTGTGGCCAGCAGGGCCAGGGAGGGGATTCTCCCCCTCTGCTGTGCTCTGCTGAGACCCACCTGGAGTACTGCATCCAGCTCTGGAGCCCCCATTACAAGAGGGCTGTGGAGATGCTGGAGAGTGTCAGGAGCAGGGCCAGAAGGATGCTGAGAGGGCTGCAGCAGCTCTGCTGTGAGCACAGACTGAAAGAGTTGGGGCTGTTGAGTCTGGAGCAGAGGAGGCTCCCAGGTGACCTTCTTGTGGCCTTCCAGGATCTGAAGGGAGCTACAGAAAAGCTGGGGAGGGACTTCTGAGGCTGTCAGGGAGTGACAGGACTGGGGGGAATGGAGCAAAGGTGGAGGTGGGGAGAGTGAGGCTGGAGGTGAGGAGGAAGTTGTTGAGCAGGAGAGTGGTGAGAGGCTGGCATGGGTTGCCCAGGGAGGTGGCTGAGGCCCCATGGCTGGAGGTGTTTGAGGCCAGGCTGGCTGAGGCTGTGTGCAGCCTGCTCTAGGGTAGGGTGTCCCTGGGCATGGCAGGGGGGTTGGAACTGGCTGCTCCTTGTGGTCCCTTCCAACCCTGCCTGATCCTATGATTCTGTGATTCTATTCTATGGAGCCATGGAGCAGGCTGCCCAGAGAGGTTGTGGAGTCTCCTTCTGTGAAGACTTTCCAAAGCCACCTGGATTCATTCCTGTGTGAACTACCCTAGGGGATCCTCCTTGGCAGGGAGGTTGGACTTGATGATCTCTGGAGGTCCCTTAATGATCTCTGGAGGTCCCTTCCAACCTCTCAGGCTCTATGACTCTAACGTAGGACCTGGCCTTGTTGATTCTATGATTTGATGCCATCCCTGGAGGTGTTGAAGCCAAGCCTGGCTGGGGCACTCAGTGCCATGGTCTGGTTGATTGGCCAGGGCTGGGTGCTAGCTTGGGCTGGCTGAGCTTGGAGCTCTCTTCCAACCTGCTTGATTCTATGATTCTATGCTTGGCTTGCATGCAAGGAAGGTGGCAAACCAGAGCTAATGATTGACTCTTATTTTAAGGGGATTATCTAATCCACAGCCCAGAGGATAAGAGAAGCCAAAATGAGTGAGGACTGAACGTGCAGTTACTGCAGATGTTGGCAATGCCCTCTGGACCCCCACTAATTATAAACAGAAACAGGGTTTTTTTGTTTCCCTCCCTTCACTTTGTAGTAGAACCTGGCTGCAAATCATAGAATCACAGAATTGGTTTGGTTAGAAAAGCCCTCCAAGATCACTGAATCCTACCTTCAACCTAACACCACTGTGGCCATTAAACCATGTCCCTAAATGCCATGGCCACAGGTTTCTTGAACACCTCCAGGGATGGGGACTCCATCACCTACCTGGGCAGCCTGGGCCAGTCCCTGACCACTCTTGTGCTGTTAAGGACCTTGCTGAAACACCCTTTGGGTTCAAATCTCTTTGCTAAGCTAATAGCAAGAGTAGGTAGTAATGTTCTCTTATAAGAGAGATAAGAGACTATTACAGAATCATAGACTCAAGCAGGTTGGAAGAGAGCTCCAAGCTCAGCCAGCCCAACCTAGCACCCAGCCCTGCCCAACCAACCAGACCATGGCACTAAGTGCCCCAGCCAGGCTTGGCTTCAACACCTCCAGCCACGGCCACTCCACCACCTCCCTGGGCAGCCCATTCCAATGCCAATGTGATGGTTTGGGGGTTACCCCGCCCCCCCACACTTTTGAATTTGCCCCAGCTAACTCAGACGGACCCTGGGAATATAGATGAAGCAATTTATTTACAGCTAGCAGAATTTACAAGCAGCTATTTACAATACATACAGTTATATACAATTATATACAGAAATATACAAAGGATAAACAATACAAAAGCACAACTCCCCTCCCAGAAACCTGAGTCCCCAGGAGGGGCTCTCAAACCACCCCAACACCTCCCCCCGGCCCTCTCAACCTTACCCCAGTTCTCAGGAAGAAAAGAGGTGCAGCCAAGAGGTTAGGGAGCAAGGTTAGTAGGAGCAGGGTTAATGAGATGTGACCAGGTCTAAGGCAAAAGCAAGAGAGAAAAACAAAATGGAGAAAAAGTCTTTCTTCTTCCCAAAGTTCTCAGCGTGACTGTGAGAGAAGTAGACACAATTGTTTTTCATTTCACTGCCCGTTATCTAGTTCTGTTACCAAAACATTCTAGCTTGCTTCAAACTAGCACAATCCACCCCTTGTCTACTTCGCTCAGAGTATCGCTGAGAATTATCCAATCTAATCTAAACCAATATTTACAATAAACCAATATATACAAGTTCAGTTCACACTTCAATCAGATGTAGGTGATTCAAAAGCTCAGAACAGGGACTCCCAGGTGATGTTGGGTTCGTGCTCACGTACTGTAGATTCTATTGTAGATTCTCTCAGTGTTGGGCGCCGATGTTACCTAGAACAGAAAACTCCTAACAGCTTGGATTTAAACTCTCTCAGCTAAGGTTAGATTTCTCTGTGGAATACACTGGATTTCACCATTCTCCTGCATTACCCAGTATGTATGACCAGGACCTTCAGCAGATACCACCCCTCGGACAGGTTTCCCTTCGCCCGAAGGAGAAAATACCCAAACAGTTTTCCCTAACAGATTCTTTTCACGTACAACAGGAACTTTATCACCGTCTACTGTTTGGACCAAATCTGATTGTGCAGGTCCTGCTCTGTTTACTGAACCTCTACTATTTACCAACCAAGTAGCTTGTGCTAAATGTTTGTCCCAGTTTTTCAGAGTTCCACCCCCCATGGCTTTTAGGGTGGTTTTCAGCAAACCGTTGTAGCGCTCAACCTTCCCTGAAGCTGGTGCATAGTAGGGTATGTGATAGATCCATTCAATACCATGCTCTTTGGCCCAATTTTTCACAAGATTGTTCTTGAAATGAGTACCATTGTCTGACTCAATTCTCTCTGGAGTTCCATGTCTCCACAAGATCTGTCTCTCCAAACCAACAATGGTGTTACGTGCAGTAGCATGTGGAACTGGATAGGTTTCCAGCCATCCAGTGCTGGCTTCTACCATCGTCAACACATACTGCTTGCCAGAACGAGATCGAGGTAAAGTGATGTAGTCAATCTGCCAGGCTTCACCATACTTGTACTTTGACCATCTATCACCATACCATAAGGGCTTGATTCGCTTAGCCTGCTTAATAGCAGCACAGATGTCACAGTCATAGATGACTTGGGTGATAGCGTCCATGGACAAGTCAATTGACCTATCACGAGCCCATCGGTATGTTCCATCTCTGCCTTGATGTCCAGATGAGTCATGGGCCCACCGAGCTAAGAACAACTCACCTCGGTGTTTCCAATCAAGGTCAATGTCAAGTTCAGAGTTGGTATCAACTTGAGCAATCTTAGCAGCTTGGTCTGCCTTCTGGTTATGTTGATGTTCCTCAGTGGCTCTGCTCTTAGGCATGTGTGCATCTACGTGCCGCACCTTCACTGGAATTCTCTCCAGCCGTGCATCAATGTCCTGCCATAGATCAGCACACCAAATAGGCTTTCCTTTCCTCTGCCAACCATTCTTCTTCCAGTCCTTTAGCCAACCCCATAGAGCATTGGCTACCATCCACGAGTCGGTGTAGAGGTAAAGGATAGGCCAATTCTCACGTTCAGCCACATCAAGAGCAAGTTGAACAGCTTTTACCTCAGCGAACTGACTGGATTCTCCTTCTCCATCTTTCGTTTCGGTAACTCTCCTGGTTGGACTCCAAACTGCTGACTTCCATATTCGCTTGTTCCCAACAAGACGACAGGAACCATCTGTGAACAAAGCATAGTTCTTTTCCTGATCAGAGAGATCACCATAGGGAGGAGCTTCCTCAGCACGAGTTATTTTCTCCTCTGGAGGTTTGGAACAGTCTGTGCCTTCCGGCCAGTTGGTGATCACCTCCACCAGACCAGGTCGGTCAAGATTACCCATTCGCGCTCGTTGGGTTATCAAAGCCATCCATTTAGACCAGGTTGCATCTGTGGCATGATGTGGTGATGAACCTTTGCCCTTGAACATCCAGTTAAGAACTGGCAGTCTAGGAGCTAACAGCAATTGTGACTCAGTTCCAATCACTTCAGAAGCTGCTTTCACTCCCTCATAGGCTGCTAGAATCTCTTTCTCTGTTGCAGTGTAATTTGTCTCTGAACCTCTGTAACAACGTCCCCAGAAACCAAGTGGACGACCACGTGTCTCATTCGGAGCTCTCTGCCAAAGACTCCAAGTTGGACCATTGTCACTGGCAGCCGTGTACAGAATGTTCTTAATGTCCGGACCAGATCTCACAGGTCCCAAACCCACTGCATGGACTACTTCTCGTTTGATCTGATCAAAGGCTGCTTGTTGTTCAGGTCCCCACTCGAAATTGTTTCTCTTACGAGTCACATCATGCAGAGGTTTGACAATCTGACTGAAACCAGGAATGTGTAGTCTCCAAAATCCCACCACACCAAGGAAAGAAAGTGTGTCCTTCTTACTGCTGGGAACTGCCATGGTAGAGACTTTGTTGATCACATCCTGAGGAATGTAACGTCGACCATCCTGCCACCGCACTCCCAGAAACTGAATTTCTCTGGCAGGTCCTTTGACCTTGTCTCTCTTAATGGCAAAACCTGCTTGCAACAGAATGTCAATGATTTTGTTACCTTTCTCGAAGACTTCCTCAGCAGTTTGGCCCCACACAATGATGTCGTCGATGTACTGGATGTGCTCTGGAGCTTTACCTTTCTCCAGTGCATTGTGGATGACTGAATGACAGATGGTTGAGCTGTGTTTCCACCCCTGAGGCAAACGATTGAACTGGTACTGGATTCCTCTCCAGGTGAATGCAAACTGAGGCCTGCACTCCTTTGCTATGGGAATAGAGAAGAAAGCATTAGCAATGTCTATGGTTGCATACCATTTAGCCTCCTTCGATTCCAGCTCGTACTGGAGTTCCAGCATGTCCGGCACAGCTGCACTCATGGGTGGTGTCACCTCGTTGAGGGCACGAAAGTCAACTGTCAATCTCCAGTCGCCCGTAGGTTTACGCACAGGCCAGATGGGACTGTTGAAAGGTGAATGAGCTTTCTCGATGACAGCCTGACTCTCCAATTGACGAATCAGCTGATGAATGGGCAACAAAGAGTCACGGTTAGTTCTGTACTGCCTATGATGAACAGTTTGAGTTGCAATTGGCACTTCCAGGTCCTCTATGTCATGATGTCCCACAACTGCAGATTCATCAGAAAGTTCAGGTCTAATAGACAATTTCAATTTATCATCCTCAATCTCTACAGATGCTATTCCAAAAGCCCATTTATGACTCTTAGGATCTTTGAAACAACCTTGTCTCAAAAAGTCAATTCCCAAAATGCAAGGCGCATCAGGACCAGTTACAATAGTATGTGTCTTCCACTCTTTACCAGTTAAACTGATCTCAGCCTGTACCTTAGTTAACTCTTGAGATCCACCAGTGATTCCAAAGATAGAAATGGACTCTGTCCCTTTACAATTTGATGGCAATAAAGTACACTGAGCACCTGTGTCAACTAAAGCCCTGTATTTCCGAACTCTTGAACTGCCAGGCCACCTAATGAATACATTCCAATAGATTCGGTTCTCTCCACTATCCCTTTCCTCCTCCTGGCTGGAGGCAGGGCACCCCTAATGCTGAACATGGCATGTGGGGTGTACACAATGATTGGTGTTGTTGCGAGAGGAACTGCAACTGTTGGAACAATTGCAATTGCTCTCAGGAGCTGAAGAAGTGACAGCTACTTTTCTGGCATTGCTGCCTCTGTTTCTGCCACTCTGCAGATCCTTGACCCTCTTTGAAAGAGCTGAAGTAGGTTTACCATCCCATTTGTTCATGTTCTCACCATATGTGTCACGCAGAAGTATCCACAGTGACGCACGTGATTGCTGCTGTCTGGGTGGAATTTGTCTCCTCCTGGGCTGGAATTGCCTTGCAGGAGGTGGGCGTTTGTTCCTGACCGCAGAAACATGCACCCATTCAGATGATGCAGGAACGGTATCCTTTACCAGATTGGTAATGTTTTTGAGATCCTCCTTCAGTTCTTTCATGCTCTCCTTGATGCCATCTCTAATACCATCTTTCATACCCTTTATTTCAGAAGTCATAGTGTGTATGGCAGAGATTAGGCCAGAATGTGACAAGCTGTCCTCAATCTGCCTGAGCTGATCAGTGAATTCACCAACAGTGAAAGATCTTCCATTATCACTCCTTGATAGAAACTTACTGGCCAAGATGTTAGCATAGGATGAAGGAGCAAGCTTAATAAGCTTCTTCATGAGACCTGTTCCCAAAGGAATATCATCAGGCTCATGAGTGCCATGATCTCCATAAAGCACTTCCTTCACAGCAAACTCCTTCAGAAGCTTAATTCCCTGCTCAACGGTGTTCCACTTCTTGGCAGCCCATGGCAAATCATCTCGGGAAGGATATCTCATAGCCACAGCCAACAGAAGGCGTGTCCACAAGCTAACCCTACCAAGAGGACTTGCCAGGTGTTTGTCCACTCCACTCTCCTTAGTGAGTGGTCCCAGCTGC
Organism: Pogoniulus pusillus; assembly: GCF_015220805.1. Classification (NCBI taxonomy): domain Eukaryota; kingdom Metazoa; phylum Chordata; class Aves; order Piciformes; family Lybiidae; genus Pogoniulus; species Pogoniulus pusillus. The sequence goes on along the minus strand of NC_087282.1, from coordinate 7,319,334 downwards.
TTGGCAGACTTGTCTCCTACCTGCAGGGCATTAGCACCAATGCCACGGCATCTCACTAGCCAGCTTAGGATTGGCTCACCTGATTCCCTTGTGTATTCCTTCCTAACTTCCCTGACCTCTCTGAGTGGATCCTTGGAGCCTTGGATGTCATCTTCCTCCTCTTCCTCCTGTTGTTCTGGTGGTGCCTGGCCTAACACAATCTTCCTCATAGCATTCCTAAACTCATTGGAACCATCCTCTCTCTTGGCAGCTAACCTCACAGCACTCCTCTCACTTGAGTATTGTTGTCTCAGCACATCTACAAGGTCTCGCAAACTAACTGCCTCCTCTTCCTCTTCTCCTTGCTGTTGATCACCAGATGTCCCCTGTCTTACATCCTCCTGTGAACCACTCTTTGTCTTAGCTTTTGCCTTAGCAGGTGCCAGAAGGGCCTGAGCAGCAACAGACTTGGATGTGTCTGCTGGAGGGTTTGAATCCTTAGGAGTCTGACCTGGAGCTTGTGAGTTCAAATCTGCCTTGCTTTTAACAGGTGGATTTTGGTTCTGGTCTGCTGGCTGGGGGTTCGAATTGGCTGAGCTGGTATCATTAGGATTTGGACTGACTGGGCTAGCGTTACTAGCACTAGTAGGATTGTTTGCCTGTCCTCCTGGGATGCCTGCCAACCCTGAGGTGTTTTGATTGTTGCTAGGAACATTCTGATTTTGGGTACTTGCCTGTGCTCCTGAGGCTCCTGCTGAACTCTGCGGCTTGTTTTGGTTATCCTTATCATTGTTTACGTTAGTGGCGGGAACGCTGGCTGTGTTCCCAGAACCTACAGAGGAGGGTGGAGAGGCTGGCATGGGGGAAGCCGATAACTGTGTTCCCTTGTTTTGCTGTGAAAGAGACTGCTTCTGAGACACAGAAATTTTCCTAGCTCTTACAGAAGCTGGTTTTGAATTTTTCACACATAATGCCAAAATTAATATGAAATTTAAAACTACAAGAGCCAGTATAATGCCCAGCATCCCTGCCATGCTCTGTTTCGAGTAGAAATCCTTGCATGGATTTGGCATTTCAGTTTGGGGCTGGATGACCCTCATGAGAGCAGTAGATAAAGCAGACTCTCGATTGATTGTAACATTATTGACAAAAACTCTTGTAATATCACTAGTAATATTCTCAGTGACACTAAAACCAGCATAACCAAGAATAAAATCACCCCAGCTCCAGAACATGTTTGAAAGCTTAACTTTGACCTTCTTAAAAACTACATGAAGCAAGAAATAACCAATTTGATCTTTGATCCAGTTGTACACAAAAAACCAGAAAACAGGCCACACAGCAATCCCCACCAAGTACAATAGCTGCTTGATTAGCTTCATCTTAATTCCCAGAGCTAATTTCCAGTCACCCAAAAATCTCTAGCCCCACGTTGGGAAAGCCAATTAAAAAATGTGATGGTTTGGGGGTTACCCCGCCCCCCCACACTTTTGAATTTGCCCCAGCTAACTCAGACGGACCCTGGGAATATAGATGAAGCAATTTATTTACAGCTAGCAGAATTTACAAGCAGCTATTTACAATACATACAGTTATATACAATTATATACAGAAATATACAAAGGATAAACAATACAAAAGCACAACTCCCCTCCCAGAAACCTGAGTCCCCAGGAGGGGCTCTCAAACCACCCCAACACCTCCCCCCGGCCCTCTCAACCTTACCCCAGTTCTCAGGAAGAAAAGAGGTGCAGCCAAGAGGTTAGGGAGCAAGGTTAGTAGGAGCAGGGTTAATGAGATGTGACCAGGTCTAAGGCAAAAGCAAGAGAGAAAAACAAAATGGAGAAAAAGTCTTTCTTCTTCCCAAAGTTCTCAGCGTGACTGTGAGAGAAGTAGACACAATTGTTTTTCATTTCACTGCCCGTTATCTAGTTCTGTTACCAAAACATTCTAGCTTGCTTCAAACTAGCACAGCCAATCACTCTCTCTGACAACAACTTCCTCCTCACAGCCAGCCTAGACCTGCCCTGGCACAGCTTGAGGCTGTGTCCCCTTCTTCTGTTGCTGCTTGCCTGGCAGAAGAGCCCAACCCCTCTGAGGTCTCCCCAGAGCCTTTTCTTCTCCAGACTGAACAGCCCCAACTCTCTCAGCCTGTCCCCATAGAGGAGGTTCTTTTGCCCTCTCATTATCCTCATGGCCTCCTCTGGGCCTGCCCCAGCAGAAACTTCTGTCTTGTTGGTAGCTTTTTGTCATTGTGGAGAGACAGAATGGTTTAGGTGGGTTTCTTTTTAAGGGAATAGGATAGACTCAGTCAGGTTGGGAGAGAGCTCCAAGCTCAGCCAGCCCAACCTAGCACCCAGCCCTGCCCAACCAACCAGACCATGGCACTAAGTGCCCCAGCCAGGCTTGGCTGCAACACCTCCAGCCACGGCCACTCCACCACCTCCCTGGGCAGCCCATTCCAATGCCAATCACTCTCTCTGCCAACAGCTTCCTCCTAACATCCAAGCTAGACCTGCCCTGGAGTCACCATCCCTGGAGGTGTTCAGAACACATGCAGACCTGGCACTCAGGGGCATGGTTTGGTGAGCATGGTGGTGTTGGCTTGGTGACTGCACTCAATGATCTCAAAGCTCTTTTGCACCCAAAAAGATTCTATGACTGCGTTGTCCTGTGCTTGCAAAGCAGCAGGGGACAGGCAGGGGTGGTCTCAAG